>NC_045610.1:4505000-5135000 GCF_009762305.2 Zalophus californianus | reverse complement strand
AATTCATCCTGCTCCCCCTTTGATACTACCATTCGCCACCATTAGGCAAGCTTCCCAGGCCAGAAACTTGGTATTCTGGAGAAGATGTCAGAAATAACTACTTGCTGAAGGATATGCAATATCCTTTCCCCCATCTTTCTCTGTAATAAAAGCTCTATGTTATTGGAGGTAGCAACATGCCCAGCTAAAAAACACAACATTCCCCAGCCTCCCTCATGACACAGGTTGACCACTGAGATATACAGGGAAATCATTAGCAAGAAAAGCTCTTCGTCGGCCAGAAGGTCGTTTCCCTTCTCCCGTCCTTTGAAGGCAGACGTGATGGTTGGAGTGGCAGCTGCCATTTTGGGGCCATGAACTGAGAATGGAAGCCACAGCCAAGAGTAGCAAAGCAGGAAGTGAGGACAATCCTGGGATGCCAATGACCTCCAGGGAGCTACCGGAATCCTAAGCCCGTCTCCTACAGGAGAGAACCATCACACCTTACCCCGTTTCAGACACCATCGTTTTGGGTCTGCTGCCTGCAGCCAAATGCAGTTCCCATCTATGCAGGTGGCAAGGCTGGGACAAGCGTGCTTTTCTTCTTCTTCTAAAGCCCAAATACTATTTGATGAGATCCCGGATGGATATACTTAGAACAAAGACTATCATAAAGAAGTACGAACTCAGTGCAATGTATTGGTCCTCCCCTTCAAAGCATTCTCTAAGTCCCTAAGGAGAGAGGAAAGGGAGGGACCGGGACAAGAGCGGGGTTCACCCAGGGCACCCCTTGCCCTTTGACCTATCAAGCTACCCCACCTGTTGTAAGAGCAGAGGCAGGGCTGGGAGGCAGAAGGCGGTAGGAAAGGACTGAGCTGAGCCTATAAAACTAGCACCGTTAATTGGAGGAGACACCTAGACACTCGGGTGACTCCCAGGTGTCAAAATTAAGGTAAGCTAAATTTACGGAGCACAGAGTGTCCTTTGCTGGTTGAGAACACGGACTCTAGAGGCAGCCCACCTGAGCTCACATCCCATCGGGGCCTCGTCAGGTTTCTGACCCTGAACAACTTGCTTCACTTCTCCCTACCCCCACCTTCACAACCGCAAATAGCCTTAATAAAAGTACCTACCGCCTCCTGCGCATTAACTGGGTGAGCCACGTAAGGTTTCTATGTGGTAAGCCCTGAATATTCGTTATTATTAATATAACCGATGACACGAGGCAGTGAATGCAAGATTTGGATGTTCTCCTAGATGATTTTATGGAAGGAAAGCGTGCGAGTCTGTATAACTAAGGGTGAGCTGCTTAGGAAAGGAAAGATCCAGCTTGAGAAAAAAATGACCACTTCTTCGGTAAGGAGCAATTATGGTCATGGGACATTCGGAGCTTTGGCAACAGACGGGCCTGGGTTCAAAAAGCCGACTCCACAAGCTGATTTCTATACAGCTTGCCTTCTGCATTTCTAGCTCAGATTTCCAGTTATGGGTGGGAGGGTGGTAATGACCTCACGAGGCCTCATCAGGACTAAATAAGATAACAGAAGGGTCCAACCACACAGCAGGTGTTCAGTGAAAGGCAGATATTGTTGCCATGTTCGTTACCGAGAGAGAGAATTTCAGGCTACAGACAGAATGCCGTAATTCCCAAGCCCTCGGTGAGAAGAGATTTACGCCCGAGCTTGTGAAGCCGTGAGACTCCCAGCCAGGACTTAGATATCTGATTTCACACACAGAAAGGCAGCATTTTTGCAACTGAGCATTGGGCTCTGTAATTGTCAGAGAGCCTCGTCCCAGACTAATTCACAACGTGCACATTCTCACTTAGAATCCAGGTAAGAGCCTCATAAAACTCAGGGAAGAACCCCAAGTGAGTAATTCTGAGCACGATCGCCAAAACTCCCCTAGTGCCCATTCACTGGGAGAGGGAAAGAAAAGCTCCACGTAATGAGCCGGCTGTAATTGCCGGTCCCGGGGTGAGGGTGTGTTCACTTTCGGGGATCGGTACAGCATAACCAGACTAATGAGTGGCGCCAGGTGTGCGAGCCACAGTCAAGGCCAGGGAGGCTGCGTTCAGGTTCATCCCAGCAAAAGGATGGAAGGGAGGGAGGCAGGCTCCCCGGAAAGTGGGCGCTGGGGAGCAGAAAGGCTGGGGCCGGTGTGGCCACTGCGTGGCCAGACGGGTGGCTGTAGAATGAGGCCTGCTTGGTCTGGAGGATGGAAGACGCCTGTCTGGGAAGGGCCTGGGATGGCTCACAAAGCCCTTTCACCATGTGGCCCATGAAAGACAACATTGTTCCATTCGTCCATTCGACGGAGCTATGAGCACCTTGTGAATGCTGCACTGGGAGCCGGGGAGAAGGAAGTGAACAGAACAGACCCCTCCACACCCCGGGCCCGGCCGTGAACAAGGACATCGGCAATGAATGAGCTGGCGTCAGAGACCGATGTGGACCACGAGTCAGGGAGCAGGGAGAGGGTGGGCGACGGGGAGGCAGGTGCTCCCTGAGAGCGGGCTCGCAGGAGGGGGCCTTTGTGTGGAGGCCTGGAGGAGGAGGCCTCCATGGGAAGGTTTGGGGCAGAACATTCCAGCAGAGGGAGGCTCCCTGAGCAGGGAAGCCCTGTGGGTGTTGGAGACGCCATCTCTCTCCTCCTCCACGCCTCCCCACTCTCCTCCCCACGGCGGTGTGACTCCCACCCCAACTCCTTCCCAAAGGGGACCTGGTGGGGAGGGGGTGCCACACTGTTGGCCTGTAGCCTTGTTGGGTGGTGCCTCTCCTTCGGCTCAACCTTCTACTGTTCTCGCTGCTCCTTGACCACACCTGCCTGTCCAGGATCCCCGATCTCCTTGTGCCCATTCAGCCCTCCATTCCTCTGCGTCGGTCACCCCCAGCTGCCCCGCTTCCTGCGCCCGAGCCCCGGCTTCCGTTAACGTCACCCAAGTCGGCCGCTGCTGTTGACACCCGTGCTGAGCCCCAGATAGCACATCCCAACCCAGACGGCCACGCTGACCGGAGTCAGAAGTCACCGTGTGTCCCCCCCCCCCCCCCCCGCACTGCCTCCTCCGGGTCCATGTGCGTGTCAGCGGAGGGTAACAGCACCAATCAGTCCTCCCTCTCCCACACCCCTACACCCAATCTGTCTCCTAATCCCCTCCAGGCCCTCCCTTTCTCCAGCCCCTGTGCCCCTGGGTTAGGTCACCAGCGTCCTCATTCAGGCTTGTCCTGCTGCAATCCATTCTCCATATTGCAGCCAGAGCATCTTTCAAAAAGCTGCCTCTGACCCTGTCACCACTCCTGGCCCTGCCCCTGAACCGTGACCTGCTCCCATCCTAAGCGAGATGGAGCCCACACTCCTCCATTCAGCTGAGGCCTTCCTGGCGAGTCCCGCTCCTAACCCCAGACTTGCGGACTTCCCTGCCACTCTCCCTGCACCCCAGACCCACAGCTTGGCACCTCTCACAGCATCATGCCTCTGCATCTCTCCACACGCTCCTTCCTGGGCCGACACTATTCTGATCCCCTCTTCCATCTAGCTGACTCCTACCTAGCTCAAGCATCGCCTCTTCCAGGAAGTCTTCCTTGACGTACCCCGGGGTCACCGACTGGCCTTGCTGACTCACTCAGCTTTACCTGGAGTGCATCCTCTCATTGAAGAACTCTGTGCTTGTTAAGTGAATGGTGGTGGTTTGTCCTGACAACTACCCTGTGCAGGAGTCATGAGGATAGATCTTACTTCCTGTCCTACAGATGAAGAAATGGAAATTCCGACTTGCCCGTGGTTATAAGCAGTCCTGTACAGATGGACGAGGGAGCAAGGGGGACGTCTGCTTCAACCTCCACCATCATCCTACCCCCGTTTCTCAGCCTCCTTCCTTCTCCAGCAAGGAAAAGCAGCAGTTTGGCTTGGTGAGGACAAAGCACTTAGGGCCCGGGAAGAGATATTCCACAACTCTTTGTGGGTTGAAGAGAACAGGTCCCAAAGAACCCAGTGCAAGGCCAAGTAGGCCAAGTGTTCCGAGCCCTGGGCCTCCTGCCCAGGGAAGCTGAGGGTCGACCCCTGGCTGTGTAGGCAACAACCTGCTCTGTAGATGCCACTATAGATGGGTCTGAGCAAAGACATTGGTCCCCTTGGTTCCCTAGTCTTCCCTCCTTCTGCTTCCCCAACTTCTACCTCCAGGAACCACCTGTCTGCCCTTAGACATCATCACTGGGGGAGAGCCCAGTAGCTTCTCAGAGCCCATGGGCTCCAGGGCAGTGTGTAAGCTCCAGGGCTGGACACTGATCCCTTGGCTAAGAGGGGGCTGGACACTGGTCCCTTGGCTAAGAGGGGGCAGAATCAGCCTTGAAGCTGGGTCTCTTGATCCTAAGGGCCAAAGCACCTTCTTTGGAGGCCCAGGGAGCTCAAGAAGGCCAGTTGGGACCTGTCAAATGGGAAAGGTCCAAGTCTTTCAAGAAATGAATGGGTGCTATCCAATAGGGTAGCCACATCTGGCTGTTCACATTTAAATTTAGGTTAACTACAATTTAGTATAACTCAACATTCAGTTACTCGGCCACACTAGCCACATTTCAGATGCTCAATCGCCACACGAGCTTAGTTGCTACCATATTGGACAACAGAGATTATAGAGCATCTCCTTCATGGCAGAAAGTTCTACTGGGCAGTGCTGGTCTATACCAACACAACTTCGAACCCACTCAGGAATGCGACTCTTCAGACCGACTACAGTCCTATGTTACACATATACTATACTAAGTAGTCTATGCTATGTACCACATACTATATACTACGTATTACATACTAAGCTCTCATATATTGTGCTTAGGTTCTCTGCTGTCTTCTCATTGCTTTCCTGATTTTGGAAAAATAACATTCCTTCTCTTGATTCTCTCTTTTTTTTTCAATTCAGTATCTATTTTTAGTTTTTACTTCTTCCTCTTTTCTTTGGTTCCTATTGCTTTTATTTTTTGTAACTTCTTATGATACGTAATAGCTTTAAAAAATATATTTATTTATGTAATCTCTACGCCTAACGTGGGGCTCGAACTCACGACTCTGAGAGCGAGAGTCCAGTGCTCTTCTGACTGAGCCAGCCAGGCGCCCTGATATGTAGTAGCTTCCAAATAAAGTTTGTAAATAAAAGATCATAACATTTCAGTTACGCAAGACGAGTACGTTCTACAGAGCTGCTCACAACATTGCGCTGTCAGTTAACAATACTGTGTTGTGCGTATAAACATTTGTTATGAGGGTAAACCTCATGTTAAGTGTTCTTACCACAATACAAATCACTCATTAATTTTTATTAATTAATTAATAATTTATCATTGTAATTAATTAAAATATTATCGAGCTTTTCCAAATCCTTAAATAAATATGCTCTGGCTGTTATCATTGAAATTCCAAAATTTCAATGGGATTTTAAGTATCCCACTGTAGTGGTATTTTTTTTTTTCCAAATCCTCCAAGTTAGGGCATTAGCCTACCTGTTGGATTTCCCCCAGCTCCCCAGGGACCCTCCCTCCAGGCCAGTACCAGATCCCTGTGAGCCAGGCTCTTCGGGGTCTTTGGTGTTTCGGTTCTTGCTGTAGACTTTGCATCATTTGGGTCCCCTTTCTCATCCATCCTATGGGTAAAAACTTCCCATGCCAGTTTCCTCCGGCCAGACTTAGAAGAGTCAAGGCACTCACTCAAAGCCCCGGAGCCCACAGTGCCTGCAGCCCCAGCAGCCGTGGGCTCAGGAGGACAACCAGCAGGTGCATTGCAGAAGAGAGTGGAAGACAAGGCCATTTTCGTGGAGTGCCCCCGCTGGTTGAGCCCTGGGAAGATACATTAGCAGACTTGATCTTTCCACGGCATTCAACACAACGGATCACGCTAACCTTTTTGAAACATTTTCTCCCTTTGGATTCAAGATAGAACCAGCCTGTGGGCATTCTTTTCCTATCTCCTTGGCTGGCTGATTCAATTCCACCCAGCCATTAAATGGGGGAGACCCTCGGGACCCGTCCCAGGGCTCCTTGTCTTACTGTGCTCTCTCTCAAGAAGACGAGCAATCTCATCCCCACCACCAATTTGCTGTGGACCCACAAATCCATGTCCCTAGCCCGGGGCTAGAGCTCCCAGCCCGTCCATCACGATTTCTGAGCCACGCCAGGCCCCCTTCCAGTGTATCCCATCTCAGGAGGCACCACCGGCATCCAGTTCAACGAAAGAGAAATCTGGTGTTCAGCCACGACCCCCTCGCCTTGCCGCATGCCCACATTGAATCTGTCAGTGTGTCCTGTTGATTTTGCTCCCTGGTTATCTCTCAGGTCGACCCACTTCTTTCCACCCGCACCGTCACCAACCCCACCTCTTCCCTGGTCTTCTGCACCTGGGTACTTGCTTGCCAGGTGCCCATTCTTGGCCCCCTCCATGCTCCTCTCTGCACAGCAGCGAGAACGCTCTTTTAGAAATATGGATCAGGGGCGCCTGGGTGGCTCAGTCGGTTGAGCGTCTGCCTTCGGCTCAGGTCACGATCTCAGGGTCCTGGGATCGAGCCCCACGTCAGGCTCTCTGCTCAGTGCAGAGTCTGCTTCACCCTCTGTGCTCTCTTTCTCTCTCAAATAAATAAATAAAATCTTTTAAAAATATATGGATCACTTCGCCTTCTCCTTGGGACTCTCCAGCTCCCTGACGCTCTTGGGAGGAAGACGTTAACGTGGCTTTTTACCTCCTCTCTTTCTCCTGTCCCAGCCCCACCAAAGTGCCACCAGCCACTAGCCTGCTTGTGTAGATGCTCCTGGAATGCTGTCACCTCCTCTTCACCCCTCCTCAGCGACCCTCACCTACTCAACCTTTGGATCTCAGCTCAAACATCAGTTGCTCAACGAAGCCTTGGTCCACGTCTTCTTTCTCATGCTCTCATAGGAAGGGGGTCCTTGACCTTGGACCACTGATCTCTGCCGTATTTATACATTAATTGACAGGACTGCTGGGAACCTGCTTCTCCACACCCCTACCTCCTTTACCCCCTCACCACCTTAAGCTCCTTGAAGGCAGGCACTGTTTTTCTCTTGCTCACTTAGAGCTGACTCTGCACCTAAAGATGCTTCGGCAGCGGCTCAAGAGAGCTGAGCCTGGCTCCCAGCGGAGCCCACGAGTGGAGGGGCAGGCCTGAAGCTCTGGGCCTGGGGCCTGGGTGCGCACTCACCCAAGCAGAGACCCTGGAGCTTGGTCCATGGCTGGGAGAGGAAGGCGTCATGGGCAGCCAAGCCCTGGGCAGCTTAACCCCGGCACCCCGCAAACAGGCTTCACAGCTGATTGCTCCCGAGGCAGGCAAATCATGGCAAGAAGAATTGTGACAGAAAGATAGGTTCTAGCACCAAGCCCAGCAGATATCCTGGTTGTGATGTCTGAGGACTCACAACTCTGACATCTCTGACTGTGTGCCCAGCAATTCATTCAGAGCTGAACGCCAGTAGAAACAGAGAGCAAAACTAAATGGGGGCAGGGCAAGGGGGGTGGGAGCCAGGTGGAAGTGCAGGAGATCATTTTCCCTGGGTGATAAGGCTTTGAGGTATCACTGTGGAGGGAGGCATTTTGCTTTGGAAAGGGAGCTGTGGGAGCACTGCTTCCTCAGACCCAGGGAGGAGGGGGAAGAAAGATACACAGGAACTTGGAATGGATCTGGGCTGAGCTGGAGCAACTCTGGTAAGACACTCAGCTTTCCTGAGTCCTGGGTGTCATGAAATGAGTCCAGTCAATAAACACTGGGTGTTAGTTACTAAGCGTTAGTTACAAGGAGAAGGCAGCGTTATTCCCGGGCTGGAAGGGATGCCCAGCCCAGTGAGGAGATGGAGAACTTGACAAATGACCTCTGGAAACGTACCAGCTACTATCATAAAAGCAACTATCAAGTCAAATAGGAATCCTCCCCCATTAGGATGGCTGTTATCAAAGAACCAAAACTGAAACAAAACGGAAAACAGCAAGTATTGGGGAGGATGTGGACATAGGAGCCCTTGGGTGCCGCCGGTGGGAATGGAAGATGGTGGACTCGCTGGCGAGCGCAGTATGGCGGGTGCTCAAAAATTCAACACAGAGTCACCATATTGTCTGGCAACTTCACTTTTAGGTATAAACCCAAAAGAACTGAAAGCAGGGCTTCATCGTATAGGTATTGGTACGCCCACGTTCACAGCAGCATTATTCACAGCAGCTGAAAAGTGGAAGCAACCCGAGCATCCAATGACAGGTGGATGGATAAACAAAATGTGGCGTATAGATACATATTGTCCAGTCTTCAAAAGGAAGGAACTTTCAGCACACGCTACAATATGGATGAAACTTGAGGACATCATGCTGAGTGAAATAAGCCAGTTCCGAGCGGACAAATACGGCATGATGCCACCCATAACAGATACTTAGAGGAATCAAATTTCTAGAGATAGAAAGCAGAATGGTGGCAGCCAGGGGCTGGGTGGGGGGACAGGGGATTGGGAAGTTGGTGTTTAATGGGGACAGAGTTTCATTTGGGGTGATGAGAAAGTTTTGGAGATGCACAATAGTGTGAATGTACCTAATGCCATTGAACTGTACAGTTAAAAAAAAAAAAGAAAAAGTTAAAATGCGGGGCCCCTGGGTGGCTCAGTCACTTAAGTGTCTGACTCTTGGTTTTGGCTCAGGTCATGATCTCAGGGTTGTGAGATTGAGTCTTGCATCAGGCTCGCGCTCAGCATGGAGTCTGCTTGTCCCTCTCCCTCTGCCCCTGGCTCACTCGCTCGCTCCCTCAAATAAATAAATAAACATCTTTTAAAAAATAGCTAAAATGCTAAATGTATGTTTGTATGTATGCAAAATGTATATTTTGCTATAATTAAATTTTTGAAAAATAAATTTTAAAAATTGAACGCTGTAAGAAAGAAACGAACTTGGATCTCACGGGTGCCGGGGAGAGAGCTGGCATGGGGACTCGGAGAAGAAAAAGAGGGATTTAGTGCATCCCAGCCAACAGGACCAGGTTGTAACTATAGTGGTTCCTTACTTACTGGGTGAACGTAGGTGATTCTCCTTAGTGCTCTCAACTCTGGGGCAGGCACAGGGCTTCTGGGGAGACAAGCAGATGCCGAATGCGGACACATCCCCGATGTACTCAAAAGTGCAACACAAAGACACAGAAATATGGTTCTCTGCTAAATAGGGGGCTACATCATCAGCCTGCCAAGAGTAAAGGTGATGAGCAAGGGGGAGGTCGCAGTGGGGGGACGCTCTTGAGGTCTGGATGGGAATGATGAGGGTTTAGATCAGCTCGGTGGGGAATAAGACAGGAAGACCAGGGGAGAGAGCTGAGCCTGTGAATAGCAGGTAGATGGATTCTAGAAGCCCAGGCAGTACACTCCAGGGAAGTCTCTCAAGCCACGCCCCTTGTACCCCAACAGAGGAAGAATGAAGAGCTGTCAATATTGCCAGACACTCCTAAGGCAAGCAGGAATATATTTCTGAAAACACTGACCCTAGGCTCCAGCCTGAGAAAACACTGCAACTACCCCTCTGAATCTCAGGCCTTTATTTTATTTTTATTTCTTTCTTTTATTACGTTATGTTAATCACCATACATTACATCATTAGTTTTTGATGTCGTGTTCCATGATTCATTGTTTGTGCGTAACACCCAGTGCTCCATGCAGAACGTGACTCAGGCCTTTATTTGACAAAGAAAGTATAGATCTCGGGTGCAGCAACTTCACCTGGCAGGAGTTGATAGGTTCGGTCCACTGCCTGGTTTTGTAAATAAAATTTTATTGGAACACAGCCCCACCATTCATTTATATATTGTTTATGGCTCTTCTGCTATGATGGCAGAACTGAGTGGTTGTAACAGAGACTGTATGGCCCACAAAGTCTACAATGTTTAACATCTGGCCCCTTACGGAAAAAGTGTGAGGACCTGTGGTCTAGTTTAATCACATTGTTTCATTTTCAGTGTGTGTATTCTAGAATACCTGCTGTCTATTGTGAGTGATAGTTTTCCAGTGATGCTGACAGTAATGAGTTGAAGTTAAAAAAAAGAACCCCCCAAAATTAACAAGTTAGTATAATAACACATTAACAAATTAATATAACCTGTAACAAATAACAGAAGCAGAGTGCAGCTGCAGCCGCATCCTGGACACAGCACATATATGACAAACACCGGATTATGAGAGTAGGGGAGGTTGCCAGAACTGAGAACGGTGCAGATAAAGATGGGAATCTGGGGGCTGGAAGAGCATTTCATGGGAAGAAGGGACCCATCACCACTGGTCCACTGGTTCCTTGCCCATCAAGGCTGGAGAGAGGGCTCAGCATGTCCTAACTGGACTCAGTGGGTATCAGGGGACTCAGGAGGGCAGGGAGCTGCAACCAGGTGAAGCCAAGATCAATAAAGGGGAGAGATGCTGGTGCAGGAGAGTCGATGGTGGAACCCTTCCAACCTGGGGTTTTCCCTACAGACGCGTCGGGGCAGAAAGAATGTAAAGACATCAGTGACGACCCCAACAGTAACACTTTGTGTTACAGTGTGCCGGTGCTAAGTCCTTTACACCTACAAACTCACGTAATCTTTCCAGGAACCCTGAGAAGTAAGGGATTATTTTGCAATGAGGAGATGAAGGCACAGAGAGGGGAAGTGACTTGCCCAAGGTCACAGAGCTAGTGAGTAGCACAGGCTGGTGTGGCTACGCCCACCCAGCATCTGAGCCCTGACTGACCCTCAGCCGGTGACTGGGCCTTGGCCATTCATAGAGTCGGGCCCGGGAACCGTGACTCTGCGTCAGCTGAGCACCTGGCTGGCCTGTCCCTGGTTCCTCGGTCTCAGACTGCCCTTCAGAGTCCGGGTCATGGAGACACTGTCATCCTGGTGACCTCACAGGAAGATGACAGATCGTGGCTTTCAAGGGTGCCAGTCACCGAGAGGAGGCCGATCTGTGAGGCAGCAGCGGGAGGACAGACGTCTCTGAGCCCCAGGGGCAACAACAGCCCCCACCGCCCGAGAAGTCTCGGAAGCGGAGACGCCAAGGGGTTGGGCGTCCGGGTGTGCCCTACGCGCGGCGTTCGTGGTTCAGAAGGCACCACACATGCCTGTTGTCCTGCGTTTCCCATGACACGTTTGTGTCATTCTTGTTTTTTAAGATTTTATTTATTTTATTTGAAAGGCGGGGAGTCGGCTTTGCTCCCTCCCGCTGAGCACGGAGCCTGATATGGGGCTTGATCTCACGACCCTGAGATCGCGACCTGAGCCGACACCAAGAGCCAGATGCTTAACGGACTGAGCCGCCCACGAGCCCCATGTTTTTGTAATTCTTTACATTGTATGTATCACCCCCAGACATTATATCACTTATGTATTCCTTAGTGGTTATTCCTTATCTGTCTCCCCTCTTAGCAGGTTAACTCTGCGGTGTCGGGTTCTGTACCTGATGCTATTCCCAGCTGCCTGACACACAGTAAGTGCTCAGGAGCACTGGTCTAACTTAAATCCCACCTCGGCTGAGGCTTCTAAGTGTGTTGGGGTCACTCAGGGTTACCCATCTGCAGAGGACGAGCTCCTTGCCTTAGTGGGCAAGGGGGGAGGGCAGCCAGAGCCCAGCAGGGGCTCCTCAGCTTCTCTCCCAACGACATAGGAGGAAGCAGGGCCATCCCGTTCTTCCTGGTGGCACGGTGGGCCACCTCTAATGGGGTGCCGACTCCATAATTAACGTGTTCTGGAAAGCTCGGTTCACAAGGCTCAGTCTTCTGGCTACACTACAGCTAAAGTCAAAGGATGTCCAAAAACAAACAAACAAGCTTATTAGCTGGTGTTACCAATTGAATTGTGTCCCCCAAAATCTGTATGTTGACATCCTAACCCCTAACACCCCAGAATGTGACCTGGTTTGGAAACAGATGCAATTATTTAAGAGGGAGTCAAACTGCAGTAGAATGCACCCCTCATCCAATATAACTGGGGTCCTTACAGAAAGGGGATACTCAGGGGCGCCTGGGTGGCTCAGTTGTTAAGCGTCTGCCTTCGGCTCAGGTCATGATCCCGGGGTCCTGGGATCGAGCCCCGCATCGGGCTCCCTGCTCCGCGGGGAGTCTGCTTCTCCCTCTGCCCCTCCCTCCCCACTCCCAACTCGTGCTGGTGCGCTCTCTCTCCCTCTCTCTCTTGCAAAAATAAATAAATAAAATCTTTAAAAAAACAAAGAAAGAAAGGGGACATTCGGACACAGAGAGAGACAGGCACACAGGAGAATGATGCTTGAATAGGAAGGTGATGTACCTATCAGCCGATGGATGCCCAAGATTTCCAGGAAACCCCCAGAAGCAAAGAGGGGGGCAGGGAACAGAGTCTCCCTCCCAACCCTCAGAAGGAACCCACCCTGCTGACACCCGGATCTCAGACTTCCAGCCTTCATTTCTGGGGTTAGAACCCCCAGTTTGGAGTTCTCTGTCACCGTAGCTCCGGGAACGCCACACGGCGATTTCCCACAGTGGCTTGCTCCCCCCGACGAGGGGACGGGTCAGGAAAGCTCTGTGTGGGAGGAGGGGGGGCTTGTCCTTGTTCCAACTGAGCACCCCAATCTGCGCCACATCTAGTCAAATGAGGGTTCCTGCTCACGACCTGCGCCTGGCCTGGGCTCTCCCTGGCACTCTCTGTGTCCCCGTGGCCAGTCACGCCCTGCTGGCTCCCCCTGTCCGCACCCCCTCTCCCAGCCGTCCCACCCCAGGGCTCCGGTCTCACCTGGCTTTCCACCGACCGACCGCCCCGCGTCTGTCCCAGCTGTGTAAACATCCAGAGCGCCTCACAGGCAGGAAACGAGACGTTGGGACACAGGAGCGGCAAGGACCCTGGGGTAGGGGCGCTTGGGGCTCTCACGCACTGGGTGGTCTCCCTCCCTCCCCGGGGCCCACCACGCACCCCACGGAAGAACGGCCACATGGTGGGAGGAGGGAAGGCAGGCTCTGCGGAACTGGGGGCACCATGCGGTCTGTTTCCAGAAGACAGAAAAGGGGTGTTTATGGTTCTGGAGGGTGAAAACCAAGTGGTGGATGCTGATGAGCTCCGGATGCGAAGTTGTGAGCGGTTTGGATTTTGTTCCTTTTGCTGGTGAATGTGTCAGAGTTTCTTCAGCTGGAAACATGTGTGCACGTGTGTGTGTGTGTGTGTGTGTGTGTGTGTGTGTGTGTGTAGGCACGTGCATGAAAATAGTAGAAATAAAAAGGAGAACCCATGTTTCCCTGGGATGCTGGGCTCGGTCCAAGCCGAGTGACGCTGAGCTGGCTTCTCTCTGACCTGTCCTCTGAAGTCAGAGGGGAGTACGGTGATCAACCCTTCCGATTTTCACAGTCAGATTGTTCACAGGCACGCAGGGCTCTGCAAAGCCCAACTCTTCTTCCCAAGACGCCCTCCTAGTCAGAGCTGGTGGCGGGAGGTGGGGGGAGGGGGGACGTCAGCTTCTCCAGCACTGGGAGGTGCTCCTGTATGATAACTACCTGCCTCGGAGGATATACCCAGAAAAGGAAGCAAACACTGGCTGGGAGGTTGCCCTCGGCTACTTCTCACTTGGAGATGCTCCAGACTGGCTACTTGGCTTGAGTCAAGTCTCCTGATATTTCAGATCCTAAAGTCTATAACACAGGGGGCACCTGGGTAGCTCAGTCCATTGGGCATCTGACTCTCGGTTTCTGCTCAGGTCATGATCTCGTGATTGTGGATCGAGCCCTTCATGGGGCTCCCCGCTGAAAATGGAGTCTGCTTCTCTCTCTCCCTCTGCCCCTCTCCCCCTGCTCGCATGCTCTCTCTCTCTCTCTCAAACACACAAATAAAATCTATTACACATAATTGTCTTCCCCCCCAGGATTTTCTTCCTGAAAGTTTCTCACTCGTCCTGGCCTATTTTACATTAGGAAACAAAGTGGGAGTCACCTGTTTATTCTCACCCACTGGGGAAGGTGAGAGAAAGAGTGGAAATTGCTTCTTTCATTTGTGTGGGGAAACTGAGTCCCAGAGAGGTTCAGCGCGCAGGTCAAGATCCCACAGTTAATCAGGGATGTACCCTGTGAGCGGCCACAGTGACAAGACCACGGTGTTACACATAAGACCTCAGGGCTGGGAGCAGAGTCCCTGAGACAGGAGGCAAACGTCAAGTCCGCCAGTCTGGAAAAGACACAGAGAACCAAGTAGACCTTTCTTGACTTGCACATGCAGCAGCCTGTTGGTCCACGCCCAATGTCCAGAGGCCTCCCCTTCTCCCCTTGTCTGTCCGCTCGGTCACTTTAATCTCTGGGGTGAGCTTCCCCGTGCCGGAGGCCGGGTCCCCGGGTCTTCCGCGTGGAGAAATCCACAAGACACACCCACCGGCTCTGGGTCTCTATTTGGTCTCTAGCCCTGACCAATTCTCATGGCACAATTTCAAAATCTATTTATGTCAACAAACTGCCTTCCATATCTTTGACTTAAAAACCTCCCTTCTGCACCGGGAAGAGTAGGGCAGAAGGGTGAGGGGGACGAAAACCCCGCCCTACCACAGGAGATGAAGAAACCTGCCAGGACTCACCCAGGACTCGAGAGTCCGAGCACAAGGCAGGGGACGGCCCCTCGCTGACACCGAAGATCCCTCCGAGGGCACCTGACTCCTCCCCTGCCACGGAACTCAGTTGGCCCAGCGATGACCAGTCCCATTACCAGTGATGTCAGGCTGTTTGGGTCCGGACTGTTCTGAGTGATGAAGCAGTTAAGAAGCATCCTGCCCCACTGGCTGCCATGCTCATAAAGGCAGACCCATGTGTACTTCCTTGTGGATCCAGACAGCCTGACGGCTCCCTCATTTGCTCACACCCAGCAGCGAGAGCGAAGGTTGCAGGAGGCAGAACCGCCACCCGCCCATGCAGATCAGCCCCGGGAGTGCAGCTGGGCTCCCGCAGCTCCTCCCGGGCAATGCTCCTGGGGAGGCGGTGGGGAAGATGCAACCCGGGGCGCTGTGCATTCCTCCTTGTGCTGGCCCTCCTGCTCGACGTGGTGGGTCTGGTCCTTTTGCTGATAGGCATCTTCGCCTGCCTCGATTACTGGGACTTCTTGGTCTACACGGGGGCCCTGATCCTGGCTTTCAGCCTGGTGCTCTGGATCAGCTGGTATTCCTTCAACATCGAGGAACCTCTTGAGAAACTGAACTTGTAGTCTGGCCGTGGGCAGAGGAAGAGGGACGCAGGCTCCCTGGGCACCTGACTCTGAACCTGGGGCTGTTGGAGGAGCAGGGACATGCTTTCACTCCCAGGAAGAGTGCCCCAGCGGGGACGAGGTGAGTGCACGAGAGGCCAGCCTGGCAGAGCAGCGCTTCTGTCAATCTGGGCTCCAACTGCACCTGTGCTGGCCACAGGTGTCCTCTCCCCTGGGGCCCTTCATCCTTATGGAGACTAGAAAGAGGGTCTCCACGGCTCCCTCCACGGCCGATAGGCCATGAGTGGTTCTGCCATGCAGAACAGGAAGTTACTCCTTCAGCTCAGAACTTGGGAGAAAGGAGCCCATCTTGATTCTCTGTTAGGAAGCGTCCAGCAGCGGGGCGGTGGGGGGCGGGGGTATACTTTAGCCCTGGGAGGGGATGGAAAGCTCCCCGATGGTTGATTGTGCCCTTGCATGGATGGAGGCCGTGCAAGCGGGACTGTGGCGGGGAACCACCCAGAACAGCCCTTCTCCCTGGCTTCCTCCCTGCACCCGCGGATGGGACATGGGAATATCTCAGATCCTAAAGGGGGAGGACCTACCTCCACATCCCCTCTCAGTGCACCTGCCTCCTCCCCACCCTCCTCGCACACACTCCGTGTCCCCACCCCGCCACGGCTGGCCTGGGAGACTCAGAAGTCAGGAGACCATAGCGGGCCGTTCCATCGACCAAGCTGCACCTCCCAGCCGGGCCAGCAGCTCGGTTGACTGCATGTACCCAAGGGCGCAGATAACTAAGATTTTTTCACGGGGACACGAAGCACCCAGGATAGGACTGGCCTGGCCCCCACAAACCCTGCATTATGGGCAGCTCTCCCCAGGAGACTGAGACTGGAGCCCTGCTTGGGCTGATGACCGTCATCCCCTCCTGCCCCCGTGGCCAGGAACCTGGCATGGCTGGGCACTCCCCTTCCAGCACTGGCTGAGAGGACAAAGGTCATGGCTGGGTTGGAAGGAGGAGATAATGATCCCCGTGTCTCTTCTGGGGGATTCCATCTGACCCTTGGAATGGAGAGACCAGAGCAGCAGTCTGAAGAAGTTTCCGGAGGGGGAGGGTAAAAGTCTGGTCCCGGCAGATGAAAGGAAAGGAGGTGGGGCGTCCGAGAGCCCGGGTCCCACTCTGAGTGGCACCAACTTGTTCACTGGGTGACACTGGACAGGTTGCAACCTGCCCCGAGCCTCGGTCTCCTCATCTGCAAAAGGAGGCTAATAGTACCCACCCTTGTTGTTGCCGTGGCCAAAAAGAGGGAAGGCAGGAGAAGACCCTTTGCACACCATGTGGTTTTTACAAACGTCACAGGTCCTTACCAAACATATAAGGGAGGGTGAGTAAACTGACCCAGAGTCCCAACTGAGAGTACTTGGTACTCGGTGCACCTCAAACTGGTAGTGAGGGAGTCGGTTTACACCTCAAAGCAAGAAGAAACCTCTCATTTATTGGCTCATTCCGAAAGGCATGCCAGGCACCGTGCAAGGCTCTGGGGATCCAGTGAAGGATAAGGTACATAGGTCCCTACCCTCGAGGGGTTTCCCGACTAGTGAGACAGAGAGAGTAATCAAATCGTCTCACTAATGGAGGCACAATAAGGGTCAGGAGAGGACTAGGAAGAAAAGGAACATCACTTCACAGGAACAGTCCACAGAGAAGCTGACCCAGAAAGTGGAATCTTTCAGGAAGAGGCAATGGCTTGAGCAAAGGTCCTGGGGCAGGAATTTGGTCATTATCTTCAGGACAGTTAAGAAGTTATTAAAGAGATATAAGCAAGGGCGGGAGCTTAACATAACTGGATCTATGTTTCCAAAAGACCACCCTGACCATGGCATGGATCACAATGGTGATGAGGGTGATGATCACCAGGTCAAGCTCATTTGGGGAGCTAAGCCACTTACCCAAACAACAAGGGGTCCCTCGTGTCCTTCCCTCATTGAATAGAAAGGAGTTCAATAGCCCAGGGGTGAAGAGCATGGGCCAAGACCCAGACTGGTTTGAATCCAGCTTTGTTCCTCGCTACCTATGTGTCCCGGAGCAAGTTACCTCACGTCCCCCACGCCCTACTTTCCAAACCTGTAAAATGGAGATGGTGCTAATGACAGGCCCTACTTCAGAGACGATGATCAGATTAGCCCCTACTCCATAAGGATGTTGTACAGATCAGGTGGGTTAATGTGTGTACGGCACCCACGAGTGATGATTAAATGACACAAGGGGCACTCCATTGAAACTCTCTCACGATGCAGGTATCTGATGCATTACAGAGGGGTAAGACCTTCCTCCAAGACAGACATCCTTAAAGCATAATGATCACTTCTTAAGACAGGGTCTGGCATTAAAAATTTTCAGTAGGTATGAGAGAAAGGAAGCTCCCCCCAGAACACCAGACTTTTGTCCAGGCTCAAGGGGGCTTCAAAAGCTTAAGATCCACCGTGTTCTCCATTAAATACAGTCACGCAAATGTCACCTTCATCTTTTCAGTTCCCAAACTTCATGTTCTATGGAACCCTCAGAGCCAGCCTCCCTGGGTCTCTCCATCTCCTGCAATGCCCGAGGCTGGCCCAGAGTGACAAATCAGTGTGGGCCAGGACCTACTCACTGTTCAGGGGGCTGCCCATTTATGGAGCTGCCCACCACCCCCAGATGACCTTGGGCAAGTCACATTACTTCCCTTTAGAGTAGGGGATCTGGTCCCCATGGAAGGTTTTAACCAGGCTCTGAGAAGACCCCTCAGGGGCTGGGGTAGGAGACAGCAAGCAGGCATGAATCCGGCAGCCCTACCCACCCCACAACACACACATACCCCTCAGAATAGTGGGGTTTCCTGCAGTTTTATCAACTGAACTTCCACGGAAGGCTTCCTGTGAGCACAAGTTCTGACGCTAAACTGTATTTCTGAAAATGACTCATCTTGATCCCCTTACATTCTGTGACCTTTGGGCTGGGCATGATCTCAAACCACATTCATGATTTACGGGCAGTTTCTAACTGGCTCTGCCAGTTCTCTGATTCTCAGAGTGACATCAGAGGAAAGAGCATGGACCCCCTCCCCCTTAATTCAGAGCCCAGTGCTACCCTTCCAAGCTCGTCCTTCAGTCTCAGGACGATGAGTTTGCTAGAACATCCCCACCCCCTCCCCAAACTAGGCGGGTCGCATCCCTGGCGTGAGGTCGGGTATAGAACTCGGGTCAGCCTGGCCGCTAAACCTCAAAGGGCCCCCCCACCCCAGGAGTTTCAGAATGAGTGCCTTGTGTACCAAGCGAGACAAGCCACCATCTGATTTTATCACTCGGTCACTATAATTCTCGCAAGATCTGTTTGCTCCATGTTCCGCCTGCTGGGCATTTCTTAGAGATAGAGACAAGCCCCCAGGCAAAGTCAGGTGAGGACTCTGATCCTTCTACTAGAGGGTGTACAGATACACGCCCCCAAACCCAAACACACACACCCTCACACCTGCCACACACCTACCAGAAATACACACTCACAGAAACAAACACACACCCACTCGTCCACTCTGCAGTGACCAAAGCCCAAGGGCAAGGAAAGCTCACAGCCCCGAGCCCGGGAAATTGAAACCCATTCCTCACCATGGACATTTCCCCGTGTGCAGACACCCCCTCTGCCCACAGAGGGGCAGGTGGGGCTGCCAGGTTAGCTCAGGGTACAACACGCCAGCTCAGCTCACCCAGGCCACGTGCAGACACGGTGCTGGGGCTGCGTGGAGGGCCAAACATTTCTCGAATCCCTGGAGGAACGTTTAATCTAGAGGGAGAGATAAAGCAAGTACACAATACTTCACAAAAGTACACGGAAAATGCATGCCTGAGATAAGCTCAGTCTCACACGGGGCTCTGAGCGCCCAGTTGAGGAAGAAGAGATCTTGCCGGGGGGGAGGTGAGGGGAGCGGGGGGGCCGTGTGTGGCTTCAGACATCTGGCCTGGGTCCTGAGGAGCAGGACAGAACGTGACAGGCAGAGACGGCACTTGGGAAGAGCCGGAGGAAAGGACCGCAGAAAGAAAACAGATGAAAGAATATTCTGGAAAGAGCGAGCAAGCACACGGGTCAGGGGTGCTCACCAGGGGACACTGGCAGCAAGACGAGGATTGAGATGTTTGGAGAGCAAAGAGGAGACTTCAGGCACTGTAGAGGCACATAGCCGGGCTCTGCTTGTGGTAGCAGGTGCAGAACAGGTGCAGCGAGAGGTGTGGGGGCAGGGAGACCACTCTCGAAGCTCAGCGGGGGGCGGGTAGTGAGAGATCGACAGGAACTGAGGGCCATGGAAGGCAAAGGAGAGGGAGACAGCATGAGCGGACAGTCCGTCCTGGTCTCTTGCACCCGAGGGACGTGTCAGAGGTTTCAGAGAGCCCCACTGTGAGTGCGCGGATTGGGGGAGGTCGGGGGTGGGCACAGGTCTGCTTACGATGATGCAATGATGCATTTTCCGTCGCGTGCACGCAGAGGTTGAGATGCAAATGGTGCATTCGAGCAGAACGGCCCAGTTGGTGTGGAATGTGCAGATCTTAAACTCAAAAGGAGATCAGGCAAGGAGTTGGAGGTAGGGGTTGGAGACGGGAGTGTGGGTGAGATTGTACAGGCTGGGGAGGTAGAGAGAAAGGGGAGGAAAACTCGGTGTGGGGGAGGGGGGAAGAGAAGGAAGGGAGGAGGAGGGGGGAAGGCTCAGATTCTCTGAAGGAGGCCCTGCATGTGACCCCACACCCCCTAACAACAGCACTGCAGAAAGCATCGGGACTACTCCCTCTTACTGATGAGGATATCAAGGAGCACAGAGTCTAAGTCACTTGTCCAACATAATGGAACTAGAGAGTGTGGGCGCCAGGTTGTGAAACTGGGTATACCTGCCCCATGGGCCATACCGTTTCCACCGGGCGGTGGGGGGCGGGGGGGAGGCGGGGGATGGCAAACTCTGGCCTCGGGCCAAACCTGGCCCTTCTCCCATTTTGTACGTTGAGCTGTCCTGCAACACAGCCAGGCACACTCACTCAGGCACCGTCTAGAGTGCCTTACGCCATAACGGCAGAGCCAGGTCACTCCAACGGAGACCATATGGCCTGCAGTGGCTACAATACTTCCTATCTGGCACCTTATAGAATAGCTTGCGGACCTCCGGCCTGGCCGCGGTTACCTCCCATGGGAGCCAGAGTCAGAACCCTTGAGCCATGCCTGCTTTGGGGGGAGTGAGAGAAGGGAGGCAGGCTGGGAAGCCCACAGAGTAGTCCCCAGTAGTAATAAGGGAGTGACAAGGAGGACATGAGTGGGGGACCGGCCGCCGAACACCTGAGAGCCGTCAAGATGGCTGTAGCCTGAGGAAAGTTGATCGGGCTTGGCCGTGAGCTTTTATCACTACATGGTGGGGACACAATGGGACCAATGGCTGCCGAGATGTCCAAAGGGACCAGCGCAGATCCGTCTTCAACGTATTTGGGGAAGAAATGACAGGAGTAAGGCTGTATTGGCCTTGCTGGTTTGCAGAAAGGTTTTTTTCAGAGATGGGGATTGAGAACATTGAGCAGGACGGTAAGGGGAGGCGAGGGGCCAGAGGAGAGGGAACGAAGGCACTGGAGTTACAAACGAAGACAGCCCGATGTCTGGCCACATCCGAGGTGGACGTGGGCGTGGACATCCAGAGCCCGGGGAGAGCTGTTAGCTTTGCCCTCAGCGAAGGGTGAGGAGAGGGAACACAGACTTAAGGAGTGTCTCGGTATTTACCGGCCAATCCCTTGTTTTCAGGACCTCCTCTGATGCTCACAGCTCAGGGATTCAAATACCCATTTTACAGGTGGAGCAAACTGAGTCTCAAAGCAGTTCACAACTAGCCCACGGAAACAGCGGTACTGAGAGGCAGCACTAGAACTCAAACCCAAGTCCTGTCGACTCCACTAACCACACACAGGTTTGAAATGACGTATTCAAACCTGGGGCTGACCCATTTCATCTTCATTTATTCATGGCAGGCCCCCTCCGACGGGAAGATGCTGCTCTTGGCCACACATCCTTTCCTAGTATCCAGGACAAACCAGAGGCTGCGAGGCAGAGGTTTTCAAAGCACCCACCAGGATGCCCACGAATGGCATGAACGCCAGACTTCTGGAAGGTTCCAGTCTCCGTCAGGGGTCCAGCGCCCCTGCGCCACCCCTCACCCCTGTGAGGGCTCCGCCTCACCCATCTCTTGGTAGGGCCCAGAGAGCCCGTGGGGCATATTGCAACATGCCGGCTTGCAAAAGCAAAGGATAGCCGATGCTGTGTCCCAGGGGCTGTCCTCCTGGGTGCCAGACGCTGTTTGTGATTAATGCAGCCCCACCCGTTTGCACTGCCAAGCTGCCTGGGTGGTTCACATTGAGCTTTTAGTCAACTGAAACCCTCCTCCAGGCGATTTTCTGGAGGAAAGTGAGCTACTGCTGTGCTGTCCTCATGTTATTCATTTCTTGATCCTAAGAGCAGGACTCTCTTTTTATCTTAGCTCGACTGCATCTAGTCACATGCAGCTTGACCATAGTTACCTATGACAGTCACCTTTCAGCTCACTTTCAGAGGCTAATCAGATGTGCGTGCACTTGTCCCCAGTGCTTGGCCTGCCTCGATAACTTATATTTCCCCTGGTCTAATTTTCTACTTCTTATTTGTATTTCACCTTTAAAAAAAAAAAAAAGTGTAAGTGTTCCCTGTAAGCTGCCTCAGATGTTCTGTGGTACTCATGATCCCAGGGTCCTGGGATCGAGCCCCGCGTCGGGCTCCCTGCTCCATGGGAAGCCTGCTTCTCCCTCTCCCGCTCCCCCCAGCTTGTGTTCCCTCTCTCGCTGTGTCTCTCTCTGTCAAATAAATAAATTAAAAAGAAAAAAAAAGAAAGGAACACACAGAGCCCAGTGTATGGAGACAGTACCTGGGTTATCCCGACACCATGGAATCTTCCAGAAGTTTCGTGCTCAGCCACCAGCCTGGCCTCTCAGAATTTAGGCTGGACTCAGAAACCTGACGAGGTATCACGGATGCACATTCCAGATAAGCCATGAAGAAGAAAGATTCCCCCCCCTACTCCAGAAGACTCCTTGACCATCTGCATATGTAATCCTATTGATTTTCCCAACTGGGAATTGGGATTTCAATTCCCAGTTGATTTTCCCGTTGCCTGGTGGTTCCCACCTGACTCCACGCGGTGAGGAAGTGCTTCCTCTTACTTGAGTTGCTAACGTTAGCACAGACACAAGGGTCCCATGTCATCCCCATCACCCTGAACAGCTCCTTAGGAGGACACTGTGTTGGAGGCCAACTAATTTCTTTTCCTTGGTTTTTATTATTATTATTATTATTATTATTATTATTCTAGAAATGGAACAGGTTTCCCTTTCTTTGGCTGGGAGCCAAATGCAATCGTTGGCTTCCATTTTGCAGCCGTCACGTTGTTCGTGACATGCCAATCTCGAAAGAGTGGGATTGCGCTCAGCCCAGAGCGTATTTTCTCAGAATCTGGGGCGGGGGGGGGGGGGGGGGCAAGGGACCTGAGATCAGCTGCATGGGCTGTGGGGTCTGGCCTCCCGCGTCACACCCACTCCAGGTGCGCACGTGACCGGCACCTTCCCCTCGCGCCCTGTCGTGTGGCTGCTCGCAGGCCATTTAAATGCATGGGTGATGGTCCTCCACTAGGGTGCTTGTTCAACTCCTGAACTGTCTCCCACATCGGAGAGCATGCAGGACGGGCATCGGACCACTGCTCTGGGGAATGAGTGGAGAATGAATCTGTGATAGCAGCAATAGGGGGTGCATTGCACCCAAGTCCAGCTGGTTACTTTGCTGACCCTTGCATTAGCCACCCCCCTCCCAGAAGAAAAGGGAGGCCCACACGGGAGGGCGTCAACCATCAGGGAACCCTAGCTAAGAGCTAGAATTGAGAAGGCACATCTAGGCAGTGCATGTGGGAATTGGGGGCTGTCCCTCTGGGGGCTTGGTCTGCAGCGGAGTCTGTGCCAGGACAAAGCTCAGGGACCCCTTACGGCGCAGACTCAGAGGACACAGAACAGAGCTCGGGCTGAGGTCAGGAGAGCGGCTCGAAGATCTCCGGGGACCTTGGTAAATGCAGATTCTGATCCAGGCGGTCTGGGGAGAGGCCCGAGGCTCTGCATTTCTAATAAGCTCCCAGGAGGTGCCACGGCTGCTGGTCCACATGACGCAGAGAAGAGCAAAGATCTTAAGCAGCCCCATTATTTTAGAGATGCGGGACTGGAGCCCTGGCGTCCAGGGGTCTGGGCTGCCAGTCAAGCCCTCTTCCCCCGCAACCCCGTAAACCGCTGACTGGCTTCTCCAGAGCCCTGCTGAGCCTCGGGCAGAGCAAGCAAGCAAGCAAGCAAGCAAGCAAGCAGGGCAGTGGCCAGAGGAGGTGAGGCACACTCGTGCTGCTGGTGAGTCACGAGCCATTGCGCCTGGGGCCCCAATGTGACTGTGCTGTGTGCCTGGAAATGTGGTCCCGACTGCCCAGGTCTCCACGCTGCTCCGTGTCTCCCGAGATGCCAGAGCCCTGAGCGCATGAGTGCCCATCCCGCAAGGCAAGGCGGGGCAGAGAGGGAGGAGGAAGCAGGACGGGCCAAGTTTCAATGGGCAGGGCCACCTGGAGCTGGGCTCATCCTCCCAAAAGTTCTCCCGCAGGGCTCTCCAGAACCATCTCTGCGGCCCCTCCTCCTGTCTGTCTCCTGGGAGGACAGCTGGGCTTTTTCCATGACTTGAACTCAGTTGGCTCTGCCAGTGACAGGCTGAGTGACCTTCCAGGTGATCCTCACTTATTAGGGGGTAATGATAATGACGTCACAGTCACAAGGATCAAACGTGATTCGGCATTGGCCTTCGGAGATCCCCACAACCTCCCAAACGGGCAGAAACCTTTGAGAGCATCACTTCTCCTTTGTAGAAATCAAAACGCAGAGCTGTAAATTTCAGACTCCTGATGATTCTAGGACCTTAGCCCCCATCATTTTATAAAGCTATTTAAGGTTAAATCTGCCACGAATAGGCAAGTCCACACTTCACACAACCTTGGGCCTACAGTTTGCAGCAGGGATGGCCAACAGGGGCCCACACACGCAGGGGAGTATGGGCTTACTGCGGGAAGGGTGGCTCCGCCCAGGCTCTGCAGCCCACCCTCAGTCAGGAGCCTTGAATTTCCTAGGCTTCAACTCATTTCTCGGTGACGTTACCTGAGTCCACCACCTGTTGAAGCCAGCTTGGAAACACATTTGCATGAGGGACCAAAGAGCCTTCTGGGTAAAAACCAACCCTAAGGGAAAAGAGAGGGAGACAGACAAGCTTGGCCTGGTAACACAGGCTGAACGTAGGTGTGCACAGCGTTGTTCATCATGCTGCAACCTCTATTTGCTCTTGAGGAAAAAGCGTTCCAAATCAGATATCTGAGGCAGTTTTGGGGAGGGCTGGGGATGGAGGGAGACCATGTGTGGTGTTGGGGTCCTCGTCTCAGTACTTGAAAGCATCTGGCTTTGACTTGGTTTGTGTGAGTTCCTAGCAGACACGTGAGACAGTAAGTGCCAAGAGCTGAGTGAATTTGTTCATGAGCTGAATTCCAAGGCTCATCCATCCAAGGCTTCCAGAAGTTTCTTGGCAGGGTAGGCACACGGGGCAGCCGGGATCCATCCAAGGCTTCCAGAAGTTTCTTGGCAGGGTAGGCACACGGGGCAGCCGGGAGAACGGTAAATTGGGCCTTATCAGGACATTTGTATGGCAGGATCGGAATGCTGGAGACTGCATGGCGCCTGGGAATGCCAAGGTTTCAGTGTAAGACAGAGTGCTCTGTCTGTGTTTAAGGACCAAGCACGGAAGGCCCAGCGAGAGTGGTCTCTGACCTCACGGCAGCCACACATGCTCATTCCTTCCTATCGCTCCTTCTCTATCCAACAAACGTCCACCTCTGGCCCTGGTTCCTCCAGGATCCCACAGACTGCTCCTACCAGGAGATACTTTTCGGTTTGAAGGTGGGGGCTTTCAGGGAAAGGAGGGCGAGCTGAGGCACCGAGTCCCACGGCCTCCCCAATATCTCTGAATGCCCCACGCTGCCGGGCTGTGTGCCCCAAAACTCCCCGAGTCGGCCTGGGAAGAAATAATGTACATAGGGATGGTAGTTTACAGGCTAACAGCTTGGATGTGCCCTGGGCCTGACTCTGCTTCCCAAATACAAGCACCCAGGTGACAAGTGTCCCCGTGTCTTTTCTTCCTTGCTTCTCCTCCTCCTACGTTAGCCCCAGCCCACTAGGCAGCCATTTTCCTTTTCACCGGCTTCCTTTCCAGCCCAAGGCCACGGGCAGAGGCCCTCCGGAGGGTGTCCCCAAGGGCACACCCCCAGCACACACAGCTTCAGCCCGATGTCGCCTCATCCCGACCCTGCCTTTCTGACCGGCCCTCCCGGCCCCCATCCAGCTCAGACTTGTGGCCCGAGTGCCCACGTCCACACCTACCTCCCCGACGACAGCTCACCGGCGTCCGAGCTCTGGCCCCTGCTCAGAGCCTCTTGTGGTCTGGGACACCTAGCCCGCGTTTCTGCAGCACCCTGGGAACAATGACACGGCCATGCCTTGCCTGGGAACTTGTTAGCAGGGCAAAATGTCCAGCCCTGGTGGGGGGACCAGCTCGTCCCGGTTTACCTGCCTCGATCTGGGGGGGTTCCTATTCCAGACCTACAAAGTGAGAGTAACCACGTTTACCAAGCTCCCCCCCCCCGGGGGGGAGGGGATGCTGAAGCACGCGAGCCACTGGGACGGATCTCTGAGGCTGCCCTGCGGGCGTCTCCATCTCCTCCGCCTCCCCCGGGCACCAGAGAGCAGACCTTGCCCCCTGTCACGCAGCGTCCTGGCCCCAGGCTGCGCCAGCCCCACGCAGTCCTATCAGCCGTGGGGAACGTCGCGTCCTGGCCGGCCCATCCTGCCCCCAGTCACCTGCGGCTGGTGTCCCTTACCAGCCAGGGGGGATGGACTGGTTGTTCCCCCGGTCTCGTCTGCATTTCAGTTTTCAAGAGACTCAAGCTCCCCGTTGCTTAGGAAGAAAGTCGGGTGTGGGAGGCTGCAGGGGGCACTGGTGTAGGAAAAAAAGGAAGGTATTATTATTCCCACCCCCCCATCTCCCTTGTCTTGAAATCTACTGTCTGCCAAGGAGACTGATCATTAAGGAATAATTAATTCATCTCCCCATGATTTATTAATCAAACACATCCACAACTGCGCATGCAAAAAGCAGAAAACAGATGTATTATGATTTCCATTAGAGTTTTGGAACATTTAAAACAATCCATTACAACTGCCAGGAATCCCTAGGGATCTGGAGAGGAACAAACGAAATCAGAGTTTGCAGACCTCAAGTGCCCGGTGTGGACAAAAGGCAGAATGAGAAAAGTAAAATGGCTTAGAGGCTCCTGCCGACCTCCCCCCACACTCAGCCCACGTTGCCCCTTCCACAAACTGCACCTTCCCCCTCTTTCTGGGGGGTCTCTGAAAGGCCTCTCATGGACTCACAAACAAGGCCAGTACAAGTGAGGTCTGTGAGCAGGGCACCTGCTCTTCTGCCCCTTGGTGCACCCCTACTCTCCCAGCATGACAGGCCCTCCCAGACTCCACCTCCACCTCCTGCAAATACTGAAGTTGGTCTTGACGCTTCCCCGTGAAACACGACACCAGGCCAACAGTGGTCGGTGGCAGAGTGGGGGTGGGCAGGCCACTGGCCCCCTCGGTCACAGCAAGGTCAAAGCCAAGCTGCTTGGGCCACAGGGCAACGCAAGGTGCTAGAGAAGGGGTTTCTCCCAATTCCGTCTACGGAGCCCTGCTCGGGGACAAATCCGTGGGACAGCGGAGCTGGAAGCAAATTGAGGGATGGACCCCCTTCCCCCGGAATGTCGAAGGCTTTGCTAGTGCTTTGCTGGGTGGGCGTGCCTCCCTCGTTGCCTGGGACACTTGTCAACCCCGGCATCACGAGGCAGGGGAGAGAAGGAGCGAGACCAGGGGGTGGAGCTGGGAGGGGCCGGCCTCAAACAACGAATTTTTTTTTTTTAAGATTTTATTTATTTATTTGAGACAGAGAGAGAGTGAACACAGAGGGAGAGAGAAAGAAGCAGACCCCCAGCCAAGCAGGGAGCCCAACGGGGACTTGATCCCAGGACCCTCGAGATCATGACCCAAGCCGAAGGCCGACACCCAAATGACTGAGCCACCCAGGCGCCCCTCAAACAATGAATTTCTTAAAAACGTCTTTTGCTCTTTAAAATTTGTACAAAGTTGTCTTTTGCTTCACAATACATTTGTGCTCGCTCACTTTTTTTTTTTTAAAAGATTTTATTTATTTATTCGACAGAGAGAGACACAGCGAGAGCAGGAACACAAGCAGGGGGAGTGGGAGAGGGAGAAGCAGGCTTCCCGCGGAGCAGGGAGCCCGATGCGGGGCTCGATCCCAGGACCCCGGGATCAGGACCTGAGCCGAAGGCAGACGCTTAACGACTGAGCCACCCAGGCGCCCCAGCTCACTGCTTTTTAAAATGTCGCCGAATCTTCAAATAAAATTGGTTTCGTTTTACCTGCAGGGTTACTGCACGATGGCATGCATAGACCCCAAGAAGGTGGTACGGCACAGTTGAGAAGCGATTCCCTCCTGGGAGGCTCCTCAGCCTTACGGCGTGTGGTTCTGTGCCAAGTTCACCGGGCAGGTCCAGCCATGCCTAGCACCCCTACTCACAATCAGGAAGCACCTCTCTTGCCCCAGCCCCACGTTTGCACGTGAGAAAGCCGAGTTCCCAGCGCGTGAAACCGACTCACCCAAGGCCACACAGCCTGTCACTAACACAGCCTCCACTGGGACCTAGCTTTTCTGACTCCTGACTCACTAGTCCTGCTGCTGCCCCCACCCCCCCCCCCCACCCCGGCTGATACGGAGAGCTGGCAGGGACGTGGGGACTCTCTCAAGCACGGCTCAGGGAAACTTCCTGAGCCCCTCCTACAGAACGGACTACGTACTCCAGTGCGTTCTATGGAATGACTATGGTAGGGCCAGCACTGTATACTCCAGAGGGCTGTTTGAGACGCATGCTGGGTGACACACGTCAGGGGCTTTGGAAAGGTACAAACGTCTGGCCAAACAAGGGTGGCTCTGGATCCCGTCCTGGGAAGGCTTGGGTGTAGCTTTGCTCACTGTCTTATCCTTTCTCTCGCCCCGTGTGCGGTGCTGGGAGGCTGACTCCAACGGTGATGGCAAACCTGGTCCCTGAACTCCGTGCCCCAGTGGAAGGCGTCAATCAAGGGTCAGGCAACTGAGCCGCTGGGCACGTCACGGCCTAGACCCGGGACTGCAGGGGCCATGGAAAGAGGCTCCCGAGCTGAAATACATTTATCGTCCCCTATCATGTATGGTTGATATAAGCCAATTGGCAGAGGTCACAGTGGGTGGACACCTATAAACCAGCCCCCTCCACGCCCTGGGCCACAAGTGACTCAAACCAGAAAGAAACCTGGTTAATTACACACTTACTAATCAACATGGTTCTACTTTAAATCCATAATACTAGTATTGCCACCATGCTTCATTCCTCAATTTCTCTTGGCCTACTTGACTTGGGGAAAGTCTTCATGCTTTTTACAGATTAGCTTTTCAAATGGGTTTCATAGGCTCGGTACACCGAACACACACCCCAAACTACCTTGCTTCCCCATAAACCAAGGCAGCTTACAAAGAGACCTCAAAGAGGGTCTGGGATGGAATCCAAGTGTAAAAGCAAGAAAGGGTCATCCAAGGGGAAGATTGCTTGGAACAGGTAGGTAAGTGCTTTAAGCCTGAACCCAACAAGCCAGCCCAGTGGCCTGAGGTTGTGTGCTCGTTATTTACCTTATCCTTGAATAGACCCGACTCTGTATTATAAATAGCTTTATGCTTGAAGGGTTTCTGAATGTGCTGTACTAGAGCAGATGGGAGGGGGTGGAGTAAAGGAACCCGATCATAAACCCAGAGCCCTGCCCTCCCTCCACCATACACACACTTCCAATTCCCTGAATCTTGGAGGCCAGGTAAGAATCCCACAAGAGACATCCACACATGCTACTCTAGCAATAGGGCTTTCATTTGGGGTGCAGTCTAGGACTTAGCATAATATAAAACACCACCATCTGGGGGAATCGCCACCAGGTAGAAAGCCTGTAGCTGATGTGGCCCTCATGCAAAGTGTAATGCAAAGTTTCCCCTCATAATTGCAAACACACACACACACACACACACACACACACTGACACTCACCTATGGTCCCTTTCCCCTTGGTGGTGGCCCTCTACCTGGCTTTCAGACTCAACTGAGGTAGAAAGAGCTTTGGACTAGCTGTCAGACCTGGGTTCTAGTTTTAACTGTGCGACTCACTGGCCAAATGACAGTTATCACCAAAGCTCTCATGGAGGCTCTAACTTCATCTGTAAAGTGGGATCTTATAACCGTCGAGTGAGATAATGCCTACAATATTAACTAACATTAATTATTTACCAAGTGCTAGCACTTTACATGGTTTATCCTCTTATTGAACAATCCTATCAACCAACTTGACCTAATTGGCATTTATAGAACATTTCACCCAATAGCAACAGAACATACATTCTTCTCAAGAGAACACAGAACATTTACCAAGACAAACCATATTCTGAGTCATAAGACAAGTGTCAATATATTTTAAAACATTCAAATCATATGAAGCACATTCTCTCACAACAAAAGAATTCAATTAGGAACTAATTACAGAAAGATATCTGGAAAAATCTCCCAAATATTTTGAAAGTAATTATTACACTTTCAAATAGTTCAGAATTCAAAGGAGAAATGAGAAAGTATTTTGAACTAAATAAAAAGGATACATGCATATCGAAATTTGTGAGATTCAGCTAAAGAAGTGCTTAGAAGGAATGTATAGTTTTAAAATCTTATATTAGAAAAGGAGTTCTCAAATTAATAACCTAAGCTTCCATCTTTAAAAAACACAGCAAAATAAACTCAAATCAAGCAGAATGGCAGAAAACGTAAAGATCAGAGTAGAAATCAATGAAATAGTACATTTTTTTTTCAAAAAAAGAAATCAATGAAACCAAAAGCTGCTTATTTGATAAATAAAATTCATAAACTTCTGGCCAGAAGGATAAGGAAAAAAAGAGACACAATTATCAATATCGTAAGTGAGAAGAGTGACACGTTCAGATTTTACAGATATTTTTAAAAATATTAAATGAGTAATATGAACAACTTTATGCCAGTAAGTTGGAGACATGAAATGAAATGGACAAATTCTCTGAAAGAAACAAACTATAAATGCATACTCAGGAAAAAAATCAATAGCCTTATACCTATTAAAGAAACTGAATATGTGATTAAGAACCTTCAGAGAAAGAACATTTCTTCACATTGAAAACTATAAAACGGGGGCGCCTGGGTGGCTCAGTCTTTAAGCGTCTGCCTTCAGCTCAGGTCCTGATCCCGGGGTCCTGGGATCGAGCCCCGCATCGGGCTCCCTGCTCTGTGGGAAGCCTGCTTCTCCCTCTTCCACTCCGCCTGCTTGTGTTCCCTCTCTCGCTGTGTCTCCTCTCTGTCAAATAAATATATAAAATCTTAAAAAAAAAACTATAAAACGCTGCTGAGAGAAATTAGAGAAAGCCTAAGTAAAGGAAAAGATACACCTTATCCGTAGGTCAAAGATTTATTATTCTTAAGATGTCAGTTTTCCCCAAATTGACCTATAGAGTTAAACAATCCTACTAAAAATCCCAACGGACTGTTCTTTTAATTGACAAATTCATTTTAATATTCATATGGAAATGGAAAAGACTTATTAGCATTACCTGATTTCATGACTTGTTACAAAGCTAGAATAATCAAGATCATGTGGTGTTGGCATCAAATAAGATAATTTGATCAACATAACAGAATAGAGTCCAAAAATAGATCCAAAAATATATGAAGAACTTTTTAAATTTTGTTTAGTTATTTTTTGTTTTTATGAAAGCACACAGGCAGTTCAGTCAGGAAAGGCTAGTCATTTCAATAAATCATATTGGAATAACCAGATATCCACATCCAAAAAATGATCCATATCTGGCACCTTATACAAAAATAACTCAAAATGGATCATAGGCCTAAACAGGATACTGAAAACAAGAAGCCTTATAAAAAAAAAAAAAAAAAAAAGGAGAAAATCTTTGTGAACTCGGGGTAGGCAAAAAGTTAAAAGTTGTCAGACATATCAAAAGTATGATCCAAAAAGAAAAAAATTAAGGAATTAGGCTTCTTAAAAAATAAAAACGTTTGTTCTGCAAAAGACAGTGTTAAGAGAACTGGAAAACTTTCCAAATCACATAAAGGACTTGTATCTAAAATATATAAAATACTCTCAGGGGCAGCATATGGGTGGCTCAGTCGGTAAGCATCTGACTCTTGATTTCGGCTCAGATCATGATCTCGGGGTTGTGAGATGCAGCCCTGCTTCGGGCTCCAGGCTCAGTGTGGAGTCTGTTTGCCCCTCTCCTGCTCCTTCCCTGTCTCGTGCTCTCTCTCAAATAAATAAATAAATAAATAAATAAAATCTTTAAAAAATTACAATATATAAAATACTCTCAAAACTTAGCAAACAATACAAAATGGGCAAAAGACACTTCACCAAAGAGGAAGGCAAATAAACACATGAAAAAACGCTCAACATCATTATCCATTAATGGGTAGATTAAACCCACAACGAAATATCCTCACACATGTCTTAGGACAACTAAAATGAAAAAGACTGACCTCACCAAGTGTTGGCAAGGATGTGGACTAGCTGTTATTCTCCTGCATTGCTGATGGGAATGTAAAATAAAATGGTACAATCACTTTGGACAAGAGTTCAGCACCTTCTTCCCTTAAACAAACACCTGCCGGATGACTGAGCCATTCCAGTCCCAGCTATTTGCCCAAGAGAAAACAAAGTATACATCCATACAAAGACTCGCACACAGATGTTTGTAGCAGCTTTATTTGTAATGGCCAAAAATTGGAAACAACTCAAATATCCATCAACACTGCAACAGGTGAGCAGATACACAAATTGCTGTGTGTCCACACACTCAGCAATAAAACAGAGTGAATTATGGATACAGGCAACAATGAGGATGCATCTCTGAACGATAATGCGGAGTGAGAGAACTCAGGTGTCAAAGACATCATATTGTATCTTTCCCTCTATATAAAACTCAAGGAAGTGGGGAGACTAAGCTCGGTAACAGAAAACAGATCCCTGGAGGCAGGTGGGAGGGAGGAAGTTGGACAGGGGAAGAGACGGATTTCAAAATTTAGCACAGGGATTAAGGGGTAAACTCCCTAGTTTACTCCCAATTCCAGACTCCATGGCGGATGTCGCCAACTGAGAGTGATGCCTTCCTGTGTACCTGAGCTTGTATGACACCCATCGGAGTTTGTCCCTAGCTAGTCCTTCTCCTTGGGTCTTCCATCATGCAACGGAGCACCTGGGTTTTTCTATGCTGTTGGCACTCTCTTCCTCGTCCTCTCTGCAAGAAGGTCAAATGTATCCACCAAAAGGCTCAGACACCTACCCGTGTCCAGCTTGGGTGGTTCGAGAAGTGTCTGGGAAATTTACCACCTTCCCCAACTTTTCCAACTGCCTTTGCTGTAGCCGCTTTCCCCAGTCCCACTCTCCCAACACTCGGGGCTTGCAGAGTGGCCGTGTTGGCAACAGCTGACTGCAAGGATAACAGAATTGACCTGTGGGCAAACAGATTGTGGGGGCTGCTTGGGGAGAGGTGCAGCATAACTGCTTTGATAAGCAGGAGGGTGGAGATCTTTGTCGATTTGGTTCTTTGACGTCTTCCAAATACCTATAATACTATTTGACATATGCTACATGTTCAACAAATACTCACCAAAGGCATGAATGATAAACATCTTAAATTATTCTTCGATCTCTTTTGCCCATCAAAGGACCATTTGTTCTTTCATTGTTCTGTAGCTCTGTTTTTCTGCTGAGGGCAAAGACCAATCTAAGATCATTTGTTTACAGCCTATTGCTGCATTAGGAATGATTTCAAATCAGGGCTTGGTAGATTAGGGACCTGACCTAGAGGTATCTTACCTGAAACATAAGTCATGGCAGTATGGAGTCTAGGGTGGGGGTCGGGGGGGAGGGTGGGGTGCTTGAACAGGAAGTGCCAGACCTCTGAGTCCTAGGAATGCTGCGCGCTGGCTTTTGGGGAGTGGGATCCATAGGTCTTTGAATTTTGTTAAAGAGTATTAGTGGCATGTTTCTGTGACTGTGGGTATGTCATGAAAAGTAAACGCCATTAGTGTTGTTTATTAGCTGCATCACGCTGATTACCTATTTGCACGAGCTACTTAACCCTTCGTGCTGGATTACCACACACACAATGAAACTGCACATACAGCACATCTATGTCAGGTGGATCCCAAGGCTTTATTCCATTGGGAAACCCTCTGAAGGATTTGGTCTCCTAAATGGCTCAAGCATTTGCCCACAACTTTAAGAGGCTTCATTTGGTGAATTTCAGATCCTAGCCAACATTAGAATCACTTGGGGAGATTCTTAAAATAGCCACTGTGAAATAACATGATATTTGGGATTTGCTTAAAAATGATCCAGCACAAAAAAGGGGCTGGAGGGCTCAGGATACATGAAACTGGATCGACGAAATGGTGGTAATTGTTGGAGCTGAGTGACGGAGTTTCATTAGACGATTGCCTCTATTTTATGTATGTTTGAAAATTGCCTCGATAAAAAGATATGTGGGGAAGCTTCTCTGGTACAACAAGGACGGCAGAGACCACACTCAAGGAGACTGTCTCAGTTACTAGGCACCTCCATTTGCAGAACTGCACCTCCCCCAGCCAAAAAAAGTTTACTCGAACAATGCGCAGTGATCCGTTCATTCTGTATACTCATATCTAACCACCCACCCTCACAGGTGCCACTGGCGGGTTCCCTCATGCACATAAACTCCTGTCACCTTACAGCTTTCTTACAGAGATATTATGGCTGGAAGACGAGAGGTAACTCACACAGAGCCAAATGGCTTCTAAGTGGCCGAGCTGGGCTTCAACCCCAAGCATCCAAGTCTTTCTGCTCCAACAGAAAAATTAAGAGGTCTGTGGCTCTCGAACACTCTCTCCTCCTCAGCCAACCCTGTTTCTTCATCTCCCCAGTCTCGCCCGGGTATCTTATTTCCTCAGTCTTGTGACCTACATTTCAGCTGAAGCAACATCTTCTTCCCTGCTTCTCCAACTTTCCCCCATTTCTGCTTACAAATGTTCAAAACCAGCTGCAAAATGGTAGCATTCTACTGCCAACACCCACTTTGTGTATATCTATAAAAATCTGTCCTAGAAACGTTTTTCCTGTATTTAAAAAACATGTTCACCGCGTTCCATATGTCATGTTGATAGCCTTGTATTTGGTCAGGTCTCAGAGTAGTGGGACAACAAATGGACAGAGCAAAGTAACCAAAATGAATTCCAAAATTACTTAAGTGCTTGATGGCAAGTTTAATGTGTAAGAATACACAACAAATGCAACATAAGGGGAAGGGCAGAGGCACCTGCATTATGAGGAGGTCTTCGAATTCGACGAGAAGCAGCGCAATACTGATTCACGGTATCTATATTGTAATCCCTAGAGCAACCACTCAAAATGCTACTTAAAAAAAAAAAAAAGTATAGTCAAAAACACAAAAGAAAAATTGAAGTGGAATTTAAAAAAGGCAGGAAAGTGGAAACCAGGGAACAAGTTTTTAAAAGAGATAGGGAAAACAAATAATCAAATGGTAGACCTAAACCCAATACATAAACAAAAAGATATTGTACCAATGGATTTGTTTTGAATTATCCAATTATATGTTATTTACAAGAAGCTCACTTCAAATATGATACTGGTATGTCAAAAGTAAATGGATGGGGAAAGATACACCATGCAAACATGCCCCCCAGAAAAAGTTGGAGTGGCTATACATATATATGTATATAATAAAGTTATATTAAATTAGAACAAGCAGACTGCAGAGCAAAGAATATTACCAGGGCTGAAGAGAGACATTACATAATTATAAAAGGGTCAATTCACCAGAAGGCGGAACAATCATAAATGTGTATGTACCCAATAAAAGAGCTTCAAAAAACCAAAAGCAAAAACTTACAGAATGGAAATGGGAAATAGAAATGGATACATTCAGAATTTGTTAGAAGACTTTACCTCCTCTCTCAGTAACGAAAAGAACTAGTGGAGAGAAAATCAGCAAGGTTTCAACCATAAAGTGGAAACTTTCTGTCAGCTCAGAACTGATAGAACGGAACAACCATAAACCAACTGAATCTAATTAACATTTATAGAGTGCTCCACCCAACAACAGCAGAATAGACATTCTCTTCAAGTGCATGTGGAACACTCATGAAGACAGACCATATGCTGGGTTATAAAACAAATCTTAAATTCAAATGAACTGAAATCATACAATGTATGTTCTCCGATCATAATGGAACTAAACTTCAAATCAGTAGTGGGAAGGGACCAATGTCTTTGGTGAGCTCCATGCTTTGAAGTGGGGGTGAGGGTTCAGCAGCTATCAGCACCCCTTGTACCCCTGGTCTGCAGTTTGCTCACCTTGAGACCCTCCCCGTCTTTTCACTTGGTTCCAGGTGAAACATGCCTTCCAGATCCAAGGCGACCCTAAAGGGACCTCACTCTGGGACAGGGAACACTCAGGGTGGCTGGAACCATGTGGGACATGGGAATAGAGGCAAGTTGGGGGAACAGTGAGGGAGGGTAGGAGCCAGGACACCTGGGACCCCCGGACAGAAAGGTGTGAGTCTCCCAGGGAACTGTTAAAATACGGAGACGCCCCAGCCCCCACCTCAGGCATTATGGGGCTCAAGCATTAGAATGTATTAGAAGCTCTCCAAGGTGATTTTAATGTGCAGTCTGGGTTAAGAAGCTTCCCCAGGTCAGGGGTCTGCAAACTTTTTCCATAAAAGGCCAGATATTAAACATTTTAGGTTTTGCAGGTCACACGAGATCTCTGTCACTTCTCTGACTCCTTTCCCTCCTTCTTCTCCCCCTCCTTCTTCTATAATCTCTTAAGAATGTACAAACTATCCCTAGCCTATGGGCAATACAAAGACAGGCAGCAGGTTGGACTCGGCCCACAGGCTGTACTTTGCTGATCCCACTCTAGGTCAACAACTCTCAAACATTAGTCCTTGGACCAGAAATGAGTAGACTCTGTGGCGTGTGGGCAAACCAGCTCTCACAAACCAAAACAAAACCCTCATTTGTAGCATTTGCTGATTTCCATAGTATAAATGGTCCCACCAAGCCCAACATCAAACACCAATGTGATGTCACTGAACAAGAGTTGAGAGGAGGTGCATAGTCGGCTCCCACCAGTCGGCACCAGGCAACTCCAGCACATCGCTCTATGGGAATCACCTGGGAAGCTGCTTAGCAAAGCACCCCTGGAAACCTTGGTGCTGCCAAGTACTGGAGCTACTGCCCTTGGTTCTGTGAGCAAACAATTAGATGACCCATGCACTCCACAAATGATTATACAAGGCATCGAGTTCCACTTGGGGAACCTAAAGGTGAATGACACACGTCCCCACCCCCAGGGACGCTTCTCACTTGCAAAGTCCTAATGACGCTTCTCACTTGCTCCAGAAGGCTGTTCACTGGGGTTGGAATAAAAGGGAGAGAGCTAGTGTATCTTCATCTGAAACCTCTGTTCTCTTCAGGAGCAGTGCCTGGGTGGCTCAGTCGGTTAAGCATCCGACTCTTGATCTCAGCTCAGGTCTTGATGTCAGGGTTGTGAGTTCAAGCCCTGTGTTGGGCTCTGCACTGGGCGTGGAGCCTACCTTAAAAAAAAAAGAAAAAAAAAAACCCCGCTTCTCTTTTATTCAAATGTGCTTTTATTTAAAGGCGAAGGGTGATCAATGGCCAGAGCATGGAAGGATGAAACTTTAACTGCTTTTGGCTTTTGCTACTTATCTTTGCCTACTGAGAAGGTTGGGATGTCCACACTGGCCTGCCCTAGAAGGGGGGAAATGTGGTCTTTGGTTGACTGAGGATTGGGTCTCATGGGCCACCATGGTCTAAATGCAAGAACCAGAAGGAAAGAGAAGGAAGGTCTTGCCTCTGGGCCAAGGAAAGGTTTCCCGGTGATTTAAAAGTGGTTTAAAACAACAAACATTTATTATCTTACAGTTTCTGTGGGTCAGGAATCTGGTTGCAAACGAGCTATATCCTCTGAAGAGATTTAATAGATTTATATATATGTAATATATATAAATTTAATATAGATTTGAGAGGATGACAGGGCAGGTCTTAGTGAAAGATTAAATGTAAATGAAGCAGAGAAATAAATCAGAAAATATTCTCCCCCCACCCCCAAAAAAAGGAGGTTCTAGAAAGAAGGGAAGAGAGGACTGTGTTGTAAGAAGGGATTGGCAGGGAACTGGGTGACGATCCTGGGGAATGTGCCCACCAAAGGGAAGGGCATGCAGTTGGAGGAGCTGGGCGTGGGGAGGGTGACAGAAGACCACAGAAGCACCTCGTTCCAGAGACCAGAAGCGGCTGAGGCTCCCAGCCTCCACTCAGACCAGGCGCCTCCCCCTGCCTACATTCAGTCGCCACTCAAGCTAATCCTCCTGTTGGGGCCAGTGAAGACTTGGCTTTGGCAGCATTCAGAAGTCTTCCCGGTGACCACTTTCCTTGGTCCCTATCTGAGCACCTCACCTTGAAAACCCACTCTCCGTGCCCCCGAGCTCCCATAAGCCTAAGGAAAGGACCACTGGGGACTCGAACTGTTAGCGAGATGCGGTTGGGGGCATCCCCTCACTCTGCCTCGATTCTTTGGGGTCCGACCAAGTGAATTAGGGCTGTCCTGAATCAGCTAAAGAATCCTCGAGGCTCCCCTACCACAGAAGATTTTACATATGAACATGGACCAGCTCAAACATTAGTCCCCTCCCCAGGAGCTATTATTGCGAATTGTTTCTTGTGTGGTGTTCCAAGTATTTTGTGTGTTTATACAAATTGAGCCATAACAGACCACCAACCAACCTGATGAATGTTGCTGGGCCGGCTGTGTGTAAGTCTTGCGTGATTTTATGCAAAGTAATTCGTACCCAGGGCTCAGTTTCAAAGCCAGCAGGAATGAGTGATTTAGCTTCCGTGCCAAAGTCTCTAGTCCTTAATTGCAGGAAAAAAAAAAAAAAGAAAAAAAAATGTCAGCCGGCTCTTACAATTACCCACCGCCCCTGATCTCTCCGGATCACAGAAGGGAAAGAAAGCTAAAGTGACTTGCAAAGAATGGGCCCCTGGGGGGAAGAAAATCAGATTCTCCAGCCCCCCCTCCCGCCCTTAAATGCAAGGGGGCGGGGAGGAGAAGAGAAGGCCAGATTGAGAGAAGAGCAGCTCAAGAGCTAATTAAGTCTGCGCGGCAGCCAAGCAGGCCTCTCCCTGGTTGGCTGCCAGACGGCAAAGCCTTCCAGTGCTGCTGTGAGGTGTGCGCGGGCCCAGCCAACTTCAGGCCCCAGATGGAGGGTTTGGGTTACTACCGCCCAAAGTGTCAGGAGACGGGGAGGCTAAGACCCGGTCTCCGGGCAGAATGAAAACCACCACCTGATCGGGCAAAGGCCGTGTACATGCTTAGGTCAGTAAAAATAAGTGTATTTCAGTCAAAAGGGGGAAAAGAGGTCCTCTAGCGAGACCTCGCAGCCCGGGCCACGGATCAGGCGCCACCCAGTGGCAGCTTCTGGAATTACAAGCACAGGCCTTCACTGGCTTTGGCTTCTTTTGCAAAGGGTCACGGGGAGAACTGAACAAAAGCTACAGGCCCCCTGCAGCTTTTCTTTCACTATGACCTTGCTGTAATTACACACCCGCCTCTGGCCTCCTTTTTTGGCTACAAAGAGCCGACACAAATAATGCTAATAATATGTCCTTGCATTCGTGTGTCCTTCTTTTCGGAATGTACAGAACTCTTTTCCCGTAAATGACCTCAAACCATGGGCAGCAGGTGGGCGGGAAGGCGCAGCGATTCCCAGCTTATTAAGAAAGGGAATGAAGAACCAGAAGCACAAGGTAACCTGCTCAAGGTCAAAGATGATTGCACGTCGAAGCCCGCACCGAGACCTCCCAGCTCCGGGTTCAGGACGGCTCCCTCTCAATGCACGCCCCACAAGAAATGAAGGACAGATGCGCAGGCCTGGATGCAGCTCGAGTCACTAAAACACCATCCACACCAGAGACTGGGGTGTCACAGAGGCAGAATCCGGCACTGCCCTCCTGATGCCCACCTCAATACACACGGGCACATCCAGACACACACATATGACGGCTTGACGTACGTAAAGGATACATTATGCTTTTCTGGGTCAGGACTGGCCCTCTTTTCTAAATCATTCATACCCAGACCTAAACACGTTAGATTACCAGGTTCCTACCACTCCAGGATGATAGGACCCCTTTGCGTCTACTGGATGCTGTTCATCACTCATGTCAGATACCGGAATTCAGGAAAATCTCCCGGGCTCTGGCCCAGTCCCCTGCTTTCTCCGATCCAAGGACCCCAACATGCAGAGAGGTCTCGGGTCAGCGGGTCCACACCAACCATTTGCCCCCCCCGCCCCCCGGAGCTGCCCACACAGAAACCCGGGGCAACTTGATTGCCTGAACTTTAGGTTTCACTTGGGTGGGTCATGCAGCATTTTCCATACCAGGTGAAGACTGGGTTGAAGTAGAACACCTGTCATCCCCTGCCCCCACCTGTCAGGCCATAGGACACCTGTCATCCCCTGCCCCCACCTGTCGGGCCATAGGACACCTGTCATCCCCTGCCCCCACCTGTCGGGCCATAGGACACCTGTCATCCCCTGCCCCCACCTGTCAGGCCATCCCTGCGTGGAAGCCAGCGATGCCGGGGTGGGCAGGGGCAGCTGTGTGTTCAAGGGCAGTCTCCACTTTACACCTAGGGCTGGGAGAAAGAACCCCCAACAAGGCTTCAGGTCCTCTGGGCGTGATGCAGAGCATTCATTCACTCATTCAACTGATATTTATGAAGCACTTGCTATGGGCCAGGCTCTGGATATATAGCAGTGAACCAAACACACAAAATCCCCACCCTCCGGAAGGTTCCATTCTAGTTGGATGGACAGACAGGGAAAAAAAAAAATCTGAGAAGAGAAAAGTTGCTCCCCATACATCTTTCTCACCATGAATGGAAGGTTGGATTTGGGCCTGGCCCTCCTGACCGTGTCCCACACTTGCCGACCCACAGTGTCCGGATCCAAACAGTTCTAAGGTCACCCAGGGCAGACGGGAGGCAGGCAGGACCACCCACTGACGGGGGCCAGCATGAGGGACTGGACCAGGGTAGAGTGAGATGCTACAGTGTGGATAAACCTCGAAACACATATGCAAGTGAAAGAAGCCAGGCACAAAGGGTCCCAAACTTATCACCGAATTGATAGGAAGTATTCAGAAAAGGCAGATCCACAGAGACAGAAAGCCGACTGTCGGTTGCTAGGGGAGCAGGGCGTGGAGAGTAACCACTTCAAGGGGACAGGGCCTCTGGGCAGTGAAGACAATGTTTTGAATGGATGCAGAGTCATGGCCTATAGGCAAATGCAGGCCTGGCCCAACAGTGGGTCTGTGTCCCCTGGGCAGGGAGGAGTTCCTGCCCATGGGCCGGGAGCCCGTGGTCCACCCCTGATTAAACTGACCTTTCAAGAGAGCTGGGAGCCTGCAGAGCACACGTGTCCACCGCAGGTCAGACCCTACCTAGGGCGAGGTGGCCAGTGTGGAGCCAGACTTTGCCACAGAGACCTCCCGAAGGATAAAGACAGCCAGGAGAGTGAAGAATCTAAGAACTTTCCCCTCTGGGAGGAAAGGCCACGAGAACTTACGAGGTTTAGGCAGACAAGTGGAAGAGAGGGGGGTGTCTCCAACCGTCCAAACACCGGAATGAAACGAGATGAGCTCTTCGGGGACCTAGGTAATAGAATTAGAACGAATGGGCAGAAATGCAGAAATGTAAACGTGCAGGCTTTATTCGCTATGAAGAAAAATGTTCCAAGAACTTACGATCTGGGGGTGGGGAGGCAGCTAGCCCATACAGTGCCTTTGTCGGGGGAAAAGGAGGGGGGCCCCCCCAGGACAAGACTGTTCATGCAAGCACGCCCCCTGAGGCTGATGCAGCCTGGATCTAGGGCCCAGGGCTGGTTTAAAAACCGTAACGCTGTTCGTGTTGCTGACCAATCTGCAAAACTGGGCAGGGCTCGGCAGAGATGGGCTTGTATGTGCCCCATTCCATGTCCACTGGGGTGGCCTGGAGGCAGGGGGCTGGGACCTGCGCGAGAGCTATCCAGCAGAACAGCGACCGATGCGTGGCCTGTCCACGTGGCTCCTCCCAGCGTGGCAGGTGTGTTGCAAAGCCACGCGCCCAAGAGGGAAGCTCGACTCCCTTTTAGAACCGGTGTTGGAGGCCACGTTGCCATCTGTCCCCCACAGTCTAGTCCTTGACAGAGTTTCAAGGGGAGGGAAAATGGACTCCGCCTCCTCCCTGTGGCCATTTTGGGGATAGACACTCTGACACCCAGGAAGAGGCAATGTGACTGAGGCAGCTCTGCTCAGTCTGTCCCACAAAGCCAGGTCCCTAGGACACCAATGGCTTGACACCCCACTCTTTCCAGAGGCCCACGAAGCACTCGGTGCTGGGAGGATTCTTTGGTGCCAGATAGACGAGGGCTTCAAGTCTCTAGCAATCCCCTGACACACGCTACAAGTTCTAACCCACAAGCCCCGACACGTTGCAGCAACCTATTCTAGACGTACCCCGACGTCTCCATAACTATTCCGAAAGTGTGGAATTTGGGTTTGGCCCAAGCTGGATCAAAGCCAGTTCTGCAGCTCTGTGTCTTCGGGGAAGCTACCTGACTACTCTGAGCCTCAGTCTCCTTAGCCTGTAAAATGTGGAAGGTATAGAGCTGCCATTATAGGATTAAATGATGTTCTGCAGGTACGGTGCCCGGTTTCAGAGCCCTGAAGGGGCCGAGCCCCGCGTGCTGCTGACGGTGGGGCGCCCACAGAGAGGGACGAGGCACCATGTGGCCAGCACACAGGTGTCTCCCTGGCCCTCTCTAGACACAGCCTTGAGGACTTCTGCCCCACCCCCACGACATCCAGGCCCCGCGTGTACCATCCCCACGGCGCAGCTCACCCAGATGCCGCATCCCTGGGCAAAGAGACCCCTCTGCTCCAGAAGGTCACCTTCCCAGCTGCGCTGCAGCTGAGCTAAGGGGAGCAGAGGAGTCTAACAGGATTAGGTTAATGAGGTCGTGGCTGGGTGGCCTGCCTGCTTCTTACATGGTTGCATTTTCCAGCTGGTGATTAAGAGGCAGGCCCTGCAGGATTCAGGCTCATTACCATGCAATTGAATCTCTTCCCAGAAACCAGCTGAGGCACGGAGAGGTTAAGTACATTTCCCAAGACCACGAAGCCGCCATCAGGGCTCCTCAGGGACAGTTCCGGGATGCTGGAAAGTGTCAGGCCCCCTGGGGACGGCACTTGAGCCAAGAGCTCTTTCTGTCAACTGGTGGGGGCCCCAGCAGGTGCTCTGAGCAAGGGCTGCAGGTAGAATGCCATCCCTTTCTGGCAGCACCCAGCTAGTGCTGCCCGCGGGCCTCGGGCCAAAAACATGGGCTTGGTGCCCACTCTGAGAGGAGTGACAGCAAGAGCCTTGGAGATGGGATGGCTGGGCCAGCGTCCCTCAGCTGAGCTGCCGGGGGCAGGGGGCATGGAATCTGTTGGGTGGGAAGGCAGCACGACTGAGCAGCTGAGTGCAGGGCTCTAACCTAGCTTCTACCACTTACTGAGTGACCGTGGGCAAGGTACTAACCTCTCTGTGCCTCAGCTTCCTCACCTGTACAAGGCTGAGAATAAAATTATCTCAGTAACCAGCATAAAATGCTGGCCAGGGGCTTGCAGCTGGTCTCCTCTCTTGGGTTTCAGGCTCCCCAAGGGCTGTTCGGAAGCAACGGCTGCTCATGAAACCCGAGTGGGATTGCACGTGCCCGGGACTCCATGGGGATATGCAATAAGCACTTACCATGTTCCAGATACTGAGCTAGGTACTCACTTCATGACACCCAAGGTCAGTGTTTGTTACAAGGGAGCGGGCTCCAGACTCTGCCCAGGCTCTCACGCCCACAGCCCGTGAGTGACCGGGCCTCGATCTGATCCTCAGGTCTTCATCCCAACGTTCATGTTCTTGCAGAACACGTCTTAGGATGCTTGAACCCATGGTCACCTTATGTCCCAGGAGAGAATCAACAGGAAGGGTAGCCAAAGAGGCTCTTAATGTGTCAATGGAACACAGATGCCTTGAGACGGGAAACAACCCTAGACGCTGTTCATGTGTTATTTGTGTCTGCATTGCTTTCCTCTCTTTATTGAATGTTGACCCAAGCATCTATGTTCTCTGTGCACAGCCGCCTGCATCACCCTGTCTGTGGTAGAGGCATTCCAGAGGGATCATTACAGAGACGTTAAGGCAAGTTGTCCCTAAGGAGCGCAGCTCTGGTTTGCAATGGGCAAAGTACAAGAAGCAGAAGGGACTTGCTAATTCTACTCTTAGTTAACGCAAAGCTTCTCAACCTGAGCCAGAAGATTCTTTGCTGTGGGGGAATGTCCTGTGCATTGTGGGATATGTAGCAGCTACCAGTGTCTCTAGCTGCTAGATGCCAACAGCACACACATCTCCCTGCCCACCACAAGTTATGACAACCAAAAATGTTTCCACAGATTGCCAAATGTGCCGGTGGGGTGGGGGGGGAGGGAGGAGGATGAGGGAGCGAGGGGCAAAAGTCACCCGGGGTCGAAAGCCACCATGGTCAATCTTAACACCATTCTGGTAAGTTCAAGCCATTGCAATCAGACAAGAAAATAAAATATAGTTATCCAAGGAAGTAAGTTCACTGTTAGCTGTTGGTTCACAATTAAGTTTCAGATGGCTTAAAGGATTTGAGGCTTAAAAAGAATCACAGAATTAAAAGATAGGAGAATGTGAGTCTGTGGTCAAATTTTAAGACTCTGTAAATCAAAACCACCATAAATACAAGATAAAATTCAATGTTACATATTCTACATGACATATATAACAGATATGAATATATGACAGTCTACATTCATTATGATACATGAGGGATTAATGACCCTACATTATAAATAAAGTTTATAAATAGAGAAGGAATGATTACTGCCCCAGGAGAGGAAAATTATAAAGCAAACTATGTGAACTGTAAAGGAGATGCATAAAAGAAGAAAGGCAAGTAGTTGGCAAAGTTTAAAATGTCTGTTTTTAGTATCCGGAAAAAAAAAAAAAGCACAATAAAACAACTGCAATGTACCTTTGCATTGACAAAAAATGGTTTTAAATAGTAATATCCCCAGTTGTGAGGAGAACATACAGAACCTTTTTCTGCAGATAGGAATTTATGTAGCATTATCTTTCTGAAGGAGAATCTGGTGTTATAAATGGCACATTTTTGGCCCAAACATTTCACTTCCAGAAAATTTACCCAGGAAAAAAAATCATGAATGTGTACAAACTGTATCATCAAGATTGCTTTTCAGAGCAGGAGGCAGTTGGCTGTTTTAATGATGCCATATGCATAAAGGTGAATACGGTGCAGTCTGTTAAAAGGATGGATAGACTGTATTTTCCAAACTTGTCCTTCCCAAGTCCAAGGTGTTCCCTGAGCTGATTCATTATTTGCCTGTGGTGGGGGTGGGGAGGAACTGTAGGAAGGGAGAAAGCCAAGGGACAAGAGCAGGGAAGACTAGGAGCTTCCACCCCCGTTTCAACCAGTCCAGTTCCACTTCTATCTGTTTTATATATTAGGCTCGTGGGGAAAATCCCTTAAAGAATGCATGCTAGTTGGGGTATCTGGGTGGTTCAGTCAGTTGAGCATCCGACTCTTGGTTTTGGCTCAGGTTGTGATCTTAGGGTTCTGGGATCGAGCCCTGCATCGAGCCCTGCATCGAGCCCCGTGTCGGGCTCCATGCTCAGCGGGGAGTCTGCTGAAGATTCTCTCTCCCTCTCCCTCTGCCCCTCCCACTTATGATCTCTCTCTAAATGGCAGAACAGGCATGGGTTCGGAGGTCTAGACAGATTTAGTTATAGTCCTCTGCTATGAAACTAGCTGTGTGATCTCAGGCAGGATCCCTCCGTGCCTTGGTTTCCTTGCCTGTAGAACAAGATGCTTCCTTATAATGCTTCCTCTTACCGTCACTGTCGTGAGAAGTGAGATAACACATGTAACGTGCCCAGAGCCCAGCACACGGTACGCAACAATGAAGGATAGCTAGTATTATTGTTAAGTGAGATGCAAAAATGTTCGCAGGCGCACCGGACAAAGAAGATCATGCACATGGTCATACATGTGTCAGTGCATGCTGGATTGCGTGTGAGAGGATGTACATAAAATGCTAGCACTCCCGCTTGCTGGGAGGTCGAATTACAGGTGGTGTGCAGTTAAAACTTTTTGCTTCCTCTCCCAGAAAGCGCTTTTACAGACTCTTAAGACCCTGCATCTCTTTATGTGAAGGGAGGGTCATCTGATACTGACTCACACTCCTTTTTATGATGTTCCAACAGTCTAGACAGAGTTAGACTTCACCTTTAGCCTACCTGGTAGATAGGATTTATATCATCTCAGCATTTATCTCCTCTACTAATGCTGGACATTTTGGAGATGATGTATGGGTGTCAAGATTTGGGGATCATTAAATCCGACTCAGAACTGTCTCCTGGGAGCTGATGGGAGGATGTTGTACAACACTGGATGCCGGCATCTCATCAGCCTCGAGGACAAGTTATCTCCGAAATGGGGCAGAGAGGAGAGTGCTGATGTACCAGCCATTTCTCCTGTCTCTTTTGATCTAAGTGCTGCTGCTTATTATGGGATATCCTTGCTATTCCGATAGGAGAGGGCAGGACTGCAAAGGGATTGTAGAATGTGAAAAAGGGCATGGCTTATATAAAACTGTCTCAGATTTATCTCTTTTGAGCTGTGCTTGAGGCCACATTATCTGGCAGCCACCAAGAGGTCAATGAAATCTTCAAATCAGACGGACCGCTGTCCTTTCCAGCCCAGGAACACCACAACTGCTGATGGGAGTTCGTGTGCCTGTGTTTTGCAAGGGATTAGGGGTTCGAAATGGTGCAGATCAAAGTGTCCAGGTCTACTGCAGAGCTGTGCAGAACCCTCTGGGAGGATGGACACGTTCTCTCTCTGTGCTGTCCAATGCGGTAGCCACTAGCCACATGTAGGTAGGGAGCCATTTGAAATGTGGCTCAAGAGGACTTCCTGGATTTGAATGTTGTTAAGATCAACTAATTTATATTTAAATAGCCATGGGTAGCTAGTGGCTACATTATTGGATGGCTCAGCATAGCGGTAAGAACGCAGAGTCTGGATTCATATTGTCTGGGCTTGAACTGCAGCTACTCTCACGCTGACATTGGATGAGGTATTTCACCTCATGGTACTTATCTGGAAAATGGCGTGATGCCAGTACCCCAGCTTCTTCTGGGAATTACATGAGTTGCTATGCATGTTATGTGCTCCTAAGAGCCAATAGGAAGTGTGACTGTAGGCTACTGTGTCGGATGCTCCCTATCTGTCCTTCCTGATCCAGTGTCCACTCTCTCCCACCCTGCTCAGTCCTCCAAAGCTTGACCCCTATAGACACGTCAATGACCCCCCGACTTGCCCTCTGGCTTCTAGCTGGGTTCAGTCACTGAGAAGTACAGACTGGAAGCTGGAGGCCAGGCGGAGAAAGAGGTCACTCCCTCCTTGCCTGGCCGCCATGTTGTGTGTCCTGCCCCCATCCCCCACACCCCCGGCTGAGGGCCATCGTTCGCCAGGCAGCTCTATCACGACTCCTCTCTCCAATTTCTAGTCGCGGCTCCCTCTCCTTGCCCCTCGGGCCTAGAGGATGTAGGGATTCTCTCCTGCCTGTTGTCGGTCCTGTTGCTTCACCGACGATGGTTCCAACTGGTTTCTCTTACTGTGGCTCATACCTTGGTAAAATCCTTTTACTAAGTTCTCTTCAGTCGCTCCATTTGAGGGTGCTTTCCGTTTCCTGCCAGACTCTGACTGGCAGAGTTCATGCTATGCCCACTGTTACCATTCTTCCACCCCTTGTAGTTACCACAGGATGGTGCGCAGGTGCTTTCTAGGCTCCCTGGCCAGTGGGCTTTCTCTTTTTGATGGACCCCTAAGTTATTCACTGACCTCAGCTGGTTGGTTGGGGTCTTTAGAAGTCGGAAGATGATCATCAGTGAAGAGAAAACGCGTTTTCTCCACAAGAATCCCTGCCCCCAGAGGATAGTGGGATACACTTCATTAGCAAGCCAAGGCCAGAGAACATTCTAGTTGCTGCTTTTCTGTGCTTTGCCTGGGACTAATGAAAGCCTGAATCCATTACCCGTGTCCCAGTGCGAGCAGAACTCTCCCCATTCCCACCAGCCTGCCCGCTTGTCACACCCCTAACCACGGCCATCACTGAGGGCAGTTGACATTAACTCTGTGTCCCTAAGGAAGAAACACAGCTGTGTCTCTACCCGCCTCAGGCCTCAACGGCTGGAGAGACGGCCAAGGTCAGGAGCTGGCTGCTGGGTGCTCGGGGTGAGGACTAAGCGTGGGCTTCACAGAGAAGAAGGTGAAAGCCAGAACAGTAGCTTTGAGCCCAGAGTGGTTGGTCCACTGCACCAGCGAACACTCACTGCTTGCAAGGGGTCAGAGTGTCTGTAAGGGTATGTATGTGCAAGTGGGAGAAGTCAACTCTGGTCAATTTAGGGAGAAAAGTAATTCATTGGGAGGACATCAAGTGGGTGCCAGAATGGCCACAGACACTAGAGAGTCGGGCTCTGGAAATGGGCAGCTAAAGGGAGGCCCGACCAAAATCATGCCAAAGAGCCAGTCATGTGGCTTCTGCCACCCAAATCCTGGGTCCCCAGCTCACTCTGCCACAAGGTTGCCTCAGGGAACTGGACCCTGCAGGTGTCGTCACCCAAATGCACTCTCCCCCATCCCTGCTTCTCTGGGTCACCAGCTCCTGATTCAAGGTCCCAGGTGGGTGGCAATGCTTGGCTGAGACAAAGCCACATGCCCGTGTCCCTGCTGCCACGGGGCTGGCAAGGCAGCATCTAGACCTTTTATCTTCTGTGGGGACGTGGGCTTTGTCTCTCACCAGGACAAGATGGCAGGGAATCCCCCAAACATAGGAAGGGAGTGAGATTCTGGGCAGCCATTCCCCCCGGGGTGTACATGAATGAACAGCATTGCCTATAGCCTGGAGGAACTGGCAGCCTCTAGACCAGTCCGCGTCAAACATTTATGTTAACGTACCTAAGGACTAACTGGGGTAGTTAAGTAAAAATACAGATTTGCCACACCATCTTTTTTTTTTTTTAAGATTTTATTTATTTATTTATTTATTTGTTATTTATTGAGAGAGAGAGAGCCAGGGGAGGGTCAGAGGGGGAGAGAGAGAAAATCTTTTTTTTTTTTTTTTTTTAAGATTTTATTTATCAGAGACACAGAGAGAGAAGGAACACAAGCAGGGGGAGTGGGAGAGGGAGGAGCAGGCTTCCTGCAGAGCAGGGAGCCCGACTCGGGGCTCGATCCCAGGACCCTGCGATCATGACCTGAGCCGAAGGCAGATGCTTAACGACCGAGCCACCCAAATGCCCCTGGCCAGAAGTTTTAAAAAGTGATCTAGAATAGAAACTCAGGTAAGTGTCAATTCTTGGAAACTTTGCTTCACTTATAGAAATAAGTGCACTGTAAAATCAATTGCAATGCAAAACACATTTCTTACTGCAGGTCAAGGTCACAGAAGTTTGGAAGGCACGGTCGTGAGCAGAAAGGGGGGTTTGAAGCTTTTTAAGAAGAATGGTATGATCAGATATGCAGTATCAGCAAAGAGCCTCTGCTGCTGGTTGGACGCGGACCACAGTGGGGGACAGATGCTTTGGGAGAAGCTTGCGGCCCATGTAAAGATGCTGAGGGCCTGAACCTCAGTGGTCCTCACCGGAACGGAGAGGAGCTTTCCAGACAAAATCAGTAAAGTCGGCGCTGGCTGGAGGCCTGACCGGGAAGAAGACAGGCTCCCTGTTGCCCGTGTGGGTGACTAGGAGGACAAGGTACCGGTACCCGAGCTGGGGAGCAGCGGGGAGATGTGGATTTGGCTGTTAGCGGAAGCAGAGCAGGTGTAGGAAATGAGCCGAGGGCTGGACACTTGTGATCAGGGAGGCCTATGGAACCTCACGGGGGTTAGCCTGAGACGTGGGCCACCTGCCCTAAGCTAAGCCATCAGACGCTGTCCCTGGGATTGGAGCCATGGGCAGAGGCACGCAGGACCACCCATCCATTCTGTAGGGTCGCCCTGGACAGTCGCATTCCTTCCAGAGGGCTGGTCCTTCGGTTTTCTGCTAAATCAGTGAGCTTCCCTGTACCTGTCCTTTTCGGTTCAGTTAGCCAAAGCCATTTTCTGTTGCTTACCACCAAAGAGCTCTGACTGATAAACAGCACCTCACCGTGTCCACGGGATTAAATGTGCTACAGTTTCAAAGGGGTTGCAAACTGTGAAGTGCTGGACAGATGTGAGGAAGGACATCTCCCTGAGGCCCCTCACCTTTGCTGGTGCTGGGATGCCCCTCCTGCCTCCACCTCTCCTTCTGAGAACCTCGGGCGGGGCTCAGTGCTAGGCTAGCAGTAAAGAACACAGGGAGGAATGCCTTAATGGTCCTGAACTGCCCACCCACAGAGCAATCAACCAGAACATCAGCTATGACCTGCGCTGCCTGCCACCACCCTTTCCAGACCAGAGCACGTTCGTGATGGGCAGGAGAAAGGGGGAGGATGGTGACCAGGCACAGGAACAGAAGCTGCAACTCTGTTGGCCAACTAGGTCGCCGGGTCAAGTCATGGCTCCTAAGCAGGCACTGGGTCTCTATTCTCAGAGTCCTCTCTGGCCCCACCCCGGGGCTATGCTAGTTGCCTCCGCTGTGTTCCCAGCAACACCTGTGGGCTTCCCCAGGGTAATCATTCTTGCTGGACTGTCTCCCCAGAAGCCGTCAGACTCGAGAGGGCAAGCACAGTATGGGCACCATGTCCTTCAGACGGTGACCTGCCCTCAGTCGGCTCCACAAATATCAAGAGAATGAATGAATAAGGGATCCTTGTTCCTGCCAAGTGGCCCCAGGGTCCTTCTTCCCACTGAAGCGTCAGACCCGAAGGCTAGGCACACATGGCCCTGCATGGCCCGTCGCCCCCAGAATCTGCCGTCTTGGCTCCTTCCCTCGGCGCTGCGTGCAGAGCTCCTGTTTACCCGGGAGATAAGCAGAAGCCAGGACTGGTCATGCATCAGGCAGCGGTGGAAAATCCCCAGCCCGGCCCCCAGCTTGCCTGACCGCTGCAGGGAATGCCCAGGAGCGGGAGCTCCGAGCAGGGTCTCCCTTTTCCAGCTGCCCTGGAAGGCAGGCCCTGGAGGGCAGGCTGTCGGTACCCAGAAGCCCCTTCACCTCCCCCCGCCTCCTCTTTAACATCTGGCAGCGTGGGCCTGAGGGGAAGGCCCAGGCCCGGGTCCTTCTACCTCAACCCAATCCACCAGACCCCTGCAAAGGCTGGACGGGGGTTGGCAAACGTTTCCCGTCAAGGGCCAGCTAGGAAACCTTTCAGACTCTGCAAAACCAGACGGCCTACATCACAGCTACTCAACTTGAGAGCAAGAAAGCAGCATGCACAACAGGCCGATGAATGGGCTGGGCTGCCTTCCAGGAAGGCCTTAGTTATAAAAACAGGAAGCAAAGTGGGGAGAAGTGGACCTGCCTAGACTCCTGCAGAATCCCCCCCCACCCCCCACCCCCCAGGGTGGAGTCTAGAGCAGTGGTGAGTGATGTTGAGTGTCTGTTCATGTACCTGTTGCCGTTTGTATCTTCTCTGGGGAAAGGTCTATGCAGGTCCTTTGCCCATTTTTTTTTTAAAGATTTTATTTATTTATCTGACAGAGAGAGACACAGCGAGAGAGGGAACACAAGCAGGGGGAGTGGGAGAGGGAGAAGCAGGCTTCCCTCGGAGCAGGGAGCCCGATGTGGGGCTTGATCCCAGGACCCTGGGATCATGACCTGAGCCGAAGGCAGACACTTAACGTCTGAGCCACCCAGGCGCCCCTTTGCCCATTTTTATTGTTATGTTAATCACCATACATTACATCATTAGTTTGTGATGTAGTGTTCCATGATTCATTCTTTGTGCATAACACCCAGTGCTCCACGCAGAACGTGCCCTCTTTAATACCCATCACCAGGCTAACCCATCCCCCCACCCCCTCCCCTCTAGAACCCTCAGTTTGTTTTTCAGAGTCCATTGTCTCTCATGGTTCGTCTCCCCCTCTGATTTACCCCCCTTCATTCCTCCCCTCCTGCTATCTTCTTCTTTTTTTTTTCTTAACATATATTGCATTATTTGTTTCAGAGGTACAGATCTGTGATTCAACAGTCTTGCACAATTCACAGCGCTCACCATAGCACATACCCTCCCCAATGTCTATGACCCAGCCACCCCATCCCTCCCACCCCCCACCACTCCAGCAACCCTCAGTTTGTTTCCTGAGATTAAGAATTCCTCATATCAGTGAGGTCATAGGATACATGTCTTTCTCTGATTGACTTATTTCACTCAGCATAACACCCTCCAGTTCCATCCACGTCGTTGCAAATGGCAAGATCTCATTCCTTTTGATGGCTGCATAATATTCCATTGTGTATATATACCACCTCTTCTTCATCCATTCATCTGTCGATGGACATCTTGGTTCTTTCCACAGTTTCTTTTGCCCATTTTTTAAATCAAATTATTTGTTTGTTTGTTTTCTATCAAACTGTAGGAGTTCCTTACATGTTGTGTATTAGCCCCTTATAAATTCTGGAGCTCTTGGGTACAATAATGTGACCGTAGTTAACGATACTGTACTGTCTACTTGAAATTTGTTAAGAGGGTAGATCTGAAGTGTCCTCACCACCAAAAATGGAAAAGGCGGGGGTGAAATGGTAGCTTTGTGAGGTGATGGATATGCTAATCGGCTTGTCTGGGATGATTATTTCACAATGGCTACATATATCAAATCATCAAACGATAAATATACACAGTTTTTAATTGTCAGTTGTGCCCCAAGTAAAGCTGGAAAGAAACACAAACAAGCCTTCCAGGTGATCGGACAGCTGCTGGGGGAAAGGGAGCAGGCAGCCCTGGAGAAGAGGTGAGGAAGTGCAGGGCAGGGTGGGCGGAGCTGGGAGCAGAGCAGGTTCAGTGCTGGGGGTGGGAGGGGCGGGGGCTCCAGAGCAGGGAGACCTACATCCTTATGACCTGCAGGGATGGGAGCCAGAGAAGGGGGGCACACGAGGGTGCTAACCCTTCAGGAAAGACTCAGAGGAAGAGATGGGCTTGGCAGGAGGGGGACCCAGGGGGGAGTCGTGAAGCTGGACAGGCGACCACGGCCAGAACGGGGGGCACTGTGACTGGCCCAGCAGCCCGCGGTGGTTCTCGGCCCAGGGGGATCCCAAGAGTCACCTGGGAGGCTTTTCAAAAACACCGGTGCCCAGGCTGTATTCAAGACCGCAGATCAGGGCGCCTGGGTGGCTCGGTTGGCTGGGCGACTGCCTCCGGCTCAGGTCATGATCCTGGAGTCCCGGAATCGAGTCCCGCATCGGGCTCCCAGCTCAGCAGGGAGTCTGCTTCTCCCTCTGACCCTCTTCCGTCTCATATGCTCTCTCTCTCTCTCATTCTCTCTTTCAAATAAATAAATAAATAAATCTTAAAAAAAAAAAAAGACCATGGATCAGAAAGGGGCAGGAGAGGTCTGCAGAGCCCACTGGATGTTTACAGCTCATAGGAGATGCTACTGGACCGCCAGGGTTCAGAGCACCTCAGTTAGGGGTGTGGCAGGAAGGAAGTGGGAAGCTCTCGTGGGGAGGCAATTCCAGCTACTGTTTCATGGGTCCCCCCACCCGCCAACCCCAGTGTACAGATGAGAACATCAAGGCCCAGCTAAAGCAGGAGGCTTGTGCAGAGTCACAGAGCTCATAGGTGATGGGCCTGGGCCCAGAGACGGGGGAGGCAGGGCCCCAGGGCTGGCAGGCAGAGGCCGGCAGGGCTCCACTCCCCCATCTGCGGGGGAGCCTAACAACATTGCAGGGAGAAGACAGGAAGGAACAAGAGGAGCTGGGCTCACCTCCAGCCAGGGAGTGAACAGCCAGCTTGGGGAGGGCTGGACTCGGCGGGTGGCCATTCAGGAGCCCTCTCCCACCCAAGTGGCACAAAACGGGGCTCTGCATCCACTCCCTCCCTGTGCCCTTGCCTCTCCCTGCAGCCTGGACTTGGACACACGTCCTCGTTTGCTGGGAAGAAGGGCATCTCACGCCATCCTATTGACTCCTCACGGCAATCCTGAAACGTGGAGTGGACCATCACTTCTGTTTAATGGCTAGGCAAACTGCAGCCCGGAGGGGCTAGGGAACTTACCCAAGGTCACACAGCAAGGACATGGCAAAGCTGAGACTCCAAGTGCTCAGGAGGGAGCCCATGCCCTTGGCTGGGCGCATGGAAGTGACTAGAAATCAGGAGGGCACACAGAGCCTGGCTTTCTCCGCAGGGACCTGTGGTACAAGAGCTGACGGGCATCCATTCATGTCAGCGACCAGAATGCCTCCAGTTCCCTACTCCATTCAGTGGCATCCCCACTCCTTACCCATCTTCACTCCCGTCCTTTCTCCTATTAGAGGAGGACCAGCCAACTGAGACAAACAGTTATGGCAAGTTTCAGAGAGGCCCAACGCTGGGAGGTGAGAATTCCTCTCTAAGTCTTTTCTCTGCCAGAGACGTGGCCGGGGCCGGGGACGCAAAGACAACGCTCCGGTACTTGTCCCCCACCCCCTCTGCCCCCTGCTCATACTCTAAACTACGTGACCCATAGTCCTTGGATATGCTCCCTGGGTAAAGTTTCCTCCCTGCCAGACTTTCTGCTGGATTTCAAGAGCAAACCAGAGATTTTTATCTTTGTGATTTGCTTCAAATGTGTTTGCTCGATGGTTAAGAAAGACGGGCTTCACCACTGTTCACACCTCCTCAAAGGCCCTTCTCTGGCCTCTGAAGGATCCATCTCCTGGCTGCCACTGGCTGCCCAGCCCAAGCAAGTGGGGAATGTGTGAGCTTCCGGCTGCCAGAGCCCCCTGCCCCCCCAACTGCCTGGACAATGTCATACAACCCGCCCCCCTCGCTGGGGCGCAAATGAGCCTGAAAGGAGGGTCTACCAGATGCCTCTTAAGAGCAAACCGGGCAAATGCCATTTGCTCTCTGGGGGGAAGGAAACTGCCTAAGCAGTGCGTGGCTTCCTTAATGGGTGGCTTTGAGTTCGTGGGAGAAACGTGTAGAAAGGGGGATCAGCAGCTGCCTCAGAGGTGGCCCTCGCTGGCCAGCCCCTCGGGAAGAGAAGCACAGTCTCCTCGGGGCACCTGACGTACAGGGATGAACAGAGTCAGAGAGGAGGCAACCGATTGGTGTTCCCCAAACTGATCATCCCAGGATTATTTTCTTTATCCAAGGGGACTCACACACCCTCACCCAGCTGCATCCAGCCACAAACCAGCCTGTCCTTGGGTAGGTCTCGGAGTGTAGGCATCAGGGAAACACAACACATTGGATGGCCTCCACAGTGGGGACAGTCTCAAGTTCCGGGTCCCAGCTACAGACTTGCTGCCCAGGAGAGCACATTCTCTGGAGAAGTGGCAGAGAGAGGAGGTATTTGAAGAGGCCCTGAGGCCAGCAACTCAGAGGCCAGGCGTCTGGGGGCATTTGGAGGCAGCCAGTCAGGCTGACAGAAAAGGGGGACAAATCCTTGACTTGTCACAGCAGAAATGTTCCCCAGGCACATCATCACTTCTCTGAGCATTGCTCTCTGCATCTGTAAAGTGGGACATTGTCCCGCACAGGACAGTATGGGTGCCAAGTGTCCCCCACACTCAAGGACATGGTCCAGGCTGCCCCTCCGCCCCACCGCCCTGCATCCCAGACTGCCTGGTCATTCCTCCTGTGTGCTCATATGTTATGGGATATTCAGATTGTTCTCTAGCTTTCCTGTAAGTGTAGGATTTACCGACCGGATTAAACAAAAGATGCAGGTTTTAAACTCCGCACTGTGGCACAGCACATGAGACCCGTGTGTCAACCAACTTGATATTTCCAACAGACACATATTAGTGGCTTGATAAATATACATAGCAGAGGCAAAAATATATCTCTTGAGTAAGGGAGTGGGTGAGGGAGTGAATGGATGGATTTAAATCCTCTTGTAGCTCTTCCTGTGAGGACGGACCCAGGACATCTCCCCGGGCTCCTTCTCGGGGCTTCTGTAGCCTGGAGCTCTGGGTAACGGCCCCAGTGGGAAGGGCAGAGGCCAGCTGCTGTCCCCCAGCGGGGAGGGCCCACAGTGGGGCCAGGAGCTCCCTGAGGCAAACTCACACGGCGCCCCACAATGAGCAAAGCAGGACCCTTTGTTTCCTCCACCCTTTGTGCACACTCTGCGCTCCCCCAGGGCTGCCTGCGCCCGTGCTGTTGCTAAGGAACCATCTCTCAGAGCACCTAGGGGAGGGGAGCTGTGCTCACCAGGGCTCTGGAGCCCGTGCCCACTCCAGGGCTTTGTGGTGGGACCAGATGAGGCCTCCCCTGGACCAACACCTGCACTCAATGAGGTCTTTCCCCAGGCCCGGTCAGGTTGTGGATCCAGGAAATCGAGGTGCCTGGGGTTGTCCTGGAAAGAAAGATGGCTGCCGGTCCCTTCCCAAAGGGGAGAGAGCGAGAGATGGGCACTCCAGCCCGTCTGGTGAGCCGGTGAGGCAAGAGGATGATGGCAAGGCCACAAGCTCAGAGACGCTGGGAGACGTTTAGGGGTATTTGTTCCTTGGTGTGAAGTCCCCGAGGGGGGCAGAGAAATGCCACCACTGCAGGCAAGGAGACAGGCTGCTGTATCCAGCACCACCTCTCCACTTTCCTCTCTGTGTCCAGACTCCCTACCTCTCCAGCAGCACAATTCTTCCCTCTGCCTACGAGGCTCTTCCTTCTCTTTGTTAATTCCTGCTCATTCGTAGGATCTCCTCTTGCCCAGGAAGGCTTTCCGGAACCCCCAGGCTGGGTCAGTCGCCACCCCACTCCCCTTCTTACTCTCTTGGGGCACCCTGCACTCAGCAGCCGTCTTATTCACAGTATAAACCCCAACACCCAGGATGGACAGACTGATGAGGAACACATACGTTCGGCATCGTACTCTTTTTCAAATCTTTCATTTCTTAGCACGGTTGTCCCGGCTTTTTAGACAAATGCCAAATGCCTCAAAGGCACTTACTGAGACTTAATAAGCATCCATCCCCTCCCCATACCGCCCCCCCATTCAGCCCTTAGTCCAATGTCAAGCACAGGAGTGGGCAATCAAGAGCAGTTTGCTGAGAGCTTGCTGCCTGCTCGCTGCCTGCCCTGAGCCTCCAGAACACCCCTGCCGGGAAACAGAGTGAAGGATTCTTGGGCATCTGCAGAGACTGAAGGCCAGGAGCCTGGACTCGGCCCCCAGGCAGCAAGGAAGGAATTAGCTCCAATCGCATTAATGTGGTTCTTCAGGAAACGCTGCTGAATCAGAGGTTACAGCCACCACCAGCTGCCTCTTTTTAATAGGACACTAATGCTCATTCTGAGCAATTACTCTATTTGCAATGGTTTCTTAATGTTCAGTTTCTGGAGCCCTGAGAGGAAAGCATCTTGTGTTTCCAGTAACCAGCTCTCCACTGGGCAACACAGGAAAATGAGCTGGGGAAATGCCCTTCCTGGCCAGTCCGGGCACCCAGGCTCCAGACAGCCCGAGGAAAGGGTGGGAGGCTGGCTTCCCTGCCCAGCTCACACTCCCATGGCCTCACCGAGGGTCGGCCTATATAGGCAGAGGCAGGTGGGTCTCTATACACAAAAAAAGCCTCCCTGAGATTTCTCTAGGGCTCCCTGCGCAGTTACACCGCTGCTGAAGGCAAGTCCCTGCTAAGTGCTCTAACAGCATCCAGCACCTCTCCCAGCGTAACGCTTATCATGCTCAGCATTTTTATTTTAATAGCATTTTCCATCTTGATTATTAGGGTGATTAAGTTTCGTTGGGGAGGGAAAAAAAAGCAAAGTGTAAAGGAGGAAACAGGTTGTATTACCACAGCACTCAAAGATCATACCTCTTTCTAATATATTTTCTATGCATAGGCACACATAAAGATCTGAAAATACCATTTTTTTTAAATAGGGCTAATCATACCATCCACCCTGTTTTTTAACAATAGGGTGGCCATACTTTATTGTAATTGCTTATGTAATCTGCCTTTTCAATAAGTTTTTGGCACAGTGTGGACAGCACCTACTGGGGAGGAAAAAATTTTCCTTTATCCCTCAAGATTCCTCTGGTTGGTCTAAGAATTAAATTGACATAAGAACAGATTAACCAAAGAAAATAAAATTTAATTATGTACCTATAGGGAATCTACGTAAACATTAGAGAGCCAAAGACAGGCACAAGCAAAATGAGGTATATATGTCATTCTGGAGTAAGGAGCAGGGGGTAGGGTTCTGGCACTACAAAGGGAAGAAAAGCTATTCACAGGAAGAATGGAAAAGGTGAATGTTAAACTAATGTTTGCTGGGCATCCAGAAACACTGTGACATAGGATTTTGATCACACCAGCCTTGCTAGGTTCCTCCCAGTCGACCACACCTAGGTTCATATATACTAAAGTATTCTATGGTGATAGCTCCCTTCCCTGAGCAGGTCTTCTATCCAAATTCTTTTAGGCAGTTAAGGGGAGGGGGGAAAAAGAAAAACCTATTGAGTCTTCTGTTTCTTCAAAATAGCCTAAAAAATCTGCATGCCAAAAAGATACATTTTGGGGTAGCAAATTTTGCTCCCCTACATACCCAACTCTACCAAGTTCACTGATGCTTACTGGGCAGAGAGCCTAGCACATTGCAGTCACTCCATAAATGCTAGCTGGTGAAACGGTGCATCAGTCAGGATTCTCTGGGTTGCAAGCAATCCAATTAAAGTACCTAATTAAGCACCCAATTAAAACTGGCTAAAGTAAAAAAAGAATATTTTAGCTAAAGAATCTTGGCTGTTCCAAAATAATTCTAACCTCAAGTGAGACTTAATCGAGTAACTCATCCAAGACCCAATCAATCTCAGTCACTGTGTCTCTCTCTCCTGTCTTATGTGGTGTTAGTGTCATCTTTAGTTTCCTTGTGGTGGCCCAGAAACTCTGGCTAGACAACATGTCACATCCTCACACCACATCGTCCAGGAGAAGAAAGCAACTTACTTCCAATAATGGTAGCATACGTTCTGGAGGGAGGGGATCACTCTCTTTAGCCTATATCTGGGCACACGCCTTTCTCTGAACTCACCTCTGCGGTCAAGGGGATGGCTAGAACTGGGCATGGGGTCAATCTCACCCAAGTCCCAGGGGGGAGAAGAGAGAATAAATGAATTCAACAAAGGGAAATCCCAGTATTGAAAGGGAAAGGAAAGGAAAACACAAATACCCACTAGAGATGAATGATGGATAGATGGATGGACACATAGGCAGGTATAAGAATGAATCAGCTATTGAGGAGAGCATTATGGTTCTCACTCAGAGAAAGGAGTTTGTAAGGCAGGTGAAGTTCATGGGGAAGGCAGGTTCCTACCCCAAGGCATGAAGATGTTAGCACAGACCTAGGCCATCATGTCCAGAGGAGGTCCAGCTGTCACCCAGTGACTTGTCAGGGCATTTCCTCATTTTCAGTCTTGGTTTCTCCATTTGTAAAATGAGCTGGGGGTTAGGGATGGGCTAGGTTAGATCTCTTCTGGTTTTAAAATACTATAGTTGAATCGTTTCAGACATTATCCTAAAAGTTAGCTGGCCTCAGCACCTCACCCCAGGGTCAGCCGACCACTGTGAAAGAGTGAGGGTTAGCTGAGTGGAAGGACCCTCACCATTGCCGATCACCAAGAAACCCGAGTAATGCAAGGGGAACCTGTAGATGCACAAAAAGTGTGCTTGGGTCCTCTACACCAGAGTTCTCTGGAACTTTGGTGATTTGTGTCTGAAATTAACGACTCTGGCTTGACTCTGAGTGCAATGGGAAGCCTCTGGAGGGTTTCAGGCAAACGATTGCCATGATCTGACTCCCATTTTAAGAGTCTCTCCAGCAGCTATGTTGAGACTAGAGGAGGGAAGTCCCTTCTCACTCCATGGCTCTCCTCCCCTTCCTGCTTACCTCCACCTCTCTTTAAGGCAGCCAAGAGTTCTCATCTTATATCAGTGAATCAAACTGTGAGGATATGAGAGTGGAGACGGTCCCTCTTCTGTCTTGACAGCTTGGAAAATATGGGACTTTCGGCTGTTTTCAACCAGGTGAAAAATAAATTAGGCCATCCAAATGAGAATGAAACAGCACACCTAAAAGAAGATAAACCTCTATCTGGATTATTGCAATGGCCTCTCAACTGTCTCCCTGTGTCCATCCTTGCCCTGCCCCCAGCAGGACGGGACAGTCTATTCTCAACACAGCGCCTGAGTGACTCTTAAAAGGGAAGTCCAACCACATCAGTCCTTTGCTCCAAACCCTCCTGCGGCTTCCTGTCTCACTCAGAGTCAAGCCAAAGTCCTTGCAATGACATATGGAAACCATCTTTGTTTCTTACTCATCAAGTTTATTGTCTGTTTTCCCCACTGGCATGTGCACCCTTCATGAGGGCAGGGTCTTTTCTCTGTTTTGTTCATGACACTAGTCTACCTCCAGTCCTGACACCCAGGAGATGCTCAAAAACTGTTTGTTGACATCCGTTGAAGGCACCCTTCTCTCCTACCCTTCTTCTCGAGTGGGAGGCAGATGGTGGAGCCTCGGAGTGTGTGCTGTAGTCTGAGGTGGGTATTTCCAAGCAGGGAGCAGGAGAAGGCAAAGTGGAAATGCAAAAAGCTTTCCGGCTACGGAAAGCTTGCCTGGGCAATCTCGTTATTTATGGAATTAATTTATGCAATTTTGTGTACGCTGAGGTCAAATAAACCTTTTTGTTTTGTTCATTTATTTCATTCTTTTACCATACTATCTAAACAGAGGTATTCAAGATAAATAGAAAAGAATTTAGCTGGTCCAAAAACTTGGGAATTCTGTTTCCTCAGAGATTTGTCTTAGGTAACTGATTTCTTTCTACGTCAGGAAAGAAATTGGAGCACTGCCTCACTGAGCCATCAGATGTCTGGGTTTGCAAAACCCGCACTCAGGGCCATTCATTTCCTCCAGAGCACTTGGCTTGAAGTGAAGTAATGAGGTTGCTCATTGAGTGGAGATGCCTTCCAGGCAGCAAGAGATTCAAACAGGAATCCCTCCCTAGAAGGAGACCTGCAGACCTTCCCACTTCATTATCCTTAATAATAAAGGCAATTCTGCATTAGGGAAGTCGGTCTCGGGGCGGGGGGTGGGGGGGGCGTGCTCTGCAGATGGTCTAAGGACAAGTGCCCCATCCACAGCCCTGCTGATTGCCATGCCTGCAGGTTTGGTTCCAGGTGACCTTCCCATCCTCCCCTCCCAAACCCCCTAACATCCCAGCTCTGCCAAAGCTGATTGGACAATGGTGGTCAGGTGACCCACGAACAGCTGATCTTGGGCTAGCAAGCTACATATGATGTGGCCTGGGACAGCAAAAGGAGCTGGACCAGTCAGATGTGCTCTCTCAGGAATTTGATCAGGGTGATGATGCTATTAGCTATGAGAGGAGAGTAAAAAAAGGAGAGTAGGGGGTGGGGGGCCGGGAGATGGACAGAATGATATAGCAGAGAAGAAACAGAGCGGCTGAGTGAGTAAGCCAGCAGGGGCATGAGAATGAATGGACAGTGAAGTAGCTGAGCCACATTAAGGATGGGCCATCACTGCAAAACCCAACCCTGAAGTGGATGTGGATGCCAGACCCATGTTCCACCTCCAGGCTCTGGGAATCACACCATACTGAGCCACACTGAGTACAGGTTCAAGAACCCACCCTGATCCCATTCTGGGATTTGTGTTTTCTCTTTTTGCCTGTGCCACTCTTACAATAACCACGCCACCCCATCGACTTTACTTATTTCTTGACCTAGCCAGCGTGTTCTGTCTCTCTTCCAAGCAGAAGGGCTAACTCAATCTGATGTCTTAATTAATTTGACCAAGCATCAATATTAAAGGATGGAGTGGTTAGGTTGTAGAACTAGTCATTAAAGGGAATTCTGACTTTCCAATTGATAAGCAGTTAGCAACAGCTGCTTAATCTAACAGGGGTTCCCCATCTCAGAGTTAAAAACAACTATCATTTACTGAATGTCTGCCATGGAATGTGCCTTTTCTGTGTGCTTTACATATTTCCACTTGTTTAATATGCTATGGGGTCCTACTGTTTTCATCTAGCCCTTTTACAGACAAGGGAATACAACTAGTAGGAGGTAGAGCTGGGATTTGAAACCATGGAGCCCAGTTCCAGAATCTGTGTTCTGAGGTCCCTCTAGTTTTCAGTCTGTCAGTACAAACTACCCTTTCTAATGTACCCAAAATCTGCGGTTGTTTCAAACCTCTTTTCTCAGTTAATACATTCCACGGATCCACAGTATAGAAAACAAAACTGGATGGAGCTGCTCTGATTGAAGATGGGGGTGGGGCAGCTAGAGTCACAGCCACCTGATCCCCCTTCAGTGCCCCTGGCCCCTTTGCTGTGGTCCCTGGAGAATCACCACCTCCCTCTTCCCCAACAGGGAGTGTGGTTTGAAATCTCCAGTGTGTGTGTTTGTGGGCAGGGGGAGAGAAGCTAAGCATCTGGAACCTAGGCTTCCAGGGGAGCTCTGCTCCCAATGCACTCTGTGACCCGGCAAGTCATATCACCTCTCAGATTTCAGGGTAACACCTGTAACTCACAAGGGGACCCAACTTTCTGCCCATCCCAAGCTGCTGCTTGGTAGTTGGGCCAGGCTGCTACCAAAGCCTCCTCTAGCAAATTATGTTCTTCCTAGATCGGCTGGAAACAAAAGAAAGGAAAATAAAGAAAGGAAAGAGCAAGGCTTACTCTGCCCCTAGCTCTCAGCTCACCGACTGGGTGCAGAAGCAACAGTACCTCCCATGTCAGTCATCAGCTTGAACCTTTGGGATTACTCCTCAAATGGGAAGGGTTAACTCTCTCCCTCTCTCCTTTCCTCTCTCTCTCTCTTCCTCCCTCCCTCCCTCTTGCCCTACCTAGCCCCTGTATGTGTGTGTTTCTCAATCTCCCCTCTTTGTCTTGCTACTTTCTATCAGGGATTTGGACTTTTATCAAACACAAGTACTATATTATCAACCAAGAAAGCACTCACTATCTGTTTGGTTGTAGAACTTAAAATGTCCTTTCTGATAAATGAATCCTGCTTCTTTCCATAGACTATGATGTTTTAAAAACACATTTATACAGAACATAATTCAATTTTTAAAAGAGCTATAAAGTAGGTTTCTCCACAGAGATCAAAGCCCCACTTCCTGCAGGTCGTACGCAGGGCTGTATCTATTTGTCTGCAGAGATAAGAAGGGCCAACATCCAAACTGAACTAATTTCAGAGCATGCCCAGCAGATTGGTGATAAATGCCTTTTAACAGACTCTGTTGAAATGTGCAATAGCACTGTCTTACAGACACAAGAAAGCCCTATGCTCTGGGGTGTAATTACTGAGTGATGGTATGTTAGGATCATTTCAAAGAAATGCTCCCCAGGCAGAAACAGGGACTCAGGAGCCAAAATGAGAAAGGGCCTTAGGCAGGAGGACAAAACTATTTACCAGGAAGGGGGTGGCAGTAATTTCTGGGTCATGTGACACAACAGCTTCCTGGTCAAAAAAGCAGCTTCTGACTCACACCAACAGTGAAACTGCCCAAGGGATTAAGGTTTTTTCCACTCAGGTCTCATTTGGGACCAGAATCAGGTCTTCCCCACTAATTCTGTCCTTTTTCTTCATAAAGGGCCATAATCACGATAATGAAAATCATTTTGTGAAAGCATTTTCTAGGCCAGCACGGAGTTAGGTGTTTACTCGTTCAACCATCTTACAAATCTTTATTGTCAAGCCTACTGTGTGCCAGGCTCTATTTGGGGTGTTGGGGATACAGTGATGGGTAGAATATAGAAAGTCTATCTTCTCATGGGGCTCACATTCAAGTGGGAAGAGAATTTTAAAATGAGCAAATAAAGGGGTGCCCGGGTGGCTCAGTTGGTTAGGCATCTGATTCTTGATCTCAGCTCAGGTCTTGATCTCGGGGTTGTGGGTTCTACTTAATAAAAAAAAAAAAAGCAAATAAATATACAATTAATGAGAAGTGCTTAGGAGAAAAATAAATGAGGCTAAAGGGGTAGAAAGTGAAGAGGGGTACCATGTCAGAGAGAGTAGTATAGTCTTCAGGATAGGGTATCATCTGAGAGTAACCTAAAGGAAGTGAGACATCAAGCCATAGAGAGAGAGAGAGAGAGAGAGAATGGTCCAAGTAGAAGAAATACCACTGGGAAAGGCGACAGCATGCTTGGTATGTTGGAGGAACAGCTGGGAAATCAGTAGGTATGGTATAGAACGAGCAAAGAGGAGAGAGGTAGGGCATGAGATCAGAGGGGTCATGGGCCTTGTAGGAAGGGTACAGACATGGGACTTTATTCTGGCACCAATGGAGAGTCTTGATTTTTTTTCTTTAGAACGGTTCTGGCTACTATGGGGGAAACAGAATTTAGGACAACGGTGGAAGCTGCGATGCCGTTTCGGCAGCAAATGGAACAGTCTGGAGGAGAGACTTCAGTGCTAACCACAAGGATGGAGAAGAGTGGCCCCACTGTGAACATATTTCAAAAGTGGCAGCAACGTATTTGTTGCTGAATTGACTCGAGAAGAAAAAAATAGGTCAAAGATGATTCCATGAATTTTGGCTTGAGCAAATGGGAGAATTCGTGGTGCCATTTGCAAAATGAAGATTTGAAGGGGGAGCTGGTGGGGAGGGATCAAGAATTTGGCTTTACCACGGGTGTGCCCTGCCCCCCAGTGCTCTTACCTGGCCTCGCTAAAACCAAGAGCGTGCACTGTCCCAGCACTCACCCCTTGCATCAATAAAGCTGTGGACATGCCCCACCCTCAACACTCTCCCACAGCCTTGCTAAAACTGGTGGGAAAGTACGTTCATTCAGGAAACACCTAGTGATCGTCTGTCTATGCTGGCCAGAGGGGGCTTGTGTTCCTGGGCCCCCTGGGACTACAACAATCAGAAAGACAGTTTAGAGCACGCTCAGGACACTCATGCACAGAGACTAAAACACATATCCATTCTGCCTGTGAAAAAGGCCCATTTACTTGTGGATAGGCTTCGGGTTTGCCACACATTTAGAGGTTACAAAGGCACTCTCAGGGAATGTAGGCAGAAAGACATCATTTTTACAGTCTCCTGTGGCCTTGCCAATGCTTGCAGGTACTTCCCAGAAAAGAGCGTATATACTTGTCTGAAGCCCTGATTCTTTCAACTGTCATCCAGGGGATACCTCCAGATCTCCAGAGGTCAACAGTTGCAGTTCCACAGGACTGCATATACCTACAAGCTGCTGCCTGAGGACCTGGCCTCCAATCAGCCTAAAACTAGGTGCTAACTGAGATCACTCCCTCTGGAACACACTTGGCACACCCTCAACAACTGGAACCTACTGGAACCTATCAAGAATAAATCAGAGTACTTTGACCATAATAAAGGTACAAGAGACAACTAAGAAGTAGGGCAAGGTTGAAAGATAAGTTTCCCCTCCTACACAAGGCCACTGCTTCAAGACTGGGAGAGGCAGCTGTTTTGCATAATACATAAAAACAAACACAGAGAGTCGAGCAAAATTAGAAAACAAAGGAATATGTTTCAAACAAAAGAACAAGACAAAAATCTCAGGGGGAAAAAAAAACACACAAACCCTTAATAAAACAGAGATAAGTAATCTGTCTGATAAAGAGTTCAAAGTAATAGAAAGATGCTCGCTAAACGCAGGAAAAGGATGGATGCACACAGTGAGAACTTCAACAAAGAGACAGAAAATATAAGAAAGTACCAAACAGAAATCACAGAGCTAAAGAATACAGTAACTGAAATGAAAAATACACTAGAGGGGTTCAACAGAAGAACAAATCAACAACCTGGAAGACAGGGCAATGGCGCTCACCCAAACAGAGCAACAAAAAGAAAAAGAATTTTGAAAAGTTAAGATATCTTGGGGCGCCTGGGTGGCTCAGGCAGTTAAGCATCTGCCTTCAGCTCAGGTCATGATCTTGGGGTCCTGGGATCAAGCCCCATATCAGGCTCTCTGCTCAGCAGGAAGTCTGCTTCTCTGTCTGCCTGCCACCCCCCCACCACGACTTGTTTTCTCTCTCTCTCCCTCTCTCTCTAATAAATAAATAAAACCTTTTTTTAAAGTAAAGATACCTTAAGAGACCAATAAATAAAATCTTTTTTAAAAAAAGTAAAGATATCTTAAAAGACACCATCAAGCAGAATAACACTCACATGATAAGGGTGCCAGAAGGAGAAGAGAAAGGGGCAGAAAACTTACTAGAAAAAATAACGGCTGAAAACTTCCCTAACCTGGGGAAGGAAACAGACATCCAGATCCAGGAAGCAAAGAGAGTTCCAGATAAGATGAATTCAAAGGGGTCCACATGAAAACACATTATAATTAAAATGTCAAAAATAAAAATAAAGAATCTTGAAAGCAGCAAGAGAAAAACCACTTGTTACATACAAAGGGATCACCATAAAACTAACAGCTGATTTTTCAGTAGAAATTTTGCAGGCCAGAAGTGAGAGGCTTGATATAGTCAAAGTGCTAAAAGTAAAAAACTTTCAACCAAGAATACTCTAACCATCAAGTCTATCATTCAGAATTTAAGGAGAGATAAAGAGTTTTTCAGACAAGCAAAAGCTAAAAAAGTTCATCACCACCACACTGGCCTTATAAGAAATGTTAAAGAGACTTTTTTTTTTTTTTTAAGCAGAAAAGACATTAACAAGAAAACATACTAAAGTAAAAATGTCACTGGTAAAGGTGAATATACAGAAATGGTATGAACCACTTATAAAGACAGAATGAAGGTTGAAAGAAAAAAGTAGTAAAAATTAACTATAACTACAATAATTAGTTAAGAGATACACAAAATAAAAAGATGTAAAATATGACATCAAAAACATAAAATGTGTTGGGGGCAAATAAAAATGTAGAGGTTTAAAACGTATTCAAATTTAAGCCGCTATCAACTTAAGATAGCATATAAATAAATAATATATAATATGAACTTATTATATATACAGCCTGCTGTATGTGAATCTCATGGTAAAAAAAAAGAAAAGCAAAAACCACAAAGCAAAAACCTATAGCAGCTACACAAAAGATCATGAGAAAGGAACATAAGCATAACATTAAAGAAAGTCATCAAACCACAAGGGAAGAGAACAAGAAAAGAAGAAAGACAGAGAGAGGAACTACAAAAACAGCCAAAAAAAGAATTACTTTAAATGTAAATGGACTAAAATCTCCAATCAAATGACACAGAGTGGCTGAACTGAGTAAAAACAAAACAAAACAAACAAAAAAGACTCATCTATATATTGCCTATAAGAGACTCACTTCAGATCTAAGGATGCACATAGACCAAAAGTGAATGGATGGAAAAAAGATATTCCCTGCAATGGAAATGTAAAGAAAGCTGGTGTAGCTATTTATACCTGTGTCAGACAAAATACACTTTAAAACAAAGACTGTGATAAAAGACAAAGAATGGCATTACATAATGATAAAAGGGTCAATCCAATGAGAGGATTTAGTTGTAAATATTTATGCATCTAACACAGCAGGACCTAAATATAGAAAGCAAATATGAACAGACCCAAAGGGAGAAATTCACAGCAGTACAATAATAGTAGGGGACTTTAATACTCCACTTACATCAATGGATATATCACCCAAAGAAAAAATCAATAGGGAAACACCAGTCTTAAATGACACCTTATACTAGATGGACTTAACAGTTATATACAGAACATCCCATCCAAAAGCAGGAAAATATAAATTCTTCTCAAATGCACATGGAACATTCCCTAGGATGGATCACATGTTAGGCCATGAAACAGATCTCCATAAATTAAAGAAAACTGAAATCACATCAAGCATCTTTTCCAACCACAATGGTATAAAACTAAAAGTCAATGACAAGAAAACTGAAGAAATCACAGATATGTAGGGATTAAACAACATGCTACTGAAAAACCAATGAGTCAATGAAGAAATCAAAAGGGAAATTAAAAGAAAATACCTTGAGACAGATGGAAATGGAAATAAACAATCCAAAATTGAGGGGATGCAGCAAGAGCAGTTCTAACAAGGAAATTTATAGCAATACAGGCCTACCTCTTGAAACAAGAACTCAAACAATCTAGCTTTACACCTAAAGGAACTAGAAAAAGAAGAACAAACTAATCCCAAAGTTAGTAGAAGGAAGGAAATCATTTAGAGAACAGCAAAAATAAATGAAATAGAGACTTAAAAAAAAAAAACAATAGAAAGGATCAATGAAACTAAGCTGGTTTTGAAAGGATAAACAAAATTCACAAACTTTTAGCTAGATTCACCAAGAAAAAAAGAGAGAAGTTTCAAATAAAATGAAATGAAAGAGGAGAAATTACAACTGATACCATAGAAATATGAAGGAAGGATCATAAGAGACGAGTATGAACAATTACATACCAACAAACTGGACAACAAAGAACATATGGATAAATTCCTAGAAATATACAATCTTCCAAGACTGAATCATGAAGAAATAGAAGATCTGAATAGACCGATTATTAGTAAGGAGATTCAATCAGTAATCAAAAGCTCCCAGCAAAAGTCCAGGACCAGATATCTTTACTGGTGAATTCTACCAAACATTTGAAGAAGATTTAATATGTATCCTTCTTAAACTATTCCAAAAAATTAAAGATGAGAGAACACTTCTAAACATGTTTTATGAGGCCAGCATTACCCCAATTCCAAAACCAAATAAGGAGACCATAAGAAAAGAAAATTACAGGCCAATATCCCTGATGAACATGGATGTGAAAATCTTCAGCAAAATATTAGCAAACTGAATTCAACAATACATAGAAAGGATCAAACACCACGATCAACTGGGATTTATTCCAGGGGTGCAAAATGGTTCGACATCCGCAAACCAATGGGATATACCACATTAAAACAATAAGGAATAAAAATCATATGATCATCTCAAATGCAGAAAAAGCATTTGATACAATTCAACACCATTTATGATAAAAACACCCAACCAAGTTGGTAAGAGGGAAAGTGCCTCAACAAAATAAAAGTCACGTATGACAAACCCACAACTAACATCATGTTCATATTCCTGAAAGCTTTTCCTCTAAGACCAAGAACAAAAGAAGGATGCCCACTTTCACCACTTTTATTCAACATAGTATTAGCAGTCCTAGCCATGGCAATTAGGCAAGAAAAATATATAAAAGGCATCCAAATGGGGGGTGGGGAGGAAATCCCACTATTTGCAGATGATTCAAATGATACTATATACAGAGAACCCTAAAGGCTCCACACACATACACATAAAAACCCTGTTAGAACTAATAAATGAATTTAGTGAAGTTAGAACTAATAAATGAAATTAGTGATACAAGAATCAATTTACAGAAATCTGTTGCATTTCTATAAACTAATAGTGAGCTATTGAAAAGAGCAATTAAGAAAACCATCCCACTGATAATTGCATCAAAAGGAAGAAAATACCTAGGAATAAATTTAGCCAAGGAGAGGAAAGACCTATACACTGAAAACTGTAAGCCACTGATGAAAGAAATTGACAAAGACACAAATAAATGGAAAGATATTTCCTGCTCACAGATTGGAAGAACTAATATTGTTTACATGTCCATATTGCCTGAAGCAATCTACAGATTCAATGCAATCCCTATCAAAATTCCAGTGGCATTTTAAACAGAAATAGAACCGATAATTTTAATATTTGTAGGGAGCCACAAAAGACCTGGAAGAACAACAATCTTGAGAATGAAGAACCAGACACAAGGCATTATGCCCCCTGTTTTCGAATTATACTACAAAGCTGTAGCAATCAAAACAGTATGGCACTGGCATGAAAACAGACACATAGATCAATGGAAAAGAAAAGAGAGTCCAGAAATAAACCCACATATATATGGTCAATTAATTTGCAACAAAGGAGCCAAGGGTAAGGGTAGTCTCTTCAATAAATGGTGTTGGGAAAACTGGACAGTTACAGGCAAACACATGAAAGGAATTCGCTATCTTATGTCATACACAAAAACTTACTCAAAGTGGGTTAAAGACTTGAATGTAAGACCTGAAACCATAAAACTCCTAGAAAAAAACACAGGCATAAGCTCCTTGACATCAGTCTTGGCAGTGAATTTTTAGGTTTGACTCCAAAAGCAAAGGTAACAAAAGCAGAAATACACAATGAGATTATATCAAACCAAAAAGCTTCTGCACAGCAAAAGGAACCATCAGTGAAACAAAGATGCAACCTACTGAATGGGAGAAACTATTTGCCAATCATACGTCCAATAAGAGGTTAATATCCAAAACATATAAAGACCTCAAACAACTCAATAGCACAAAACCCCACAAATAATCTGATTGAAAAATGGACAGAGGATCTAAATAGACATTTTTCCAAAGCAGACACAGATGGCCAACAGGCACATGAAAAAATGTTCAGCCTCAAGAATCATCACGGAAATGCAAGTGAAAACCACAATGAGGTATCACCTCACACCTGTTAGAACGGCTTCATCGAAAAGACAAGAAATAACAAGTATTGATGAGGATGTGGAGAAGAGAGCTCTTGTGCCCTGTTGGTAGGAATGTAAGTTGGTGCAACCACTGTGGAAAACAGTATGGAGGCTCCCCAAAGAATAAAGAGTAAAACTACCATATGATCCAGCTATTGCACTTCTGGGTATTCAACCAAAGGAAATAAAAACACTAATTCAAAGAGATATCTGCACCCCTATGTTCACTGCAGCATTATTCACGATAACCGACACATGAAAATAACCTAGAGTATCCACTGATGGATGAATGGAAAAGATGTGGAGCGTATATACAATGGAATACTACTCAGCCATAAAAAAGGAAGACAACCTTGCCATTTAGAACAACACATATGGGCCTTGAGGTTTGTTAGGTTGGCCGGTGGTGCAGGTGGCAAAGAATTGCTCCAAGAGTAGACCAACACACAGGACAGAGTTGATTCACTTTCCAAGAGAGGAGAGGAGTCAGACATTAAGAGAAATGTCGGCCCCAAGTTCCTGTGAGGCTGGGCCTTTTAAGGGGTTTTCAAAGATGTGAGAGGGTTGCAGCTGCATTCACGGGGAGGGGCTGGTGGGGAGGGAGTCCCATTCTTGGCAGGGGAGAGCAGAAGGTGGCAGGTTTCCAAGGGGCTCTGTCCAGGGCTCCACCAGGATGCCGGTTGTGGTCAGGCTAGAGAAGATGTTTTGTAGTTGGGGTCTACTTTCCAAGAATGTAGGGCACCATGGCCTGGGAAAACAAAGTTAGAGCCAAGTGCAGACACCTGTGAGTTTTGCCTGGAAGCATGGTTGGGGGTGGCAGGGGAGGGCGCACTTTGAATAGACTCCTCTCAAGGGTATTACGCTAAGTGAAGTAAGTCAGGCAGAGAAGGACAAATACTGTATGATTTCACTTATACGTAGAATCTGAAAAACAAAAAGGAAGAAACAAACCAAAACTCATAGGCACAGATAACAGACTGTTGGGTATCAGGAGGGTAGAGGGTTGGGAGGTGGGCAAAAAGGGTGAAGGGGGTCCAATGTATGGTGACAGATGGCAATGAGATTTAGTGTGTGTGATCACCTAGTAATGTACACCAATATCAAATTATTATGGTGTACACCAGCAACTAATATAATGCTCTATATCAATTTTATCTCAATTTTTATTTATTTAAGATTTTTATTTATCTATTTATTTGACAGAGAGAGACAGCAAGAGAGGGAACACAAGCAGGGGGAGTGGGAGAGGGAGAAGCAGGCTTCCCGCTGAGCAGGGAGCCCGACGTGGGGCTCGATACCAGGACCCAGCAAAAGAGGCTGCAGGAGTGGCCAGGGAGGCTGGGCTCTGTGACTGAGGGAAGCGAGTATGTCAAGGAGGGGGGCCTGATCAGCAAGGTCAAAAGCTGCTGGTAAACAGCAAACATGGGAAACTGAGGCTCCACCTTGGAACCGACAAGACGGACAGAAATGGAGGTGGTAGCTGACCTTGACAAGGTCATGATCTGTAAGCCAACATGCAGGCTGCCAGCTAAACATTACTGTCTCCATTTTACAGATACGGAAGCTGAGGCCAGGAGGGGCCCCGTGAGGCACCCAAGGGCCACATAACCAGTGAGCGGTGGGAACAGGACAGGCACGCGGATGTATCTGACGTCACTCTACTCACTGTCAGAGTTGTCTCGTTCTGGCCATCCAGGCTCCTCACCCCCGCAGCCCCTGAGAAGGTGGCCTTGAATTTAGGGCCAAGTGAGCAGTGTCAGCATGAGGTCCTTTTAGACAGCAGCTTGATCCAGCTGGAAACATAAGCCTGGTGTTTCATTTTCGTGGTTTGTATTCCTGGAACTTACTAGGCTTTCTCTCAGCTCAGCTCTTAAGAAAAATGTCATTGATTCTCACTGGACCCACAGGTGAGCAAGTTTTGAGGGCCAACTCTGCCACCCTTGATGTCCAGTCCCGAATTCTGTAACCTCTCCAGCCCAGAGAAAAGTCCGCTGGGTCCTGCCAAGGCTTGGCCCCGCCTGCTTCCAACGTGCTCAGCGCCTTCTCTGGGTCTTCCTTGTCTATCATCCCCTTGAAACTAGGGCAAAACGGCAATGAGTGCATTTCGATTTCTTCATCTCTAGAGCATCTTACTGATTACGGTGAACGTTAGCTACTTTGGAAATGCATTTTTCAGCTTTCTTCATCTCTAGAGCATCTTTACTGATTACGGTGAACGTTAGCTACTTTGGAAATGCATTTTTCAGCTTATAACACTATTTTATCAATATTTTATGATGAAAAACTTCAAAGAGAGAGAGCAAAGTTGAAAGTATTGTGCAGTGAACACCCATATGCCATCACCTCGAGTCTACATTTAACCTTTTCTTGTGCTTTCCTTCTATTCCTCCCTCTGTCCATCATCAATCTGTCTTATTTTTTTTTTTAAGATTTTTTTTATTTATTCATTTGAGAGAGAGAACAAGAGAGAGCAGGAGCATGAGCAAGGGGAAGGGTCAGAGGGAGAGGGAGAAGCAGACTCCCCACTGAGCAGGGAGCCCAATTCGGGGCTCGATCCCAGGACCCTGAGATCATGACCTGAGCAGAAGGCAGACACTTCACCGACTGAGCCATCCAAGCACCCCAACCTGTCATTTTTTTTGACTAGTTTTCAAATAAGATGCAGACGTTAGGACCCTTCACCTGTAAACACTTCAGCGTGTATATCATTAACTAGAGTTTAGTATTTGCTTACGGCTTTCCTTTTTTGAGATAAAGTTTGCAAACACAGAAATTAACAAATCTCAAGCTTAACGTATGCTGAGTTTGAACAAATACATACACACTCGGGGAATTGAAACCTCCATCAAGATACAGAAAGTTGTCATCACCCCAGAAAGTTCCCTCATGCCCTTCCCCCACCCCCACCCCAGAGGCAACCGCTGATCGGATGTTTTTCACCATAGATGATTTTGCCTATTCCAGAATTTCCCGTAAATGGAATCCTCCAGCATGAGCTCTTCTGTGCCTGGCTTCCCTGGCTCAGCACAACGCTTTTGCAACTCACTAATGCAATAGCATGTTATTAGTAGTTCATTTCTTGGGGTTTTTTGGGGTTGTTTTTGTTTTTGTTTTTATTTTTTTTGCTAGTAGCATTCCATTATGTGAATATATCACAGACTGTTCATCCATTCTCCTGTTCACTGCAATAATTATTTGGATAGGGGAAATGATTCTTTAGTGAATTTCTAGTTGGGATGCTTCTGCTTTTCTGTTAAGAATTCTCTCATCATTTAAAGCAAACTGGGTCTGAATCATGGCTGTTAGAAGCCGTGTCTTTGACATCAGAAAGCTATGGATTGCTATTTCAGTGCCGACCATTACTAACTGGGTGACCTCTTGCCAGTCACCTCGCCACCCACGCTGCGTCTTACTTTTCCCATCTGAACACTGGGCATGAAAACATCTAAAGGATGTGAGACGCTTATCAGAATGAGAGTAGCTAGTTCATTCCTTTGCTCATTCAGGTAACAATAAGTAACAGGTGCCTGCTCTGTTCTGACCCTGCTAAGCCCTGGGAAAGCAGCAGGAATCAAAAGGAGGCAGGTCTTCATGGGGCTTTCAGACTCGGTGGGTTAGGGAGACACCAGACAGCTAGCTACACAGTTAATGATTTAATTGTCATTGTTATCAGCGCTGCAGGGGGAAAAGGGGCAGGTGCTGGGAGCCTGTAACAGGGTTATTCAAGAGCAGAAACAGGAGCCAGGGTTAAGTAAGCTTAAGGGGAAGCCTTCCAGGCAGAAGGAGCCGCAGAGCTCCAGGCTCCCTGGAGGGATGGAGCAGTATGTGCTGGAAGAACTGGAGAAGGCTGTCAGGAGAGTGCAGGCGGATATGGGCGGTGGAGGGGAAGGCCAAGGAGCATGGGACAAGGGGAAGCTGGCCAGACTGGGTTTTGTAGATGGCGTTCAAAGCTCAGAACCATAGGCAGCGAGAGCCGGCTGGACTGGATCCTTCACACAGGACTGTCAGGGGGGCGCTGTCTGCTTTGTTCACTGTTAACAGCCCTAGTGCTCAGAACAGTGCCTGGATAGATTTGGGGAAGGAAGGGAGAGTGGGAGGCTTGATTTAGCCGAGGTTTGGGACTTGGGTCTGACACAGGTCGCGGGCTGCATTGCAGAGTCCGGGTAGGAGGAAGCTCGCAATGTGCATGCATTTGCTTGGGTGGCCATTAGCAAAATACACAGGCTGAGTGGCTGCAACCACGGAAGTGTATTTTCTCACACTTCCGTAGACAGGAAGCCCGAGACCAAGGTGCCATCAACGTGGCTTTTTGGAGAGATCTCTCCTCCTGGCTTGTAGATGGCTGGTTTTCACTGTGTCCTCTGACTTTCCACCGTTCCTGCCCGGAAGAGATCTCTGGTACTCTTCTTCTAAGGATGTCAGTCCTGTCAGATTAGGGCCCTACCCTTGTGACCTCATTTAACTTTATCTAAGGAGAGCCCCGCCTCCCAAAGCAATCACCACCGGGGGTCAGAGCTTTGATACAGGAGTTGGGGGGGCAGGGCCACAGTTCAGGCCACAACAGGGCGGACGCAGGGAAACCGGTTAGGAGGTTAGGGAAGAAATGCTCACGGCTTGGGTTAGGTGTTGGCACTGAGCAGAAAAGTCTACCAGCATCGGCGGTCCACTTTCACAGGGAGGGAGGAGTCGGAGGTGCCCAGGAGAACACATAGGTTTCTGCAGCGAGTGTTAGTGAATTGAGGGGTGGCCCCCGAAAAGATCTGTCCCCGTCCTAACCCCTGGGACCTGTGTATGTGACCTTATTTAGAAAAAGGGTCTTTGCAGATATCCAGGTGAGATCATCCCGGATTACGGGGGTGGGGGGTGGGGAGGCTACATCCAACAATCCAGTCCATGTGTCTCCATATAAGAGACAGAAAAATGAAGACAGGGACCAGAGAAGGCGTTGTGAAGCAACAGAGCCTGGAGTCACGTGACCACAAGGAGCACCCCCCCCCCCAAAGGTGAAAGAGGCAAGAAAGGAGTCCCCAGAGCCTTCGGTGGGGAGTACATCCCTGTCGACACCTTGATTTTGGACTTGCCATGTCCAGAAAGGTGGAAGAATACATTTTTGTTGTTTTAAGTCACCAGTTTTGTGATAACCAGCTATGGCAACCCTAGGCAGCTAATCCAAAGAGTAACTGAATCTCGGGTGAAGGTGTCACCTGGGAGAGGGGCGAGCTGGGGGGGGCCAGGGCTTGTAGGATGGGAGGGAGAGTCTAGATCGGGTGTGAAGGACCCAAGGGCAGCAGGCCGGCTCACCGTAAATATGCAATACCTGATGGCTAGTATCATTATTATTTACTTTCGGCGTGCCCTGGTGTTAGAAGAAGTGATTGCTCCCCTGGAACATACCTGATCTGCCCGGAATCTTGGGGTGGCAAACAATCTGCCAGGACACGGCAGAGCTCGGCTCTTCCCCTGCAACACTCCCCTTTGGACACCAGTATTTCCGGGTACAAAGTTCTGTTTGCACCTCTTCACCTCGAGCTGAGCCCAGCTCCACACCCACCCAGAAAGTCTCTGGCACAACCAGGCAGGTTGAACCAATGGAAACAGCCAGCCGGCCCTGCCCTCCTTCCCTTCTTCCGCCCACAGATCCACCATTGGTAGGAGTCCGCCATCTTGTGGACACCCACCGTCCTAACAGCCTGGTCCTAAATCAGGTCGGGATGAGAGAGAAGACGGCTCCAAAGTCCCTTCACGTTTCCCATTTCCAAGTACAGCTTCGTGTCATCAGGCTCCAAAGGTCAAGGGTTTGGGCGGAACCATCGTTCTGGTCTTTAAAAGAGCTAAGAGGCAAGCACAAGGGCGTGGAAGCAGGCCATGAGGGATTGCCCCTTCGGCGTCTGGTGGGTCTGCAGGTCATCCTTCAAGCCCCCCCTCTCCAGTTAATGGGGTGGGAGCGGCTTTTTGGTGGGAGAGAGAGCGTTGGGCCTACTTCCCTCTCCGCTTTCATAAACCTACAGGAGGCCTCTCTATGCCCCTGGACACGTCCAATTCTGAGTCACAGGTCAACAAGCTGGGGTCTTTCTCAAGGACTGTATTTAAAAGCTAGTGTGTGCCTCAGTGTCTTCATCCATTAAATGGGGATAATAACAGTACTTACCTGACTGATGTGTTGTTGGCATGAAATGAGTTCCTCTACACACAGTGCTTAGAGTGTTGCCTAACACCGCAGGCTCAGTACAAGTTAACTACCACAATCTACACACACAACCCCCCCCCCCCCCCCAGCAAACCCAATCTTCCAGCAACTTTCTTACAGCATTTCGATGTATCCCCACTCATGGTTGGATACCACCAGTATCCAAGTAAGCCAGGTCCTGTGGGAGAGAAATACAAATGAGGGAGGTACGGTCCTTACCTCCTGCAATTCATGGGCTAGTCCGGCAGCAGGAAAGGTGCCCATACACTCAGAATGATGGCTGCAAAGTCAAAACTAAGTCATGCTTTTAAAAAGCAACAAGAGCAAGTGTAAGGAGAAGCAGAAGATGATGCTTGGTCCCACCTGAGGAGACCAGGTAAACTACTCCCAGGTGCTCACCCTCAAGGGAATCTGTCTGGAGCCGAGAGGGGGTTCTCATGTTTTATTCCCCCCATGGAGTCCCGTTGGCTTTATGTCCTCGGCCACTCACTCACGTGAGCTTCTTTCTCCCCGTGGCCACTGCCTACCCTCCCAGCCCAGCCAGCGTCACGTCTGTCCTGGTCTATGGCAAGTGGGTCCTAGCCAATCCCTGTGCATCCTATGGGCTCTCCCAGCCTTCACCTAAGTGCACCTCCCACCCTGCCACTCCTGGCTCAGTGTTCTGGGGGCTCTTCACAGCACTTGAGAGAAAACCGACCTCTTTAACCTGCACCCTTCCAGCATCATCTCTCTGCACTCACACGGGGCCCTGCTGAGCTTCTGGATTCGGGGCCTTCTGACATGCTCCTCTGTCTGCATGAGGCACTGCCCCACGCCTTCTCCACCGGCACTCGCCCTTCATCTTTCGGGGCACCCCCGAAAAGTTCCCTCTGCAGGAAGTTTCTCAAAGCCCTTGGAAAAAAACCCAATTCCCCTTGTTGCACACATCCCCACAGCGGTCCGCGCTTTCCCACAACTCCCTGCTGGGATCACCAGCCTGTGTGTGTGATTATTGTTCGGTCTGTCCACACCACGGGGCAAGGACCGTGTCTGTCCTGTTCACAGTCACATCCTCGGTTATCAGCATAGCGCCTGACACGTAGGAAGGCCTGAATATTTAGTGACTATGTGAAATCCATGGCCCCAGTGATAGGGAGCAGAGTGATGCGTTGAAATACATGTGGAGGGTACGCTGAACTGTACATATTCTCGCTCTGGTGTATGAGGGGACATCCAGGATTTCGGGGAACATTATCTGAGCCAGGTATCTTTCATTGTCAATCAGTGCGAATAAGCTGTAAGGCTTGCATACCATGGTCTTAAGTTTTGTTAATAGTAGAAACCAAGTCCTTTATGGAGACTAGACGGGTTTTGCAAAAGCAAATCAATCCTTGCCACGGTGAGACACACGTCTGATTTCAGAGACCTTGGGAGGAAGCGGTCTTTACAGCTGGGAGTAGAATCCCTCCATTGTCCAGCCCCACTCCCGGGCCAACAACAACGCGCCCCTTATGCCGACCCAGCAGACTGGAGAGAAGGCTGGAGATTCAGTGTGGTGGACGGAGAAAGGTGGATGGGACACTCTCTGGCACAGGGCAGGATTCTCGTTCCCTGTCATCTCTGTCCCCAAACACGTCATCCAGGGGGCATCACTCACACCCACGTTCTGCACGACTGATGATAGGGACAGCTACAAGGTCAACGAGTCTATACAGGAGAACGGCACTCTCAGGATGAAGCCGCACTGAGCAACTGACCAGATGGCTGGCGCCGACAGGCCAGCTCATTCTCCACTCTGTAGGCCAGGCGGGTGCGAGGCCATTCTCTCTGGAACTGGAGCTCAGGAATCACAGCAAGGAGAGGAACGGAGCTTGTGAATTGCCTCTGAGTCCCCATCAGCCTCCACGAGGATGGCCTGGCAAGGAAATGTGAGTGTCCGTGGCCAGGGGAGCCAAGCACCTCTCCGGCCTGTGCCCAGACGGGCTGGGCCTGCTCTTGCCCCCCGGATGGAAACGACTCTGTGGGTTTCCACTGCCTCCAATCCCCCTCTCCTGACACTCTTCTTTTAGATCTGTTCGAGCCCTAATCAGCTCTCCCTCGATCCCGTGGCCCCAGAGGCCAGCTGTGTCTTCGTGCGGGTTTGCCAGTCTCTGCTCGGTCTCTTAGCAGTGAATTCATAATCCCACTTGCAGAGAACAAGCAAGCCCCTCTCTTTGCAAGTCTTCTGAGGACAGATCCCCATATGCTGCCCAGTCCCCTCACTTGGCACCGGAGGCTCTCACTGCTGTCATAATGCTGTCGCTGACCTGGGAGCTGGGGGCCAGCCCAGCAGGATGAAGGCCTTTGGAGCTACCCCTTCTGCAGAAGCCAGCAGGAAAGCCCCTGCTCCCATCCACATGGCCTCACCCCTGCGGCAGTGTGACATTGCAATGAAAAAGGAAGATGAAGTGACTTGATGAAGAGGTCTCTGGGAGACTGGATTCATTTAAACTTGTTTTGTTTCTCATTACTTTTCAGATGAGGCCTCCTGTTCCCCATCTTTGCAAAACCTGGACAAACAGGATTTCAAGCATCGGCTTAACTACCGAATCATGATTTTACAAGTCACCATTCGGTGTCATGGGGGACAAAAACCCAACTCACATAGGCTCATATGTAAAAGCGGGACTTCATTGGCTAACAAAACTGAAGGGTGGAGAGGCAGTTCCCAGCGATAGATGTGGATGGTTCCAGAACCTCAACTGATGGCATCAGGTACCCGCACTCTTTATCTCTGAGCTCAGATCCCCACCCCCTTCAGGGAGGCTTGCTCCTGGTAGCCTCAGCATACACAACATCAGCCCAACACACTCAGCAAAAAAGAAAGCCCCTCTCTAATAGTCCAGCTAGGGTTACCAGTCTCTGCAAATACTGGGGACCCACTTATACTAAAAAAATCATTCCCTGTTGATCTGAAATGCAAAATCTGTACTTTATCTGGAGCACAGGTCCCAGGACTGAAGCTGGCCAGTTTGAAACACATACCCTCCCAGACCCAGGGCGCTGTGGTCAGGAGGATGGGTTATGCCAACTGGCAGGCCAAGGTCACCTCCCTATCTTTGGAAAGGGGGCAGCATGGTCAGCCCTCTGAATATCCATGCCCCGACAGTGGGAGATGGGTCCCCTCCCAAATAACTGGGATGCTAACCCTAGAAGAAGGGGAAAGAAGCCTGCACACGTGAAAACAACCCATGTCCACACAGTGATCCGGAAGGTCCCAGACAATAGTGAAAAGTATAAAACTCCACGGTGGCTTTATGGCACACCATTTTTCACACCGTTCCTTCCTTGCCATGTACACTCCTGTTTGGTTGGCCGAGCAGGTACTAGAATCCCTCCCTATATGAGTTTGCTATCGCCGCCATGGCAATGGGGAGCTTAAGCACCAGACAGCTATTTTCAGACTATAATTCTGGGGGCTGGAAGTCCAAGGTCAAGAAGTTGACAGGGCTGGTTTCTTCCGAGGCCTCTCTCTTGGGTTTGTGGGTGGCTGTCTTCCCGCTGTGTGCGTCCTGTGTCTGTGTCCTAATCTCCTCTTCTTAGAAGGTCACCAGTCATATAGGATTAGGACCCACACTAATGACCTCATTTTAACTTAATTACCTCTTTTAAGACCCTTGCTCCAGTGAAAGGTGAAATAAAATGGAGTCACTTGTGTCAAGGGGTTTGACAAAGGGAGCCAGGAGATCATTAAGGAGGTGGGCCTTAAGCACATCCTCACTGGGTAGAACCCCTGCACCTGGCCAAACCACAAATATGCCAAGGACTCTGCATGATCACCTGCAGCTGGCTATAGTAATGGGCTTTTGCTTAGTGATAGCCTCGGCAACCAATTATGTCTAGCCAACATTTGCTTTCTGCCACCGACACCAATCAAAATTCTTTGTAAACGACCTATGCAAGCATTCCCTCGTATCTTTGGAAACCCAACTGGTGTTCTCTCATGCGACACAATTTGGGCTGCGACCCGAGCCTGTGCCCCCCAAATTACAATTAGGGTCACATGTCAACATATGAATTGGCACGGGGATGCAATTCAGCCTAAAACGCTACCGTCTCCTTCATTTATTTATTTATTTTTAGGTAAGGAATTGGGCAGTGAGGGTGGTCACAACTTGTTCCCAGTCCCAGGGCTGATTCGGCGGTGGAACTCACTAAGGAGCCATGTCCTCTGCCTGGGCTTTATCCCCAACGCGTAGCCAGCCCTTGGCCAGCCTGCATGCTCCCTTCCCGAAAAGCACTCAGCAAATCCACCCTCCTGAGGCCTGCACTCAGCACAGGGCCAGGCACCCAGCAGGTGATGTTCTTGAAATAAGCATTCCTTAAAAGGAATGAAACAGGAAAAAAAAAAAAATCCCTGAAGCATTTTAGGAGATTTAGCTAAAAGGAGAGGAGAACAGGAGCACGTGCTCATGATTTGAAGTGATAAAGACTCCTTAGAACAGCAAAAATGATGAGGCCTATGGATGTGTAAATGAGCCTGGGGAAGACTAATCAGAGGGTAAATTACAAAACAAAAAAGGACCCTAAAACAAGTGAGAGGGGAGAACAGTGAATATTTCAGTGTCTTTTAGTTCATAAGAAATTCATGAGCCACGCGTGTGGAAATTTTGTTGGTTTTGGTGGTGGGAAAGAATTGTAAATATGTATAATATGTAAATACCTTTTATAATAAAAGCCCATGAAGATAAATGAGCCTGTCTGCAGAAAAGCTGGGAGCTGTGTAAGATGCCAGAATTAACTGTCCTCACTAAGAAATTACCATAATGCTTACGGGGCACTGAAAGTTCCTCCCACTCTGGAAAGAAATGCATAAATACTAATCAGAAAATGCACACAGACCCGGCGCCTCTTTCTTTCTCCACAACCCTCCCTCCCCAAATCTCTCTCTCTTTTTTTTTTTTTTTTGTCATGTGAGGAAGGCAGCCTTGATGACCAGGCAGCAAAGACGGACTTACCGGGTTCAAATATGACCTCCTTCCACCACCCACGCCTTATGCTGAAAGTGGACTCCAACCACCTACAAGCTGACCTCAAACTCTCTAACTGATCGCTTTCTCCTTTCCAGCTTCTCTCTCAACTGGGGCAAAAGACCCTGCCGCAAAGCACCCGGTGATGGGAACCGAAGCACCGGTTCAAGCAGTAAGGACTGCCCGGAGCCAGCAAGACCCGGCCCACGACTGACCCCAAGACAATGACCCACCCGACCTGCACGCCCCACCTGCACTGCACCAGAACGCGCACACGCATCCCTGTCCCTCACTTTCCTTATGTAAACCTGGAAGGGTTTTCAGCACTTTGGAGACAGACTTTGAGTCTGGGGTCTTCCCGGCGTCGGCCTCCCTGAAATAAATTCCTTTGTTTCCCCACCACTCCGCTCTCTGCCTTTGGAGTTTGTCAGCGGAGTAGTGACCAAATCTGGTCTGTCTGGGGCCCCCGGAGCCAGGTGCTCTGCGCCCCCGCTACACTGCGATCTTGGCCAAGTCATCCAGCCGCTCTGGGACACGCTCTCCTCGTCTGTGAAATGGGGACACCACACCTTCCTTCCCCACGTTTTGGGGAACTCTAATGGGAGAAGTAGTAAGGCTCATGTAGTGCCACCTCCCTACCCGGCGAGCGGCTGCCAGCGGCCACTCAACACCTGGGGACCAGAGAAACTGGCGCAGGGTAGGTCAGGTCCCAGGGTAAGCAAGGGGCTCAGCTGGTGCGCGCATCCCCGCTCAGGCCCCCGCCGCGCGCCAAGCCCCGCCCCATCTCGACGCCGAGCCCAGTCCGAGCCCCGCCTCCAAGCCATCACCACGCCCTATCCCCGTCCTATCCCCGCCCCACGCCAAGCCACATCCCCCGGTGCCCCGCCCAGTGCCAAGCCCCGCCCCGAGCCGTCGGAGCCCATGGCGCCTGCGGCGGGGCGCTGGGCCCCCGTCCTGTGGCGGGCCTGCAACTGGCTCATGGCCGCGTTCTTCGCGCTGGCGGCCTTGGTGCAGGTCAGCGCCCCGGCCCCGGGCGGCGGGCGGCGGGCGAGGGGCCCGCGGGCTGTGCAGGGCGCCGGGCCTCGAGCTCCGCCCCCGGGCCCGGCGCGCGGTGTAGACTAGCGCGGCCCTTGCCGGCCGCAGGGCGGGCCGTGTACGCGGAGGACAGAGATTGGGGGTTACGCCCCGGGGCCCCCACCCCATGCCCCGGCCGAGACGCAGGTGTCCACGTGACCGCCGGCCCCATCGCCCGAGCCACGTGCTGGGAGGAGCGGAGGAGAGGACGAGCAGATGCAGCCTGGGATGGGGACCCAGCCTGGCTGACGGCCGAGGCCAGGCGGGAGGCAGACAGAATCCCCTGTGGCGCGGGTACCCTCCCAGGTTTGCTTTGGGACCTCCTTCGTAAGAGCTGTCCTTATCTTAAGACTGGAGGCCCTTACAGTACCTTTGTCAGACTTCTGTGCGGTTCTGGACACAGTCGCGTGGCTGTGCTCAGCCAGAAGCCCCCTCGACCACCATGATCTGCTAGACTAGGTCTTTTTCCCATTTTGCATCCTCGCTGCCTAGTGCAGCGTCTGGCATGAAACACATCACTAGGATGGATCCAAGAGCAGACCAAACGGAGGGCTGGAGCACCACAGAATGTCTGCTAATGCCTGATGTTTTGTCATTCCAGGTAAACGATCCAGACGCAGAACTGTGGATGGTGAGTATGAGCTGCTTTCCTCCGTTTCCAGACACTGCGGAACGGCACGAAACACACAGTTTTATCTATTTGGCCCGCTTCCCTGCCTTTTGTACATAAAAACTTAGAAATCAGATCATTTGTAAGCCCTTTTCCCTAAAATATCTGGGGAGAGGGATCAGAGTGGTAATGTAATGTGTGTGTGAGAATTCAGAATCTTACAGAGACATTTAGGGGCCTTTTGGCAGTATTCCCTTTGAATAAAAATGGGCCAACTGAGGACACTTTTCTGAAGACACACAGTACACCTCCTAAAGTCAACTGAGCCCTTCCTCATGAGTTCTTTTTACCCAGAAACTCCAACAAACACTTGACCAGAAAATGGCAGGCTTTGGGTTTGCAGTTCGTCTAATTCAGTGAGTTATGTTTATAAAAAGTAACTAAAGCCCATAAAAATCTACAGAATACATTTAATCAATGCTCTGGTTGAACTATTTGGAGGAGGGGGAGATCATTCTGTACATTTTCTGAAATGTCTGGATTTTGCCCAATTTCTTTGAAAACAGGTACATAAGACTGTGCAATATCACCAATGAGATGATTTTCTGCTTTGGAATAATATTGACTGTGTAAAGATTAGCAACAAATGAAAGCATCTGGATCTGTAATGCAGAATTCTGGTCAGTGTTTTAAGTGCAGTAGAACTCATTCTGACATTGCTTATTGTCCAGATTCACATGCCTTTGCATCGAATCAAATTGCCTCTTCCTCAGCACTCTGGCCCATATCCTGAGTTCCAAATATTATTTCCCTGCAGACAAGTCTCCAATACCCAGCTTAATGTAGAATTTCCAACGCTGACCCCTCCAACACCCCAAACTCCTACAGCGTCTTTCCCTCCTAAACCCCCTCCTCCTCCTGACTCACTCCTTTCTGTCAACAGCAGAATCACCCTCGGGGTCATCCTTGCTCCAAACCACAGGCATCTCTAACATCTCTCGGTTCCTTACCACTGCCTTTGAGATCCTTTCAAAAAATAAAACGAAGAACAAAGCAATCCAGCAAAACCCAAGCTAGGTCTAACTGCTCATCTGTACGGTATGTGTATACTTTACCTCCCACTTCATGCTTAGGTGACATAGCATGAATAATAATAGACACCATGTCCCCACAGACATCCTACCTCCTTGCCAGTTTCACTCTCCATCACCTCCCACGTGGACTCCTGTAGTAGCTTCCTAATTCTTGGAGCTGCCTCTAATCCCCTGCTCTCCTTGAACAATTTCCACATTATCACTTCCAGCTTCAAAAACTTCCCTCATTTCCCAAGATCACTGAGTTACAACTCCCCAAGTTGGCACTCAAGGCCCACCACAGTGTGGCTCCAATCCACCTTCCCACCGTGGTCTTGGAACCCGATCCACCTATAATACTACTGTGTCTTGCCCCTAGAATTCCTGTATGTCCTACCCAAGCTTCAAAGTTCATCTCAAATGCTGTGTCCCTCAAAAACTCCCTCTCCCTCTTTCCGATAGGTTCCAACCATCCTTTCTCTGAACCTTTAATGCTAACACATTCTGCTTTATATTCGAGTTGGTTCTGTACATGCCAGCTCCTAGGAGACCAGGGACCAGTTCTTCCTTCTTCTTGGTGGTCCTCAGGCAACCTAATGCAGAGCCTTCCTATGGCAGCCCTTCCGTATTGACTCTTGAATGAAAGCATGCACAAATGAGCCAATACTAAGTAAACGGTGCCTGACTCATTTTCAAGTCCCTCACTTCATCTTGCTCATGGAGGATGCCTGTATCAGTAGAGTATCCTCACTTAACAAGAAGTCCAGAGGCAGCTGCTTAATGGCCAACAACGTCATCAAAGACCTGGGCTTTCTGGGTTCCTTCTCTGCCACTTCCAGTGTATGGGCAATATATTCTCTCACGTCTACAGAGTGGCTGCTGCAGCTCCAAATGTCAGGCCCAGACCAGTGCATCCCAAGTAGGAAGAAACAAGGCAGGAGCAAAACATTTTTTCCTCCCATGCTTTCTTCCCTGTTATCAGGGAGGAAACGTTATCCAAGAAGCCCTTCAGACATGCTGCTGTTCAGTGTGTGCATACCAATACAGTTTAAGGTCTGGGATTCATCCTGCTTGGTCAGTGTCCCTGCAGAGTGGTTGTTAAGATGCCCTGAGTATCAGCCTTGCCCCTACAAGACTTCTTACATTTTATGGCTGGAGCATGATCACCCCTAGCTGAAGATACTGGGAAAACAAATTGGCTTTTTCTGCTTTTACAATGGCAGGTGGACAAGGGAGAGAGACATGAAGAATGAATGCCACGGGGGGGCACCTGGCTGGCTCAGCCGGTAGAGCCTGCGACTCTTGATTTCAGGGTTGTGAGTCCGAGCCCCATGTTGGGTGTAGAGATTACTTAAAAAATAAAATCTTGGGACGCCTAGGTGGCTTAGTCGGTTAAGCGTCTGCCTTCAGCTCAGGTCATGATCTCAGGGTCCTGGGATCGAGTCCGTCATCAGGCTCCCTGCTCAGCGGAGAGCCTGCTTCTCTCTCTGCTTGTGCGCACTCTCTCTCTCTGACAAATAAATAAATGTATTTTTAAAAATCTTTAAAAACAACAAAAAAAAGAACGCCATGGTACTCAAGAACTATATAGTGAATTAAATATTGTAAATGATACTCTACGTTTAAAAAAATACACCAACATAAAAATAAAAGTCCATTATAAGTGGGTTCTACGGAGTTCATTATTGAGTATGCTGTGTATTAGTTTACCTTGTATACTAGAAACCATTATTTTCAGTCTCTTGGTCCTCAAAAAGAATTTTTTAATCTTATTCGAGATAGAGAAAAGCACTTAAGGATTAAGATGGCACAACTGCCGCGAGAAACCACTGTTTAGTTCAGAGGGTTGTTTTGTTCATATGTTTACAATATAAAGAAATAAGAAGGTCTCAGACCCCTTAATCTGTTAATGACAGATATCTGATACATTTGAGTACACATTTAAAAAAAAAAATAAATCTCTGCCGAACATTTCTTACAGAGAGCACAGGTAAGTGTTGTATGGTGTGCGTGCAACTTCTTTCTCTCTCTCTTCTTCTCTTTCTCAGTGGCTAGTCATGCAGGTTTTCATTAGGGGATAACTATCCCCTTACTGCTCCAAGTATGGACCTCAGAACAACAGCATCCCGTGGGAGCTTGTTAGAAAAGCAGAACTTGGCCCACACCCCAGACATCTAGAATCAGATCTGCATTTTGACAAGCTTTCCAGGCGACTTGTATACACACTGAACTTTGGGAAGCTCCGGTCTTACCCCTCAGTAGCATGAATGCCTTTACCTGTGAGAGACGACCAGACTTGCAAATGTCCATCCTGGCCATCATTAGGGGTGCAGTAGGAGAGATGAACACAGGGTCTGTAATCCAGATGCCCTCTCTCCCCGGGATCAAGACAGACCTGTTTCTGTGGTGAAAACAAACCACTTAACTTAACATACACAGCTCTGACAGCTCCCAAAAAGGGAAGATGTCTGACATGCGCATCACAGTTGATACGGCGAAGCAGCTACGTTTCTTGGAAACTCACCATTCCTCCCGTATACCCACGAGGCCTATCCCACTTGCCCTGTGCCCACAACACACACGCCACAGCAGGTCTGACTACAGTCTGCTTGCTGAGCATGAGGCTTGAAAATGGGGCCTCCACAGGGCCCGCCCGTCTTCCAAACTCAAACAGCTTGTCAGCAGTTTCCAGAATGAAGAGCCCAATCTTGCCTGATGCAGACACTGTCAGTCAACTTTCTGAGGTCTCACCATCTTTCTGTGCTTCCTAGACTCCTCTGAACATCTAAATCGGGCATACTCCCTAACCCCTGTCATCTCCCTCCTTGCTAACAGGTGGTATACATGATACCTGCGCTGCTGAGCCTGCTTGTGGGACTTAACCCTCTTGTCACCGGTATGGACCCTGGATTCTGCATGGACACGCAGCAAACCAGATTTCTGACAATAAGGACAGACTCCTGGGAGAGAAACGGGGCCCTACAGGTCTCCTCGTTTCTGATGACAAGAAGGGTGAATTCTAATCTAGATCACCCTCACCCATCTTCAGGCAGACTTCACAAGGACCTGCGACACCAAGACAGCCTTTTTAGCAGCTCAGAACCCGAGACCACTTACACTGCTGTAGAACAGGGGTTCTGCAGTACAGCCCATGAGAGAGAGGGCCTTGGTCACCATGCTGATTTCTTGCGCCACCACACGAATGGAAAATCAGCAACAGGGCACGAACCTTGTGTCTCTCTAGTCAGTGGCCCTCAGTGTCCAGTACCACTCCCAGTAACCACTTTTTTACTTCGAATCCATTCAACACGTGTGTATACGGCCTGCTACTTGTTTAGGGAAATGGTTTATAATGTCCATACAAATTTCTAGGTTTTTCATTCATACATCTTGCTCTCCCTGACCTTCCGCTGTACCGTCGAAGTACATACAGCAATTTACTGCATGCTTTTATATGTTTTCCCCTGCTGGGCTGTAAGCCCCTTAAGAGTGGGGCTATGTCTAGCCCATCGTTGCCCAAGCCTCCCTGAAATATGGCCAGGAAGATGGTAGGTACTTAATGCTTGTTGAATGTGAATGGATGGCTCTAAGAAAGAGGCTTTAGCATATATTTTCCTGCTTCTTGGAATATATATATATATCTCTCCATCCCAGGTGGGTATACAGGTAAAAAAACATCGCTTAAAATAGCTGGTTTCTATTACCCACAGGCTGCTTACCTCAATGCTGGGCAAAACATAGTGGCTCTGCTTTTTAACGGCCCTAAACTCTAAACAAACCTTAAGTTGGACAGTTTTATACCATAGAACAGTGTCTTATAACCAAAAAAAGTACATTTTATATTGTGTGCTAACATTTTCTTATTAATAGGGACTGTCAGTCCTGATGGGTTACTCTTCACTGTCATGAAAATAGCTTCCCGACCAGTGGGCCGTCAGACTTCTCGGGCCTTAGGAGAAAGACAAGCGGTTCCCAGCTGGGTGGCGAAAACTCTTGTCCCCTGGATGCACGGGCTCCTTGTACAGGTGCCTGGAACTCTTGTCTGCATCTTTAAGGTGTATTAGTTCGGGCTCCATTAGTTGCAGGCAAGGAAGAAACTCAGCTCCAATGGGCTCTGAGCTGAAAAGGAGGCGTACTGGGGTACCTGACTGAGAAAGTCAGGGGTGGTGCTGGCTTCACACGCTGCTGGTGGCTCAGAACTTGAGCTTTCCTGCACCTCGCAGTCCCACCATGTGCCACTCTGACTTCAGTCCTGGGTTCCTCGATGGTAGCCCGGCAGCTCAAAGTTCACTTCTTCGTGATGCTCCATCCAACAGAAGATAGAACCTGCTTCCCAGATAGTTCCGCAGAAGTCTCAGAATTGAGCTGTGGTTCCTGATCTGTCATCTGTTCATCCAGAGCCAAATCACAGTTGCTAAAGGGATAAATGCCAACTCATCAAGCTAAGGTCCAATGGTCTGGGACACATGGCCTGGGTGTGTGGGAAGGGTGGCTCCTCAAGGAAAATAAAGGGTAGTTGTCATAGAAAGGGGACACGTTGGACAACAAAACACTAAACGTCCACCTAAGTTTATTCCAACTGCTTTAACCTCTGTGATGTCCCTCAAAACCAAACTTAAAGAAACCCCAGCTTTTTTTAAGAAGGCTCCACACCCAACGTGGGGCTTGAACTCATGACCCCGAGATCAAGAGCTGCACGCTCTGCTGACTGAGCCAGCCAGATGCCATCCCAGCCTTTTCTGAAGGCTTTACCTGAAAGCAGACTATGGCAGAGCAGATATAAAGAGATCATTTTTCTCTGGGCTGTGGTTCCATGATTAACAGCACGGGAATCTCTAATTTTAGGCAACTTAATTTGGAAGAGTGCCTCTGCAATACACATATTCTTTTGTATCGCGTGGGCTGTCGGCTTGGCCTGCCATCTCTGGCTTCACTCCCAACAGAACATCTTACATGAGGAAGAAGGCAGGTGAGCCGTGACTTTTGCTCCTTGGAAGGGGTGGGGTAGAACTGAGAAATCTGTTCCTCTGTAACCCCGTATCTGCACCACGATGACTCAGCTCCCCCAACTATACCCTGAGGAGCAGGGGAGGTATTAGCTCCTTCATAAGCTGAAGAAGCAGGAAATGAGCCAGGGTTCACACCCAGCACCAGGTACCACGTTCCGCAACCACGGCCAAAGGCAGTCAGCACACGCGTTCTATTACTGTCAGGCAGTTGACCTTGGCTCCTTACAGTGAACAAGCAAGGACGCCATACAGTACTACTCAGTCCAGAATGCTGATCATTCCATCAGCATTCTGATTTAGTTGTGGTTCTGGCCAAAATCTCTACAAGTGTGATCGGCCACCTCAGAGGTCAGTATGTTAAGTCAACCTCTGTCAGCCTTGCCCAGCTACGTCCCATGTCATCTCCTCCCTTTGCCAAGGCCATGTGTTCCTATTTCATCACCTCTTCCTTTGCTTCCTCCCACCTCTGACTCCCTGGCCTCATGCATAGCCCCTTTTCCTTCCTGTCCATCCTATTGCTAACACTAAGATTTAGAGACGTAGAAGGTAATCATCCCTGGCAGGGTGCTACTTTGTTAGAGGCCCTAATCCTTGGGAAACTGGAGAGCAAACCAGATTCGGCCTGCCCATGGGATCATCAACCCAATGGGTTGAATCACTTCCACCAACTTGAGGCCCATGAGTTATGGTGGGCTTCCAGTGGTACCATGGCCAAATATAACTTTTCTACTCTATGTAAAATATGTGTGCTTTTAACACAGAAGCATATACCCACCCCAAAACCATGTCTGACTCATACTACAAATCATTCCTCTCCCCTAAGATGTGACCCAATCTCCTGCAGCAGGTGCTCCATATTTATGGACCTGAGTTCATCCTAACACTGAACACTCCAAAACAGTGTAAAATTGATGCCTGATAATCTGGGATAGTTTTCTTGGTTGTACTATATTCCTTCTAATGACCTGAAATAAGTGATTTATTTGTGTTTTTTGTTTTGCTGGGGTTTTTTGTTCATTTAGAAGCTGAGGAACAGAGATGGAGCTCACATCCGTCTCATAAGATAAAACTTATTTTCATATAAGGCGTTAAGCTATCTGAATAAAAGTAACTTTTGAATCATGGCCAGACTTGAAAATATTCTGTAGATGCTGTGTGTCTTGGGAGAAGGTCATTCAATAATCAGCAGAAGCTAGTGGTCATGGGAGAGAATGGAATGATACACATCTCACTCATAGCTACTTCAAAAATCTGAAATGTGTGTTATTTTATAGGGAGCTGTTTGGTCTGGTGATTATCACAGTATGGATGGGTCTATGTCACAGTTCATCAAAGTAAGTTTTCAACTCATTAGCTAAAATCAGGTGTCTTCAAGGTTGGTCAGATCAGATAGGCAGGAGAAAGTATTGACATCCATATGCAGACAAGAATCTTTTGAAAGAAATCTTTCCTTTTCTCAAGGAAAGCCAATGGTAGTTGAATCAGAGGTTCATGATCACCCACACTTGTCTAAATGCCAGTTTCTGATGTGGCCCAGTGTAATAGGGAGCTGTCAGCCAAAAGGGTGTTCTTTAGGGAGAGGGAAAATGATCTCACAGAGAAGCTTAGAGATTTATGAAAGCATGAAGAGCAAAGAAAATATAAAAGTGTGGGTACATATAGATGAATATTAACTTTATAAAATAGTAGTCATAATGTTTCGTGGGGCTTAAACATGTAAAGAATAAAAATACATGACAACAGTAGCATATAAGAAAATAAACAGAGTGAAAGTGTTCTAAGAACCTTGAAACAGCAAATTAAACCCAAAGAAACAAGAAGAAAATAATCATAAAAGCAGAAACCAATGAAGTGAAAACTCAGCATAAAAAATGGAGGAATCAGAAGGCCAAATACTGGCTTTATAAAATGATTCATAGCTTCGATAAGCCCTGCCAAGACTACAAAGGAAAAATAATAAAAGTGAGAGCAAGGAAGAGGAAGCAAAAATAGAGAATATCAGGAATGAAAAAGAAAATGTTACTACATATCCGATAGATCTTGCAAGAATCACAAAAGGATATCATGAACAACTCCTTGGAAATAAATCTGAAAATGTAGACAAAATGGATAAATTACTTTAAAAATACAAATTAGCAAAACTGACACAAGAAGAAATTCTCCAGAACAGTCCCATAGCTATTAAAGAAACTGAGTCCTCAATTTAAGTTTTTGCTAAAAGAAAACTCTAGACCAGATGGTCTAACTGGAGAACTGTACCTAATATTTAAGGGAAAAATAATGCCAACCTTTAACAAACACTTCCAGAGAACAGAAAAAGAAGAAACACTTTACAATTCATGTTATGAGGACAGAATAATCTTGATACCAAAACTTGATAAGAACATTTAAAGGGGGTGGGGCAAAGAAATTACACAGCAGTCTCCTTTATGACTACAGATTGAAAAATCCTAAACAAAGCATTAGGGAATCATATCCTGCAATATATAACCCAACCACCAAGTTAGAGTTTATTCTAGGAACACAGTTTAACATTCAAAAACCAACCAATGTTTTCTATCACATTAACAGAATAAAGGAAAAAATAAACCATCTTCTCAATCTGTTCAGAAAGAGCATTTGGTAAGATTCATCATCTGTTCACAAGAGCTGTTGGTAAACAGGTGTAGAAAGGAACTGAACCTGATAAGTGGTATCAGCACCAAAGCTTGAGACTCAGTGGTGAGCAGCTGAAAACTTTCCTTCTGAGATCAGGATTGAGAAGGGATTAGCTACCACTGCCACTTCTGCTCAACACTGCTCTAGCTAGGATCGTAGCCAGTCCAATAAGGCAAGAAAAAGAAATAAGAGGCACAACAATCGGAAAAGAAAAACGTTCATGATCCATGGCGACAAAAAAAAAATCAAACAGAATCTAAAAAGTTAGTAGAGTGAGTGAGTTTAGCATGATTGCTGCACACCAGGTGAACGTACTGAAACCAACTGCATTTTTATCAACAAGTAACAGAAAATGATAAAAACAAAAAGTTAAACATAAATTAATAACCTCAAGAAATCAACTCCCTAGGAGTAAATCTAGAAAGAGGCAAAATCTCTATAAATAAGACTGTAAGACACTATAGGAGAAATTAAAGACCAAAATAAGTAGAGGGATAGATAAACTAATGAAAGAGTAGAATCTAGGAACAGGTCCACACACAAGCAGACCCTTGACTTATGACAGAGCCACGTAGCACTGCAGCTGCAGCAAAGAAAGGCAGACTTCTCAACACATAGTACTGGATCAATGGAAACTCATACGGACGAACTTTCCCCAGCTAACTTTCATAAACCTCAATTCCAGGTGGATTACAGCTCTAAAGTGAGAAGCAGAACAGTTAAGACTTTTAGAGAAGATGACCCCAAATCTCCAAGACCTTGGGAAGAAAAGCTTTCTTAAACATGACACAGAAATCATTAGGAAAAGATCAATTTTAACACTGCCTAATTAATCGGTGACTTCAGTTCCTCAAAAGACATCATTATGTGAGTGGGAAAAGCTATTTGCAATACACCCAAACAACAAAGATTTGCATTAAGAATGAAGAACTCCTGGGGACGCCTGGGTGGCTAAGTCGGTTGAGTGTCTGAGACTCTTTATTTCAGCTTAGGTCTTGATCTCGGGGTGGTGCGTTTGAGCCCCATGTTGGGCTCCATGCTGGGCATGGAGTCTACTTAAAAAAAAAAAAAAATGTGCTCACCAAATTCAATCTTTGTACTTGTTTCCAAAGCAACCCATTATTTTTATTGGATTTTTATGGTTAATAATTCCTGTATGTCTTTATAGGAATCCGGTTGGTGGAAGAATTCAGCTGGCCACTGCCATTGCAATCGCTCTCCTCCCATTTATCTCTTGGACCTACATCTACATAAACAAGGAGATGCGATCCTCCTGGCCAACTCACTGCAAGACAGTAATTTAAATGAAGTCAAGAATCCTCTTCTTCAAATGAGTATTGTCAGTCAATTGTTTATAAATGTGGTTGTAACAAGCCAATTTCCTAGGAGTTTATTTTAAAGGTAATTTGAGCTAATTTTAGAGGTGATAAAAAAAAAAATCCTAAGAACTTTGTGAGGATGCCTACAACACAGCATGAGATTGCATGGGCCTGGTAAGAGATGGGGGTCTGACATTCAGTTGTCACAGTGTAGTAGAAAAGGCAGCAGAACGCAAGTTCCAAAATGTGAATTCTAACTCAACTTATCACTACCTATATGCCTTGGGCAAATATATGAACCTCCTGGTGGATGTCTTCATCTGTAAAATAGGATTAATACCAGATCTCCTACTCACTTGTACAGTTGCAAGGATTGAACTGGAGAATATGAGAGCACTCCAGAAATACCAAATGCTTATAAGGGGCTACACATGATTAAAGCAGAGGAAAGCAGGGTTTGGGTGATAGGATAGACACAGAGGTTCAAGAACGGGCTGTGCCCCTGCACTGAACTCACTGTATGGGACCAGGGCAGCACCATGAACTAAATGGGGATGCCAAATGAACGAGTGTGTCTTAGAGAGAGAGGAGAGTTAGGTAGAATAAAGGAATTCGGGACCAAAAGGAAAGAGGCAATATTAAATGCATTGTAAATAAAAAATAAGACCAAAATCTGTACACATTTTTTAAAAAAATGAATGTCAAAGGTCACCCAGGGGAGAAGACCGTGCTTTCCAACGTGGTAACTATAGTACCATAACCATGATGCATACGCACACACACAACATGGGAACATCACTATGGTGCGCGTACATATATCATAACATAACATAACATAACCGTAACATGTTGCATTGAGCACCTGAAATGTGGCCAGATTGAGGAAGTAAAATTCTTTTTTCATTTTAATTTTAAAACATGTCAATTCAATTATTAGAAAACTTATAAATGTGTTTGGAACGCTTGTGTTTGGAACAATTGGATATGTGAATCTACTTCTTTAACTGCAGGTTTTATATCTAAATATAGATCAAGTATTTCGAGTGAAAATGTAATGTCAATGGATGGGTTATTAAATATAAAATACATCCTGGATTTTAAAGACACAGTACAAAAAGAATGTAAAATATTCTTATATTGATTACATGTTGAAATGATATTTTAGATATGAGGTTAGATATTTTAGAATTGAGTTTAATATAAAATATATCATTAAAATTGTTATGTTTCTATTTACTTTGTAAAATGTGACTGCTTTCAAATACTTCTGTGGCTCACATCGTATTTTTGTTGGATGGCGATTTTTTTACATCTACTAGCATCAAACACTGGAGTCAAGATTCCATTTCATGAGATTTAGGAAGTATTTCACTCAAAAAATATTCATATATATATATATATATATATATATCAGGAGAGGGGAATAAGTCAGGCCATTTGTCTATTTTTACAGCCTTTAATACAATATTACATATTCTACAAATATTTGTTAAAGGAGGTATGTATGGTTTTTGTTTTACACAATGGCCACTGGACAGGCAACATTCTCTGTTAAGATTGAGAGGAAGGAAAAGGAGAAAAAAACATCTAGTCGATATTAAAACAAATAACATGAAATTTATTTTAAGGGTCAATAAAATACATATAAAGGATTCCGGTGCTTCAGTATACACTTAGCTTGCATGATGCTTCTGGTTTTTATATCTCTTTTAATGTAACTACTAAAATCACATAGGAAAAAATGGACTCATTTGCAAATTCCATCTAGGATCTACCTATCCTCCATGTAATGCTTGATTCTGTGCTTAAAAGACAGAAATGTTGCAATTTAAAAAAAAATAGTGATGTTCAATATATCCTTTCACCCCATCTGCACCTCCAGTATCACACTATGAATTCTGTGATGACACGCAATTCCCTTTATGTATCTATGAGCACGGCCTCCTGAAAGGAGTCTTTATTACTGAGATTGTTGTAGACTCCAGTTCTCAACTGAATTTCAGGAAGCTCGATGTCTCTATTATCCAAACCTCTGCCTTCCCACCCATCTTTTTTCTTCCCTCTGGTGGGATCTCCATCAGCCTCTCATTACCGCTGCCGGGACTGAGACACAGATCTAATCACAGCTTCCCTGCTGTCTGACAAGCCCAGTTCTAAGTGTGGGCTCATCACTCAAGGCTCTTCACGACACAGGCCTGTCGGCTCTTGTGCTACGTCTTGCCATAACCCCAGGCACCTTTCGGTGAAGCTTCACAGCGTTACTCCCCACTCCTCAATTCAGCATGCCCTTTCACCTCTGCTGATGCTATTCTGCCCACCTGTCGAAACCATTTTCCTCCTCCTTCAAGTCATTCCTCATCTCGTTAAACAAATTTAAACACCCCTCCACATTCCCAGGCCTTTCTTCCACATTTGGTATCTATGGATGGTAAGGCCGGCGAATGCAGGGAGCACGTGACAGTCGCCTCTCCCGTGGGCTGAATCATGGCCCTCGGGGACACCCAGGTCCTGGTCCCCAGAACCCAGGACCGTTACCTTGCATCACAAAACAGACTTTGCAGATACGATAGAGTTAAAGGTCTTGAGATGGGGAGGTAAGCCTGGAGGTAATCACAGCTGTCCTGATAAGGCAAGCAGAGGGAGGTTTGAAGAGGCCGCCTTGCTGGCTCTGAAGATGGAGGAAGGGGCCTTGAGCCAGGAATGGAAGGCTGGAAGCGGGCTCTAGAAACTGGGAAGGGCAAGGAAGCAGATTCTGCCTCAGAGCCCCCTGAGGCGGGACAACACCTTGAGCTCAGCCCAGGGAAAATGGTTCAGACTTCTGGCCTCCCGAACTGTGAGAGCATGTACATGCTGTCTGAAGTCACCAACGTAGTGGTGGATTGGCCGAGCAGCCGCAGAGCACAAACACACCTCAGTACTCCCAGAGCCTGGGCACTCGGCAGGCACGCTGACGCTGACGAGTACTGCTTTTTTCTCTCCCGATGTTTTTAGGCCCTGAGTCAAACTTTCTCTACATTTCAACAGTCCCTTTACTATCCAGTAAGTGTTGCCACAAATAAGACTTAGCACATAGGACAACCGAATTAACGTGTCCCATTTGTCTAGAAAGGGAGTCAAGAGTAAATTCATCTACCCACTGTGGTCTCTAGCTGCTGGACACGAGCTGCTGCCCAAAGAGACATCAGTGGGCACGCAGCCGCACTGGCCCTTGGTCTTGCTTTGCTCAAGAGTCACAAGGCCACCGCGTGACTTCTCGGGAGGCCCCTCTCATGGCCTCACGTGGGAGAGACTACACATTCACCTGTGAAATAACTTATTTGTTGTTTACACAACAGGGATACAAGCCTATAAATGTACAAACATGATGGGTATTCTGAGCAAAATATCCAACGTTCATTCACACAGCAGGATACACAGAGAAAGTTTACCTGAGCTGATTTTATTTTTTTATTACGAATTTTAAGTTACATAGTTAATACATGAATACATCCTCCTTGTAAAAAGTAAAAAAATGTCAGATAAGGCTAAATGAAGTCAGTTTTGAGAACTATACCACCCCGTTCTGTCTCCTCCCTGGCTGATTCAGGCTGCTTTCATTTTTCATTCATTTTGTTTCCAATCCTCAGCACTGGATAGATTATCCAAAAATGACATTTCAGAGTATCGCATGAGCTAACCCACACTGAGGCCATAAATACATTTTGTTATGCAAATAGAATACTACACAATGAGCCTGAGGATTTGGCGGGGGGGGGGGGGGGGGGGGGGGGGGGGGGCGGCGTAAATAAAAACACAACGCTCAACCACCACTCTCTAGAACGGTAAACAAGATAAATGGGACTAAAGCTGGAAAGCGTTTTCCTTCTTATAATTCATAATTCTGTCTGGAACTCGGCCTCTCCCTTTCAACATCATTTTGTCAGGGTAGACATAAACGGTGCCAAAAGCCTGGCTGTCCGGAGCCGTTTCAATAACCCCTTCTAGGTTGATGTGGTGCACACCAAAAGGATCCTCAGAGTAGCCACCATCGTGAGTGTGACCAGCGAAGAAACACACCACACACTTGTGAGACCAAATGACTGCCAGGGCATCTCTGTAATTCCAGGCCAGGCACACACTGTCAGAGGCCTCTGGGTAAATGGGAAGATGGCCTGTTAGTTAAAGAGAAGAAGAGTTAGGAGCCAATTAGGAAATGTCTCTTTCATCAAAACAAATGGCGAAAAACTAATATGCAGAAAAAAAAAAAAAGGATATTGCTACTTATTTCAAATAGACTAAGACCAGAGAAGCACCAAATAATCCAAAGCCACATCTCTGCAGCATACAGAAGGGGGGGGACAGTCCACATACACGGGGAGAGGCCACTGTCCAGGCAGAACCCCTGAGATCCCTACAGCCTACAGTATCTGAAGACGCACAAACCCCAAGAAAAACTGAGGGCATCCCATGCAGAACTGTCCACGAGGGTGGCCAGAAGCCAGGTAGATGCCATGCTGGAGTCCAGTCTCTTGAACACGAGCGCTGGGTACACAGAAAGAGGTACCCCTAAACTTGAGAACAGTTTAGGGATGGGTCACGGGTTAGAGATCATTTATAGAGGCACTCAATGCTTTAAAACGGATTCATGCCACTTTAAATGCCTCCATGAGATCCTGGGAGCCGGAGCCATTTTACAGATGAGAAAAGCAAGGTAAAGCAGGGAGTATTTATACTCGGTCCCACAGGACATACGTGGAAGTAGAGCCAAAGGATTTCAAATTCCTGACGCCAAGACACACATGGGGTCACGTCATGTCTCACTCTGGAGCGCAGGCACAAAAGCTCCCTCGGCTTTGCTTCTTGCCCTGAAATCACTTTCCTGTTTTGTTACTATTTACTTGTTACCGAAATTTATTCTGAATTTTTCTTATGAGTATTTTTACTGTTTAATATCTATCAGTTTGTAATACAAGTTACAAAGGGGGGTGTTAACAGATCCCCAAAGAGTCAAAGGAGTCAGAAGAGCTTACAAGTGTGTGTGCACTTGCGCGCACGCACACACACACGCACACAACCACTCTTGAAGCCGTGATGATAGCTCAGAGTCCAAAGGGGCCAGCGACTCTCCAGATCGAGAGGCCACACTGGACTCCTGACACAGTGACCTGCTCCCCCTCCTTGAAACACTGGGCTGCCAGGACACCACTAGTCCCCCTCGTCTTCCCCCAACCTCGATGGCCACGAATTCTCACTCCTCTCTGCGGGCTCCTAATCTCCCCCACTTCCTACTGGGAGTGCCTGAATGCTTGGTCCTTGGGCTCCACTTCCCTACTGACACCTAATGGCCTGGTGACCTCGTAACTTCTCCAATCTAGTAAAGTGGCTGGTGATCTAGTAAAGTATCAAATGTCTCCGACGTTCTTTCCACTCCCACATGCTTATACCCAGCCCAGACTTCCACTCTGAATTTCAGACCCGAACATCCAAACTGCTGACTCAACATCTCCACAGATGCCTGATGCGTGTCTGAAACTTAACCCTACCATGGTCGAACTCCAGAACTCCCCACCCGGCACCCCCTCCTGCGGCAGTGCCCCGTATGTCAGCGAACACGTCAGCAAACAGCATGCCAGCCTTCCAACTACATGGCCAAAACCCCACAGGTGGAGGCGAAATGACTTCTCAGTCCCCAAAATGCAAAGTCAAAGAGCAAACTAAAATGAAAGAGAATCGCCATTAGCCATTTAAAACTTTGTTATAGAAAACCTGACGCACTCAATTGCCAAAGGTTTGTTCATCCGGGTTCTGGGCTTACAGCGACAGGGAGGAATTTAAGAGGCGGCTAATGTAGACATGGGCCCTGACGGAACAGGAAACAGGGGAATCCAGGACAGGGCAGGAAAGGAGATGGGAGGGACTCGAGTCTCAGCCAGAATCACATGCTACTGACACAACTAGGTCATTTAATCTCCCAGTCTCCCAATCTTTGAACTGAAAGGGTCGACGATAAGACGTGTAGGTCCCTTTCAGCTCCAGTGTTCTCGGGAGTGACAGGCACAGCCTGACACTGGGAAGCCAAAGAGCAGAGACACGTCAAGAAGTGTTCCGGTTCTAGAGACCACCTACTGTAGCGCCAAAGAGGGTCACAACGCGCAATAACCGCCGGGGAATCCTGTACTCTCCGAGCCTGGGATGCCACTTGGAATTCCCATGACAGCACACACACTCCTACTCCATCTACACGTTTGCCCCACATCGGGGAAAGATTCACAAGTATTTATGGAAATATACTTTTAGACCATCAACTATCAGAAGAGCTTGTCATTTTCAAGGGGTTTTCACGTTCGTCATTCCATTTGGTGCAATCCAGAGAAAAACCGCAGTTTGTAGGTTCAACATTTACGCAGACTCATACGGCTCACAGAAGCAAATGCACACAGACCAGCCTCCCGTCCTTGGGACCCCAGGCACAGTCCTCTCTGTCATTCTGCCACATCAGTTCTAAAGCGAGGATCTAAACTCAGTGCCCAAGCCAAGTACACCAGCCACACTGCAAATCCAAATTCAGTCCCCTGTGTGCGTGCACACGTGTGCAAACACCTGCAGCTGAGTATATGTTAAGCACCTCCAGATTCGTACGACCTGTGATGACAGCGTGTCTGGAAAAGACATTCTAGGTGGAAATAACAGCAATCTTACTTCCTTGCAAACACATGGCAGAGAGTCTAGAAGTGAAGTACTCACTGCCAGGTGAGTCTCTAACGCGTGTCCTATTACGAGCTTCGCTTCCAACTAGATAGCAGAGGCCCCCGGCCGGCAGCCACCACACTGACGGGCAGGCGTCCTGAGGCTGAGGCTGGGTATGGGGCCTGGCCCGAACTGCTCACTCAGATATCACAGCTGATCCGTGAACAAAGGTTTAGACTGCGCAGGTCCACTTATCCACACATTTTTACAGTAAATACAGAAAATACAGTGAATGTATATTCTCTTCCTTGTGATTTTCTTAACATTTTCTTTTCTCTAGCTTACTTATTGTAAGAAGGCAGCGTATAATACATATAACATACAAAATATGCATCAACCAACCGTTATCGATAAGGCTTCTAGCCAACAGTAGGCCATTTGTAGTTAAGTTTCTAGAGTCAAAAGTTGTACGTGGATTTTCGACTGTGAGGGGGCAGCACCCCTAACCCCCACACTGTTCAAGGGTCAACTGTACTATGTAAAATGATCCCATGTGCTGAAATTCCACTCAGAAACCTAAAAGGCCAACGTACAGGCACTAACACATGGCAAGATACTTTTTCTATTTTGCGGTTCTTTCCTGACTCAGCTGTAAATGTCAATCTTATACTCAGGTTCTCAATAAAGAAAGGTAAGCATTCATTTGACAGCAAGAAGACACCATGACATAAATATCATTAGTACACTCTCAAACCCCACTTTCCCATTCTCTAAAATGCTGGCGTAATCAAGTAATTTAAATACTTACTCACAATCACCACCTTTTCCTGGTTTGTGTCAGAGAACGTAAGAACTTCATTCAACCAGTTCAGCTGCTCTTGGCTGAATCCTCCATTAAACTGGACAAACTGGGGCTCAGAAAGTCCTGAAATGAATGCAGTATGTCAGACACATCCGATGTCAGCTTCTTCCTCCTTTGGGCATGCACACTTGGCTAATGTGGGGACACCTGTACTTTTCTGTAGGAATGTGCGGCAGAAGTTGACTTAAAATAAGAAACCGCAAGAATTTACAGCAGCAGACAGATAAATGGCCTGTACCCACCCAACTGCTTACCTCGCTAGCTCCACGTTACACTGAAAACAAAACATAGGCTCCTGTGTCCACGGGCCACACAAAGTCACCTTGCGCCCCACTGGCCTTTTCCTGAGTCCTTTAAAGATGCTAACATGTCACTCTGCTCATATCTTTCCATCTGCCCCGCTCTCTGTCCTGAATACTCCGCCCACCCTGCACTTCCCAAGGATGATGACTCCTTCCAATCATTTAGGTTTCTGCTTAAATGTTTTTCTCCCTGGAGAGGCCACCTCTGACCAGCTAAGCTAAAACACTACCCTGAGTCCTTTTCTTTAGGCTTACACATAATTTTCTCGGTAGCACTTATGGCTGCAGACGTAATTCTGTTTGTTTCATTTATGGTCTGTCCTGCCCACCTACTTCTCTTGCTTCCTCCACTGCATCCATCCAAAGAAAAACAAAGGTGACACTGTCACCATTGTTTCCGGCTCTGAAGAGCTAGCCCTGGAAAAAGGGCCCGGCCCAGAACAGGCATTCGGATACCCGTTAAATAAATGAATCTTGAACCAGCGGCAGCCAATCCACACGCCGGGAGAAATCCTGACCCTGAACAACAGTGACAATATATTTTACCTTAATCATCCATCTTCCTGCTGAATAAAAGGTAGCTGAAGAATGGAAAGACAATGGATTAGACTCTCAGCTCAAAGGAATAATTCACCTTGCGGACTATTCAACTCCGAATTTGGATTGTGCTCCCTCAGTATCTTCAGACACTGCTGGTATTTTGGAGAGGACTGATCCACACCTAAGACGCTCAAGTCGTAAGCATCCAGTAAAATGAACCGGAATTGAGGGAACGGGACAAAGTGATAAGCATAGTAATCCTCCGAAGGCACAGTCTCGGGATGGTGCACAATCTGGTCTTCTAGAAACTTTGTGTTAAGTTTAGAATTTGTTAGGTAGTTTCTGCTGAAGTTATAGAACTCGTGGTTCCCCCACGTGTGATGAACGGGGACTTTAAGCATCTGGAACGTGTTCATAACAAGTTCAAGCGACTTTTCAGACACTTTGTACTGTGCGTTATACCCGTCAATGATATCTCCAAGCTGAAGCACGCAGCGGGGCGGGCTGCCCTCCCCGTTCCAGTGCTCGATAGCACCCCGTAAGTGAAACAGACTGTGTCTGTAGTATCTTCGTCTGTTTCCTTGGAAGTTATAACCATCTTCTAAATCAGCGTATTGGATATCTGCTATCACCCCAAAGGAGAAGAGAACTTCCGAATTCTCACTCAGGGTTCCAGGGTCGGGCTTATCGTCCATAACCTTCAAACGGGTTTCTAAACAAAATAAAGAACATAACTACACTATAAACATCTTACTTTTCTAAATGGGCTGCAGAGAATGGTAAATAAAGTATTAACAGTTAATCCACCAGGTAGCGTGGTAGAGAGAAAAGCACATGGGCCTTAAAGTCCAATTGTCCTATGGCCAAAGTACCAAGTCTTTGAAACAGGTCAGTTTTCTCATCTGTAAAATAACCTCTATTCTTCAGAAGAGTAATTTACAAAAGAGTATTATCCTATTAATGAACAGGTATTCTAAATCCAGAAAAGTCAAATTCACATCTGGTAGCATTTGTAATTTTTAAGAAATACACACTAGTTTGTTACACGCTTACACACACACACACACACACACACACACACAGTACTTTCTTCCACAAACACCAAAATAATTCTATCAAAACTTCAGGATTCTTTTTACAAAAAATTACATATTACACTCATTCATTGTACTTTATACATTAGATTCCCACTACAGATTATTTCATGTCAGGCTGGATCTTTTGTCTTCTTTGGTGGGTGGGTCACTTGAAAGAACTTGCTCATATTTTATATCTGGGATAACAGGGGGGAGGAAATGAAGAAAGAAGGGAATCATTTTAAACAAAAACTAACTATAATATTGATGTGACCATCTTCATTTCTGACAAACGGTTCCTGGTTCTTCAGTTGTTGGATTCCAATCTGAACCAGCTTTTTTTAACCTGAATCTTAACTACCCTGTCCCCAAAACCAAAATGGAAAATAAGTCATCTTTTCTTCTCACACGTGATCTGTGCCCTGCCACACTAGCCAAGAATAAGGGATTTAGACCTGAAAGCTATTATTTTACTAGATTGTTTACAATCTAAATTTATAATCACTTCTAATGCCCCAAAAGAGCCAAGAACACTAAAGATTAAAAATAAAAACCAGGGGCGCCTGGGTGGCTCAGTCAGTTAAGCATCTGCCTTTGGCTCAGGTCATGATCTCAGGGTCCTGGGATCGAGGCTTCCTGCTCATCGGGGAGTCTGCTTCTCCCTCTCCCTCTCCCCCTCCCCCCTGCTTGTGCTCTCTCTCTCTTGTTCTCACTCTCTCTTGCTCTTTCTCTCAAGTAAATCTTTAAAAATAAAATAAAATAAAGGCCATGATCCTAAATGATCAACTATTCTTATTATAAAGTCTACAGTAGTACACTGTGCTGTGGGATCAAAGCATATTAAAGCCTCACTGTTTCTAAAAAAAACCTCATGTGGAATTTCTAAAATTACTTCTCGACTCCCGGCCTCCAGCAGCCCACTACAGCTACTGAGTTCTCTTCAATCACCCAAAGATACGTGAAATCCTAGCTGACAGAGCACTGCTGTCTGAGGCGGGGGTGACAAACTCTACAGCCGGCAAGAGGGCCGGGCGGCAATCTGACTTCCTTGAGAATTAGGGGCCTCTTTTCATTCTGAAGCTGTTGTCACTAATGATACACATTCTATGTGATCCACCCAATTGTGAGCTTCAGCCACCTTCCTCTCTTCCTTAATCGGGTTTTGTATAACTAGCCCTAACAAAGGTATAAAGCAGCATTAGAAAAAAGTTGGAAATCCTGAAAAATGGCTTGGTGTTCTGACACATTTTTTTCGTTTGCTCGTTTCGTCCTGCAGTCCCCATCTGAAAACCCAGTAGATATCAAGCCAGCTGATGTGTCTGCAGGGTGGATGAGATCGTCTGATTCGAAAGGTGAAGAACTCAGATACAATAAATATAGAATTCACCTAAGTTACATGAAAATCTGTAGTCTTACTAGGTTTCAAATGTTTGCGATTCAAAGTACAGATTAATAGGAGATTTCAACCAGAAGTTAACTGGGTACATGTATCACTGGAACATTATTACCAAAGCTTAAGAGAAAACAGTTTCTGGGGAGGCTTTTATCCTTTGCCAAATGAACTTGTTTGTTTTCGTCTCTAAACTCAGAGGCTTTAAGGTGATAATCTGTACTGCGGATCTCTTAAGGGGGAGCTTTTAGTCCCAATTAATTTGATCTTCTAGGAGAAGCTATTATTTGTGCCTGCCTAGCCAGTATTCATTTCCTGTTCTTCTGGTAACAGCACCCCTGGTCTCCCCAAGCATCTGTACAATCCTCACTCTCAGCGCCTGCGCTGTGACCTTGACCCCTGGCAGTGCAAGTGTTGGAAAGGGCACACACGTGACCCTGGCCTATAAGTGCCCAGTTTCCCTCTGGTCAGTTCGGGGTAAGCATATAACCCACACGGGAGACAGTGAGCATCAGTGCAGGGGCTTTTGCTGCAGCTACTCGTGCGAAGCTGACGACAAAAGCCTGAGCCGCTGGGGAAGGTTACCTGAGAAGGAAGGAAGCATATTTGAATGATGCAAAGAAGTCCTGGAAACATGAGTTGAACACCTGGATCCACCTGTCTCTGTTAGAACTGCTCTTGGTCATTTAGTTCTATCGGCCATTAAATTCTCCTCTGCGGCCCCTGCGTGGCTCAGCCGGTTAAGCGTCCAACTCCTGATTTCGGCTCAGCACATGAGACGGAGCCCCGCGTCGGGCTCGGTGCTCAGCACAGAGTCCGCTTGGGATTCTCTCTCTCTCTCTCTCTGCCCCTCCTCCCCCTCGTGCTCCTACACGCTCGCTCTCTCTGAAATAAATAAAACCGTAAATACATAAACAAACATAAACAAACAAAAAATAAACAAAATACGTAAACACACATAAACCGTAAATAAACAAACAAACTCACTCTCCTCTGAGTCAAGCCAAACTGAACTGGCCCTAAGATTCCTGTCGTATTCTACAAAAAGTCCCATCAGATACACCTCCCACTGGAATACAGTTCAATTTAGAGAAACTTAAGGGTAAACTAAGATTTGCCAACCTTTTAAAGAAAATTAAGCAATGTGCAGAGAAGCAGCAAGGGCCACACACTTCAAAACAGTAATGTGTTTTGGGGTAGAAAAGAGATCTGCAATGTCAAAGACATATGGCTTTTAAAAATAAGGCTAAGGGCAGGGAATATACGGTTTTATGAAATAAAGAAATTATTTTTTAAATCAGAAGTGTAAACTGATACTGCTATCTGTTAAGAGAAGATATGAAGCAAGGAGGAGGGACAACGCCACATGCAAGGAAAGACCATGAGGATCAGAAGTGAGTTAGGCAGGTCTCAAGACCTCAAGTGGGCAGGGAACGGATTCTCCCAACTAGTTCAACATCTTTTATTGTATGGTTCTGGGAGGTGCCAGGGAGCTCAGAAAGACTGGTCCTGGTGGCCAGAGAGATAAAAAAAAAACCCAGGACACCTCCAGTGGGGAAACACACAATTAATAAACATGCCAATGCCATGAACTTTTCAAAATACCCTCCATCCTCCACCAGACACACACACAGAAGTGGGTGAGTGGAGGGTAACTGTTGAAGCTGGGAATGGGTACGAGGTTCACTCTTGCTGCTTTTACGCGGGTTTCAAGATGTCTAGAGATGTCTATAATACGAGGTTTTTAAAAAGTGTTTTTAGAGAAGATAAAGTCTGAACGAATTAGAAGACCTAAAACCTAAGACCTCTGAAAAGAAAGGAAAATCCCAAGTTTTACGTGAACTTTGTTCTGAAAGTCTGGAGCGCACCATTATGCGTGAAGTTACCTAAGTTGTAGTTAAGAGGCAGTGGGACGGCTGCGGAAAGCTTTGAGATTGAAAACCTGGAAGGGAATTGTAGTCCCAGTTTTTCCTACAGGGAAACAACTCATCGGCACTTGTGAGATTGAACTAGCATATACTGTACAAGAATCTACTTTTGTAAATCGTAAAGCACTACCAACATGTTATTTTTTCATTATCTGAAAACATATCTGCCTAGTCAACCTCCAGATAACTGAAACTCCTGCAACATTTTATAGACCAGAATAGTATAGAAAACTTCACCAGAGTTTCAAAAATTCTACTAACGAACTCCTACAAAAATTCACAAAGATTTCCAAAAATTCCGACAGAAAGTCATGGTGCAGGACGAGCAGCCAGCAGTCTGTGAAAACCTCCTTAGGCATCAATGATGTTTAACAATAGGAAGAAACACCCAGGGATGCTTATTTGCTGGAAACTTGCTACAAGATGATACTAATAAAACTTCTGCAATAAGACGGCAGAAGGCCAAAACTCCTTGTAGAAGCCTCTCACGCATCTACCATGAATTAGCAACTGAAGACAGTCCTACACTCCTGCCCAAGAAAAACGAAGGGGTGTGGGAGGACACAGCAGGACAGCAGCAAGGAGAGAGGGTCAAAGGGAGCTACTGCAACAGAGACACGCCCAGGCCGAAGCCAGAAGTATCTCAGGGAAGGGGGCAGGTCAGGTAAGCAAAGTCTTTCTATGCAGAGCCCATGGGACAGGCAGCCCTGGAAAGGAAAAGGGGGGGGGGGGGGTAGTGGGAACAGTCTGGACTTTTAATTGTGCTAAGGACTGCAATGACAGGAAAGCTGAGGCTGGAAATGTTTGTGGCAAGGGACAGCGGGCAGAAGCAGACAAGTTACAGTGCTGGGAAGGTCACACAAAGTTAGGGCCTAGCTGTCCCAGTCAAGACAGCCTGAAGTTACCTCAAGCACAAAATCTGACTGGCCTCGTCACTATGGACAGAACAAACATCAGATGATATTATGTATATTCTGTCTCTTTCAAAAAAAGGTATCCATATCGAAGGAAAAAAACTCATTTGCCGATCCTGGTGGTTTAAAAGTAGTAATGAAAGTGATAGGTTTACGCTAGACATCTTTTTAGGTATCTTTTAACACTAGATTTCACGGGTCGGAGAAATCGGGCTCAGAGGTGTTATCAGCAACTCGTCCCATGTATAGTTACAAAACACCTCCTTTGCATCAGGAACGGTTTTAGAAGCTAATATTTTATCTAATATTATACACTTAATATGAAGAAGTTGTATAAAAATGCCTTGGCAAACAAATTAAGGATAAACCTAGTAAAAGAATCACTTTGGCAAATGAAATTTAACAGACCAGCTAAAAACAACACTGAATTTTAACTTATACGACTGACATCATTAACATCCAGCGGAGCAATGGGAAAGATGAACAAAAATTGTATATGCTCATCGCCTGAACGAGTAAGGTATTTTTGTGTCTTTCTGGCAATTGGAAGGAAAACTCCCAGGGCAAAAAAGAAGCGGGTAAAAAAAAAAAAATCTCACCCACGGGTAACCTCAGGACGGAAAAATTAGTTTGACTGAGAACGATGTGAAGTGCACCATGTCCTTGGAGCAGAACTTGCAGAAAATTCCAGGTCACCTCGGGAATGAAGAAACGTGGGTATCAGCAGAGTCCAGCTCGACTGTTAGGGAGGAGCCCACTTACTTGGCCAGTTATGCCGGCTCCAGTCCCACAAGCACTCGGGCACGAGCTGCTGCTTCTGCTCAGGGGAAGCTCCGGGATCTGAAGTTAGGGAAGAGAATTAGGCTTTTTTCCTCCCCGCTTTGTCTGTGTGTTGCCGGCGCGGAGGTGGGCAGGCAAAGGGCAGGCGTTAAGGGGGCAGACACGCTGGGAGGAAAACACAAGCACAGAGGATGCGCGTGCAAGCTGCACCTTCGCCAGCCAGGAAGAAGCAGCCCAAGGATGCTCTGCGCCCAAGAATATGCGGCTGTCCCCGGAGGAGAGACGCGGTCCCAGGTGAGGACCTGAACCCTGGAAGCCCCAGCGCGGAGGGGAGCCAGCGAGGGCGTCGTAGGACGCGGGGGCCCAGCCGACTGACTCAGGGAGGGGACACGGCGCAGAACCGGCTACTTCGTGCGGAGCTGCTGCTCCCCGCGAGGTGACAGCGCCCGGCGCTCACCGCCCCAGCCACTCCAAGGACCCCTGTGCTCAAGGCCCGAACGGTCCGAGACTACGCCAAGTGCAACAGGCCCGCCGGCACCGCAGGAGGGAGGCAGCGGGGTCCGCGCCCTGCGGCTCCGGGCCGGCCTCCAGGCGGACGACGGGGCGACGCGGGTGGGGACGGCGGGAGCGGGGCTCTCCCGGCGGTGACTCCCGCGCCCGCCCTGCCGCCCGCCCGCCCGCGCCGCGAAGCCCCAGCCCAGTCCCGACCGGGCCCGCCTCCAGCCGCGAGGAACCACCTACCGCGCGTCGGCTCCACAGCCGATGGGTCCCTGGCTACCGGCTGGGCGACCTCGCCACCAACGAGTGGAGCGGAAAGAGCGGCCCGCTCCGACTTCCGGAGGAAGTGGAAACGGCGCCGGAAGTCGGGGGGCGGGTCAAAGGAGGCGCGGTCTCCCGAGTGCATGGCGGGGCTCTGGCTGCTTCCCGGTCCTAGCATGCGGCTTCCGGGGGTCCGACTTTGGCGGCTCCTGCCCCTCGGGCTCGGGGGGTGCGCCCCGGCGGAGGGGGCCGCCAGAGTCTGGCTCAGGCAACTCGGCGCGCGGCGAGAGGAGGCGTGGCGGACCTCGGAGCTGGCTCGCAGCGGCGGGGGAAGCCGGCCCTTGAGCACGGGGATGCCGCCCCCTCCAGGGTCGTCCGGCCCCGAGCCGAAGGGCCGCAGAGACCCCATGCGCCCCTCCAAGCCCGGGGTGAGTGCACACCTGCAGCCCTCTCTGCTCGTCGCGCCTGCACACCGCCCTGCGGCCTCCCCGGCCCGCTCGGTGGTGACCTCGGAAATGGTCCCCAGCTCAGCCTTACCGGCGGGGGTCACAGACTCTGCTCCCTCTTTTCCCTTGCTTCGCCCGTAGTCCAGCCCGAAAGGGAGGACATGAGGACTGGCGCCTTCCCCACGCGGCTGGATTCTCGGGCTTGGGTTTTAGTTTTGCGTCCCCTCCTTCCAAAATACCCCGAAAATAGGGTTCGTGTTTGCCTGGAGGTCTCGGCCTTAAGTTGACCATGATTGAGGAGTCAGAGCATGTTTATTTCTGTGAACCCCCTTTAGAGGTTCGGTGTGTATGTTGAAATTGAGCAAAATGTGGGTCGTAGTTGCGTGCAGGGTATATGCCTTTTTCTTCGGTTTCTCTCAGGTTCTAGTTCTGACCCCACTGCCCACTAGTGTTGGGTAAGAGAAGTGGGCTTTAGAAGCTGGGGGAGGAAGGTTAATGAATGAGGCCGAGGTAGTCGACATCTTACTAACCTTGGGACTTGAAAAAAGAGGGCAAAGGAATTAATTTGCAAGAAGCTCCATTTCTACTTACTTTGGCTTTGTTACTTCTGGAAGCCAGAGTTAGATCAACCTCCCGAATTTTATTTATGGTCCCAGTATCAGCACAATCACATAATTAACCGGTTTTGAAATCAGCAGTTGGAGTCAGGGTCACCCTTAGTAACAGTCATGGGACTTGAGCTTTGGGTGTCTTTCACATGAAATGCACTTAAGGACTTCCTTTCCCTTTGGGGACGAATGCTTCTGTAATTGTGGTCACAACCCAGATGGAACTGCACCCAGACACTGTTGGTACTTTTTCACCCCAGAGTAAAGTGGAAACATTCCTACATACTTAACAGAATCAAGACCTGTATTTATGTATATTAAAAGCCACGATAGTAAATTGAGAATGGTTAAATGTTTGCGTCTTACTGGTGTTTTTATTGGAAATCTCTGCCCCAGTAGCCGGTTTCCTGGAAGTCTTTGGCATTCACATTTGCAATTGGTGGCGCTTTATTGGCCGGAATGAAGTACTTCAAGAAAGAAAAGACAGAGAGTAAGTAGATATCTATCCTCCTGTCAGCTCGAAATAAAATCCTTTTCTAACATCTTTTATTTTGTTTTTAAACTTCTTATCCTGAAATAATTTCAGATGAACAGAATAGTTGTAAAGATGGCACAGAGAGTTCCTATGTACCTTTCACCTGGCTTCTCCTACTGTTAACAAATTACATAACCATGGCACATTTATCAAAATTAAGAAATTAAAATTGATGCAATTCTATTCACTTGATTTGGAATTCGGCAGTTTTTTCATTGTCTTTTATCTGGTCCAGGATCCAGTCCAAGATACCACTGTCTAACAGTATGAAAATACTTACCGTGGACAGGTTTGGAGGTGGGTGGTGAAGCCCAGAGGCTACAGAGATGACCAAGATGCAGTCCAGCCACTGAGGTGCACGTGACAGGGAAGCAGACGCAGAATCAAAGGACTTCACTAGATGAGGTTCTGCCAAGCCAGGGGGAAGCCCAGGATGCTCTGAGGGCCAAAAAAGGGCCAGCCCCTACTGCAGACCACTGAGTATCAGCAGAGGGAGAGGCCGGAGGCCGACCACGGATGATGAGCGGAGATTAGGAGAACCTGGTCAGGGGGTGCCAGGAATGGCTCTGGATTAGCACGGGAAGTGTTTAGAAATTGTTTGCAAGAACTTTATACTTTAGTGAATAGTCCGGTCTTTTAAGATTTGGTTTAAAAGTTTCCAGTAAACCTTTAAAATATCACTTAAATCTGTTTGGGTTCTTTAGAGATCTCTTGATGCCATGTTACAAAGGATGTGTTTAAATCTGCAAGAATTCATAGGCTTTAGAATCTTAGCAATATAAGATCCGTTACTGATAAGTAGATGTGTTTCTTTTGTATAACAATCAGTGTTTTATTGATGTGATTTTCATACTCTAATGAGAAATTAAGTTCCTTTAGTTTCACAAAGAAACAAATCTGAGAAGCTGGGAAAGTAATGGCAGAGACAGTTCTAGGATATGCAAACTTTTGACTTCAGTTTGGAATTTCGCCTGCAATAGTATTTGTTTAATAAAATTATTATGGAACTATTAAAAGTATTTCTAAATTATCTGAGTATTTGCTGACATGATGCCTCATCAGATGCTTCACTGTGTACATTTTACAAACAAGTACGTTCTCCCAACATAATCATAATGCAGCCGTCAAAATCAGAAAATTAACATGGACGTGTTAACTGCCATTCAGCCTTCAGACCTCATTCAAGTGTTGCACCTTGATGTTCCTTATCGCAAAGGGATCCGGGTCAGAACCATTCTTATACCTCCTTGTCTCTTTAGTCCCCTTCCATCTGTAGCAGTTTCTCAGTGTTCCTGTGACTTTCATGACCTTGAACACTTTTGTTATTTTGTAAAATGCCTCTTAGTTTGAGTTTGTCTGATTTCCTCACGATTAGATTCAGGTCATGTCCTTTTGGCAAGAATATCACAAAAAGTGATGCTTCTAGTCTAGTACCATGTGATTTCATTTCGTCGCATTACTAATAATGTTCAGGTTGATCATGCATGAGTCAACCTTCTCTACTGAAAACGTAGTTAATGTATATTTTGTGGTGTGTATTTACATATATGTAAATATTCCAGTCCCCACCCAATTCTCAGTGTTTCTATGTCCATACCAACTTGTGCTTTCCTATGTATTCCAAGAATTGTAATCTATATTCTCTTTATTTTGATGCTCAGATTGTCCCACATTGGTCCCTGGGAGTCTGAGCGACTTCCTGTTCCTTTTGACCTGCCTCCAATGTTGAGTTCTTCCTTAAATCTGGATCTTCTTGTACCTCCTCTTTGGTGGCCCCAATACCAGCCATTTCTCCAAAAAGCCCTGTTTCCTTTTAGTGGAGGAGGATACTTAGAAGTCAGGAGATGCGCTCATCGCTTCCGGGTTGTATCTGCTCCAGGGTCCTCTCCGTGGACCGAGCTAGAAACTAGATGTAGGTACTTGCATCTCCGTTTATTTCTGTATCTGTATGTATCTCAGCCACAAGTTCACACCGGCACCTGCAGTCTCGGCTCGATGCTGCAGGGTGCGTTCTGATTCTCTCCGTCCATCTTTCTACCTCTGCTGCCACGTTTGACTCTTACCTTTAATCTGCTTATTTATGGTTCATCCCTTGTGCGTAAGTAAGGTCCCGTGGCCGCTGTCCCCGCCCCATTCAGATGCCCTCCTCGGGACACTCAGGCTCAGACTCCAGACGGCAGCCCCTGCCCAGTTACGGCCACGCCTAATGACTTGGCTGAATTGTTCCAGAAGAGACAGCGGCATCTTTACCGCTTTTTTTTCTTGGAGTCCTTACTACACACCATAGCATTTGATTTGACTTTGTTCATTGTTGGATACTTAATTTTCTTAAAAGATTTTTTAAGCTGATTGGAAACAGACTGTTCTCCACAGTCTGTGCCCCCACAGTTAGGAGTATAGAACTGACCATACATCAGGCATTTCGGTGCTTGTGGTTAGATTGACTTTTGTAACGTGCGTGTTTGTATCTCTTCAAGAGCTGGAGAAAGAGCGGCAGCGAAGCCTGGGGAAGCCTTTGCTGGGGGGCCCGTTTTCCCTCACAACACATACTGGAGAGCCCAAAACTGACAAAGACTACGTGGGTCAGTGGGTATTGATTTATTTTGGTTTCACTCATTGCCCTGATGTCTGTCCAGAAGAACTAGAAAAAATGATTCAAGTCGTGGATGAGATAGGTAAGCCATCACTGACTATAAAAAGTACGTTTACTTAATGTCCTTAACATTACCACGCTTTTCACATTCTCGTGCTACTGTCGGGTTGGGTGTCGTGATCATTTGGGTTCATTGTTAGAACATAAAATCTCAGCATCGCACTTGTTCACTGCTTTGAATCCTGTGACCGTATCCTCTACCAGCCGGAGCTTGTAAATGCCGGGAGGTCTGGTTTCCCATAACTCTGCATTGTGCCCCACCTTGATTGTAAACACCCATCACTGACCCTGCCATCGTGCATGTGACACACAGACTGGAAAGTCACTGGTACGGTCTGTGCTGTGCAGTCAGCTGCATTTATGACCAATGAGGAAGCGGGGTATGTCCTTCTTAAAATAGATTGTTTCAGGGGATCCAGCGTTTATTGATGATTATTGCCCTTGATGATTATTGCGGGGGGGCAGACTGCAAACATCAGGTTGGATCAGGACACGAGAGAGCCACACGATGTGATCCAGGTAACGTGCACAGACTGGTGCAGGTGTTCGGTAGGATAATTATCTGGTTCCTGCACAGATACTATGGACATCTGCTCCTCCTGCAGGCCGTCCCATCCCCTGCCCCGCCCCACCCCGCCCCCTGCACTCGAATCTTCGGTGTCCCTCTGCTTCCTGAACGCCTTGCTGAAGTACTTACTACTGCTGGTGTTCCTCTTCTCCCCTAGAGTGTGAATACTGACCAGTGAGAACTTTCTTTCAGATAATATCCCAACTCTGCCAAATTTAACTCCACTTTTCATCACTATTGACCCAGAAAGGGACACACAAGAAGCCATCGCAAATTATGTGAAAGGTATGTCTTACTAATAATATTTACATCTCAGGGCACCTGGGTGGATCAGTCAGTTAAGCATCCAACCCTCGACTTCAGCTCAGGTCATGATCTCAGGGTCCTGGGATTGAGCCCTGCGTCAGGCTCTCTGCTCAGCGGGGAGTCTGCTGGAGAGTCTCTCTACCTCTGCACCCCCCCCACCCGCTCACACACATGCTTTTTCTTTCTCTCTCAAATAAATAAATAAAATATTAAAAGAATAATAATACTTTACATTTGTTTAAGCTTTTAGAGTTTTTGAAAGATCAACTCATTTGACCTTACATGCCTCATAAAATAGGACAAATGATATTATCATCAGGTTTAGAGAAGATGAAAAGGTGAGGCTCAGTTGTGACTTTGGCCGATAAGCAAATAAACAAGTTTCTCAATTCCCAATGCACAGCTCTGTTTATTTTGTCACAGAAAAGACTGAACTTGGCCTTCATATATCAACAAAGCTGACAGAACGTTGAGTAGAAAGTGAGGACACATTGCTTCCAATTCCAGTTCTGTACCTCATTCTCTCTGTAAAATTAGGACAAACATAAATCCTGGGAGTGTGTAGATTGGGAGATTAGAGATTCTATACAGTTTGAGGTCCTAACACATTTTATAAATCCAGAACATGTATTATGACAGAGACACATGTATAACTTTTCATGGGAAAGTTGAAACATCTCCATGTGCAAGTTAAAACCTATGAGAGGGCATTTTTACAGACTTAAGTTATGGTAGAATTAAAGATGAATGCTTCGGTCCTTAGGAGCTTGGGCAAGTTGCAGAATTTCTCGGGACTCTGGTTTCCTCCGCTGAAAAATGATGACAATAAAAATCTGTTTTGTTGTTATAGGAGTGACGGGAACGTGGGTGCTGAAAAATCAGGAATTGGAATTTTAGTTTTAATTATGGTGAAATCGGTTTAGGCTACTGGTCAAAGGGACCGATGAATAGTTTTACATTTAATTTTACATATGACACATTGTAACGCATATCGTGTAAAGCTTTGAGGTTATTTAAAAGTGTTTTGTGAAGGCCCTGCTGTACCTTCTGTTATTTAACATATTTACTGAGATATAATTGACATACACTTAATACGTACATATATAAAGTCTACAGTTTGTTACCTTTAGTCATATGTCTGCACTTGTGAAATCATCAAGCAAAACTGGACATTCCCGTCACCCCCAGCGGTTTCCTTGCACCCTTGCTCCTCCCTCCCCTATGCCCCCCTCCTGTCTCCGGGCATCCACTGATCTGCTTTCTGTCGATGTAGGTTAGTTTGCATTTTCTAGAAGTTTATGCGAACAGAATTATACACTCTTGAGTAAAAGCATACAAGTAGGTTATTGGATCATGTGGTAGGTGCACGTTCATCTTTTTAAGAAACTGATAAACAGTTTTCCAGAGTGGTTGGACATTTTTACATTCCCACCAGCCGCGTGTGAGAGAGCTCTAGCCCCTGCCCATCCTCACCACATTTGATATGGCCGGCCTTTGACTGTAGCCACTTCACTAACTGTTCGCTGGTCACGCATCGTGGATTTGCTATGCTTCTCCCTAATGACCCTTGATAGTAAGCATCTGGGACGCCTGGGTAGCACAGTTGGTTAAAGTATCCAATCTTGGTTTCAGCCCAGGCCTGATCTTGGGGTCATGAGATCAAGCCCTGTGTCAGGCTCCACGCTCAGTAGGGTCTGCTTGGGATTCTCTTTCCGTCTCCCACTGCCCCCCCCACTCGTTCGTTCTCTCAAATAAATCTTCAGAAAAAAAAAAAATATTAGGGGCGCCTGGGTGGCTCAATCGGTTAAGCATCTGCCTTCAGCGCAGATCATGCCCACGGTCGTGGGATCAAGCCCCGCATCGGGCTCCCTGCTCAGCAGAGAGCCTGCTTCTCCCTCTCCCTCTCCCTGCCGCTCTGCCTACTTAGGCTCTTTCTCTAGGTCTCTGTCAAATATATAAATAAATAAAGTCTTTAAAAATAAAAAAATATTAAGCATCTTTTTGTGTTCTTACCACCTGTATGTCTTCTTTGGTGAAGTGTCTTCATATCTTTCGCTCATTTCTATGGGGCTGTTCATTTTACTTGTATTTGTTTATCACGTGTATTCCCAATATGAGTCTTTTATCGGGTGTATGATTCACAGATATTTTCTCCCAGTCTGTGGCTTGTCATTTCAGTCTCAATGTGGTTTGAAGAGCAGTTTTGTTTTTGTTTTTTTTTTTGTTTTTTAAAGATTTTATTTATTTATTTGACAGAGACACAGCAAGAGAGAGAACACAAGCAGGGGGAGTGGGAGAGGGAGAAGCAGGCTTCCCGCGGAGCAGGGAGCCCGATGCGGGGCTCGATCCCAGGACCCTGGGACCATGACCTGAGCCGAAGGCGCAGACACTCAACAACTGAGCCACCCAGGCGCCCCAAGCAGTTTTCAGTTTTGATGAAATCCAGTTTACTAGCATATTCTTATATAGATAAATCTTTTGGTTTCATTTGTAAGAAATCTTTGCCCAGCTAAAGGTTAGAAAGGTTTATTTTTTCTTGAAGTTTTAGAGTTTTTATTAGATATTTAAGGTGAATTTATGTTCACAGTGTGCAGGTTTAGCAGGAATTTGAACAATGACATAGTTATTTGCTAAAGCAGGTGTGACTCATTGGGTGGCAAATGATCTCTAGTGTAAGTGTGTTATGTTGTCACCGGTTGGTTACTGCAGGTTAACCAAACCCTAAATTTCCCCAGATGAGGGGAGATGTGAGTTCTCATAACTGAAATGCAAGAACTATACAGTAATATTCTTAACCGGCACATACATACATCTGTTTAAACTCTTAGAGTTTTTGAAAGATCCGTTCTTTCAAAATTCTTTACTAGTTGAATTGGAACTGGGGGGGAGATTTAAAAATATTGAAGTTCATGTGTAGAAAATTACTGCGATTTCAACAATTTTTTTAAAAAGATTTGGACATGCAACTAATAATGTAGACTTCATTCACTTTTCTCTCAGAATGGAAAAGAAAAACAAGCCATCCTGCTTTTTTCAGTATCTGAACAGTTTTTCAATTCAGGATGAATTAGAAATGACAGTAGGTTTTTTTTTCTCTACCTTTGGAAGAATGTCGTGCTGTTAGGTGTTGGACTGTCATCTCTGTAGTCTGATGAATCCAGGTGTTTTAAGTGACTTCTACCAGCTCACTCCCATGAATCCCAAAAACCGAGCAGCAGATGCATGCAGTGAGATTGTTTGCTGGAAAATGAGATACAGCTGTTGGCGTGGGATGACTGAATCCTGAAGCAAACCTTTTTTTCAGGACACAGTGAAAAACTGTACTGCTTAATTCATGACAATATCTGTCTATAAACGTTACATGTCTCAGAAGTATATCTAAGTATTTAAAAGCAACTAAATTAACAAAAAATGTGATTTAAATAATTAGAATCCATTCCCTTCAGATCTTTTACAAGATTATTTTGAAAGGATCTGACTTACATGTTTACAAAGAACCAGCTTTGGGTTTCGTGCTTTTCCTCTACTGATTTCCTGTTTTCAGTTTCATTGATTTCTGCTCTGATTCCTTTCTTCTGTTCACTTTGGATTTAATTTGCTCTTCTTTCTCTAGCTTCCTGAGGGGGATAATTAGAGTCCCAATTTTAGGTCTCTTCTCTGGTGTACGAATTCAGTGCCACAAATGTCCCTCAAGGCACTGCTTTGGCTGCATCCCACAAATTTCGATAAGTTGTGTTTTCATTTTCACTTAGTTCAAAATACTTTTCACTTTCTCTTGAGATTTCTTCTTTGACCCATGTATTATTCAGAAGTGTGTTTCATCTCCATGTATCTTGGGATTTTCCACTTATCTTTCCGTTACTGACTTCTCTTTTAACTCCACTGTGGTTTGAGAGCATGTCATACGGTTTCTGTACTTTTAATCTGTTGGGGTGCATTTGATGGCCCAGAACGTGGCCTGTCTTGGTGAATGTGACTTCTTTATTATGGAGGAGAATTTGCATGTGTTCTGGGTGCATTTATTTTCCTGTGAATCAGGAGGGAGTGTTCAGGGACCCCCAGAAGACAGGGGTAGTAGAGCTGCCTTATAACTGACGCTGGCTTTTAAAGTCGAGGTGGGGGGGGGGTTTGCTTGCTGCTCATTTTTCACTCCGTTTCTCGTTTTTTAATTCAGAATTTTCTCCCAAACTGGTTGGCCTGACTGGCAGCAAAGAAGAGATTGATCGAGTGGCCCGAGCATACAGGGTGTATTACAGCCCTGGCCCCAAGGACGATGATGAGGACTACATAGTAAGTAAATGCTCGGGTGTCACCCGGAGGCTGGCGCTCAGGCCCCGCACGGTCCTGCAGCTCGAACGACTGGCTTCAGAAATGAAAGAAAGGGGCGCCTGGGTGGCTCAGTCGGTTACATGTCTGCCTTCCGCTCAGGTCATGATCCCGGAGTCCCGGGATCGAGCCCCGCGTCGGGCTCCCTGCTCAGCGGGGCGTCTGCTTCTCCCTCTGCCCCTCCCCCTGCTTGTGCTCTCTCTCTCTCACTGTGTCTCTTTCTGTCAAATAAATAAAATCTTAAAAAAAAAAAAATGAAAGAAAGGCTGAGATCAGTACAAATTCCTCAGAAATTGGGGATATTTGAAAGGACAATAGAAGTATCGCTTTTTTAAGAATGCTGGTCTAATGTATATTCACTGTTCTCATAACTGCATTGCGTGTTTTCCGTCTTAGTGGCCCATAAAATTATGGGAACATACACAGTGAGTGGTATTTTAGATTGAGTAGAACGTGATGCTTGGATACCACATTGGAAATAGAGAGAAGCCATCATTTGGGGGCAATGCTTCTTTGAATTCCAAACATTGTACAGGTTCTCCCTGTGTGCCCAGGGAAGAGCGTAAGAAGCGGTGCGAAGCCCTGGGGAAGTGCATTTTTGGAATGCATCAGAGTTCTGAAAAGCAAGAGAAAAGAGCGAAAGCCACGAGAAGCTAGACTTTCTGAAAGGCTTATTTTCCTAGGAACTATATGCTTTGCACAATCACGTGTTTATATTTGCTTCCTGCTGTTGAAGGATAGGGGGTAGCGTTGTGCTACCCCCACCCCCCCGTGCCCTGGCTTCTCTGTAACATTGGTTGAGCAAAGCGATTAGTCGTAAGAGTCCATCTACAAATCGTAGTTTGGGTCGGAGCTCTCTCAGATCAATGGCCAACCATACCATCAGGTGGCCTTCGTGTTACGTAAAATACTTGGGAACATCGGGTTGTGTGGTCCACGTTGACTGGTTTGTCCTGACTCAGCAAGAACACATCATTTTCACAGTGCCTGTAACCAGTAGCGACAGCTACGTGCCCTGCAGATCATAAACATAAACGTGCCTTTGGGCGCTGAGATTTGTATTCAGTCATAAAGTAGTCCTGCAAGGAATCCAGAATGTGAATGGTAACTTTTTTTCATTTTAAAAATTAGAATACAGATAGGTTTGCCTTTTTTTTTTTTTTTAAGATTTTTATTTATTAGAGAGAGTCCACGCGTGAGCCCTGGGGAGGGGCAGAGAGAGAGAGAAGTAAAGCAGACTCCCCGCTGAGCAGGGAGCCTGACCTGGGGCTCTATTCCAGGACCAGGAGATCATGACCTGAGCCGAAGGCAGACGCTTACCCAACTGAACCACCAGGTGTCCCTGCAGATAAAATATTTGTCTCATAGAGACTTCTTGGACCCTCTGGAATTCATGCTAGACCCCATTTTGAGAGATACTAGTCTACTGCCCTAAGAATTTGACCTTTTGATCAGAACCAGTGAGTTGTACGTCTGAAGCTAATATAACGCTGGATATTATTAACTGCGCTGGAATTAAAGTAACAACAACAAAAGAACCAGTGAGGTTGTCGCTATACATTTCCTAAATCAACCAGTAGGGGGAGGCGCTCTCCAGCTTGTGAGGTGTTTCATTGGTACGCCTTTTGTGCCTTGAGGCCACAGATCTTCATCCACAAAATGGTATGGGAAGCTTCTGTCAAGACTTAAGGGCCTGCAGGGAGTGAGGGAGTGTCTTAAAGGCTGAGATGTAACCGAGTGAGGTTTTCTTAATCTCAGGAGCCACAGAAGGGAAGCTTCTGACTTTCGAGCGCCCGTGGAGTCTTCAGACAGATAGTACGTGTAAAGTGGGCATGCCAGACACTTAGGATTCTGTCGGAAGCTAAGCGTGTACATCACTGCTTTATATATGTGATATTAACCTTAGTCTGTGTTACATAAGAAGTGTTTTTGAAAAACACTACAACTTGGGGCACGTGGGTGGCTCAGTCCGTTAAGCATTCGACTCTTGATTCTGGCTCAGGTCACGGTCTCAGGGTCGTGAGATGAAGCCCTGCGTCAGGCTCTGTGCTCAGCGGGGAGTCTGCTTGAGATTCTCTCTCCCTCTACCTCTGACCCCGCCATGCTCTCTCTCTCTAAAAAAAAAAAAAAATAAGAAAGAAAAACACTACAACAGGTCTTCAAACCAAGAAAAGATGTTCAGTTCCAGTCAAAATGAAAGAATGGGAATTACACAGTGTAATGCCACTTTCTGTTAGATCAGCAGAGGTCAAAAGTTTGAAATATTGTTGAAATCTAGTTTGGGAAAAGAGGGAATACACTGTTGGAGTGAATTTGGAAGAACAGGCATCCACCCTGCGTGGATGATAGGAATTTAAGTGATACACCCTCTTCGGGGGGCAGTTTGTCACATTTAAAGTGGAATACTTTTTACTTCAGAGATTCTGCTTTGGGGAATTTTTCTACACCTGTACCCTACAGCACTGTTCTTAGAGAAGACAGGAAACCAAGCAACCGATTTTTTAAAGGCTACTGTGTACGTACTCCAAATGGTGTCCAGTCCCTTGTCAAATGAGAAAGCAGCTACAGTGCGTTGTTACTCCCACACAGAAGGAAGTAGTGCCGGTGGTGAAAGAAGTAGACACACAGTAATAAATGCAGGCAGTTTCCCTGGAAGCATCCAGAAGGAACTGGTTACAGTGGTTCCCTCTGAGCACAACGGAGGGACTCTGGGCATCTGGAACAAGTGGCAAATTTCTGCTGCCTACATTTACTGTATATTCTCATGCGCATTTTTATGTGCACATGTTACCTTTTCAGAACATAATGTGTCCAGAAAACTCACCCGTCGGAAAAGCCGCAGAGATTGTGGCAGCGAGCTGGTCGAAGGAGTGGGCTGAGAAAGTGGACAGACCCGGGTGTAAGCTTAGGTCTGGCACTTTCTAATGATTTAACTGAACTCTCGAGCCCTTTGGATCGTTTGTGGGGGAGGAGGGTACCTGGCTCCGGGACGAGGGCAGCGTGAGAGAGAGCGTCTCAGTCCACGCCAGCTTCCTTTCTCTACCGTAGGGACTACTCGCGCTTTAAAGCACGCTGTGTTAGAGACACGCGGCGATTCTCTCTGCCCACAAGCCACTGAACGTCGAGACGTGACCATGACCAGTTGGGCAGATGCGTATGGAACACTATTTTCACTCCATATTAGAAAGTAACTTATATTGGGCGCCTGGGTGGCTCAGATGCTTAAGCATCTGCCTTCGGCTCAGGTCATGATCCCGGGGTCCTGGGATCGAGTCCCGCATCGGGCTCCCTGCTCTGTGGTGAGCCTGCTTCTCCCTCTGCTTCTCTCTCTCTCTCTCTCTCTCTCTGACTCTCATGAATAAATAAATAAAACATTTAAAAAAAAAGTAACATATTAAGCACACTCGTAAGAGAAGTCTACTGGAATTCTAGTCTTTTAAGGGAGAGAGAGAATAGAGTGGGAAAAAGGGAGAAGTAGGGAGAAAGATGGAGGCCGGAGACTCTACTGTGACTGTCGGATGTGCAGAGAAGCGCAGCTCCCCCGTCCTCCGTGTCCTCCTGCAGTAGGTTATTCCAAGACATGAAATCAGCAGCTGTTTGAGCTCTGGGCGCATTCCTTCCTTATGTGCGCAGGCGAGTGGCTCTTTCCATTTGCTCTCTCCTTGTGAGTGTGTGTATATAAAGAAGTAATAACCTCACAGACCTCTAATGTGTGGCGGGTACCTTTGGGGATGGCTCCAGTTTGGTGTGTGTGATCGGATTTCTGTCTGTCTTTTTGTCTTGCCAAATAGCAATCAAGCCTGCAATAAATTCCAAGGACTCTAGGCGCCAAGTCTTCTGCTCATTTAAACTGGGATTTGGTGGAGGCATATAAATAAAAAAATTGATGACTAATCTAAGCCTAAGTTAGAGCTAGGAATGTTTTCAGAGCTTTGCCTGGAAAACATAATAAATTGAAGGTGACTCCTTGGGAGGTGTAGCATTTCCGGCTCCTAAGGAGTTACCAGGTCATCTGCTTCTGATAGGATCATTCAGCCTAGTAGATACAAATTTCCTAGCGGGGGGAACCCTTGTTTTCATGTTTCTGTTTGCAACCCTGATAATCAGGACTAAATATTATGCTGAAATTTATAGATTACATACCTACAGAAGTGGTGGGTTTTCTGGATTCTCCTAAAAGGTGGTAGGCAGCATTTAGGAACAATGAGGAATAATATACACACACACACACATTTATGCACATATTTCTTCCCAAAGCAGTACTCAGTTGTTGGAAGTAGACTCTCGGAGACTGTGTGGGCGCACCTGTCACGGATGGAACCACCAGAATTCCAAATTCTACCTGCTGTTTAAAGCAGTAGTCAGTGCGGAGTTCTGGAACACACAAGATTTTAGATCTTTGTCACCGTGAATTTATTACAATAGGCTTAGACCCATCCTGTAAATGACAGCTATTACAAAGGCTCTTTAAGTTGAAAATAGAGCTACCATACGATCCAGCAATTGCACTCCTGGGTATTTACCCCAAAGATAACAAATGTAGGGATCCGAAGGGGTACGTGCACCCCGATGTTTATAGCAGCAATGTCCACAATAGCCAAACTGTGGAAAGAGCCAAGATGTCCATGGACAGATGAATGGATAAAGAAGATGTGGTATATATACACAATGGAATATTATGCAGCCATCAAAAGGAATGAGATCTTGCCATTTGCAATGATGTGGATGGAACTGGAGGGTGTTATGCTTAGTGAAATAATCAGAGAAAGACATGTATCATATGACCTCACTGATATGAGGAATTCTTAATCTCAGGAAACAAACTGAGGGTTGCTGGAGTGGTGGGGGGTGGGAGGGAGGGGGTGGCTGGGTGATAGACACTGGGGAGGGTATGTGCTATGGCGAGCGCTGTGAATTGTGCAAGACTGTTGAATCACAGATCTGTACTTCTGAAACAAATAACGCAACATATGTTAAGAAAAAAGAAAAAGAAGAAGATAGCAGGAGGGGAAGAATGAAGGGGAATAAGTCGGAGGGGGAGATGAACCATGAGAGACGATGGACTCTGAAAAACAAACTGAGGGTTCTAGAGGGGAGGGGGTGGGGGGATGGGTTAGCCTGGTGATGGGTATTAAAGAGGGCACGTTCTGCGTGGAGCACTGGGTGTTATGCACAAACAATGAATCATGGAACGCTCCATCAAAAACTAATGATGTGATGTACGGTGATTAACATAACAATAAAAATTTTTAAAAAAACCAACAAAGGCTGTTTAAGCATTAACGTGAAATTTTCTCCTGCAGTATCTACTCAGTAGAATAAGCAGCGTCTTTCAGTAATATTTTTGTCCTTTCTCTCCCTCCTCCCCCCTTTCTCTGCAGGTGGATCACACAATAATCATGTACTTGGTTGGACCAGATGGTCAGTTCCTAGATTATTTTGGCCAGAACAAGAAGAATGCGGAAATTGCAGGTTCGATTGCCGCGCACATGCGGGAACACAGGACGAAGGGCTAGCCAGAGCCCCAGTGCCGGCCGCGTGTTCTCTTGCGGAAGAGGAAGAAAGCTTTGTCTCCCGTAGGAGCCAAGATACACCTATATATACACACGCACACACACAAATGCAACCTACAGAATGGCCTTCGCACCCCAAGAGCATCTTGTCTACTATCTGAGAGCGGTCCAACCCAAACCGCCGACAGGGCATGTTACCCTTGGGTTTCGCCAAGATAGTTCTTGGACCTGTAAAGATGCAATGGAACAGTCCCTTGAGCCCAGAGGACCAAGTTAGCATGAGGCCAGTGGAGGGGACATCGGGAAGCAGGAAAGGCACAGCAGGTGCATTTCCCCACGTCAGCAGGGCCCTCGGGTCAGCGTTGCTGCCCCTCGGGTGCCCCGGACCCTTGTCCGCAGTGTGGGACTGAATTTCCAGGAAGAGTGAAATTTCCATAGTGCCCTTGATTTTCCTCTTCGAGTTCGTGGTGGCTGCTAACAGTCAAATCAGGCCCTTGGACGTTCGTGGTTAATCTGTAGACCTGAAAGCGCACGTGTCTACAGTCCTGCGGGTTAGCAGATCTCACGCTCTGGTTTGCGTTGTGTTCCCCTGGCAGTACCTGCTGAGTTTACTAATGAAGAGGAAATCTATTGCTAGGTCAGTTTCTCTAGGAATCTTTTATGTGATTTTTATTTAAACGTGCGGGGTCTTCAGTGACCTACCAAATGGAGGCAGGTCGTCTTGATCATGGCTGTAACACAGGGTACTTGTCTGCCTGGACTGGGTTGCAGTGGGTGTGAAATAAAGGTGTGCTGAGTTTTGCAAGCATGACTTTTCTTATGGGTGAATCGTGGGTGCGCGCACAGCAGCACATAGCCCTCGGAGCAGAGACCCACGGCCTCGGGGGGCCTCTTGGGTGTTTGTTAAAGCCCCGGTTCCCGGCCAGAGCTGGATTCACGGGGCCCGGGGTGGGGTGTGGACCCCTGCGCTTGTAAGCAGCCCGCAGGCGGCCCGGCGTTGGCAGCCTGGGGCCCGTGCCTGGTGAGACTTCTGTGGGGAAGCGAGGCTTTGGTCTGGGCAGGTGAAAACGTGACCAGCTTTTGGTGTGACCGTCGGAGTGCTGTGCACACAGCCATCCAGGAAGATGACTGTCGAGTGGTGGGACGAATCTTCCCTTTGTGAACTCAGCTTCCCTGGGCGTCTGGGCTTGACCGTCGCTTTCCTCCCCCTGAAGCTGCTCCCCAGGGCAGCTCTGGAAGGTCTTCAGTCAATCCTAACACATGCAGGTATCCTTTCTGGTCAGGCGACAGGTCCTTACGCAGCACTTGGGTTTCACATGCACGTGAGCCAGGCCTGCCTTGGTTCTTTAAACTCTCGCTCATTACAGTAAACCTACTAAAAATACAACGAAGTAAGCGAAAAAGAAACACCATAAACGGCAGTGGTTCTGTAGGCTGTACTGTGTCCCCCCAGGATTCGAATGGTGAAGTGCTGGCCCCCAGCACCTCAGAGTGTGGTGGTATTGGGGGCAGAGGGTCTTTACAGAGGTCTCTGAGTGTAAATGAGGCCGTGAGTGTGGGCCCTCGGCCGGTGTGACCGGCGTCCCTGAAGAAGAGGAGACCCCAGCTCCACGAGAAGCACCTCCGCCGACCCCTTGCTCTCAGGCTCGGAGGCCCCAGCGCCGTGGGAAGCTGGGTGTCTGTTTAAGCCCCCGGTGTGCGGGGCTCCCTAAGGGGCAGGCTCCCTGAGAAACAACCACAGATTGAGTTTATGGCAAGTCCAGGCTAGAACGCCTTTGCTAGGAACCTTGTCAAGGAGGCGAGGGACTTCACCAAAGGACCAGTCTCGTGTGACAAAAAAGATGCTAAATAGGGGCACCGGGGGTGGGGGTGGGGGTTGCTCTGTCAGTTGAGCGTCTCTGACTCTTGATCTTAGCTCAGGTCTTGATCTCAGGATTGTGAGTTCAAGCCCCAAATTGGGCTCCACCCTGGGTGTGGAGCTTACTTTAAAAAGAAAAAGAAAAAAAAAAAGGTACTAAATATCTAAAATGCCAGACATCAGAAAAGAGGGTCTGTTTTAAGCCCCGGAACATTTGTGCAGATCGCTTTGCCGACGGCTTGCTCCCGATAAAACACAGTCCTCATTCTCAGCTGTTCCAGGTTAGAGCTGGTGTCATGATCCAGAAAGGGACCAGCAGCTCTTGAAGAAACATATTTGCCCCTCATTCCAGTGTCAAGTTTAAAGGCTTAGAATCAGGATGTTAGCAGCGGGGGAAAGGGCCTCGGAGATGAGGTCCAAATCTCTTTACTCATGAGGGGACAGTCCCTGGGTTCTGAACCTAGATTAGAACTCGGGTCCCCATGTCCAGTCAAGCCCCAGTGTGTTCCCTGCCATGGGGGGGGGGGTGGCTTAAAGTGACCCTTGGAATCCAACCAAACCTGGGGGTGCTGTGTGCTGGGCAGGCAGACTTTCAATCATGAATTTGGGGAAATCGGAATCCAAGGCTGCCTTACAACAAAGTATCACTTGTAGATCTTTACCTGGGTGACAGAGTACTCACGCTGGACTCTTCATAGAGTTAATATTTTTAGAAACGGCCGTTGTTTATTTGAGAATTCTAAGAGTCCAGCCCGTGCGGGAGGCTGGGAAGTATTTAATGCATCTGGCTGTCCACGAGGCAGCCCATCACCTGAGGTCTAGGCGCTGACTCACTGAACCACCCATTCAGTCCGTCTGCAGTAAAACACTCATGAGTTGGGAGGCTGACGTGAACCCAGTAAGGTGATTTGAAGTCGAAAATGTATCTGTACTGAGATATTTTAAAATATTTCTTACTGCTTTTAAATGTGTGAGTAAAAAATGAAACTTCTCAAATCATCCATGATCCCTCAAATAATATCTTTCTTAAAAATTTTTCATATAGTACAATTTAAATCTCTGCATGTGTGTGTGAGAGAGAGCTACCTTTAAAACAGCAGTCACCCATGCAGACATTTTTATTCCTTAACACCTCTAGAACTTAGGAAGTCATCATTTGCTATCCATTTTTAAAAGATATTTTAAAGGTGATTGATTCTTCCACAATTTCAGTATATCTTCAGTAAAGAAAATTTGGAATATACAGGGCGCCTGGGTGGCTCAGTTGGTTAAGCCACTGCCTTCGGCTCAGGTCATGATGCTGGAGTCCCGGGATCGAGTCCCACATCGGGCTCCCGGCTCAGCGGGGAGTCCGTTTCTCCCTCTGACCCTCCCCCCTCTCATGTGCGCTCTCTCTCTCTCTCTCTCTCATTCTCTTTCTCAAATAAATAAATAAAATCTTTAAAAAAAAAGAAAATTTGGAATATACAGAAAAGTTGAAGTAATTTTAAAATCACCATTATTCCAATACCAGGAAACAATATTGGGATGCATTTCCCTTGAATCATCAACACGTTAAAATCTCTTCTTATGCCAGAAACTCACGAGTATACCTCTTTATAAAGTGAGGCAGGACACTGCAGGCTCCATCCCCTCTTCCCCACTGCTCCCTGCCCCCCCCCCACAAGCACCTGCAGCTTAGTGTTGGGTGGGCATCTTCCCAGAGCCCCGAGGGTCCAGTCGGGCTCAAGTTACAAACTCGAAGCTAAACGTGTTACTACTGTGACTCGCACAGATGTTGCCCGCTTTTTATATGACTGGTAATTGTTATTTTTTTGTTATATTATTGCGTATTGGTTTTATTATTGAGTTTGGTAAATATTGAAATTAGCCCAGTATTCCTGCCAAGATTAGGTGGTGGATTAGCCAGAGAAAAAGTAGTTTTCAGGGTGATCTTCACTTGTCTTCTCAGTGCTCCCCTGACCCCCATCTCACGAGCGCGCACACACACACACACACACACACACACACACACAAGCGTCTGCCTTCAGCTCAGGTCATGATCCCAGGGTCCTGGGATTGAGTCCCACATCGGGCTCCCTGCTCAGCACGGAGCCTGCATCTCCCTCTGCTTGCTGCTCCCCCTGCTTGTGTTCTCGCTCGCTCTCTCTGTCAAATAAATAAAATCTTAAAAAAAAAAAAATACAATGCAAGCTAAATTAACCCTTCCAAGCCTCTTCTCTTGCCCGTGGCCTGGGGATACTACCAGCAGGGCCGCCGGGCAGGTCCCCTCTGCAAAGCTGTGCAGAACACCAGCACATGCCTAGCAGGTGAGGGCTGCCATTATTTTGGTCTCGGTGCAGGTGCCGATTTGGGGCTTGACAGATGGTGTGGACAAGTGGGTTCGGTTATAAGTGCTTCCTGCCCTCCCTCGGTCACCGTTCCGCTTCAGCCCGCCTGGGGGGATGCTGACTCCTGACAGGCTCCCGCCCGTTCGGCCCCCCACGCCCATGCCGACACACACCTAAGCCTGGAACTGGAGTCATGTTGCCTTCATGAACCGTTCACACCTGCTTGGTTAAATGGCATTCGAATTTAGAGACAAGGTTCTTGGAAAAACCGTAAAGTTCGAACCAGAAACCTGGAGCATTTGGTCTTGACACAGGAACACCAGGGCACGGTCATATGGTAAAAGCCGGCAACCCATTGGGGTTCTTGCTCAAGGCACAGAGGCCCCATGAAGCCCCCTTATCTTTAGTGAGGCAGACAGACTATAAACAAATAGGTTCAATGGCATCAGAGAGTAGTAAGTGCTATGAAGAAACCAAGATCTGGGGAGTGACAGGGAGGATGGGCATTAATTGGTCATGGGAGGGTCCTTTGGGGGGTGACCATCTGAAACCGTGTGAGTGAGCCATGTGAGTGTCTTGGGGGTGGGGGGGGTGTCTTCCAAGACCAGGGCCGTGACCCTAGTAAGAGCAGCAAGGAGGCCAACGCCACAGCAGCCTGCTGAGTCAGGGAGGACGGGACAGAGACGCTGAGGAAGGGGCTGGGGGTCACATGCTGGGCAGGGCCAGGACTCTGGCTCTACTGTGAGCGTCGGGGGGCAGGGGGAGCCCGGGAAGGGCGGAGAGCAAGAGCCTGGCCTGACCCATGCACGCAGGGCACCCGCTGTGATCACTGCTTTGGTTCATGAGAGGAGTCAGGGGGCTAATGTCTCCCCTCATGGGGGGGGGGGTCTTAAAAGTCATGCACCCAGTGTACTCTTCCAGGAGAAATCGCTGGCCACTTAATCGAAAGGAAAGTTTTCTTTTTTCTTTTCATTGTGGAAATTTTAAAACCTAATCAAAGCATAGAATCGTTTAGCGAACTTGATATGCCCAGCGCCAAGCTTCGATAATGATCGCTGTGTGGCCGATGTTTCATCTACACCTGCACCCACTCCCACCCACCCCAATCCCACGTGTACGCCTCTCTGAAAGATACCAGCTCTGTCTTCACGAAACAAAGTCACAATCCCACCATCACCTCACAACAAGCTGTGTGTCTTGTTTCTTGTTTACTAGTAGCCAGTACCCCATCAGTGAGAGCTCAGGTCTACCACTGGATACTTTGCTGCAAGGAGCCATGACACCATTCATCCTGGAGGCCTGTTCTGTCCGTGTGGCACATGGGGCTGTGTGCCCACGTCTGCGCTCAGCGTCAGGAGGACACGAGGGGTTTCAAGGGCCACGGCCCCTGCAAGCCCCCCCACCCGCCGTTCCCACTCAGGAGTGGTGGTATTTGGGTTGGACCAGATTAGAAAGACACCCCCCCCGTCTTAGTTGTTTCATTTGTATGACAGGAATATTTGAGCACTAAGTGAGGTGCTGTGAGAACAGGGAAGACTAGTGGACAGTCATCACCTGGACCTGGGCGGTTCTTGATCGCAAAGCGCGAGGGGACAGCTTGATCCCGGTGATGATGAAGCCACAGCAATGTCCACAATAGCCAAAGTGTGGAAAGAGCCAAGATGTCCATTGACAGATGAATGGATAAAGAAGATGTGGTATATATACACAATGGAATATTATGCAGCCATCAAAAGGAATGAGATCTTGCCATTTGCAACGACGTGGATGGAACTGGAGGGTGTTATGCTGAGTGACATAAGTCAATCAGAGAAAGACATGTATCATATGACCTCACTGATATGAGGAATTCTTAATCTCAGGAAACAAACTGAGGGTTGCTGGAGTGGTGGGGGGCAGGAGGGATTGGGTGGCTGGGTGATAGACATTGGGGAGGGTATGTGCTATGGTGAGCGCTGTGAATTGTGCAAGACTGTTGAATCACAGATCTGTACTTCTGAAACAAATAACGCAACATATGTTAAGAAAAAAAAAGAAGAAGATAGCAGGAGGGGAAGAATGAAGGGGAGTAAGTCGGAGGGGGAGACGAACCATGAGAGACGATGGACTCTGAAAAACAAACTGAGGGTTCTAGAGGGGAGGGGGGTGGGGGGATGGGTTGCCTGGTGATGGGTATTGAGGAGGGCACGTTCTGCGTGGAGCACTGGGTGTTATGCACAAACAATGAATCATGGAACACTGCATCACAAACTAATGATGTGGGTGCCTGGGTGGCTCAGTCATTAAGTGTCTGCCTTCGGCTCAGGTCATGATCCCAGGGTCCTGGGATCGAGCCCCGCATTGGGCTCCCTGCTCCGCGGGAAGCCTGTTTCTCCCTCTCCCACTCCCCCTGCTTGTGTTCCTGCTCTCACTCTCTCTCTCTCTCTGTCAAATAAATAAATAAAATCTTTAAAAAAAAAAAAACTAATGATGTAATGTATGGTGGTTAACATAACATAATAAAAAATTATAAAAATAAATAAAATAAAATGTATGAAGCTATAAACTTAAGATGTAGGCAGTTGATTGCACGTGATCTGCAGTTTTAAAACACAGAGGGAGGGAAAGAGTTCCCGCGAAGGCGGGCTCGAGAGAAAACCGTGATGCGGAGAAGGGCTTGCTGTCGCAAGGATGGTGACACGAGGTGACCGCTAGCTAGCTGACCCAGGTGGGCGGCGGACTGAACAGAGACCACACGGAAGGTGAAGCCCCCCCCATCCCCAGACCCCGAGAGCTTCAGCAAACCCAGACAAGCCATGTCAGCAGGGCTGGGCCCCCATGGGCAGGCAGGCAGGGCCACCTCGCTGTGCTCGCGCACACAGTGTCCTTCTTCTGCCACCAAAGGTACAGGAAGGAGCCCGGTGACTGCACACCCTCCGCCCCAGCTGGCAGAGAGGCAGAGAAGCTTGCTCTGAGGCTTCGGAGGCTCTCTGAGCCCAGGACGCAGCGGGCAGCAAGCGGAAGGAGGGAGCAGGCCTGTGGCATGTGGCAGGCCTGTTCCTTGCTGGCTGTCCCCATGAGCTGCAGCTGGCTGGTGTCAGTCAAGCCGGGAGGCCGCCCTGATGATGCCCGTGCCGGCCAAGTCCCTTTTTAGGGACTAACCCAGGGACACTGCCCTTATACTTGAGCCATCTGAGGGATTCTTGGGCGGGTCTGCAGTTGGCGGCCGTTACCCATTTTCTACTGAAGATGGCTCCAGGACGAGGGGCCAAGCTCAACTCTGCAGCCGTGGGAGGGCCGCCCGGTCTCAAGAAGTCACACTAAGAGCCTTGGGCTCCTCATCTGCTAGGCGGCGAGGTCTCGGGGGCAGCCTTGAGGCTGTTCTGCCATCACGTGGTCAGCTGTGGCACAGACCCGTCCAGCACGTCCCCCTCGGGGAGGGCAGCAAGGACCCAACGGCGAGCTCGTCTGCAAGTCTGTAGCAAAACCAATCCTAGAACCTCCGCTCTAGCCTTCTACCCAAGCGTGGCCCCAGGGGCCGGCAGCCTCGCATCACCGAGGGCTTTCTAGAAACGCAGGGTCTCGGGCTCCACCCCAGACTTCCTGAATCAGAATCTGCATTTTAACAAGATCCCCAAGTGATTCTTACACACGTTAAGGTCTGAGAACCACCGCTCTGTGGCCTACTAACTTATCCCCTGGAGCCTACTAACTTTTCCCCAACAGGGAAGAAAGTAAAAAATAATAAAGTAATTCATCTTCCCCCCTCAACTGCCGCCAGGAAGCTCTTTCTTTATAATTAATTTTGCTGCCAAGGCACACGTAACTTGAAAGTGTCTCTCAAGTAAACAAATTCCATTTTCTGGTAATGATTTGACCGCTCCATTTTTCAAATTTTAATCAAAGACATAGATCACTCCCTGTCAGAACTTCTCTTCAGTGCAGGATGCCAAGGGTTTCTCGGTTGATAGAATTACAGCAAAAAGCAAAGAGATAGGCTGTTGGGTTAGCCTGGGAGGCCTTATCAGGGCTAAATGCAGTATTTCCACTTGGGCCCTTCGGAGCACTGGATTGACTGAGGACCCTTTGCCCTCCAGTCTGCCCCGAGGCTGATGAGAATAGCTGATGTAATTAAGTGGGACTGGGAGAGACTGAATCTGCCTGTCTCCTGGCCACCTCAGGCTCTGCTAAGACTCGGAGTTACAGAAGATAGCGGAGCCACGGAGCCTGCAAGGATCAACTTTCATTCTCAACAGGGTCTGGCATTTAGTGTATAATTTGGGTATACACATGACATACATTTCACCTATATATCTCAATAAACCTTACTTTAAAAAATTTGCAATGGCATTTTTGGGGGGCTCAACAAAAAGATTCAGAAATGAACCTGGCAAAAATAAATGTGAAAAATAGTTATAGGAAAGATATAAGAAAATACAAGAAGGGAGTAAAAATAAGAGCAAGGAGAAAGGACTTGCCTTGCCAATATTAAAATATATTGCTGAGCCAAAAACTTGTAGTGAGTATACAGCATTTACCAGATCAAATCATAAACAAGTATGGAAACAGAGACATGTCTTGTAAAACTCTCTAACAAAGGTGGTATATTGGCTTGGTGAAGATTAGTAACAATTAGTACTGGGACTCAGTGAATTTAATGAAATGAGAAAAGGGAGATTGTTACTCTATATCTTCCATTCAAATGGACATAGGTGGATTAAGGATTTAGGTATAAAAAATATAAGTACTGGCAGGAAATACGTGTGAATAGTTACCCTACTGGGGGTAGGTCTCCCCCAGGTGCCATGGCTCGTGTCCTGCCCACATGCACCTAATGGCAGCAGTGGCCCGTCTCCTGTACCACACGGTCACACCCATGCAGCCCAGAGTCGGCCAGCTCACAGGCTGGACCACTCAGCTCCTCCCTCAGGAACATGAACAGAGGAAGGCTGAGCTGGTCGGCAATGGGAGCAACCACAAGGCTTCAGTGAAGATGGACCCCAGCCAGGCCAGAGGTGATGCCCTGCACCACTGAGCCACGTGCACATGGAAATAATGCATGCACAGGAGTGAGCAGAGTCTGCAGGCAGAGCAAGGAGCAGGCAGACGGAGACAAGCAGGAACCCCAAAAGAGAGATTTCCTTGAGCGGCATTCTCCAACCTTTTTGAGTAGCAATTCTTTTAAAATAAAAAATGTGACAGGCATCCTCTAATATATATACATTTATTATTTATAAATTATATACACATACTACTGCATGAATACACCTGGCAAGTGGTTGCCAGATGTAACCCATTAGAAAAAAAAAAAAAAAGCCAGAAAAATGAGAGGCTGAAAGAGCAAATAAATGGTATTTTTAGCCTGGGTGATATATACATGGGTATTTTATTATTTTATAAACTGCACATGTGCATGTTTGTATATCTTATGTATGTTTGCCCTATTTTCCTATAAAAATTTAAAACGTCTCCCGGGCTGACAAAATGCTAAGAAGAATGTTACTCACTGAGTGTGAGGGTATGGAGAAATGGACCTTCCCATGGAACGAGGGGATTGTAAAGTGTGGCAGGCTCTCTGGACAGCAATTTGTCATTGTATCGCAAGCCCGCTCATCCACCTCTATGCATTTATCCACAGAAAGAACCATAGAGAATGCACAAAGATTTGGTCACTGCGTTTTTGTAACAGTAGATAATAGTGTAAATAACAGAAAGCAACCTAGGGGACCAACTCTCGGGGATCTGTAAGGTGCCCAGCTCCAGGGGATAAATAAACCATGGTCCATTCTGATGGGGACCCCCATGGACCATTGAAAGGGAGCCACTGATTAATGTTGAATGATATGGAAAGACATCCAGTATATACTTTAAGTGAATAAGTAAGCGGCAAAATCTCGATCTCATTTTTTGTATAAACCCCAAAAATACATACCAAAGTGATATTAACAACGATGGTCTTATGGATTATTTTTAGTTTCTTATTTTTGAGGATCTATTTCCTAAACCCCCCTAAACAAACATATTTTAATTTCGTAATAAGACAGTGATCTTTAGGGAAAATATCCTACTTTCAGGAAGACAAGTAGTTCATCCCCGTGTCAATTTTAATCAAATAGTCATTGCTTCCTAGGAGACAATGCCAAGGATCCTGAAGCTGTGGCCGGGCTCAGATAGTGCGTGCTATGATCCGCTAATGATGTCTGCAGGGATCGTGGGAGGTGGAAGTAAGCTACCTTGACCTAGTACCCTCCAGCCGTGACACAGAAACGCTGCAGTTTATCAATGTGGCCTTGTGTTTTGGGTTGCTTTTGACTGGGGAGAGACACGGCCAGAGTCACGTTCCCAGTTCCAGCCCGGGGGCGTCTAGGAAGGAAACGCTCTTAGTAACACACCGTCACAGGCACTTGGGACGTGGATGGAGAAGGACAACCCAGCTGCCTCCCGCACGCCATGCACATGCTCTGAGGGTACAGCCAACGCCCTCATCCAAGTGGATCTCTCTGGTGCTTCAAATCACAGAAGCAAAAGACAGTAGCGCTAAAGAAATGTAAGGGATCATTTGATTCTACTCCATTTTTTTTTTCTTTTTACAGAAGAGGAAACTGAGGAGCAAAGAGTTAAGACGTTTTGATTTGCATAGGAGAAAAGTCATTCCTCCCAGAGTCCTGAAGGGTGCCCCCAGGACCCTGCAAGAGCAGGAGGATAACTTGGCACACCAGGCTCCGAGCAAGGAAACCCAAATATCCCCCACCGAGTCACAGTTTCCACATCAATTAAGTGGGGATAATTCCACCTGCTCTGCCTACCCTCCCCCCCCACCCCGGGAATGTTGTGAGGCTCAGATGAGATAAGGAACAAACAAGGGAAACATTTGCAATATACACAAAAGATTACTAAAATCTTTGACATATGAAAGTTCTTAAAATAGATGAATACTAGCCTCTCCAGAGGAAAAAGACAAAGAACATGAAGACTATTTATAGAAGAACTACAAATGACCAGAAGCATATGAGGTCCAACCTCGCTCATAGTAGAAGGAAAACACGCTAAGACATCAGGAAGTTACATTTTTTCACCTATAAAACTGGCACAAATTAGAGCGATTGAGGCCCAGAGTTGGCAAAGATGTAGGGAAATAACCTTTAGGTGGTGGGGAAGGCAGGGCGGGGGCTGGAGAGTAAGTAGATGTGATCCTTTGGGATCAAGGATGCTCATCACTATGATATCTTAAAAAGTGGGATTTGTTAAATTAATTACGGTACATCTACATAATGGAATTGTATGGCACCATTACAAATGATGACATAAATCTAAAGGTCCTGACATAGAAGGATGTCCAAAATAACATCATGTAAAAATAAAGTTGATTGCAAATACATTTTTGCATGATATCATTTGAATTTTACAGGGAGCATATGCTGCTTTAATAAAAAATAGGTACACATCTCCCTGTTTATTTTGAAAGGAAAAATATGGATAGGCATATAAAAATATTTGGAAGTAATATATAATGCTAGCGGTTAGTCTCAGTGGGGAAACTACGATTTACCTTCACTATCTTATAATTTCCTATAAAATTTAAATATGTGTATGAATGTTGATTTTATTATCAGAAAACAATCTTGACAAAGGGAAACTTTTCCCATAATGTCTGGTTGCTACCTCGTTTCTAAATGAACTCTTTGCTCATTGTCACTCCCGGTTTCCTGAGGACCCCAGAACCTGCTTTTCTAGAATGAATTATTCTGCTAGAGAGATGGTCCCTGGCATGGAGGACTCGTTTCTGGCTGGAGCCTCCCGCATAACACCTAAGAAAATTCACAATAATTTCGTATCTAATAAATATCCAGGTTATGCTCAGATTTCCTCAGTTTGTCCACAAAATGCCTTTCCAGATGGTTCCAGATTGTTCTTTCTTCCACCACCCCCCAACTTCGTTTCTTTTCTTCAGTCTAGGATCTCACCGAGGTTCATGTGCTGCATCTGGTTCTATCTCTGTGGTCTCTTTTAACCTAAACCAGATAAGAAAATAACATCGACTCATTTTGAACTATGTTGGCCAGTTTTGTTTTGTTTTTCTTGTGGAATGTCCCGCATTCTGGATTTGACTCATGGTTTCTTCTCCATGGCATCACTCATCTGTTCCTCTCTCTACTTTCTGAAAGGCATGACGTGATGTCCGGAGGCTTGATTAGATTAGGGTTGGTAGAGGGTATTTATAGTGCATCCTGGATCCCCTTGTTAGGACACCAGGTTGTCCTGGCAGGATGTGATTCGTGGCGCTACGTTTCATCACCTGGTTAGGGCAGTGACTCTCCTTCCTTCACCCAGTGGTTTTAGTAGCATTAATGATCCTTGCTTGGACCAACTATAATGGAGATGGCAAAATGATGCTATTTCTCATTTTCTCATTCTGTCAGGTCTGTTAGTGGTATTTTTCTGTGAAGAAGAGGAAGAGCTCACTTCTTCAATACTCCCACCCCTCCACCCTGTCTTACTTTAGGACTCACGGATTATTTCCTATTCAGTCTGCTGATACTCAAATAAAGTCATCATTCTTCCAGATACTCCAATCGATTCATACTAATAGGTCCAATTCAAATTAACATCACTGGATTTTTCTCACCTTCTTTTATTTTATACTTGTGCCTTTTTTTCCCCTTAGAGTGAAATCTTGGTTTCTCATAAAATGAATATTTTATGAATATTTTATAATTTAGTTATTTGCATTATCCAAAAACATATAAATTGCCTTGAATTGTAATCCGTTATTACAACTAATAAGAAGCCTACTGAGAAGTGTTCCCAATTTCTTTGCAGTTCTTTTCATGCTTTGAATACATCTCCTGAAGAATGTAGAGTATTTTTCAGAATTGGCAGGAGTTAAGATTTTTCCAGGTGTGGGTATGCTATGAATTTTATATACATGAGGTTTATTTGTTTTGTTTGTATTCAATTTTGGGAATTGCTTTTTTCCTTCCTTTTTAATTTAGATTGATTTTTTAATATATAAACCACTGACATGCCTCAAAAGTCAAAACCATATTAGGAGGCATAGCTGTCTGGATTCCTATTGCCCCGCCATAGTAGCCATTTTTATTGGTTTCCGGTTCATCCTTCTTACATTTCCTTTTGCAAAAATGAGCAAATATGGATAGATATTCTTCTATCTCCTTTCTATATACACTGTTCTGGACCTTTCCTTTTTCACTTAAAATGTATCCTGGAAATTACTCCCTAGCAGTTCATAGAGATCTTTCTAGTATTTTTGTTTTTGTTTTTGTTTTTGTTTTTTATGGCTGCAGAACCAGAGATCCACAGAGTCCCTCATGTGGATTTAGCATAATTTAATCAGTAAGCATCCTATCGATAAATCCTTGGGCTACTTTCAATTGTTTACTGTTATATATGGTGCCACAATAAATAATCTGCGTTTACATTTTACAATTTGTGGACTTCTATCTTCGGGGTGGATTCCTAGAAGGGGTTCTGCCGGGCCAAAGGGAACCTGCATATTTAATGTTGCGAATCTTTGGAAATTCTCCTTCATGGCAGGTGCACACTTTTCCACCCACCAGAAAAGCACGAGAGTGCATGTTCCAGCTCATCAAAGGAATCTGTTGCCCAGCATTTGGATTTTCTTCACCCTCACTGGTAAGAAAGTGCGATTGCCTGGTGATGGGTATTGAGGAGGGCACGTTCTGCATGGAGCACTGGGTGTTACGAACAAACAATGAATCATGGAACACTGCAACCAAAAACTAATGATGTAATATATGGTGATTAACATAACAATAAAAAATTAAAAAACAAAAAAAATTATATAACAAATACTAAAAAATAAAAAAAAAAGTGCGATTTTCATATAAACTACAGACAGATGTTTTTCCCTATCTTTAAATGCCACCTGCTTATTTTTTTCTGTGAATTGCCTGCTTGTGCATTTGCCATTTGTTTCTGAGGGTTGTTTTTAAATTTCTTTTCTTCCCAAATTTTAAGAATTTATATATTAAGGAGATCGGCCCTTCACGATTTAAATTGTAAACATTTTCTTCCAGTTTGTCATTTGTCTTTTTTTATTTATTTGACATTTTTCTTTTGACTCTGCTAATTTTTTGTGGTTTTTTTTCACTGTATAAACCCGGGGCCCTCAATAGGCATTTATTAACTTTCCTCCAGTGAATAACTTTTTGTCTTTTGACTCACCAAGCTTTAACCGCTATGATGCTGAATCTCTGTATTTTTTTATTTTACCACTCTGAATCTGAGGCATGGTAGGACTTGCCCATTCCTGGACCATAAAGGATTTTCGCCCGTGATTTCGTGGTGCTTGTTTCATTTTTACATTTGGACCTCACACATCTGTTACTTCATCTGGTGGGTGCGATGAGGTACGGATCCAGATGTATCTTTTCCCAAATGGCCTCCAACGCTATTATTAGAGATCCCATCTTTGCTCCACTGACTTGAGATGCCTTCATCCTAAACCACATTTTCATATATATCTGGGCCTTTCTGACCTTGCTACTATGTTCCTTTGGTCCATCTGCCTCTTCGAGCACCAAGATGACAGTCTTCAATATGTAGACTTCACACTGTTTTAGTATCTGGTAGAATGTCCTGCCTGTGACGTCTCTTCTCAGGGTTATGCATACATGGAATCTAGAATTAACTACCTAGCTCCAGGAAAAAAAAAGTTGGTATTTGTATTGGGATTGCCCTGGATTTATATATTAATGTGCGCATAATCTGCATCTTTGTGATGTTAACTCATCCTAGCCAGTAGCAAGGAAAATCCACTTTTGTGTCTTTCCATATTACAGCAAGGCTTTGGCACATATCTTGTTAAGTTTACACTTCAGCATTTTGTCTTATTTGTTGCCATGGAGTCTCTTCTGCAATATGAGGTCATGTCTTGCAACTGGCTATGCAGAGGTTTTTTTTTGTTTTGTTTTTGTTTTGTTTTTTTTTAACATCTCCTTGGGTGACTCTAAGCTTATAGCTAAAAGTCAGCTTAAGCTGACTTATATATAGCTAAATTTGAAAACTCCAATTTAAAATGAAAATTCACTCTTATCCTTCTATTTAAAGGTTATGCCTTTAGGGTGCCTGGATGGCTCAGTAAGTTGAGCATCTGACTCTTGATTTCAGCTCAGCTCATGATTTCAGGGTCGTAAGATCAAGCCCCGCGTTGGGCTCCACGCTCAGCGCAGAGTCTGCTTGAGATTCTCTCTCTGCCCCTCCCCTGCATGCTCTAAATAAATAAATAAATTCTTAAAAAAAAAAAAAAAGGTTATGCTTGAAATCTTAACCAACTACCATGGCCCAAACTGGCCACCTTTCTTCCAGATTCTCTGTTCTCTGCCGTTCGTTCTCCTTGTCCTCTCACTGATAACTCTGACCTTTTCCTTCCACACCCGCATGAAGCCTGGGGGCTGGTGTAATTGCTTCCTTCTCTATGGTGTTGTTCTGACCCATGTGTTACTGTTCATTTCTGTCCCCAAATCCCCTGGCAAGGCCCTGGGCCATGCCTGTGCCTTCCCTTGGAATGCCCATCTTCTCCTGACCAGCTCAAGCTCGAGGCATTCTTCCCAGCTTCAGTCATGCTCCGCGCTCCCAAGCACAAGGGCCCATCAGTCACCTGCATCTGAAGCAGGCTGGGACAGCAGCATGGCCACCCCACCTCAGGTACAGGACTCACCCCCTCTCTGCCAATCCTGCCCTCGCTCATCTCTGCAGGTCCTCTCCTAACGCTTTCAGTGTGGGGGGCAGCGCCTCACCTGCTCAGCTTTTAGCACCTGCTCCCGCTATCCCTTAGGGATTCAGGTTTGACACTTTCAAGCAGTTTGCTCTGGGTGACTTCACAAACTCCTAGCTCACGTCCTTGTTCCTGACCCGTCCATTCCCTGAGCTCTTCCCACGCGCACAGTGAGGTGGTTCATACACAGCACGGCTTTGACCTCAAACCCAGCAGCATTGTGGTCCTGCGTGTTCCTTTACTAGGAACTTTGAACTTAGCTGTACATTTGCAGTTTTTCCATAACAGAAAGTTGGGAAAAGTGGATGTCTGTTGGACTAAAGGACAGTTATGGGCCCTCTCTGCTTAAAGTTCTACCTGGGGCTCCCAGCACTGGCGCAGGACCCCACCCTTCACCACCCCAGTGCCAGGAGTAGTCTTGGCTCAGCATAACCAAGGGCCTTGCTTTGAGTGACACCTAATCCCCCTCACAACGGGACACGGAGAAGGTCCTTGATCTAGGAGGCATCTGCTCTCAACACTGACTTCATGCTCTGGCAGCGAGCGGGCCTGCCAGTGCCGCCGTGAAGCTGGAGACAGCAACAGAGGGGAGCAGCTCGGGAGGGAGCAGCCAGGCTCTGGGGAGGGGAGTCCAGCCACTCTCCTTTACTGCCTCCCCAGCCAGAGAGCATTCTTGAGACACCGTATGGTTTTTGTCTCCAACTCATCCAGGAATAAAGGCAGCTCTGTGCCCTGCTGTGGGGGTTAACTCTAGCCAGGCGAGGGCTGAAGGAACAAGGGTGCCCCTGTTCCCGAAAAGGCGGCTAATAATATAACGATAAGTCATCTGTTCCCGCTGCACCCCCCGCTCCGAAAGGAGGACAGATTCTACACCCGCAGAGGGTTAGCTTAGCCCCTTCACACGGTGAGAGGTTGTCTCCTCTAAGGTTTTTCTCTCTTTGGACATCTTTTTTTTTTTTTTTTTTTATTGTTATGTTAATCACCATACATTACATCATTAGTTTTGGATGTAGTGTTCCATGATTCATTGTTTGTGCATAACACCCAGTGCTCCACGCAGAACGTGCCCTCTTTAATACCCATCACCAGGCTAAACCATCCCCCCACCCCCCTCCCCTCTAGAACCCTCAGTTTGTTTTTCAGAGTCCATCGTCTCTCATGGTTCGTCTCCCCCTCCGACTTACTCCCTTTCATTCTTCCCCTCCTGCTATCTTCTTCTTTTTTTTCTTAACATATATTGCATTATTTGTTTCAGAGATACAGATTTGTGATTCAACAGTCTTGCACAATTCACAGCGCTCACCATAGCACATACCCTCCCCAATGTCTATCACCCGGCCACCCCATCCCTCCCACCCCCCACCACTCCAGCAACCCTCAGTTTGTTTCCTGAGATTAAGAATTCCTCATATCATTTTTACCATAATTCATTAGTTTTTCAAAGTTAATTTTTTTACCTTTTTTTTGAAATTTTTTTCCCTTTTTCAACCAACATCTTATCAATCCCTTTTTTAAAGAAAACATTTTTTATTTTTCATTTTTAGACTCATATTTTTATCCCTTCATAGTAGTTACCCTTATTTTTGGCATATATATATAAGTTCTTCTCTCTTTAAAATTTTAAGATACAGTTTCTTCTAACAGATCAAAATATACCCTAAATCACTAGTGTATGGCTTTGTTCTAGTCTCCTGCCTGATCACATTCTCTCCCTTTTTCTTTCTTTTTTCTTTTTTCTTTTAAATCTTCTTCTTTCTTTTTAAAAAAACAACTTCTTATCAATTCCTTTTATAAAATCTTTTATAATTTTCATCTTTACAGTCATCTTCCATCTCTTCATTGTATCAACCCTTATTTTGTACATATATAAGTCTTTCTTCCTTTAAAATTTTAGTAGGCACTTTCTTCTAACAGACCAAAATATGCCCAAAAGCTAGTATGTGGCACTGATCTATGCACTAGCCTGATCATATTTGATCATATTCTGTTTTTTTTGTTTTGTTCTGTTTTTGTTTGTTTTTATCTTTTTCTTTTTCCTTTTTTTTTTTTCTCTTTCTTCTTTCTTTCCCTTTCTTGTCCCCTGGTTTCAGGTCTTTTCTGATTTGTATAGAGTATATTTGCTGGAGACGTTGTTAACCTGTGAGCATTCTGTTCTCTCATTCATCTATTCTCCTCTGGACAAAATGACAAGACGAAAAAAATCACCTCAGCAAAAAGAACAAGAGGTAGTATCATCTGCCAGGGACCTACTCAGTACTGACATGAGTACGATGTCGGACCTAGAGTTCAGAATCATGACTTTAAAGATACTAGCTGGGCTTGAAAAAAGTGTGGAAGTTATTAGAGAAACGCTTTCTGGAGAAATAAAAGAACTAAAATCTAACCAAGTCGAAATCAAAAAGGCTATTCATGAGGTGCAATCAAAAATGGGGGCACTAACTGCTAGGATAAATGAGGCAGAAGAGAGAATCAACGATATAGAAGACCAAATGATGGAAAATAAAGAGGCTGAGAAAAAGAGAGAGAAACAACTACAGGATCACGAGGGCAGAATTCGAGAGATAAGTGATACGATAAGATGAAACAACATTAGAATAATTGGGATCCCAGAAGAAGAAGAAAGAGAGAGAGGGGCAGAAGGTATATTGGAGCAAATAATAGCAGAGAACTTCCCTAATGTGGGGAAGGAAACAGGCATCAAAATCCAGGAGGCACAGAGAACCCCTCTCAAAATCAATAAAAATTGGTCAACACCCCGACATCTAATAGTAAAACTTACGAGTCTCAGAGACAAAGAGAAAACCCTGAAAGCAGCTCGGGAGAAGAGATATGTAACCTACAATGGTAGAAACATTAGATTGGCAACAGACCTATCCACAGAGACCTGGCAGGTCAGAAAGGACTGGCATGATATCTTCAGAGCACTAAACGAGAAAAATATGCAGCCAAGAATACTATATCCAGCTAGGCTGTCATTGAAAATAGAAGGAGAGATAAAAAGCTTCCAGCACAAACAAAAACTAAAGGAATTTGCAAACACAAAACCAGCCCTACAAGAAATATTGAAAGGGGTCCTCTAAGCAAAAAGGGAGCCTAAAAGCAGCATAGATCAGAAAGGAACACAGACAATATACAGTAACCGTCACCTTACCGGCAATACAATGGCACTAAATTCATACCTTTCAATAGTTACCCTGAATGTAAATGGGCTCAATGTCCCAATCAAAAGACCCAGGCTATCAGATTGGATTAAGAAACAAGATCCATCCATATGCTCTCTGCAAGAGACTCATTTTAGACCCAAAGACACCCCCAGATTGAAAGTGAGGGGGTGGAAAACCATTTACCATGCTAATGGACACCAAAAGAAAGCTGGGGTGGTAATCCTTATATCAGACAAAATAGATTTTAAAACAAAGACTGTAATAAGAGATGAAGAAGGACACTATATCCTACTTAACGGGTCTATCCAACAAGAAGATCTAACAATTGTAAATATCTATGCCCCTAACGTGGGAGCAGCCAATTATATAAGGCAATTAATAACAAAAGCAAAGAAACACATTGACAACAATACAATAATAGTGGGGGACTTTAACACCCCCCTGACTGAAATGGACAGATCATCTAAGCAAAAGATCAACAAGGAAATAAAGACTTTAAATGACACACTGGACCAAATGGACTTTACAGACATATTCAGAACATTCCATCCCAAAGCAACGGAATACACATTCTTCTCTAGTGCCCATGGAACATTCTCCAGAATTGATCCCATCCTAGGTCACAAATCAGGTCTCAACTGGTACCAAAAGACTGGGATTATTCCCTGCATGTTTTCAGACCACAATGCTTTGAAACTAGAACTCAATCACAAGAGGAAAGTCGGAAAGAACTCAAATACATGAAGGCTAAAGAGCATCCTACTGAAGAATGAATGGGTCAACCAGGAAATTAAAGAAGAATTTAAAAAATTCATGGAAACCAATGAAAATGAAAACACAACCGTTCAAAATCTCTGGGATACAGCAAAGGCAGTCCTGAGAGGAAAGTATATAGTAATACAAGCCTTTCTGAAGAAACAAGAAAGGTCTCAAATACACAACCTAACCCTACACCTAAAGGAGCTAGAGAAAAACCAGCAAATAAAGCCTAAACCCAGCAGGAGAAGAGAAATCATAAAGATCAGAGCAGAAATCAATGAACTAGAAACCAAAAGAACAGTAGAACAGATCAACGAAACTAGGAGCTGGTTCTTTGAAAGAATTAACAAGATTGATAAACCCCTGGCCAGACTGATCAAAAAGAAAAATGACCCAAATCAACAAAACCATGAATGAAAGAGGAGAGATCACAACCAACACCAAAGAAATACAAACAATTATAAGAACATATTATGAGCAACTCTATGCCAGCAAATTAGATAACCTGGAAGAAATGGGTGCATTCCTAGAGGTTTATCAACTACCAAAATTGAACCAGGAAGAAATAGAAAACCTGAACAGATCTATAACCACTAAGGAAATTGAAGCAGTCATCAAAAATCTCCCAACAAACAAAAGCCCAGGGCCAGATGGCTTCCCAGGGGAATTCTATCAGACATTTAAAGAAGAATTAATACCTATTCTCCTGAAACTGTTCCAAAAAATAGAAATGGAAGGAAAACTTCCAAACTCATTTTATGAGGCCACCATTACCTTGATCCCAAAACCAGACAAAGACCCCATCAAAAAGGAGAATTACAGACCAATATCCTTGATGAACATGGATGCAAAAATTCTCACCAAAATACTAGCCAATAGGATCCAACAGTACATTAAAAGGATTATTCACCATGACCAAGTGGGATTTATCCCGGGGCTGCAAGGCTGGTTCAACATCCACAAATCAATCAACGTGATACAATACATTAACAAAAGAAAGAACAAGAATCATATGATCCTCTCAATAGATGCAGAGAAAGCATTTGACAAAGTACAGCATCCTTTCTTGATCAAAACTCTTCAGAGTATAGTAATAGAGGGTACATACCTCAATATCATAAAAGCCATCTATGAAAAACCTACAGCGAATATCATTCTCAATGGGGAAAGGCTGAGAGCTTTTCCCCTAAGGTCAGGAATGCGGCAGGGATGTCCGCTCTCACCACTGCTATTCAACATAGTATTAGAAGTCCTAGCCACAGCAATCAGACAACAAAAAGAAATCAAAGGCATCCAAATCGGCAAAGAGGAAGTCAAACTCTCACTCTTTGCGGATGATATGATACTGTATGTGGAAAACCCAAAAGACCACCCCAAAACTGCTAGAGCTCATACAGGAATTCAGTGAAGTGGCAGGATAGAAAATCAATGCACAGAAATCAGTGGCATTCCTATACACCAACAACAAGACAGAAGAGAGACAAATCAAGGAGTCGATCCCATTTACAATTGCATCCAAAACCATAAGATACCTAGGAATAAATTTAACCAAAGAGGCAAAGGATCTGTACTCAGAAAACTAGAAAATACTCAGGAAAGAAATTGAAGAAGACACAAAGAAATGGAAAAACGTTCCATGCCCATGGATTGGAAGAACAAACATTGTGAAGATGTCCATGCTACCTAGAGCAATCTACACATTCAATGCAATCCCCATCAAAATACCATCCACTTTTTTCAAAGAAATGGAACAAATAATCCTAAAATTTGTATGGAACCAGAAGAGACCCCGAATAGCCAGAGGACTCTTGAAAAAGAAAAGCAAAGCTGGCGGCATCACAATTCCGGACTTCCAGCTCTATTACAAAGCTGTCATCATCAAGACAGTATGGTACTGGCACAAAAACAGACACATAGATCAGTGGAACAGAATCAAGAGCCCAGAAATGGACCCTCAACTCTATGGTCAACTTATCTTTGACAAAGCAGGAAAGAATCTCCAATGGAAAAAAGACAGTCTCTTCAACAAATGGTTTTGGGAAAATTGGACAGCCACATGCAGAAGAATGAAACTGGACCATTTCCTTACACCACACACAAAAATAGACTCCAAATGGTTGAAAGACCTAAACGTGAGACAGGAGTCCATCAACATCCTAAAGGAGAACACAGGTAGCAACCTCTTCGACCTCAGCCGCAGCAACTTCTTCCTAGAAACATCGCCAAAGGCACGGGAAGCCAGGGCAAAAATGAACTATCGGGATTTCATCAAGATAAAAAGCTTTTGCACAGCAAAAGAAACAGTCCACAAAACCAAAAGACAACCGACAGAATGGGAGAAAATATTTGCAAATGACATATCAGATAAAGGGCTAGTATCCAAAATCTATAAAGAACTTATCAAACTCAACACCCAAAGAACAAATAATCCAATCAAGAAATGGGCAGAAGACATGAACAGACATTTTTCCCAAGGAGACATCCAAATGGCCAACGGACACATGAAAAAGTGCTCAACATCGCTCGGCCTCAGGGAAATCCAAATCAAAACCTCCATGAGATACCACCTCACACCCGTCAGAATGGCTAAAATTAACAAGTCAGGAAACAACAGATGTTGGCGGGGATGTGGAGAAAGGGGAACCCTCCTACACTGTTGGTGGGAATGCAAGCTGGTGCAGCCACTCTGGAAAACAGTTTGGAGGTTCCTCAAACAGTTGAAAATAGAGCTACCCTACGATCCAGCAATTGCACTACTGGGTATTTACCACAAAGATACAAATGTAGGGATCTGAAGGGGTACGTGCACCCCGATGTTTATAGCAGCAATGTCCACAATAGCCAAGCTGTGGAAAGAGCCAAGACGTCCATCGACAGATGAATGGATAAAGAAGAGGTGGTATATATACACAATGGAATATTATGCAGCCAGTAAAAGGAATGAGATCTTGCCATTTGTAACGACATGGATGGAACTGGAGGGTGTTATGCTGAGTGAAATAAGTCAATCTGAGAAAGACATGTATCACATGACCTCACTGATATGAGGAATTCTTAATCTCAGGAAACAAACAGGGTTGCTGGAGTGGTGGGGGGTGGGAGGGATGGGGTGGCTGGGTGATAGACATTGGGGAGGGTATGTGCTATGGTGAGCGCTGTGAATTGTACAAGACTGTTGAGTCACGGATCTGTACTTCTGAAACAAATAATGTAACATACGTTAAGAAAAAAAAAAAGAAGAAGAAGATAGCAGGAGGGGAAGAATGAAGGGGAGTAGGCCGGAGGGGGGAGATGAACCATGAGAGACGATGGACTCTGAAAAACAAACTGAGGGTTCTAGAGGGGAGGGGGTGGGTTAGCCTGGTGATGGGTAATGAAGAGGGCACGTTCTGCGTGGAGCACTGGGTGTTATGCACAAACAATGAATCATGGAACACTACATCAAAAACTAATGATGTAATGTATGGTGATCTACATAACAATAAAAAAATTATTAAAAAAAGAATTCCTCATATCAGTGAGGTCATAATGATACATGTCTTTCTCTGATTGACTTATTTCGGTCAGCCTAACACCCTCCACTTCCATTCACGTCGTTGCAAATGGCAAGATCTCATTCCTTTTGCTGGCTGCATAATATTCCATTGTGTATATATACCACCTCTTCTTTATCCATTCATCTGTCGATGGACATCTTGGCTCTTTCCACAGTTTGGCTATTGTGGACATGCTGCTATAAACACTGGGGTGCACGTACCCCTTTGGATTCCTACATTTGTATCTTTGTGGTAAATACCCAGTAGTGCAATTGCTGGATCGTAGGGTAGCTCTATTTTCAACTGTTTGAGGAACCTCCACACTGTTTTCCAGAGTGGTTGCACCAGCTTTGGACATCTTTTTAAAATATTCATATTATGTGTGGCCTTTTCTTCCTCTTCATCTCAATAAACAGATAGCTGCTATAATCTACTCCGGGTCATCAAGAAAACCAGTCGCACCATCCTGTGACACAGGCAAGCCTTCAGATACAGGAGATTTAAATGTCCACGATGTGCCCTACACGGAGCCTAGCACGGTGTGTCTGACAGTTTGAGATCGCACTGAATGCACACATGTAGTCTGGGAGGAAGGTGCCTCGTCTCCATTTTACAGGTGGGAACATGGAGGCTCCGAGACATGAGGCCAAAGCCCTGCCCCCCAAGCAATTTACAAGGGGTTCTTTCCTCTCCTGAAAACACGTTTCCAGAGGACCAGATCTTTGAATGCCTGATGTCTAGTTTTTAAGCCATTTTCTGCGCTGGAGGTTGTTCTTGTCCCTTCTTCTGTCTTCCTGGGGGTTTCTTCTGGAGAGCGGAGTCCTTCCCACCTCAGATCCTCTCCGTTCTGGCCTTGGGTGAGCCCCAGGCCCTCCTTCCATGTCCTCACACACAGAGAGAGGTTGGTTAGCAAATGGCCTGTGCATCCGTTCGGGTGACACTTCAGACCCTATGACCACGAACGTGATGGAGAGAAGAGAGAGAGGCTGGTGATTCTGGAACAGCTGGGGTCAGAGGCCGATGACATTTCCAAGCTGGTGCCAAACGCGGCCATGTGACAAGTGCTCTTTTACAAGGCACTCAGAGGAATCCTGTACCGACTATGTCCCCTCCATTTCCTGGGTATGGATGTAGTTGGACAGATGGGTACATGGGTGACTACAAAACGGAAACCCCAAAGTGCCACACAGTCCCTCCCAGCCAGTCTCGGTGCTTGAGGAGGAACGGCAAGGACCCACCCCCAGCATTGGCCTGCCCGGACTACCCACGACCCTCCCTGCTGCTCGGCCCCTGGGCCTTGCTGACACCCCTGCTCCCAGGGGACACGATCCTAACCAGGCTTCCCGAGGAGATGGCCAGCCACCAGCAGAGCGGTTTGGACTGACGAGCAGACAGGACAGGCTGCAGGGAGACCAGTGTATTTCGGGGCACGGACAGAGACCAGGAGCACCAATGCTCCTTCCCTACATGAGGAGGGCGTCCTAGCCCAAACTGGAAGAGAAGGGGCAGGGAAAGGGGCGCCTGGGGGGCTCAGTCGGTGAAACATCTGCCTTCAGCTCAGGTCATGATCCCCGGGTCCGGGGATGGAGTCCCAGTCGGGCTCCCTGCTCAGCGGGGAGTCTGCTTCTCCCTCTGCCTGCCGCTCCCCCTGCTTGTGTTCGCTCTCTCTTGCTCACTCTCTCTCTCAAAAAAATAAACAAATAAATAAAATCTTTAAGGAAAAAAAAAAGAAGAAGGGGCAGGGAAACACAGCCATCCCAGCAGGCTGGAGGGGCATGCCGGCAGGGTAGCAACTTTCTGCCCCGGTAGTCGCTCACAAATATGTTACTACGATCTGAAATTGCCTCAATTTTGAACACAACTGACTCATCATTTCGAGTGTAAACTATTCAGAGTAAGGCTACCCTTCATTTCCTTTGTATCTTCTCGAAGTGCCCCAAGCAGGGACCAGCATCCAGAGGGTGTTTCATTAGTCTCCCTCCATCCGGGGACTGTGGCCCCGCTCCCCCTTCCCTGCCCCACGCCTCTCTGCGTAGCCTCCTTTCCCGCGCTTGGGATGAGAGGGTCGTCCGTTCTCGAGTGGGAACGCTGACCCACAGTTCTAGCTACAGTTAGTCACAGGATGCCCACCCGGCCACCCTCCCAAGAGTGTGGCCAAGGATAAAGGGGGGGCAAACAAAAAAGTCGAAGGACAATGGGCAAAAGCTTCAAATCTACACTTACTCTGGTCTTGAGGTTTTATGTTTCCAATCTTTGGAAAACAACCACATGTGTCAGACAGCTCCCTGCGGGCCCACCGCCCCCCCTGCCCCCCACCCAGGCCGGCAGCTGGTCCTCCCCGATTGGTAATACATCTTAATACAGCCGGCCCGCACGCAGCTGTTGCTGAGAATACCGACTGCCGGAATGGCTCCCTGGCAGTTGTGCACTTGTCCGTCCTCCTGGGGCTTCAGAAAGGATTAAGTTAATAATGACACTAATAAGACAGAAAGTTACACAGTAAACAGGGAGCAGGAGGAGGTGTCACTATTATCAGTGTTGTTGCTCCTCTTGTTCCCGGTATAGTTGTACTCTAACACAACCCTGTGTTGGGACAACAGTCTTGCTCACCATCCCCAGGGGATTTTAGCTTTTCCTCCTGGGTGGCATCCACTGTTCCGTGTGCCGGGACGGACCGAGCTCTGTGCCCGCAGCCGGGCTCACACTGACTGCAAAGCCCCAGCCGCCCGCAGGATCAGGCCCTCGGCAGCCAGACAGCTGCTCCTGGCACGGCAAGCGAGGCGGTGCCAGCCCCAAGTCCAGAGAAAGGCATCTCAAACTTCCCACTTCTATAGCTGGAAAATGGTTACGGATCCTGCTCATTTCTATATATACCTTTCCCTTGGCAACGACCAAAAAACGTGAGGAAGGAGCTGCTTCTCAGCTTGTGGTGTCGGTCACTCTCTTTCCAAATATAGAGAAGGAATGAGCCAGTGGGGTTGCAGGGGGGCCTATAAAAGCCCAGGCGGCGGCAGCCCCTCTGTAGCTCCCTCTCTCCTGGGCGGAGGTAAGTCACAGCGCCCCTCTCGTGTTTTCCGTCTCTGTGCTTCAGAGGACACCGGCTCGGTGGGGCCGGGCATGCGGTGCGTGGCCCTGCCTGGCTTTGGTAAGAATCGCTTCGATGGGAGGCTGGATCTCTCTGGCCCAAATGGCCATCCCCCTCTGCCTCCAGCACCCCACCGAGGTAGGGGTCCTTCAGGCCCTCCTGCCGCCTCCCCACGCTCCCCGTGACCTCATCTTTGGGTGCCCTCTTGGGTAGGATACGTCTGCGCACGCCGTGGACCGCAGCCTGTCCACCGTGGCCTGCTGTTCTCCCCTGGCCGCACTGATCCATGCAGAGGGCGGGGGAGGGGGGCACTGTGCCCCCTCCCCTGCCCTCTCCTCCCCTCCCCCCCCGCCCCGGGCTGTGTGCCTGTCCGGCGCCCTGTCCTCTCAAGACCACACTGGCTGTGCAGCAATGACCACTGTCAGAGACATCTCTCTGTCCACCGCAGACTAGGAGACCTGACCCTGGCCGGAACCACAAGCTTCTTCTCAGGGATTCTGACCTCACTGCCCAGTACTGGGCAGTCCTGGGAGGCACTGCCGGTTGGAGCCAGATTTGGAGGCAGTTGGGATTTCCCTGCCTTAGTGGCTTCCCTGTGGGTGGTGTCCCATTTGCTCCTCCAGCTCGCATCTGGGGCAAGGCTGTTCTTAAGTGATCAGCCTTGGTCCTTATGTAGTTATCCCAGCAAGAGCTGCGCAAAGCTGAACCGGACACTCCCCCGTGCCCTGACTCTGCCTTTTGCGTATTGATTGCAGGTCTGATATTTCCACAGGTGCTGTTCTGTGCTGCCTTCCTGTGGGTGTGACCATTCAGGTGAGAAAGCTGCTCAGGTCCCTGGGCTGTTGGAAGTCTCCAGGTAATGCCAGGTTCCCCATCCCTCCCACCTCCCAGGGGCCTTGAGGGCACGGAGTCTAAGAGAGCTCAGACAAGCACAACTTAGGTGGAAGAGGAAACTTCCAGACCAATGCTGGCATCCGATGCTGCTTCTAGTCTGAGCCACTAAAGGAAGCCAAAGCAGGTTTCCTTGTGTGAGGAGGTAGCCACCTTGAACCTGAAGGGTCCAAAAATTCCTTAGCTATTTGCCCCTTAGCACACTCTCTTTGAAGAATGGTTATTTTTTTATGATGTTTACTTGTAAAGCTTTCCTCGGCAACCGCTGAGTTTTGCAGACCGGGAAAGTGAGGTCCCAGGAGCTGCACTCACCCCTGGGGGCCCTTCACTGTCAGATCCAAACCTTGGATCACCTGTGCTCTGTGCCCTTTGCACAGAAAAGCCACGGGGCAAATATGTGCACATGTGATTTCTGCAGCACTTGGGTCCCGCGGGTGGAGCCCCAGGGGATGGAGGGCGGCCCGGCTCCTGGACCTCTGCTCACGGGGTGCCGCGGGCAGGCGGAGCGGGCGGGGCGTCACCCGCCTGTCTGCCTTCCAGTGGCACCATGAGTAGCGACACTGAAATGGAAGTGTTCGGCATCGCCGCTCCTTTCCTCCGGAAGTCGGAAAAGGAGAGGATCGAGGCTCAGAACCAGCCCTTTGACGCCAAGACCTACTGCTTTGTGGTCGACTCAAAGGAGGAATACGCCAAGGGGAGAATTAAGAGTAGCCAGGATGGGAAGGTCACGGTGGAAACCGAGGACAACCGGGTAAGCCTCTCGCACGCCCTGTGCAGGCCCTCGGGGCCCTCTGTCTGCCTGGCAGGGTCCCCAAGTCTGTGCACCTGCCCACCCCTACCGCTTCCAGAGGCGGCTCTGGCACCTGGATGCCTTGCATGGCTTCCCTGCCTTGGCTTCCCAGGTGCCCTCGGAGACAGTGGAGTGAAAGCTGGACTCGGGTTGAAGGGTAGAAGGACAAGCCGGTGTGGCCGCTCTTTGCCAATGTTCATGTCACTTTTGGCATCGCAAGGGTGTGGGGCTTCCCAACAGTGAGAAGACATCCTTCAGTAGAATATTCCCCTTTGATAGCCTGGGTTTCCCTACTTCTTCTAGCAGTAGCCGTCTAGCTGAGGAAGTAAGGGAAAGTGAGTAAGGGATCCTAGTGGACCACAGACTCCACGTGAAATGGCAGCCTCCCCATTTCATGAAGGCCATGAGCAGCGTAGCCTACTACGTTCTGTCCCAGAACATTAGTAGTGAAATCCTGGACTTCACTAGCTTCTGAAATCGAGACCAGAAGAATCTGGAAATGTTCTGAGAAAAGTTAAAAAAAATATTAAAAGAAGAAAAAGGAAAATCTGAAGGAGGAGGGCATAGTGTCACTGGGATGGGTGTGAAGAACGCAGGTAGTGAGATTCGCCCTTCGAGGCCATCACCCCCTGAGGCTCCCAGAGGGGGCTCTCTGTACACGTCAGATGTCGGGGCTGAGAGTGGGTTTACAAAGCAGCAGGGAAGGGGGAACCCAGGCGGTCTAGACTCTTCACAAGAAGGGCTTGTTGCATGGGGCGGTTTAAGTGACTCCTGCTTGAAGGCAGGAGAAGGCAGGTTTCCCACCCGCCTTGCCCAGAGATGGGAGCGCTGTAGAGAGAAAAGGGTTAAATCCCTGAGTGACGGAGACCATCACACGCTCCCGGTGCCCCTGTGAGCTACCCTGGCCCCGTCTTCTTCCACTGTCCGAGGGTCCTTTTCCCCAGGGCTTGCCCCTTGGGATCCAGGCTCTTCGTGGGAGACAAAAAATGCCAAACAGGGGCAAGACACACAGAGGACACTAGGTAGTCACTGTACCTCTTCCAACTCAGACCCTGGTGGTCAAACCAGAGGACGTGTATGCGATGAACCCCCCCAAGTTCGACCGGATCGAGGACATGGCCATGCTGACCCACCTGAACGAGCCGGCCGTGCTGTACAACCTCAAAGACCGCTACACGTCCTGGATGATCTACGTCAGTGCCTAGGGTCCCTGGGGCGGTCGGTGCGGTGGGGTGGAGATGTGGGTGACCAGGGTGTGACAAAGCTGTTGAACAAAAGAGGGGAGACTGGAGGAAACAGAGGAGGAGGGGAGGAGACAGGCAGGGGGTGAGGGAGGAAAGGGGGATTAGGAGGAAGAGAGGCGGGAAGCAGGGAGCAGGGAGCAGGGCAGGAGAACCAGCCGAGGGCTGGGGCAGGGCAGGGTCGCTTGCTAGTCGCAGGAGGGCCGGTCGGTCCCCTCTGCGTCTCTGTGTCTCATCTCTAAAGAGAAACCCATCCCTCCTTTACGGGTTTAGTGTAAAGAGACAGAATGGCGGCAGAGGGCTTTACATGCGCACGCGCGCGCACGCGGTTTTTCCACTCCCACAGACCTACTCGGGCCTCTTCTGCGTCACCGTGAACCCCTACAAGTGGCTGCCGGTGTACAACCCCGAGGTGGTGGAAGGCTACCGAGGCAAGAAGCGCCAGGAGGCCCCGCCCCACATCTTCTCCATCTCCGACAACGCCTATCAGTTCATGCTGACCGGTGAGTCTCTGGGAGGGGGCCTGCCGTGGAGGGGCCCCGCTGGGGCTCCGCACAAAGGGAGGAGGGGAGGGGTAGTTAGAGAGGGCTGGAAGAGGCCAGGTCTTTTAGGGACTTGCAGGCTCTGCTAGGAAGTTTGGATCGAACACAAGAATAGGTTAAACCATATGAAACCGACATTTGGGGGGGGCGGGGGCGAGGATGAAGATTGACAATTTCACATAGTTCAGCCCAGAGGGATGACAAGCCGCTGGTTGGTTCAAAGCAGAGGCTTCACGTCTGAGTGTCGCTGTCAAGAAGGAGGCTCTTGCAGCCGCCCCCAGGACCACACAAAATGCTACAGGGAGGAAGCCGGGCGTAGCAAACCGCGACTGCTTGACAAGGGGCAGAGGGCTGGGGAGGCTCTTCATATTGCTGTCAACTCTGTTTCATTTTTTGCCTTTGGCAGATCGTGAGAACCAGTCCATTCTGATCACGTAAGTATTCAAGACCCAGAGCAGCTTCGTAGCTACGGCTCTTTGTCTCCAAGGCAGGAGGCAAAGGCACCGTTTGCTCTATTAATTAGAAAGTAGGGGCTCCTGGGTGGCTCAGTTGTTAGGCGTCTGCCTTCAGCTCAGGTCATGATCCCAGGGTCCTGGGATCGAGCCCCGCTTTGGGCTCCCTGCTCAGTGGGAAGCCTGCTTCTCCCTCTCCCGCTCCCCCTGCTTGTGTTCCCTCTCTCGCTGTCTCTCTCTCTCTCTGTCAAATAAATAAATAAATAAAATCTTTAAAAAAATAAAAAATGTACTTAGAGCAGGGGCGCCTGTGTGACTCCGTTGGTGAAGCTTCCGACTCTTGATTGCGGCTCAGGTCCTGGTCTCAGGGTCATGAGATCAAGCCCCTCGTCGGGCTCCACACTCATCGGGGAGTCTGCTTGAGATTTTTCTCTCCCTCTCCCTCTGCCCCTCCTCCCCTTGCACTCTTTCTCTCTTTAAAAAAAAAGAAAAGAAAAGTACTCAGAGCAGAGTCTGTGATGAAAAGACGGAGATGGGGATGCACACACAGGAGGGTATACATAAGGTCTCGAAAACTGGAATCATCCACCGTCAGGGCATCTCAGCTGTGTTGAGGCTTCCCTTGCGCCTTGGCCTCTCCACATAGTTTCTCACATTTGTTTGGCAGGTGTGTGTCTGCTGTGGCTCGTATGTCCAGGCCTCTGTGTGACATCCTGGGGAGGCTGTTTATACTAACAGGACACATTTCTCTCTCCCTCTCTCTTTCGATCACTCCAAATAGCGGAGAATCCGGGGCAGGAAAGACTGTGAACACCAAACGGGTCATCCAGTACTTTGCAACAATTGCAGCCACTGGAGACCTCGCAAAAAAGAAGGACTCCAAAATGAAGGTATAGGGGAGGGAAAGGCTTACTGTGTTAACTTCACAGCGAGGGGCGAGGGCAGGCAAGGACTTGAAGTCCTAAGAGAGCCAGTTACTGCAGACAACCCAGGGTGTGGTTGATCTTCCAGGACCAGATCCTGTGACTTTCTAAAAAAGCAAGGCTCTAAGGCTTAACTAAGGAAGGTCATTTGGGGAGAAGCTCAGAGAGCTTGTTCTTTTAGGGCAGAATCACATGTACCGACTTAAGAGAATTGTAGCAATACTCGCTTTTCAAAACAGAGCGGTTACGACCCGTAAGAAATTAATGCAGACACCCGAACTCACTGGAGAGAAGCAAGGCATTTTGAAGCATTAAGGGAATTTTACATCAAGACACCCAAGTACGCCCATATGTCACAAAATAGCAGAAGCGTTTCAGCTGAGCCACGTGCAGGATTTGGTTGAGACTTGTCCTGGAAAGCCAGGGGGACGGAGACGGGCTCGGCCATGGGCTTCCAGGCAGCAAGGGCGGGTAGGCGGGCAGAGCTGGGGAGCATTCCCAGCATCACTTGCAGCTGCTTCCTCCCCTGACGTCTTGCCTTAGGGGACACTGGAAGACCAAATCATCAGTGCCAACCCATTGCTGGAGGCCTTCGGGAACGCCAAGACCGTGAGGAATGACAATTCCTCCCGCTTTGTGAGTCTAACTTCAGTTCCGCTGGGGTTTCTCGGGGCCTTCGGACAGGCGAGTTTCCTGTCCTCACGGAGGCTACAGAGGCTATGGGGCTGGGGGCAGGGGGGTGGGGGCTAGGGGGGTAGAAGGATGGGGGGTTGGGGAGGTGGGGGGGAGGGCATATAGCCAATGACAGAACGAAACTCAGCAGTGAGACAATTTCATGAAAAGCTCAATAAACAGGGAGTAACTGGGGACAGGGTCTCCTTTAGACAAGGTTGGCAGAAAAGGCATCGAGGGGGGCCGGCCTGTGAACCCCAAGATCTGTAGGATGAGGAGGGACAAAGGGAAGAGCAAGAGCACACTCTCCGAGGTGGGGAAGGGCCAGGTATAGTCAAGGGACCCACGAGAGTTTGCGCGGCGGCAGCAAGGTGGACAGGAGGTGGGTCCCACAAGGTGGGGGAAGAGGTAGACAGAGGTCTGGTCATGTAGGAGCATGGAGGCCATGAGAAGGGGGCTGGATTTTATTCCGGAAGCGCCTGAGGGATTCTGTAAGCTGGGAAATGATATGGTTTCATTTGCATCTTGAAAAAAGTCACTCTGGGCGCCTGGGTGGCTCAGTTGGTGAAGCGTCTGCCTTCGGCTCAGGTCATGATCTCGGGGTCCTGGGATAGAGCCCCGCATCGGGCTCCCTGCTCTGCGGGGGGCCTGCTTCTCCCTCTGCCCCTCCGCCTGTCTCTCGTGAATAAATAAATAAAATCTTTAAAAAAAAAAAAAAGAAAGAAAAAAGTTACTCTGTTACTTTACAACTGGATGGGGTCGGGGGTTTGGAGGAATTGTGGGGTGAAGGGCATGGAAGCAAGGGGACACATCACACTGGGCAGAGAATGGAGAAGAAGGAAGACACACTGAATTTTAGGTAGGGGAAGAAATCTCCTGTTCACGTTGCCCAGGAGACTCGCGGGAACACCTGGAGCCACGTAGACACTGGTGTCCCTTTCCCCCCACAGGGCAAGTTCATCCGAATCCACTTTGGAACCACTGGGAAGCTGGCCTCTGCGGATATTGAAACTTGTAAGTCAACTACAGAGCAGATGGCGTCTTGGGGTGGGTGGAGCAATCTGGAAAACAGTGCCGTATTCGTGTCCACAGATCTGCTGGAAAAATCAAGAGTGACCTTCCAGCTGAAGGCTGAGAGAAGCTACCACATCTTCTACCAAATCCTCTCCAACAAGAAGCCTGAGCTCATAGGTGAGGCATCTGGGCCCTGACGTCACCAGACCAAGGAGGGTTGCACCGGCCTATACATAGGTGACTCGGCAGCCAACGGAGGAAGTTTGTTTTAGAAGTGGGATGGGGCTATTTTTGACAGCGATGTGCCAGTTTGAAAGATACTGAATCCCCTGGGCAGGAAGGAGATTAAACCACAACCGAAAGCAGCAAGGGTTCGTGAAAACCTTCTGCACAACTAAGCGTTTAATTGTCCTTCAGCGCCCCCTGGTGTTCTAACGTAGGAAGCCGCCTCTCTCCAGACCAACTGCCCCTGGTCCCACGCCCAACACGGGCCTATGTGCACGTCGTGTGCTTGCTCCACCTTCTGGTCCCAAAGCCTGGAAACAGGCTGCAGCCCTTCAACAGGTTTTGGAAAAGGCTATGATAATACCAAAGCACCTGTGCTTCCCCTCGGTGTGGGCTCCTCTCCTGACCCAGGCTCAGCTAGCTTCCCATATTAATTTCCCCAACCTACACTGATGTGCGCCATTCACGTGCAGAGCAAGAGAACCTAAATGTTCTCTCAGGGGCTCTTAATCCACATGGCACGGGCACGCTGCAGGAAAGCAATTTCTGACTCTCAATTCAATTTGGGCTCCAGTGGTGAAAGTCTCAGCCCAGAATCTAGGAGCTCAGATCGACTGCGTGGATGTTTGCTTTGCATCTGTGTGACCTCTTTATTTGAAATTTCTTGTTTCAGAGCTGCTGCTTATTACAACCAACCCTTACGACTACCCGTTCATCAGCCAGGGTGAAATCCTGGTGGCCAGCATTGACGATGCGGAGGAGCTGTTGGCTACGGACGTAAGTAGAATGAGGAGGAGGGTGTGGGGTGCTCCTCCTCCATCACTTGGGTCAACCGACTAACCTGCCGTTCTTTGGCTGTCAGAGTGCCATCGACATCCTGGGCTTCACCCCAGAAGAGAAGTCTGGGCTCTACAAGCTCACGGGGGCCGTGATGCATTATGGGAACATGAAGTTCAAGCAGAAGCAGCGGGAGGAGCAGGCCGAGCCAGACGGCACCGAAGGTACGAAATAACCACACCAGGCCACTCACCAGAGCTGGGTGACGGGTCAGTGGAGATCATTTGGTGCCTCTTTTGAAAGCAATGAATCCTCTCCTGGGCTCTGATGCCTACCTACCGTTACCACCTCCATTTGCTGAATCACAGGGATGGGCCTGTTTCAAAGGCAATGAGACATGACCAGGGCTTTCTGGAACCCAGTCCTGCCTTCCCATGAAACCTACTGTATTCTCAGAGTGACTTAGCTTCCACTGGCCACATACAAGCATTTAAAGATAAGGGATGTAAAAAAACAGCCAAGACAAGCTTCGCCAAGCTTTGAAACATCTGCAGAATTTTTCAAAGTGGTTCTTCTACTTTGCCAAGTATCAGGAGTGCCTCTTTGTGATCGTTTTTCTTTTCCTGGCAGTGGCCGACAAAACAGCCTATCTGATGGGCCTGAACTCGTCAGACCTCCTGAAAGCTTTGTGCTTCCCCAGGGTGAAAGTCGGGAATGAGTATGTTACCAAAGGTCAAACCGTGGATCAGGTAAGCTCCTGCTTCGAGGCTGTGAGAGACGCAGGCTTCCGATGGCCACTGCCTTCCGACTCCTGTGATCTTTCCCCCAACAGGTTCACCATGCTGTGAATGCCCTTTCCAAATCAGTTTATGAAAAGCTGTTCTTGTGGATGGTCACTCGCATCAACCAACAACTGGATACAAAGCTGCCAAGACAACACTTCATCGGTGTTTTGGACATTGCCGGCTTTGAGATCTTTGAGGTCTGGGTTCCTTAGGTTCATGTTTTCATGTGGGGTGGGATTGGTCATCATGATCCCATAGGAAGATATCAAGGTGAGCATATGTCAGAGCATCACATCGTGTAGGAAACCGTAGGGCAGATAAGGTAGAAGAGAAACACCTTGCGGGGAGGGGGGTTGTATAATTTCAAGAGAGCAGAAGACTTGGGACAAGTGGAATTTTATAAAGGACATTGTTAAATGGATAAAAGAAAGCACTCAAATGCAATCACTGACATGGGTAGAGTCAGGCATATAGAGGATTTGATAAGCCAATCATGCGACCTTTACATAAATATCCTGCTGGTTCTGGGTTAGAAGTATGTAGCTGTTCTTGAGAGCATATATTTTGTGTCTACCAGACACAAGACATGCTGGCGAATGAAAGATGAGTTTGTAGTTCATAGAGGGAAACGGAAGGTATATATGGTACACGGAAGCGTAACTATAAAATAAGGCGGACCATGGTTGGTGCACAGGAGAGATCCCGACCACAGGGACTCAGGAGACAGAGAAACACCTAGCTGGAAGTTCAGAGAAGTCTCCAAGGAAGAGATATGATCTGGGCTAGACGTTGAAGAATATGCCCATATCTGAAGGGCTAAATGAGCTGGCAAAGAGGTAAAGAGGAGGCAAGGTTGATGGATGTTTGATTTTGAAGGAAGTCGGACTTTGCATGTGAACACTCTATTTTGGTATTAGTATAACAGCCTGGAGCAGCTGTGCATCAACTTCACCAACGAGAAGCTGCAACAGTTCTTCAACCACCACATGTTCGTGCTGGAGCAGGAGGAGTACAAGAAGGAGGGCATCGAGTGGACCTTCATCGACTTCGGGATGGACCTGGCTGCCTGCATCGAGCTCATCGAGAAGGTCTCCTGATCTGTCCACTCAATAACATCTTCTCCTAAACTCTGTGGCTCATCCTACAGCTCATATTTACCCTATATGCATTTTGCTTTGCTTTAATCCAGCCCATGGGCATCTTCTCTATCCTGGAAGAGGAGTGCATGTTCCCCAAGGCCACAGACACCTCCTTCAAGAACAAGCTGTATGACCAGCACCTGGGCAAGTCCAGCAACTTCCAGAAGCCCAAGGTGGTCAAGGGCAGGGCTGAAGCGCACTTCTCACTGATCCACTACGCAGGCACCGTGGACTACAGTGTCTCGGGCTGGCTGGAGAAGAACAAGGACCCGCTGAATGAGACTGTGGTGGGGCTGTACCAGAAGTCCTCCAACAGGCTCCTGGCGCATCTCTATGCCACCTTCGCGACAGCAGACGGTAAAAGACTCCACAGACTGCCTTGTATTCATGCTCTCTCCTGCCACGCAGTTCACAGGCCCGAGAAACCCCAGGAGATCTGAAAACAGTGTGTGCCATCTTTGTCTTTCAGCTGACAGCGGAAAGAAGAAAGTTGCCAAGAAGAAGGGTTCTTCTTTCCAGACTGTCTCTGCCCTTTTCAGGGTAAGAAAAATACAGGCTTATTTGCTTGTAATTGGTTTAAGTGATCTCAAAATGAGCAATGTAGAGATTCTGACCTTGTTTTATTTAAGAATAGTAACATGGTCTTACTCTGGTCTTACTCTGGTCTTAATCTGCTGTTACTTGGTGAAGCTGAATGGCAGTATGATAAAATATACATATACGAATATATAATCATATAATATATAGTAACTATATAAATATATATAATATATAAACGAGATTTAACAAATGTTGGCCCAGAATTCAGTTATTTTGTACTGCTGGTAGTTGAGTTGGCTGGCCTGGGGGATGAGTCCTCAGCACAAACTTTCCCACTTGCCTGAGGGACCCGCGCAATAGCATCTCAAGCTCCCAGCAGAGCCAGACACATTTCTGGAATTGATTTCAGAGAGCATTTTGTACGTGGTTAGTCTCTGGCTCACCATGAAGCGAAAGACCATTATATCAGTTATGTGCCTATACCTCTAGTCACTGGGCTATTAAAAAAAAAAAAAAAGAGTTAAATAATTTCATTCTTTAGAATTCATGATACATTGAAAATATAGATCTTATTTTTCATCACAGTATATCTCCATCTTTGTAAAAGCCTACAGTAGACTGTCAAATTTCATCTTTTAGGAAAACCTGAACAAGCTGATGTCAAATTTAAGAACGACTCATCCTCACTTTGTGCGCTGTATAATTCCCAATGAGACCAAAACCCCAGGTAGGACCCCTGCTGATGCTTGCTGTAGATGGTGCTCAGTTTCTGCGAAATCCCTCGTGAAGCTGATGTCTCTCGCTTCTCTTCGCAGGGGCTATGGAACACAGCCTTGTCTTGCACCAGCTGCGGTGTAACGGTGTTCTGGAGGGCATCCGCATCTGCAGGAAGGGATTCCCAAACAGGATTCTCTATGGGGATTTTAAACAAAGGTGTGTTAGAAAAATGTTCTATATGCTTCTTGCTGTGGTGTGTAGATGCTGGAATTTGAGAGGGAGAAATACCGATATGAAAAGGCCCACTTCAACAGAGCAGTTGTAGACTTTCATGTCAAATGATTGACCTACCTCCCAACCAAGGTGTACATCTTTTTTCTTCCACGTTTTCTCAAGAGCATGTCTGATACATGATACAGCAGGAAAAGGCCTGCCCTAAGCTTCAGGAGGCTTGGATTCCAGGCCACCACCTAGCAGTATGAGGATGGGCAAGTTTCCTTCCTTCTCTGGACCTTGGCCTTCTTGCCTGTCAGATAGAAGAGAGGCCTGAACTAGTTGGTCTCCAAGATTAACGTCTTTGCTAAAGGTCTGCAATTGTTTCTGTGTCTACAATGGCAGATACCGAGTGCTGAATGCCAGTGCCATCCCTGAGGGACAGTTCATTGACAGCAAGAAAGCTTGTGAGAAGCTGTTGGCCTCCATCGACATTGACCACACTCAGTACAAATTTGGACATACCAAGGTAATGCCTCGGTTCTGACAGATGCTGGCCCGCAGTCCCTTCTGGACTTCTCCATCACAGGGACTCATATCATCCTTCTCCCCTGGAAGGTGTTCTTCAAGGCTGGCTTGCTGGGAACCCTGGAGGAAATGAGGGATGACCGCCTGGCCAAACTGATCACCCGGACGCAAGCAGTGTGCAGAGGGTTCCTCATGCGTGTGGAATTCCAGAAGATGGTGCAGAGAAGGTTGAGCAGGGTCTCTGTTCAAACATGAGCTCTTTGGGGAGCATGGGGGGGTCTTCTCCTGGAAAGAACTCATATTTTGTTTTCAGGGAGTCTATCTTCTGCATCCAGTACAACATCCGTGCCTTCATGAACGTCAAGCACTGGCCCTGGATGAAACTCTTCTTCAAGATCAAGCCTCTCCTCAAGAGCGCAGAGACTGAGAAGGAGATGGCTACCATGAAGGAAGAGTTTCAGAAAACCAAAGACGAGCTCGCCAAGTCAGAGGCAAAAAGGAAGGAACTGGAGGAAAAACTGGTGACTCTAGTACAAGAAAAGAATGACCTGCAGCTCCAAGTGCAAGCCGTACGTGTTTAGGATTGTTTACCTTTGCTTGTGGATTTCATCATTTAGAAAGACAGGAATTGGGGTGGGGATTTTTGCTTTGCAGTTGGGATGCTTCCTAAAGGACTTCATTTATACCAAGGTCCTGGAATGTCACAAACCTTATCTCATTAAAGGAAATCGTGTTTCTTCTTTTTTTGTTGTTGTTTTTTGTTTTAAAGGAAAGTGAAAACTTGTTGGATGCAGAGGAGAGGTGTGACCAGCTGATCAAAGCCAAATTCCAGCTGGAGGCCAAGATCAAGGAGGTGACTGAGAGAGCAGAGGATGAGGAGGAGATCAACGCCGAGCTGACGGCCAAGAAAAGAAAACTGGAGGACGAGTGTTCAGAGCTCAAGAAAGACATTGACGACCTTGAGCTGACCCTGGCCAAGGTTGAAAAGGAGAAGCATGCCACGGAGAACAAGGTACTCTCTCTGTGGGTCTCTCCAGTTTCATGTAGTCATTGCGAACCAGACTTTATTCCTTCTTATAATTTGCTTGTGTCCTCTTCTTAGGTTAAAAACCTTACCGAGGAACTTGCGGGGTTGGATGAAATCATCGCAAAGCTCACCAGGGAGAAGAAGGCCCTCCAAGAGGCCCACCAGCAGGCCCTGGATGACCTCCAAGCTGAAGAAGACAAAGTCAATTCTTTGAGCAAAATCAAGGGCAAACTGGAACAGCAAGTCGATGATGTAAGTAAATAATGCTAATGGGAGTCCTAGAACCCAGGGACGCTTGGGTGCAAAGAATTTGTTCTCAAAAGGATATGGTGCCCTTTTCAGCTGGAAAGCTCCCTAGAACAAGAAAAGAAGCTCCGTGTTGATCTGGAAAGGAACAAAAGGAAGCTTGAGGGAGACTTGAAGCTTGCCCAAGAATCCATATTAGATCTGGAGAATGACAAGCAGCAGCTGGATGAAAGGCTCAAGAAGTATGTCCTAAAGCCACTGATTTGAATCTTCTGAGTCTCTGGCTATTCTGTCTTCACAGTCTGCGTTGCCCTTCACAGGAAAGATTTTGAATACAGTCAGCTGCAAAGCAAAGTGGAAGATGAGCAGACTCTAGGCCTCCAGTTTCAGAAGAAGATCAAAGAGCTACAGGTAGGAGGCATCCCGGATTTTTCTTTCATGTGAAGGTCACGCATGTGGGCTGGGTGCCATCTGCTGTAAGCCATTTTGAGCAAGTGGGCAGGAGCATGGGTCTGCCTGCCTCATCAATTTCCTTTCTCCTAGACTGACATAGCAACGGTGAACAATTTTTCCATAACTTAAAATACATAATGAAGGTATTGGGGGGTCAACATTTAGTTGAATGGACAACGTCCTAGGTTGGTCACTGCAGGGGTAATGACCATGTTGGGGCAGGGAAAATTCATAGTAAAGGAAATTAATGACAGTCCTATTCCCCTGGGAGAAGCCCAACCATTGGTTTGTTTAATGAGAATGGAAACTAGCCTGTACTTGACGTTCAGAGTGAGTCACCCTGGGGACCTACTGCCCATGGGTGAATGGCCACCCTCCACAGGCTCGGATTGAGGAACTGGAAGAGGAGATTGAGGCAGAGCGGGCAACCCGTGCAAAGACAGAGAAACAGCGCAGCGACTATGCCCGGGAACTGGAGGAGCTGAGCGAGAGGTTGGAAGAGGCGGGAGGTGTCACCTCCACCCAGATCGAGCTGAACAAGAAGCGTGAGGCCGAGTTCCAGAAAATGCGCAGGGACCTGGAGGAGGCCACCTTACAGCACGAAGCTATGCTGGCCACCCTGCGGAAGAAGCACGCAGACAGTGTGGCAGAGCTCGGGGAACAGATAGACAACCTGCAGAGGGTCAAGCAGAAGCTGGAGAAAGAGAAGAGCGAGTTCAAGCTGGAGATAGACGATCTTTCTAGCAACGTGGAGAGCGTGTCGAAATCCAAGGTGCTCGGGCAGGATGGGACCCAGTGCTTTTGAGGAGAGACACCTCTGGGTCATTCCAGTCTGAATACGACTAAAGTTCTCCCCCTTCTCAATCCTTTAGGCCAACCTGGAGAAAATATGCCGAACTCTGGAGGATCAGTTGAGCGAGGCCAGGGGCAAGAACGAGGAAATTCAGAGAAGCATGAGCGAGCTGGCGACACAGAAGTCCCGTCTGCAGACAGAGGCTGGTGAGCGATTGGATGGGAGGGGCCACACTTCGTGGTCGCCTCCAGGAGGATGGGGCCAGGTTGCAACTGGTCAACACCAAAGGGCAGCACTGTGTGGGGGAGAATCTCTAGGAAAGCATCTTTTCGGAGAGAAGCTATCAGAATAACTCAAGAAAGAGTTGTTCAAAATATCATGAAGGAGGGAACATTGAGAGTTCAGTAAAAACAGGAGCAAGAAAAGCAGATCGGAACAAGAGGGGAGTCAGAATATCACTTGGTTCAAGCTCTTTCAACATTAATAATACCTTGCATCAGAAAGAATCTAAATGGCAGAAATGATACTAGAAATGAATTCCCAAGGCTCTTCTATTTGTTGCTCCACACAAATTCAGATTTGTGGTCTGCAATCAAGTGTTTTAAGAAAAGAGATAAAGAAACACAGCCAATTTGTATAGGTTTCTGGTGTGTAGTAGAAATATAGGGGAACAAAGGGGCGCCTGGGTGGCTCAGTCGGTTAAGCCCCTGACCCTTGATTTTGGCTTAGGTCATGATCTCAGGGTTGTAGGATTGAGCCCCATGGCTGGAACCGCACTCAGTAGGGAGTCTGCTTCTCTCTCTCTCTCCCCCTCTGCCCCTCCCCCTGCTCACAGTGCTCGCTCGCTCTCTCTCAAACAAATAAATCTTAAAATATATAGGGAATATTATCTGGGGCTTTCACCTAGAAAACGTGGCCCCGCCCAGCCCTGGTCCTCCAGCCCATCATCCCAGGGAATCAATCAATCCTTTGCTGGCAGCCACAACCAAAACAGCAAAGAAAACAGGTTTAGTTGCCTCTTCTATAATCATCTTGGGGATTCACCTCTGGAGTCATAAGCTCTCTCCCTCCACCTTTTCCCTCTTACTTCTGCATGAGCATATAAACCTGAACCCACCACATTTACCCAAGAGTCTAACTTCAAATTACGAGCTATAAAGTCCTAAGGAAGGCACTATTTCTCTTAATGACAAATCAACAAGCAGCTGGACACACCAGCCCTGGAAGGTCTGATGGGCGTTTTTAGGTGGTAATGTTTAAACTTACAATTGTTCTCAATGGGTTTTACTGACCAAAGTCACTCCAAGCTTCTAGTAGTTTAGAACAATACCTTATGAGTTGAGTCTTTGGTTTCTTTTTCACGGATATCTCTCCTCTCCCCCAAGAAAGGACCACACCTCGTCATTTACTCTCTCCCCGGATCTTAGCATGGGGCCTTACACACAGTAGGAACTTGATGAATGGATGAGTGCGTGAATAAAATGAAAATATTTCCTTCTGGACACAGGGGAGCTGAGTCGTCAACTGGAAGAAAAGGAAAGCATAGTGTCCCAACTTTCCAGGAGCAAGCAAGCATTTACCCAGCAAATAGAAGAGCTCAAGAGGCAGTTAGAGGAAGAAAGCAAGGTAAGTCATTTGAGGAACTACTTTCCTGGTCTAACCTTCAATTACCACCTGCAAGAAAACAGGGCAACTTTATTCAGTAGGTGATGATAGCAGGAACACGCTTGGACTGTATCATGCAAATGACACCAAAACGCTCATCCACTGGGGGCTCTCCTCTTTCTGGACTCCCGCAGGCCAAGAACGCCCTGGCCCACGCCCTGCAGTCCGCCCGCCACGACTGTGACCTGCTGCGGGAACAGTATGAGGAGGAGCAGGAGGGCAAGGCCGAGCTGCAGAGGGCGCTGTCCAAGGCCAACAGCGAGGTGGCCCAGTGGAGGACCAAATACGAGACGGACGCCATCCAGCGCACGGAGGAGCTGGAGGAGGCCAAGTACGCTAGTCCATTTGCCGGTAGAAGAACGACAGGTCTCAGATGATGAGATGATAGAGGGCACTGGCTTTAGAGCTACTTGGGAATGGTTTTGTTATGTTACGAGGTGTTTTCTCACCTCATCTGTCTCTTAATGCAGTGCTGTGCGCGCCATGAGAGGGACCTGGCGTTACCACACTCCATTAAGACAAACAGCTTTGATCTCAGTTAGAGACAAAGCAGGTTATTGATCACTGGTTTTTAGCAGACAGGAAGTTCTCCTGGGCTTCAGAAAGCAAATGAGTGTTTGAGTCACACAGATGAGTGATTCCAACTTGATGAACAGTGGCGTTCAAGAGGATTGAGATTTGAATAGTGCCTGCTTCTCTTTCATATGCTTTAAGGAAAAAACTTGCGCAGCGCCTTCAAGATTCGGAGGAACAGGTGGAGGCAGTGAATGCTAAGTGTGCTTCCTTGGAGAAGACCAAGCAGAGGCTGCAAGGGGAGGTCGAGGATCTGATGGTTGATGTTGAAAGAGCCAACTCTCTGGCTGCTGCTCTGGACAAGAAGCAGAGGAACTTTGACAAGGTGTGGGGTCAGGTCCATGCAAGCTCACTGGGGCTCCCCAGGAGTCATGGGAGGAGGAGACTGGGTCCCAGTCCTGCCTCTGCCCCACCAGCCGTGTGGCCTTGGGCAAGTCCTGAGCTTCACTGGGCTGTTGTTTCCTTGGGTGTAAAATGAAACGGGTGTGGGTTGGGGATGGAGGTCCCCTTCAAGCATTGTCAGAGGAGACGAACCAATTGCTAGCATGTGTTCAGTTCCAAATATTTTTGTTCCCCCACACTACTGGGGGCCTGTCTGGTGGCTAACATGTGCGAATCTAACTCGAGTCCCATGGGGAGGCTCTCTGAAAGCCTCCCTTTTAGTACATTAAGGTTGATTTAAACCCAAGTTTTAAGGAAATATTTAGAAGTGCAGGGCCATTCTCATATTAAGAAAAGGGCAGTTAAGCCCAGAGACTACCTTCTCAGAGGATCCACGAGGTTTTTAGAGATGGCAACTGTTGCTGATATGTTACTGATCTTGAGCTCCTCAAATCATCAAGATCAAGGTGCCAGGCAAGAGCCACTGCCGAGGGAACCCCCAATTCTAGGAGTATTTCCGTTAATGCTTATGCTTAGTTAGGAGCTTGGAGCAGAGCTAATCAAAGGCACACCTCTCATGCCCGTGTTCCAGGTGCTGGCCGAATGGAAAACCAAGTGTGAGGAGAGCCAGGCAGAGCTGGAGGCATCTCTGAAGGAGTCCCGCTCCTTGAGCACCGAGCTCTTCAAGCTGAAAAATGCCTACGAGGAAGCCTTAGATCAACTCGAAACTGTGAAACGAGAAAATAAGAATCTGGAGCGTAAGCAGTTTGCGACAGCCTGACGTCCCCCTTGGCACCGTTGGGCATGGCTTTGGGACGCCAATCCCCGCGCACAGCTCCGTCAGTGCATGCACGGAAGGTGCCCATCAGCCGAGGGGGGACTGCAGAGCCTCTGTCTAGACACAATCTTATCTCTAGGAAACAGCCACCTTAGAATGATGGGGAACTAGTTACAAAGCATTTGGTAGGTGTTTACCGTGCCTGGAAACCTGTGCAGAGGAGGTTTCCAAACTTATGTCTTTGCAGAGGAGATTGCAGATCTCACAGAACAAATTGCTGAGAATGGTAAAACCATCCATGAACTGGAGAAATCAAGAAAGCAGATCGAGCTGGAAAAGGCAGATATCCAGCTGGCTCTTGAGGAAGCAGAGGTGAGCAGAATGCAAGCAGGCATTGGCGGGAGGGGGGTTGGGCACTGCTCCCCCCCGACCCGGGTGGAGCTGCAGCCCGTTGGGGGAGTAAGGAGGGGTGCTGGCTGGCCTCCCTCTGTCTCCCTTCCTGCCTTCCCGTTTCTGTCAAGCCACAATCCCGGCTCCTTTCCTATCAAATGGCATGAAACAACACCTGTGGATTATCTTGGACTTAGTGGAGAAAAATCATTACATTAAAATAGGTCTAAAAATGATATTTTACTAAACCTTAGATGAACTTAAAGTATCTATAAGGTGGTGTATGCTCCTAAGCAATAGGATGATTTAAATATGATTATTGTTCGATAGTATAATAAAAAACAAACAGCAAGGCAAGAGGGGTTATTTCTGCCCTGAAGTTAAGTAAGTTAGGGATTTAAAAAAAAAAAAAAAAGATCGTTTTGAGTATTGTATAGTCACAGTCATGAATATCCCGCTGAAGCTTTATCACCACAGAGGGTGGTGGTGTAGCAGGTTCTGTCCCATTTCTGTTTTGCTTTTGTTCTTTAAAGGCCGCCCTTGAGCATGAAGAGGCCAAGATCCTCCGAATCCAGCTTGAACTGACCCAGGTGAAGTCAGAAATCGACAGAAAGATCGCCGAGAAGGACGAAGAGATCGAGCAGCTGAAGAGGAACTACCAGCGAACAGTAGAGACCATGCAGAGCGCCCTGGACGCCGAAGTGCGGAGCCGGAACGAGGCCATCAGGATCAAGAAGAAGATGGAAGGCGATCTGAATGAAATTGAGATCCAGCTGAGCCACGCCAACCGCCAGGCCGCGGAGACCCTTAAGCACCTCCGGAGTGTCCAGGGACAGCTGAAGGTTTGAGACGGCTCCTTGGCGGGAACACTCCAAGACGCAGACTCGCCTCATGGCCCTCCCGCCTCCACGCCAACTCGGCTTCTCCTTGCTTGCCTGGCTAGGACACCCAGCTACACCTGGACGACGCTCTCCGCGGCCAGGAGGACCTGAAGGAGCAGCTGGCCATCGTGGAGCGCAGAGCCAACCTGCTGCAGGCCGAGGTGGAGGAGCTGCGGGCATCGCTGGAGCAGACGGAGAGGGCTCGGAAGCTGGCCGAGCAGGAGCTCCTGGATGCCAACGAGAGAGTGCAGTTGCTGCACACCCAGGTGAGCGGCGGGCAGGCAGGGGGGAGAGTCCCCAACCCGATGCACGCCCGGTAACACCGCTCCTCCGGCCCTAGAACACCAGCCTCATCCACACCAAGAAGAAGCTGGAGACGGACCTGACGCAGCTCCAGAGCGAGGTGGAAGATGCCAGCAGGGACGCAAGGAATGCCGAAGAGAAGGCAAAGAAGGCCATCACAGATGTAAGGCTTCCCTCCCACCCACCTCCCGTGCCTGTGTGGTGGCCGAATTCATACTGCATTGAAGCCCCTCCTTCTCCCGACCCTGAGAACGTGCCCCCTAGACAGGTCAGGGCCTCCCAGGGGGCACACGGCAGGTGCATTCTGCTCCCAAACTGCTATCCATCTCGCCTGCATTGGACTCAGCACGTCTCCTCCCGCACTTTAAAAGGCCAATATGATAAATAATGGAGCATAGGAAAAAAAAAAAAAAAAGACTGGAAAGGAGTATAGTCCGTTTCTAAGGCCCACAGGGAGGTATGCTCTTTTCTTCAACATCTGACTTATTGCAAACATGAAAATGAGACCCTTAGATGTCGATGTCTCACCCAATGTCACCTGGCGTGAAGCCGGCTTCCCCTCCCACCTGCACCTGACCCACCTGGGCCTGAGCAGCCTGGTCCCCACGGCCACAGCTCCCACAGAGCCACCTTGCCACCTGGTGGGGACCACTGCAGCTCTTCTGCTCTCGCATCTGCACACCTGCCTCAATGCCCTGCCCGACTTCCCTTAACTCACTATCCCCAAACCTGCCCTGTGGGGTACCATCCGGTCTTCTCCAGGTCTTAGGTTCTTTTGAAAACATATTGGTGATAATGAAGAATTTCCTGGGGCTGTGGGGGTGGGGGTGGGGGCAGGTAAGGTCCCGGAGAGGCCAGTTTAAGAAGGGGAAGAAACCATTTTTTTTTTAAAGATTTTTATTTATTTGACAGAGAGAGCCACAGCGATAGAGGGAACACAAGCAGGGGGAGCGGGAGAGAGAGAAGCAGGCTTCCCACCGAGCAGGGAGCCCTTTGAGGGACTCGATCCCAGGACCCTGGGATCATGACCTCAGCCGAAGGCAGACACTTAACGACTGAGCCACCCAGGCGCCCCAAGAAACCATTTTCCATCCAGTCCCTGAACACTGCATTTCTTAGGTTCTGTTACGTACCCGGCATAGCTCTTCTCGTGTTCCATTGTGGAAGGGTGGGCTCAGTCATTGCCTTCCCTGCTGTCCTTCTTCTCTAGCATGGCTCTGGTCCTCGGGGGGCCCAGGTTTTGACAGCTCCGAGGCACCTGATCTTTGTCTGCATTTACAGGCGGCCATGATGGCCGAGGAGCTGAAGAAGGAGCAGGACACCAGCGCCCACCTGGAGCGCATGAAGAAGAACATGGAGCAGACGGTGAAGGACCTGCAGCACCGTCTGGACGAGGCTGAGCAGCTGGCCCTGAAGGGCGGGAAGAAGCAGATCCAGAAGCTGGAGACGCGGGTACTGGCAGGATGAAGCCCCGGCGTAAGCAGGGCCTCCGGCCTCAGCCGCTCCTTCTCCAGCCCCAGACCAACTTCCCAACTGTTTCCCCAGATCCGGGAGCTGGAGTTTGAGCTTGAAGGGGAGCAGAAGAAGAACACGGAGTCTGTCAAGGGCCTGAGGAAATATGAGCGGCGGGTCAAGGAGTTAACTTACCAGGTGAGAGAAAGAAAGCCCCGTAGGCATTTTCTCTGCAGAGCGCAAACACCGCCCTGGGTTTTCTCTCCAGAATCCTGGAAGAAACCCGTGGCCCAGAAGACTGGCCAGACCTCGTGCAACTCTGCCCCCTCCTCTAGCTGCAGGCCGTGTTCTTGCTTTTAGAGTGAAGAGGACAGGAAGAACGTGCTGAGGTTACAGGACCTGGTGGATAAGCTTCAAGTGAAAGTCAAGTCCTACAAGAGGCAGGCTGAGGAGGCTGTAAGTCAGACAGCTTGGGATTTTTGAACAGCAGCCTGGGCTGTCCCTCACTGGGAGCTCTGAGACGGGTGCACACTCCCCTTACCTGCCTGGCCTCTTTGGTTTTAGGACGAGCAAGCCAACGCTCACCTCACTAAATTCCGCAAAGCTCAGCATGAGCTCGAAGAGGCAGAAGAACGTGCTGATATTGCAGAATCTCAAGTCAATAAGCTTCGCGCTAAGACCCGCGACTTCACCTCCAGCAGGGTAGGTGGTTCCCGTGGGCACTAGAGGCCCCAGATGGAGAACAGCAGGTGCATGCCAGGGCTGTCGCTCCAGGGCCAGCTGGGAAGAGCCCACAGCGATGCAGACACCTTTGAGCTGGAAGGAACCTTGGAGATCCCCGTGCCCTAGGACTTGGTCAGTCTCAGGCTCAGGAAAGGAAGGGATTTGCTTCAAATCACTTAGCTGAGAAGAGCCCCACCAAAACGCAAGTTGCGATAAAGCAAACAACATCCTGAAAAGGAAGGCGCATTTTCCAGCTGCGATCGTTCCGGCGCCCTCTGCTGGCGCCAAGTCTTCAGTCACTGTCCGTGTAGGGAACGGAAAACCAGAGGTAGGAAGTCCCCGAGGGTGGGGCTTGCTCTCTGGGAGCCAGTTTCTCAGCCTCTGGGGTGACTCCCTCCACGTTTGCAATTGTGTATTCTCCTGAGGTCCAAAGAATATCCTGTGTCCTACTGAAAAGCACAAGCGAGCAACTCCCCGACGCTTGCAGGGACAGGGACAGGAAAAAATGGGTCTCTGCCATCTGACGTAACGAAAAACGCCTACTTTCTTTCCAGATGGTGGTCCATGAGAGTGAAGAGTGAGCGATCCTCTTCTGGAGCAGGACGGAAAATATGCAAAATGTATATTTTCATGGTTCCTGGCCATTTCTGCGAATTTCCATGCGGCCCCTTCACACGCATTAAACTTTGCTTCGTTTTCAACTCGAGGCTGTTTGACTATCTCGTTTCTCTTCCCTGGGTGGAAATGGCTCACCGCTCAGTGATTTTTGTGCCTAATGTTGAAATCTCCGTCCGCAGATGGCTTGATAAATTCCTCTAGTGTGTATATTTGGGGACAGGGAGAGAGTGCTTTTATTTATTTATTTTTAAAGGTTTTTTGTTTTTGTTTTTGTTTTGTTTAGAGACAGAGACAGAGAGCAAGCGGGGAGGAGTAGAGGGCGAGGGAGAGAAAGAATCTTAAGCCGGGTCCACATTCAGCACAGAGCCCGACACGAGGCTCGACCTCACGACCCTGAGATCATGACCTGAGCCGAAAGCAAGAGTTGAACCCTTAACCGACTGCACCACCCAGGTGCCCCGAGAGATTTCTTTTAAATGTGAGATTAGATCATAAAGAAAAAATACTCTTAGATTAGCCACTGCTTCAGCAGAGGGAGGAGGGTGGGGAAATTTGTCAGAAGAGTTGCCTCTCAGTGTGGTGTGAGGGAGACACAGAGGCTCAGGTCGGGGAAAACCCTGTGTCAAGGTGAACAGCATTATAGGGCAAGGGACAGATCCGCCTCCTCCACAGTCTGTCAGGAAGGATCCCTGGAGTCCAGCAAGGGTTTGTCGGGCAGCCCTCCATGCAAGTACTGTGGTAACTATTAAACATACACAAATGAATGAGGAAGTGTTGGGTCCTTCAAGAGCTCTGTCAAAATCTACCACTGAGCCCCAGGCTCAGTCTGCACTATTTCAAAGCCGCACAACAGAAAATCTTACCCTTTACTCAGGGTAAACCTGTCTTTCCCTTAAAAGAAAAAAATGGCAGGAAGTCACAGTAACTCTCTGGCTGATCTGCTATTGGAAAGAGCATCTTCTCACCTGGCATCATCTGTTTCTTGTCATAATTAAACTTATCAGAAATAGTTGCCAGGTTCCCTTCTTTGTCCGATTCTAGAAGATGAGGAGACACTCAGTGGGCATCAAAGACCCGGGGAGGGGAGGGGGAGTTTCGAGCCTCCTGGGATCTGTCACTAGAAAGGAGGCCAATGTCGATGTCAGATTTGGCGTGTCAGTGGTTTCAGAGAATTCTGTCTCCAAGACCACATCTCTTCGGCCTTTGGGGCCACTTTGTGGCCACACTGGGACTAAACAGTGGCATGTCTCTCTGGGGCAGCTGCTGCTGAGAGGAGTCATGGTGAGAACAAGCCTGACCAGGACCCAGGCGTGAGGCTGGACCAAAAGGGGGGTGGTGGCTCAGCGCCGCTCAGAATGACAAGGACTGCCACGGACTGCCTTCTGTGGGAAGTGGGTGACACAGAACGCAAACGGTCCCTTGTTCCAGGGGTCCTCAGACTGGTAAATAAAGAAATGATATAACTGGAACATCACAATTGGGGTATGAATTACGAGCCCCTGATGAATTCTGGCTCCTAGGATCACAAAAATATAGACCACCGGACATCGTACACCTTCTGACAGAAGTACACACCGTTGCCCTCGAAGATCTCCTGCCCCACAGTCTGTCCTGGGTCTGGTGATCTGGTGACCACTCAGAGGAAACGCAGAAGACATGGACCTGAGAGTCAACTAATAAACTCCAGGATGTGGGGAAGTCAGCTGAAAAAAAAAAAAAAATCCAGTTTTCTCAATAAATAAATTGCAAGGAAAAATATACAAAAGAAATAGAAGGAGGAATTATAGATTAAAAGATATTTAACAGACCTGCCCACCAAATGCTCTGCATGGGCCTTGTGAGGGCACACGCGTGTGCACATGCACACACGCACAGACACACCCCATTGGTACAGTTGGTAAAATTTGAATCCTGGCTCAATATTTGATAGCACAATAGGGTCCTTGTTCATCTTCAAGGTATAATGTGATGTTATGATTACGTTTTCCAAAATAGTCCTTATAAAAACTCATACTGAAATACAGATAAGAAAGGAAAAGAGAAGGGAGAAAGGGAGGAGGGACCATCTTTGAAGTAAACTTATTCTATACAACTCCAGACTTAAAGAATCGATAGATGAGGCCCTGATGCATTTATGCAGACCTGGAGCCACAAACATAAAAACCTCTGGCGCTGTGGGACCCGATAATGTCCTCCTACCAGCAAAGCGTGGTGTTTCTCACAAAGGAGAAGGTGAGCCGTTGGTTCTGGAAGCTATCCGTGACTGTCTGTCGTAGCTCCCATTTTGTGAAGGATAAAACGGAAAAACTAATTTTCTAAGAGTTCATGTTATGCCCAACGTTGCCAGTGTGTCTGCTCCATGAGGTGAGGGACGGTCCTGACTATAGAAAACACAAGCTTGGTTATTCTAGAAAATGAAACACGATCTCCTTCCAAATCCCAAATAAGGACTTGACAGGAAGGGATGATCTCAGGCGCTGTTTACTGAATCTTACCATGGGCTCTCAGCACACACCACCCCACGTCATCCACAGACCAGCATAGTGAGGACAAGCTGGGCCATGCCCCCTGGGTTACAGATGAAGACACCGAAGTAAGAGTAACTTGCTCCAGGTCAAAGTGGCAGAGCTGGGAATCTCTCTAGATCCCAAGACTCTTAGACCACAAAGCACTGCCTACCTGAGCATCTGGCAAAAGGGACTTGAGAAACACCGGGGGGATGGGGCGCGGGGCAGAGGTGTGTTAGGATTGGGCTGATAAAAACCAAAGGGTGCATTTTTTTGTTGTCTTTCTGACTGTTGACCATGCGTGTTAACCCCTCCAGGCGTCACCCTGAAACCCTTGTCTTGCCCACCAACTCACCCGCCCCATCCTCAGACAGCCTTCCCTCGGGCCATGGGACCGTCCAGCAGGAACTTGGGTGACCTTCAGCCCATTCGTGCTATCTTCTGGTTCTGCACACGAGCCCCCAAACCAGATGACAACAGAGGGTGTGGGGTCCCTCCACTTCTGGCTCACTTTTTTAGGTGGAACCCCGCTACCTCCAAATTAAGGGCCATTTCAAATTACTTTTCCTTTTGCTAAACGGCCTCACTCATTTTTTTTTTTTCTGGGATCTGGGCATAGAATTTATTGATGTCCCCCTCCCCCATAATCCTTACACAATCCAGAAACCTTGGACTCTCTGGATTCTTTACTGAGCCTCAAATCTCTTAGCAGATTTCTATTTCTTATTACCTTTTATAATTTTTAATTATACAAGACATACATGCTCCAGCACAGGATTAAAAAAAAATCTCCATCAACTATAAAGGGACTGCCAGCTAAGACGGTAGACTCCTTCTTTATTTGGAACAGATGAGATCTTGATTTATGATTGGCAGATGGCCCCCTTCTTAAGGACATGCGAGGGACACAGCTTCTAATAAGAGTAACATGTCCTTATGCGGGCACACTGGTTGCTTTGCAGCCTCCCAGCAGCTGGTAAGGGTTGCTTTTCCTTTCTCCATGCCTGGATCACCGTGACAGCTGAGAGCCTTAATAAAGCAAGGTGCGCCTAGGAATGTGGGGTGAGGAAGCCACCAGAACATGGGCGGTCTATTTCTGCCCCTACCAATAATCCCACTGTTACAACAGCTGAGGCCGAGAGCGTCTAAGGCTGCCTGCTGGCGCCCAGTGGGGATCCAGTTACCCGGAGCAATGCTGAGACATTCCGGAGGCTCTGCTGCCCCTGGAAGCAGGCCACCAGCAGCCAGGGGCCCAGGGTGGCACCGATTATTTTTAGCTAAGATGTTTCAGGCTTTCCATGGCAGCGAGGAGCAAGAAAACCCACCGCCTGGGCATTTGTGGGCCTTCTCGGTATTTTATCACATTAGACGTGGCCCTCGCAGGAGAGCAGGTGACCGACACCCTTAGACCACCTTCATCCGGAAACCCGACACTAGCTTGCTGAGAGTAGGGGCAGCTTACTAAGCGGACAGTTGTCACCAACACGGGTGACCCAGTGCCCCAGGCACAGAAAGATCAAAGTAAGACGGAACCTCGGACCCCGGGGACAGGAAAGGAAATAGAAGTACTCAGACAACAGTGATGAGAAACAACACAAAACCCAGAAGTAATGGGCCACGGAGAAAGGTGAGGCCATGACATGCTTTTATGGATCGTAAGAAAGTCCATCCCCTTAGCAGTCAGCACAGAGCTCTGTGCACAGCAGGGGCTCCGTGCCTCTGCGGAACTGAGTTCCCAGCAGTGTAAGTGAAGTGGTGGGAATCTGTGTGCCCTTGGGGAAAACGTGTTCTTGCTATACTGACTGTCTGCCTCCCAGTATCAGGAATAAAGAGTAATACCCCAGAGGAGGGCTCTTTACAAATCTGTGAGCCATCCTAACCATGACCTTGATTTTCTTGGCTTTCTGAAACAATGGGTGTTTGCAGTTCACACTGGCTCCCAAGCCTGTGGAGAGAATCAAGTATCAAAGAGGAGGCCCTTGAGGGTGAGGTGTTGCCGCGTGAAGGCTGGAGACCGGCAGCTCCCGAGCCCCAGGGCCAGAGCATCCATCTGCCCCACGCTTTGCTGCTAGAAGTTTCTTTATATGCTCGTTCATTCGTCTATCATTTACCAACTGCCTACTAGGGGTCCAGGGATGGGGAATGGGAGAAGCAGAAGTCTCCAAGGAGGCTAGACCAGGAACAGGAGAGCAAGCGAGAACTCCAGTCTTGAGGCCTCAAGGCTCAGAGGTGGGGGGGGGGGGGGCTACATTTCCAAATATGGCTCTGCCTCAGCTCTGGGTGAGATTAGCCTCCGCAGCAGCTGTGCCTATTTGGGGCTTGGGGTCTCTGTCCCATGGGCAACAGGTGTTGAGGCCTGAAGAGCAAGGCATACCACGTGAGTGTCCATTTTGAGGGCATCCTGGCACCATTCCCGGGGCAAAAGCCAGCTTTTCAAATAATCGTCCTCAGCTAGGAACTTCAAATTTCCTCCTTTTTTTTGTCTCCCCAGTGGGCCCGCCAGCTCGTGGCCGTCTGAGCCACCCTCAGCCTTGCCCTGGAGGGTCTGCAGGTTTCCGGGAGGAGAGTAGGTTTGGGATGTGCGTCCTTCTCTGGGCTGTAGAGGGTGGAGTACACGCTTGCTCACAGTCACAACCCGCTCCTCCTGAAGCCCACTGAGCAGAGTCAAGGCAGGAGGCAGAGAGAACTGGGCGCCCCTCTCGCCCCCCACGCTGAGGTCTGGCGCCTGGCGCCTGACCGGGCTGATGAAGGAATGCACCATCCTGATGTACACTATCCGGATCATTTCCACCACCGCCCCAGGAGGCAGCAAAGGCTGTCAGCCTGCAGACGTACGTGATGATCGCTCATCAGAGACTTAAAATGACAGTTTTTACTTGATAAGTGACTTGCTTTCAGTCCCACAGTAAATCCAGACTGTAACAGGGTCTTAAGTGTAGTGTAATGGGTGATCGATAAATGCACCTGATAAGATCTGTGGCCACAAATAATCTCCCACGGCCAGAAGTGTGCAGGCCCCAGGAGGCTCATTCTCACCTTCTGAGAAGCGGGTTCTGTGGGACATGGCAGAAAGGCCGTCCCCTCCGGAAAAAGCAGCACTGCAGCTGTGACCTCAGCAGGTCCTTTGTACTCAGGGGGAGCCTTAAAGAGAGTGTCTCCCGCCCCTTCCCCATTCCCCCTGCCTCTGTGCCCCCTTAAGGAGGACTCGGAGCAGCAACACCGGCTGGGCTGCCCTCAAGCCAGGAATCAGTCCTATTATCAATGAGGGGCCCCCAAACTTTGGAACCCCAGACAGCTCCACAGGCTGGGGTTTGAATTCCTGACTGTAGTCCCAGGGGCATTTCTGCCGCCCGAGGGACCAGGTGTGGACACTCAGTTAGGGTTCCCTTGGCCCAGGTCCAGCCCCCCCTTCTTCCGTGAAGCTCTATTTTGCCTTGTAATCCCGAGTGATCTATTGGCTTCGATTCATTGCCTGAAATTTGGGGCTGCAGATGAACATGGGCTGTGTGTGTGTGTGTGTGTGTGTTTGTGTGTGTGTATGTGTGTGGCTCTAGGCATCTCTGTAAGGCAATATTAGTAGTTCTGTGTTTTAAATCATTCTGAGCTCCTGAGATAAAGACAGTGTGGATATCCATCATTGCTCCACCGCAAAAGGAAGAAGTAAATTTGCCAGGCTCTTCCTGCCCTGTGTGGTTGGACTAAAACCCCTTTTTGGACGTTAAAGGTCAGTGATTTGAAGACGTGGTGAGCTGGGGTACACGCGGATCACAAGCCATTTGGCCAAGAGTATTGTGTTCAAGGTAACCAACATCACGCTGAGTTCATTCAAATTGGCTCATACAGCTCAGCCCTCCTTAGGCCTATTTGAAACATGACTCCGATTGGTCACTGCTCTGCCCAGACACCATCCATGGCCCCTTCTGCCCCTGGGCTGAGCACACAGGCCCCAGACTGACACCCACCTGACACCCCACACACCCGAACTGGTCCTCCGCATCCACCGCTGGTCACCCCCGATCCTTTTACACACCTCTGGGGACACATTCTTATTCCCTTGACCCCCTCTAAGTAGGAGTTGTGAGTTACTGCCTTACCTACCTTTGTACCTTAGTTCCTACCCCAATACCCTGTGTTTTCAATTTTACACACACACACATTCACACACACACACACACACACACACACACACACATTCACACACAGAGCCTCGTCACTGCAGGAACGCCAGACCAGCAGTGACAAAATCCAAGCTCCAGTGTGAGCTCTGCTCCCAGTTTCCTTCATAATCATAAACAATGACAGGGTGCGTGACTGCTTCGAGGTCACGCCACAGGTCCGGCCCGGCTGTGTCATGGGAACTTTCTGCCCTGGGGGTACCCGGCCTGTGGGAACTAACAGAGCCCCAGCGACACCAACTCACACTTCCTATCTCCGGGCCCCTCTGTTCACACAGTCCCTGGCCCCAGCTTCTGCCCTGGACAGCGGCCGCGCATCCCCTTCCACACGTTGGTGCAAGAGTCTCCACTAGGTGGCACCACTGCTCCCAGCCGCCACAGGCCCCCGTGGAAGGGAGCAAAGCTCTCTAGGTGCAGCTGTGTGGCTCAGGCGGAGGGCTTGGGGGCAGGGGGGGGGCGAGGAGAGAAGATCCCCTCTGTCCTTTGCCTGCACTTTGCTCAAGAAGTCCAGGGCAGGGCCCCATGCTGCGTATGGAAGCCAAGGCAAAAGGAGAACACGCCAATACCAACCCAATCTTAGTTTAAAATGTTGATATTTTGCTCATCATGGATTCTTGTGTCTTCATTTCGATTGAAAATATATTGCGTTGCAATATCATTAATCGTATTCCTTACCAAGTGTTTTGTTGTCCCCTCCAATTCTGCGCTCACTTGCCTCACCTGGGTCCTCGGCCAGGGCCACGGCAACATGGTTCGTGCTCCAGGGTCAGAGGCCTATGGAAATGGCTGTTTCTGCCGTTCTGGAACAGCAACCCCGTGTATCACCCTGCCTTCTAGAATATTCCCCTGCTCCCTGCATCGCTTGATTTAATTTGTTTCCTGAGGGAATCAAGGCCTACCACTCCCTCCTGAGCGCTGGCTGGGCTCTTGTGTCTTGTCTCCCTCTTGTTTGGGGAGAAACCTTTTCATTTCCTCCCCCCCCCCCCCCCGTGAGCCATTGTTCTTTACAGCGTCCGGGGGCAGCCCCAGGCTCCCCCTGCAGGGTTCAGGGAAAGAAAAAGTGAAACAAGCTGCCCACTAAACCAACAGGAACGTCAGCCACTGCCTCTAGAAGCACTGGGAGGTCTAAACATTCCCAGGCCCGGGCCGCACCCCCGCCCAGTGACACCCGAGCCGCTGGGGGATCGGTCCTTCCCCTCCCCTCAGTCCTCAGGAGTGTGTAAGTCTCCTCCGTTGGAAAGACGCCGGGCCAACGGTGGGAGCCCCGGCCCGACCAGGCTCCAGCTCGACTCAGCGAGGGCTGCCACCTGCAGGCGAGAGCCGGTACTGCTGCCCGCTGGTAGGGTCACAGGCTGGGGGACGGAGGGACATCAGAGGCTTTAAGGACTTAGAACAGTGCGTCCCCTGTACAAACTTCCCAGTGACCTCCAACCTAAGCCCTTCCGGAGAGGCTGCATCTCCCTGTCACCATTTTCACGGGTGGGGCAGCCCCCGGTGGCTAGCAAACTGCTTTGACATGCAGCTGAAATCTGCCTTGAGAAATCCTCTCTCCTGGCCCTGGGTCTGCACGCTGGAGAAACAGACAGAATTAACCTGCTCCCCCGGTTCTGTGGGGATCATAAGACAGCTACCATAGTCCTACAACACCATGTCTACCAAAGGAGAAGAGCCCTGGTTCCTGGTCCCTGCCCTTCCTTCCCGGTTACTCTCCTCCGAACGTGCTTGACAGGCAAGCACGTTCCTCACCTGCCACATCGAGAACTTAGTCTAAATTTTAAAATGGGGGGGGGAGGGCGCCTGGGTGGCTCAGTTGAGTGGGCATCTGACTCCTGATTTCGGCTCAGGTCATGATCTCTGGGTCGTGAGATTGAGCCCCAGGCCAGGCTCTGTGCTCAGTGGGAATCTGTTTGAGGTTCTCTCTCTCCCTCTGCCTCTGCCCCTCCCTGCTAGCACTCTCTCTCTCTCTCTCAAAATAATATATATTCATTGTGAAAATATATCTGTAAAACATAAACTAAAATAGAAGTGCCCCTGCCCGCTCCACTCCCCTCTCATTCCCATGGTCCAAGGCAGGAGCCGGGCGGTGGGGGGGAACAACACCATTGTTAACAGGTTAGTTGCACCCAGAACCAAATGTCATATTCTTGCAGCAAGAGGGCAACTTTCTCTCCGAGCCGGATTCTTCATCTGTAACCTGAGCAATGACAGCACCTGTCCTAGAGATCAGCAGTAAGACAGAATACAGGGCCTAGCACAATGCCTGTCACATACTGTGTTAGCGTGGCAGTTCTTGAAGGCTAACTGAACTGTCTGGAACCAGACAGACGCACCAAGTACGTTTCTTCCCTACTTATTATACTCACAACACAGCAGGATTGGGTTCATGTAGATTAGTTAAATTAGTCCCAAAGCCCAAATGCCGAGGGCATCTGCCAAGGAGTTGTAAGCAAAGGAGGCTCCGGCTAAGCCAGCCAGCATTTGACCGACTTGACCACCAGAGGGCACTGCCGGGCCACTTATGAGGACTTGCTTCCCGGTCAGTGGGAGGCAGGCCCACAGAGCAGAGCAGCTGGGGGCCCCGCCTCAATTCTGGCCACCTCTGAGTAAGCCTGGGGGTAACCTGTCTGCTAGTTTGTCCAGGTCTGCATTCAGCCTAGCCCCCTGATACCAGGGCATCCAGAGCAGGGTGCACCCAAACTCCTCTGGCGCCCAAATGCAATTTGGGGCTGCTTTACTGTCTTGGAGCTCAGACTCTGTTCTCACCTCCCCCAGCAGAACTCGCCCATCCATTTGTCCATTTTGCTCCTCTCCACTCACTCACCTGCATCTGTGGCCCATCAATCCTAAGTTACAGCATTTCCTGCCAAGCCTACGCTGAAGCTTTTTCTCAGCATCTCGTGTCAGAGAGTCATGGAGTCAGACTCCACACCAGAGATCTGGCCATTCAGCAGATATTTACCGTCTGCTCTGTATCAGGCACCCTCCTCCCTGCCACCCTTTCCCTGCCCAAGGCAGGCCAAGAAGGGGTGGTTTCCCCGACACAGAGTGAATTTTCTTGGGTCTCCAGATCCACATCTTGGAGCTGCTTGAGGCAAGGGTGCCCCAAACTTGTGGACTTATGCTGACACTGAGCATAAGAGAAGCCCTGAAATCTCAAATTGCCAGGACACACTCTTGGTCAGACCCTGTCATGTTCCTCCAGCTAAATTCAGAATAGTGACAACTCCCGTCCTGCCAAACCAACTCAAACCTCAAACAACCCCTATGAGAGTCTCACCCAGGCCCGAGGTTCTTCCGCCTTCACTCCATTCCTACCAAAAGGTAAAGGAAACACTTACAGAGATTCTACTTTCCAAGACAGTTTAGACGTCAAATCGCCTCCCTCTGAGCCAGACATTCAAATGCTCTTGGACTTGGCAGACACCTGCCCTGTTGACTTAGAGGCTGCCCGGCCCCACCCTGCCTGGAGGTTTGCATTCGAGAATGTTTTGATTATGCACTGCTCTTCAAGGAAAATAAGAGAAAGTGTTCTATCACCATTATACAACTTTAGAAAAAGGGGAGTCAGTAGAGTCCTTGACGTGAGAGCCACAGACTAAATTAAGAAAGGGGAAAGGAAGGGTACAAGGAATCAAAGGGTTTAGCGCCATTTAAAGCAGAGAGATCATAAAATACTTGTGGGGGATTTATCTCTAAGATGGAATTTAGCTGACTGAATGATACGAGATACTCAAGATAGCAATAAAGGAAGGGAAGATTTCAGCCTTTTTAGTCACTCCAGAAAGACAGAACTGCACCAAAGAGGTTCACAGTTGAGTTCCATCATAAGCCTGGACTTGGGGCCTCACCCAGTTTATGCACCTAATGGAGGACTAATTTGCACAAGTGGAAGGTCATACGACAAGGTATTCGAGAGGCCCTCTGATGGCCTGAGCCGCAGGGCATTGACGAAGTCCCATTCATCACAATGGACCACGGAATCTAGAGGCCAACAGCCTCCCTGCCTCAGCAGCCTTGAGGTTCTCAGGAGCTCACTGTCAATGATAAGAAGCCTAAACTCTCAGCAAATGGTAAACTACTATTTATTCTGTGTGAGAGGACAGAAACAAAAGACCACATGTTGTATGATTCCATTTGTGTAAAATATTCAGAATAGGTAAATCCAAAGAGACAGAAATAGGTTAGTGAGTGACTGCTTAATGGGATGAGGTTTCTTCCGGGGTGCTGAAATGTTCTAATATTAGACTGTGGTGATGTTTATACATCTCGGTAAATATACTAAATGCCTCTGAACGTTGGATAGGTGAATGTTGGGATATGTGAACTATATCCCAATAAAGCTGAGAAGAAACGAGGGAGATAGGAAGGTATGTGATAAATATAAATAACTTATAAATATTCCATTAGAAGTTATTCCAGACTTCAGCAATATAAAGGAATTAGACTCATTTACCTAGAGAATTCACAGCATGTAAAATACCATTGTCAGGCAATGCTGGAAAAAGGAGGTGTTTCTAATATAGCCAGCAGAGTTGAATTCTGTTAAAAAGATTAGAGAAGGAAATACAAAACATACCCTCAATTCAAGAGAATTACAGACTCTCAGAAAAGGGGTTCAGAGGACCATATGATCCTTCAGATATAATCTCTTATTTAATGGATGAAAAAGCAGTCCAAAACAGCACAAAAGGTTTTAAAATGAAAAATGTCTCTTTCCTACTTCAGTTCATCAAGTCACCTTCTCTAAAGTAATCACTGTTTCCAGTTTCTTGTATATCCTTACATAAATGTTCTATTGGTGTGCAAGGACATACACACACCTCCCCGGTCCAACTAGACTAAGAGGAAAAATGCACATTAATTTTAAGGAATGGCTTCCTTAACCTAAGAGCAAGTCCTCAGAGTTACTCTAACATTTCTATATGAAAAAAGCACTTCCTTTTATTATTTAAGCACACTGGGAAACAGGGGGCAGCAAGTGCTAGAGTCTACTAAATTTATGCCCAAAATCAGGATTGAATCTGAGTGACATTCACACAGCTCATTAAATCAAAAATGTACAAAGATGTAGAACTATATCCATCGTTCAGTTTGGACCCTCAGCATCACATTCCATGCTTTTCTTTAGACAAACACCAGCATGTGGGCAACACAAGCACATCTCTGTTCCTCTGATCTTAGGTCTATGTGGGAGCTCACCAACTATACAACTGGGTCGGGAGGTAGTGGTAGCACATAGGAGGATTATGGCTGATGCAGAAGGATGGAGACTTACATTGGCCAGGAGGGAAGTGAAGCACTGGCATGGTGCACGTGGAAGGTGGCTACTTCTCTATGCTGAGGCTAAATGGTGATGGTGTTACACGGGAAATCACAGGCAACATGATTATTGGGTGTATTCATGGGGAAAAGGCAACATTATCGTAAGGCTCAGCATATAGATTGGCTTCTAAACAACTACAACACGAAATATTGGTCTAGCAGGTAACATGCAGCTTAGTACAATAAAAAGGCTACTGCCTTGAAATATGGTAGCAACCTATCAGGAACACAGCCCAGGTTGCAAAGTCCCCTTGAAGATTATTCACACACTTTGGTGTTTTTAGTTGAGGTATTTTTAGATGAGGTAATTGTAGACACTGGACAAAGCGCTACTACCCTCAAAATAAGATGGCTCCCAAAACGAAAGGTCAGCAGATGCCATCCCTGTAAGTCAAGCTGCAAGAAGGATGGGATTAGCTGTTTATAGGACAGTTTCCAGAAGTAACCCATCTTGCAGAATGACTTGGGAGTGACCTTACCGAGGAGATTAAAGTGCCTGGCCTGAGTATGTCACTAGCCAGCAGCCGAACTCAACGTGAGCCGGTCCAACACTTGGGAGACTGTTGTGGTAACAAGTGTGAACGGCACAGTGGGGGTCTGCATGAATATTTGAAAAGGGAAAATGGCACAACCAGCATCTGTCAGTGCATCACTAGGAGGTCTGAAAGGCACTCTGGTTCTGGATGGTTGATCCTGACCCTTTACATTGAAAGAGCCTTAAAAAAATGGAGGCCATTGGATCACCAGAACTTGGTAACAGTGGCACATAAGAAGATCCAACATCTGTTCTGTGCTCACTGAGTAACCTTCTGATCTCATTCGCCAGGAATAGACTGCACTGGGACAAAGACTGGTTCTACTCCTTGGACCCTGAGAGCTCCTTTTAGAAACAAATAAACTGGAAGTCAGGCATGCAAACAGTCTCTTGCGAGTTTGATTACTAATTACTGATGACCTGATTAATCCTAGATGTCTTCAGAAAACATGTTCTTAAACTTCAATCTACCATTATTTCACCCAACGTTTATTAAGCACCTACTCTATACCACGCATCATGGTAGGAACAGGTAAGACCCACATAAAGCTCCTCGGGGAGCTTCCAGACACCAATGCTGACCAGGCCTGCATGGTAGTTAAATATCACACTTGTTATGGCTGAGCCTGGAGGGGGCAATGAGTCTTCTCCACTGTCACTGAATCAGTACTTTACAGTTTACCCATGGGATCAGAAAATTAATTCATCCTAGATCTGTGAGGAAGTTCAGACATCGTTATATCTGCTGGTTCTCAATCCTGCCTGCACATAATCACTTGAGGAAGCTTTTTAAAAATTCCGATGTCTGTAGATAAAGGGCTAGTATCCAAAATTTATAAAGAACTTTTCAAACTCAACACCCAAAGAACAAATAATCCAATCAAGAAATGGGCAGAAGACATGAACAGACATTTTTCCAAAGAAGACATCCAAATGGCCAACAGACACATGAAAAAGTGCTCAACATCGCTTGGCATCAGGGAAATCCAAATCAAAACCTCAGTGAGATACCACCTCACACCAGTCAGAATGGCTGAAATTAACAAGTCAGGAAATGACAGTTGTTGGCAGGGATGTGAAGAAAGGGGAACCCTCCTACACTGTTGGTGGGAATGCAAGCTGGTGCAACCACTCTGGAAAACAGTATGGAGGTTCCTCAAAAAGTTGAAAATAGAGCTACCCTACGATCCAGCAATTGCACTACTGGGTATTTACCCCAAAGATACAAATGTAGGGATCCGAAGGGGTACATGCACCCCAATGTTTATAGCAGCAATGTCCACAATAGCCAAACTGTGGAAAGAGCCAAGATGTCCATCGACAGATAATGGATAAAGAAGCTGTGGTATATATATATACAATGGAATATTATGCAGCCATCAAAAGGAATGAGATCTTGCCATTTGCAAAGACGTGGATGGAACTGGAGGGTTTTATACTGAGCGAAATAAGTCAATCAGAGAAAGACATGTATCATATGACCTCACTGATATGAGGAATTCTTAATCTCAGGGAACAAACTGAGGGTTGCTGGAGTGGAGGGGGGTGGGAGGGATGGGGTGGCTGGGTGACAGACATTGGGGAGGGTATGTGCTATGGTGAGCGCTGTGAATTGTGCAAGACTATTGAATCACAAGATCTGTACCTCTGAAACAAATAATGCAATATATGTTAAGAAAAAAAAAAGATAGCAGGAGGGGAAGAATGAAGGGGGAAATCAGAGGGGGAGATGAACCATGAGAGACGATGGATTCTGAAAAACGAACTGAGGGTTCTAGAGGGGAGGGGGGTGGGGGGATAGGTTAGCCTGGTGATGGGTATTAAAGAGGGCACGTTCTGCGTGGGGCACTGGGTGTTATGCACAAACAATGAATCATGGAATGCTACATCAAAAACTAATGATGTAATGTATGGTGATTAACATAACAATAAAAAAATTTTTTAAAATTCCAATGTCTGGCCCAACCCCTAGAGACATTCACTGAGTTGGTCTGCAGCATGCCAGGGATCAGTAACTTTAAAATTTGCCCAACAGACTCAAAGGTGAAGGCAGGGCCGAGAATCACTGACCTAGTCCAACCCCCCGATATTTTCTAGTTAGGTAAGCTGAGACTCTGAACTGAACTGAAGAGAGGTGTGCCCAAAGCAACACTCACTAGGTGTAATGATCAGGTGAGTTCAGCAACTTATCATACACTTGGCCGGACTACACTTTGGCTCAGGCAATGTCTCCTAAATGTGGTCATTTGCATATCTTCATAATATTTGCCAGAGACACATGCATCTTTACGTATTTAATATTTTTCCTTTAAAACTAATGACCTAATGATTGAACTTCAATGCGTATTTTAGCCTTGCCCTCTGCAATAAAATTTGTGAAATATGCCTAAAAATTAACAACAGTTAAAATGCAACAGATTTAGCAGAAGGCTACCTTAGTTCATGCTGCCTATCACGCCTAGTGCATGTGGCACACTTTGCAGCCACAGGGCCTGGGATCTGACAGCAGTGGGAAGCTTGGGAAGGTCTGGGCCAGGTGATGCACACTTTTGCAGCAGGTGCCCACATGTGGGGCTGAAGAAACTTCAGGTGACCACAGGTACTATGCAGCAACTGCATGGGGTCTGTCAGTCCTGAGAAGTACTCATGTTGGGAGGACTGACTTACGACAAAGTTGGAGTGAGGCACGAGGGGGCAATGTCAGGAGGGCTTATTTTACCTCTTCTATAAAGGACATAGGTCACTCCTGTGACCAACAGACTCTTAAAATGAAGCCACCTATCCACCACCTGGAATCTGCTGATGGAAACATGCTGAAATTGATCTAGAAGGAGGGAAAAATACCATCACAGCATGCTCGCCAAGTCACACCCGGGGACATCCTTCAGTCTGGCTCATAATTCAGGATCTTGAATTTACCATTCCACTTAGCAAGACATTTTCTTTCTTAAACAAGCTCATGGGCCTTGATATCTTGTTTAACATGTTCTAAATCAATATACAATATTCCAAGAGAACGTAAAGGAAGTTCTGCTTCAGGAAGAGTCAGTTCTCTGACATCTGACCAAAAAATTCTTTGCAATCTAGGCTCTAATGAGGAAGGTTCCCGGTTTCCAAGTTTGAGAAAAACATAGTGAAAAGAAGTGGGGAGCACACCCTCACACGGAATGAAATGACCTAGTGTCCTAACTAACCCCACTTCCCGAAGAAGACCAAGACTTCATGTGCACGTCTCCCTCTCTCTTAAAATTCAGTAGATGTTTCAATAGCCAGTGGTTCCCCCACAAGAATAACCCCTAGGATGGACTCTGGTTCAAGTGTACAAGACCACACAGACAAGGATGTTCAGGGCAGCAGTTGTTATCATAGAGAAAACCAGACATGTCTTGGTCTGAGTAAAAAACTATGTCCATGAGTAAAAGAATGGATAAATAAACTGGGAAGAGATATACAGTGAGATGTATATAGCAATGAAAATGATGAACCATAGCTACATGTATCAACGTGGATAAACCACAAAAGAAAAGAAAGTTGATGGGGCACCTGGGTGGCTCAGTTGGTTAAGCAACCGACTCGATTTTGGCTCAGGTCATTGATCTCAGGGTCGTGAGATCAAGCCCCACGTTGGGCTCCACGCTCAGCAGGGAGTCTGCTAGAGATTCTCTCTCTCCCTCTGTTCCTCCCCACACCTCTCTAAAAAAAAGTTTATGAAAAACAACAAAAAGTAATCATATATACAGAGCCATACTATTTTGGTATAGTTTCATAAAATATAAAATAACAGTGCATATTGTTCATGGATACACACGTAAAACAAAAGTCTAAAACACTGGACAGTAAGATACACATCAATTTCAGGGACACAGTTGCTACTGCAGTAAAGGCAGGAGATACATAACTATTATTATTCATTGCAATGATTTTTAAAGCTCTAAAGCAAATATGGGAAAATGACAGTTGTGAAACCAAGATGGTGAGTCATGGATATTTGTTAAATGATTTCCCAGATCTTTTTTGTCAGCTGGAAACTTCATAGTCAAAAAAACGTCACTTGAGCTATTGAAGCTCTGAGTTAAATGCACATATTGACTCCATTTGGCAGAGACATTTGCTTGCGGCAGAAAGGCCTGTACGGTCCATATTGAGGGATGAATGCAAAACTCAACTTTTGCCAGGTGGGCTGACACATGTAATATTGGCAGAAAGGATCTGCTGAAGAGTTAAGAAAATAACATTTAATTCACAACATTTTATACAATTTAAAAAAGCAAATTAAAAGTTGCACTTAATGAGACAGATTTGCTTTTGAAGAACACATGGCAAAATTTTTTTAATTTTTCTTTCTTTCCTGAATTTCCTTAAAAAATGGCAAAAGTAACATATACTCATTTGAATGATCTAAGCAATATAGAGACAGTTAAAAAAGCTGGCAAGCACCTATCTCTCTAATTCTACCTCCATCCCACAAGTTAAACAGGGCCAATGATTTGAGATGGACACCTTTACCCTATTCTCTGTAAAATATTACAAAATTTACAAAATTTTACAAAATTGTTTTCGAATTTTTTCAAACCAATTCAATTTTTACAATCGCAGATAATTTTTTATCATTGCTAACACAACCCATACTCATTTTAGAGAAATACGGAACATGCCCATGAGTCAAAACAAGGTAAACTAAAAGCATTTTAAATGAGTGTGCATTTTATTTTTTTTTAAGATTATTTATGTATTTATTTGAGAGAGAGAGAGAGAGAGCACAAGAGGGGGGAGGGTCAGAGGGAGACACAGACTCCCCGCCAAGCAGATGTGAGATGCGGGACTCGATCCCAGGACTCCAGGATCATGACCTGAGCCGAAGGCAGTCGCCCAACCAACTGAGCCACCCAGGCGCCCCTGAGTGTGCATTTTAATTTGCTGTTTGAAAAAAGCCTAACACACATTTAAATCCTGAATCCAAGGTCCATGATGAACTCCAGTAGCCAGCTCACAGATGGCTGGCTTTGTTCATTTTCAACAGTCACTTGCCACGAGAGGACATTAATGACCCTGGGTGAGTACCCAGATGGTTTCCACTTGAGGCAGGGTGTAATTTGGGCTGGTAAATCACTGATCACACCTGAGGTTCCAGGCGGGGCACCACCTGCATCCCCCCAAAGTGCAGCGAGAAGTGTGGTTGGAGGCAGGGTGCCCCACTCCCTTCCCCAGGCTGCTGGCTGGCTGTGGCTCATCATCTTGGTTTCACTCCCCGCTGCCTCCTCCTTCCTTTCTCCTCTGGTCTACTCTCCACCACCTCCCCCACCCCACTCCTTCCCTTTCTCCGTCTGGCAAAGTGTCCATGTCACTCACCTCATAGGTAACTGGAGCCCTTCAGCTGTTTGGGTCCCTGTTTGGAAAGACATCTCAGCATTGCCTGCGGTGCCTGAAGCAGCCAACTTCCCACAAGGCTTCATCCATCAGAGCAAGAGGCCGACTTAGGTTTCCTTACAAGATCTTTCCAAGAGCAGTTAAAATAAGTTATGTTAGGTGCTGACAGAAATCTCTCCAGAGTTGCCCCCGTCCCTTTCTGAGACTTCTGGTTCAAAACACTTGCCCCTATCACAGTTTGGGGACCCCATCAGGTAGCCCTAGAAACTATGTGGGGAAAAAAGCTGCAAGGAAAAGCCTCAAAGAGTTCTCTCTCCAGGAAGAGAAAGGCCCAGAGGCAGATGCAGGACAGATTTAGGAAACAGGAGAATAGCGACATTTTAGGCAAGAACTATCGCTAACCTTTCCTACGAGCTTCTGAGATTGGGGGTGGGACTTGTCTGGGTGAGCCGATGGTCCTTTGTCTTCTCTCTCTTTCCTTCTTTCCTTCATGCCTGTCTCCCTTTCTTTTGTACTTCAACTCAACCTTAAATGCTATGCTCCAAAAGAGGTTACTGGGAAATAGCATCACCAGCATTACCCCAAATTATTTGGATAGGTCTTCCTGAGACAGTTGCTGGTCTAAAAAGTTGACAACTCCCATAGAAGGTACAACAACAAGAGTGAACCCTCATGTATATTAAGGAATTTGGGTAAAATGATGCATCGATGTAGGTTCATTGAATGTAACTAATGTACCATTCTGCTGGGGGACGCTGATAGTTGGGGAGGCTGTGTGTGGCAGGGCAGGGGGGTAGGGAGTATGACAACTCCATGACTTTCTGCTCAGTTTTGCAGTGAACCTAATATTGCTCTTAAAAAATAAAATCTAGTAAAGAATCTCTTTTGAAGGCAAGAAACACTGCCAGGAAGTAGAGACACACTCTGTACCCACCTGTATGAGGCAACTGTTAAGCACACAGAGACAAAAGGGGAAAGAAACAAGAACTTTATAGATAGTCCCTAGGGCCTAATAACAGCAAGCACCTAGTAACCATGTGGGGACAAGGAGCCTTGGATGGGGGACATATTCCCTTGCTTAGTGCCAAGAACCTTTGGCATTATCATTTTACACAGGGAGATGCAAGTCTTCATAATCCAAGGCTTGGGCTCCCCCTCCTTGATCTCTAGGGGGAAAGAAATCTGAAGACAGAATGAGCCTGCTGGGCATGTCCTCCCAACGCTGCAGATCTGGCTGGGACATGGGGCCCAAGCTGTAAATCCCACCAGGGCTGTTCTCAGAAACCAAGTGATGGGATTATCTGACCTCACTCGATCTACCGGACCCTGGGCTTCTCTACTGACCCTGACCAAGGAAATGTTATTATCAATCATATGTTATTCATCAGATATTAATACGAATCACGTATTATTATGAACTCAACATTTTTTGAGTACTTCCTGTGTACCAGTCAACATTTGTTGAGTGTGTCACATCTATTCTCTCACTTGTTCCTTTTGTTCCTAGTTAGGAAGAAAGTACTAGTCTGGGTGCTATTTTACTGGTAATACAACTGAGGTTTAGGGAGGGTTAATAATTTTCTAAACCCACAGTTACAGCAAGTTTTGCAGCCAAGAATGCCACTCAAGTCTGCCGCACACCAAAGCACAGACTCTTGCCTCCTAAGTCCTGCTCTCCAGGTCTCAGTAATATTATGGCATGAGCAAAAGAGCCCTTTTGCTCAAAAAGAGGGTTTTATTGGAGGTTGCAAGCTGTTTCATAGTGCCCAGACCTGAACTGATCGAAGACCCTTCATCTTTCGCCTCTACATGGCTCTCCAGATTCTTCCGTGCTCTTGCATGCCCTGCCATACCCCGTACAGACAATTACTTTTCTCAGACTTGTCAGGCTTCCCTATATCTCCATGTGGTTCCACCAGCTGGGGATACATGTTCTCTATTCTCTGTCTGGCAAAGCCTCCTTTCAAGAATAAATACCAAAGTTGGGGTGCCTGGCTGGCTCAGTCCACAGAGCATGTAACTCTTAATCTCAGAGTCATGAGTTCAAGCCCCATGTTGGGTATGGAGCTTACTTAAAAATTAAATTAAATTTAATTTTAAAAATTTTTTAAAGAATAAATGCCAGTGTTGTCCCCTCCTCAGTGAAACTTTTCCTAGCCTTGAGAGAATTTACTTTTCCTCCCCTCACTGTGTTCTCCACATTGTGTCAACTTCAAATCTAGCCTCTAGCATATTGCTCTTGATTATTTGTGCACATGCCTGTCTTTTCCACTAGACGCTGTGCAGGCAAAAGTTGTTCATCTCTTGCCTTATCTTACTAACCTTCATAATGAGTTAGTACTAGTATTATTGTACCCAGTGTATGCTGGGTGGCCTTTATAGTAAACACTAGTGCTATTGTACCAAGTGCATGCTGGGTACTTAAGATATCTGTAGTATAAGTGAATGCATAAAGTGAGTTAAATTGGGGGAAAAAGTGAGTTTAATTAGAAGACAGAATTAGGACTTCAGGGGTCACTGTTTTGCATTTGCTTGTGCAGACACTGAGGCTCACAATGATTGGGTCAAAGTCATATTACCCAAATTACAAAAGAATTAAAGGCAAAAGATAAATCAGAACCAGTGTAAATCCACTGAGCAAACCCTCAGTCTTAGCTGGTAACCTACTACCTGTACATTTTGTTTTTATGAAAAGTAGTCCAAAATGGAAAGTATGTTCTGAAAACTGGACTTATTTGATGACACATAAGGATCTAATGGGAACATTTTTTATTCAGATAGATTCAAGGAGATCTTCCTCATTTATTGACTTCTAAGGGTCAAAACTCCTTCCTGAGACCTCTGGAAAAGAGGGGAAATTGCTTCTTCTGGAAATAAGTAGACACCAACTAGAAAAAAGTTTTACTGTAACTGTGTGCAAATAATAATCCTTCATGATGTGCCTCCATGCTGTTGGGGGGACTTTCAAGTTCATTCCAAACTGGGTTCAACGTCAATCAGAGAGACCACAGATGTGCTTACACCAGGGCACCTTGGTTGCCTGGCCTAGCAGCCACCTGGACTACGGGTTCTGGGAGGTGAGAGGTCCTTATGTTAGAGGCTGGATAATGCTTTGAAGATGTATCTGGTGCAGCAGGGAATACTTAAGGATCTCAGCTGCCAAACCGGCCCCCAACTCAATTCAATCCATCAGTCAATCAATCAAATGATTAGGACCAGTCCTAACATGTGTCTGTGTCTAAGCTCAGGCTGTAGTCCAGGCACTGCCCTCTCCAAGAGGAGCTGTGAAGTGGTAAAAAGGGGCTAAGCCAAGAGTATGGGCTCTACGATTTCATCCTCTGTCTCCTCTTCCCACCCTCATCCATCACACATTATGATTACACACACGATAGTGAACTCTGGCCACTACACCAGGTCACTGTCAGACTTGACATTTCAAGTTGAGTGGTGAGAACAACTAGGTCGTGTGCTAAGAAATACTCAGCCCAGATTCTCCATTGCTGTGCAAAAATAAAGCTTAGCTATGAGTCCGGCTTGGCTCTTGAGTCACATGACAGGGGATTAGCATATGGGTGTTCTCTGCACCTGTGCTCAGGTGTAGACTGCCATCAGCAGCAGTCATGCTTAGCAGCAGAGTGGGTCTAGAAATAGGTGTGGGCTAAGGATTCTTTCTAGGAAATATCACTCCTAAAGCACTCGCTTTTTATTGTTTAGAAAAAATTTGACCCCTTGATAGAGTGACCTGGGATGTGTCTTGGTTTCACTGGAGGAAGAGCACCAGAGTGCTTCATCCACTTCCCTATTTGACCTAATAGCCACTATCTCGATCATTTTTTTTTATTTAAAGGTTTATTTATTTATTTGAGAGAGAGAGAGCGCGCGCATGTGTGCATGAGTGGTGGGCAGGGGGAAGGGGCAGAGGGATAGAGAGAGAATCCTTAAGCAGACTCCCCACTGAGCATAGAGCCCAATGCAGGGCTCGATCTCACGACCCTGAGATCATGACCTGAGCCAAAATCAAGAGTCAGATGCCCAACTGACTGAGCCACCCAGGTGCCCCTCTCTACCATTTTATAATCCTAAAGAGTAATACTGGAAAGAAGCATAACCCTGAAAGCATAAATTATCCTTAGGCATTTCAAAGGTGTTCAGAGCAGTTTATGTTTCTTATACTTCTGTTGAAAGCTGAAGCAGGCCTAGTTTCAAATACTGTTGTTTGGAGGGGGGAGGTTTCATGGAGGTCCACTATTTTAATCAAGTTCTTGATTATATTCTTTATTAGACTTGAGGTTCCTGAAAACTGATCTTACTACATTATTGCTTCTATGAATGGACAGGCTCCTTGATAGGCTCGCTAAAAACACCATTCCACTAGGGATTACTCTGAATAATTGTAGCACAGCCTTCTCCATGAGAGAATGCAAGAGAAGGGCCAGACGGGTGCCCCGGGATTACAAAAACAATAAACTCAGCAGCAGGGAAGGTAAAATAGTGTCCTGCTAACATGATGGAATGCTTTATCCACATTCCAAAAGCTTAAAAGAGGTGCCAGCTTTGGAATCCTACAGCAGTAAGGGCAGGGACTGGTCACACTGCATTCCTACTGCTGCTCAGGGAAAATTTAATATACAATGACTTCCGGCTTCCCACCTGCTGAGCCATGCTGTAGGAATTGCCTGAATTTATCGAGCAGCTTCCAAAAGTTCCAAACATTTTATATATGAGATCTCTCATGAGTATAGTGATCCTCCAAAAAGGAAGTTAAGTGCCCTGTTCTTACTTCATTGAATGAATAGTAACAGAGATTTGAAGAGAGTTGGCTTCAGCAAGAACTAATATTTAGGAAATGAAGGAGTTCTTTTGTCCATTCTGGCTCTGCAGCAAAATTGCTCTCAGACCAGACAGGAGTCATTCAGTTACTCAATGAGCATTCATTCATTAATTTGAGTGTCTAGTATCTGCCAGTCACCATGCTAGTAGTCACGGAAAGCAAGATAGGCATGGAATCTACTCTTATGGCGAGAACAGTCTAGCATCTGATTGCCTTATTATGGGCTAGATGCTTCAGGGGAGACATAGTTGTCTTATAAAATCCCTTTTTTAAAGGAAACCCATGATCCCCCACATGCCAAGCTCCTTCCTGCCTCAAGGCCTTTGCATGTACTGATCTTTCTGCCTAATGCTCTTTTTCTGACCAGACAGATTTCAACTCAAATGCTTTCTCCTCATAGAAACCTTCCCCGACCAGCTCATCTAATGGTATCCCTCTCTCTTATTCACTTTACTATAACACTGCTTCATTTGCTTCTTTCTTTGGAATGACTGCATTCATCTGCGTGCCTCTTGATTCTGTTTCACACGGTTGAAGGTGGCTCCATGGCAACAGGATCTCATTTGTATCCCCAGAACCCAAAGAGCACCTGGAATGTAGTGAGTACTCAACACACATTTGTTGAGGGCGCAGTCAGCACAGTGTTCCACAGAGAAGTACCTTATAAGTAGAAGAGACAAAGTTTTGCACAGTGTAAGGGGAATGAGTATGGCGAACTGGGTTGATCAGCAAATGCTATCTGCAAAATTTAGATTGGAATCTAGATCATGATGAACAAAGAAAATATGAATGTGGCTGGGGCCATATGAGGGTGGGCCAGAAGGGCATGAGTGAAGGACCTGGAAGCAGGAAGGAGTCGTTAGAATGGCTGAACCCAAGAGTTTGTGGAAGCAAGCAGTGAGCCTGAAAAGGCAGCCTGGACCAGCCCGTGGACAGCCCCAGTGCCAGTGGCAGAAAATATTCTCCAAGAAGAGAAAGGACTCAAGAATATTTGGTTGCATTCCTACTGAATAAAGCCCATAGTTTGTTGTTGTTTTGAGAGAATGACCATTGACATTTCCTAGAAAATGCCATACAGTATTTTTTCAAGTTTTTATTTTTAATTCTAGTTAGTTAACACCCAGTGTTATATTAGTTTTTGGTGTACAATATAGTGATTCAACACTTCCATGTACCTGGTGCTCATCTCCACAAGTGCACTTCTTAACTCCCATCCCCCCAACTCCCCTCCTCTCTGGTAACCATCAGTTTGTTCTCTATAATTAAGAGTCTGTTTCTTGCTTTGTCTGCCTCTCTCTCTTATTTTCCCCTTTACTTCTTTCTTTTGTTTCTTAAATTCCACAAGAGTGAAATCATATGGTGTTTGTCTTTCTCTGACTTAATCCACTTAGCATTATACTCTCTAGCTCCTTTGCTGTCATTGCAAATGGCAAGATTTCATCCTTTTTTAGGACTGAATAATAGTCCATTTTATCGATATACCACATCTTCTTTATCCATTCATCAGTTGATGGACACTTGAGCTGCTTCCGTATCTTGGCTATTATAAACAAGGCTGCTATAAACATTGGGGTGCATGTATCCGTTTGAATTAGTGTTCCTGTATTCTTTGGGTAAATACCAAATAACGCAATTGTCATAGGGTAGTTCTATTTTTACATTTTTGAGGAATCTCCATACTCTTGTCCACTTTGGCTGCACCAGTTTAATGCCATCCAATACTTAGACCTCTCATCTCCTACTTCAAATGTAAGCAAGTCAATGAGAAGCTAGAGGAAGGATAAATAAATCCCTTCATAGCCAACCTCTCCAGGGCTCTCCCAAACCTGACATTGTGTGAAAAGCATTGGGGAACTGAGGTAGGCACAGCAAAAGAGTCCAAAGTGCTCCCCCAACCCCCAGGAGACAGTGTGGAAGGCACACACACCACATTGAAGATGAGACTCAGCGCACAAGGACCATAAATCTACTGGCAGCTCAGGGACTTAATAAGAAGTAGGTTACCAAGGAGCTTCACATTTATGAGGAATGACTTTGCCATTTAAGACAGTTTAAAGTAGACTAAAAAAGGACCATTAAAAGCCTTCATTCTTGAAAAACCATTTTAGGATAGCAGAAGGGAACGTGATTAAAATTTTATAAGTGAAAAGATACCATTTCCTTGTCCCTTTCTTCTTTAAAAACATAAAAGAAAAAATCTTTTTACGGCCAAAGGGGTCTGAAAAAGGGTCTGTGTGCATGTGAAGGGAGAATGACACTGCAAAACTTAAAAAAAGAACCTGACGATGTCTAAAAGCAAATGCATAACTCTTGAAGCTTCCTTGACACAGATCAGCTTCTGTTTGCAGCTCAGCAAACCATATGCTATATTCACTCACTCCTCAAGGATCATCCGTTCCTTTCCAAGTATTAAGATGTCAGCGAAAATCTACCTTCTGGGGAAATTTAATCTGCTGGAGAAGAGCTGCTGACGCTCATAAAAATAGCTGTCAGACATTATGACTCCTCGGGGACACGTACGGTGAAGGGGTCACAGAGCCCAGGGTGGAAAAGCAAAGCTATTTAGGATCCTCAAAGATCAGGCAGGCCAGAAACCCTTGACCCAGGTTCCAAAAGCCCTAAGAGGCATTAAGGTATCTAGAAATTCCCTGAAATTGAGCAAAAACTTTCACGCCTTTGTGGGATTTGGGGCTGGGGGGAAGTTTTCATCAAATTCCCAGAAGTCATGACCAAAAAATGACTAAGAACCATCAAGTTAGGACAACATTTCCATGGGTATTTTGTGCACTCTCAAAAATTGTTTTTCACTGCACAAGAATTACTTGATTACATAAATCTTACAAGAAATTGAAAAATTAAGAGATAAGTCTGAAGCCTCTTCCATACCTGCCTCCTATCTGTTCCCCTTACTGTGGCTCCCTACAGAGATGACGGTCGTTCTATGCATTTTCGTAATTTTGCAGTCACAGAGAAAATTTAGAGGATTTGGGTGTGATTTACCAAACTTAAATGGTACTATGTTTTATATATATTTCTGCAACTTGCCTCTGCCCTCCACAATGTCTCAGGGAGAGCTCCACATGCGTATATTTGGAGCCACCTCTTCCTTTTAACCTGCTGCATAGTATTCCACAGGAAGGCTGTGCTACTCAGTCTACTCAGCCATTTCTCTACTGATGAACATTTAGGTTGTTTCCAGTTTCCCTTCATGGCCAATGACAGCACTACGAATATCTTTGTATGTGTCTGTTTCTGCCCTGGTACAAGGGTTTCTCTAGCAGAGAGGCTAAGAGGGGAAATGGCTTGGTCATGTATATAGGCTTACTTTTAATTTTAAAGTAACCTGCCAAACTCTGCTCTAGTAGAAGATGTTGCATTGGCTTACCTTCTACTAGTCAAATCCGAGTATCTGTTTCTTATATCCAACTGCCACACCAGATAATCAATCCTTTAAATTGCTACCAATCTGAAAGATAAAAAGTGTACCCCCTTTTATTTTCATGTGTATTTCCCTAGTTGTGAGGTTCCATCTTTCCATATGTTTATTGACTTTCTATATTCCCTTTCCACTGAACTGCCTGTTTGAAGAGAAGGGCTTCTTACACTTTACCACACATCAGAATCATCCTGAAGACTTAAAATCCGATTGTGGGGCCCGACCCCCAGAGTTTCTGATTCAGTGAGTGAATGTGAATATGCATGTCTGGCATGGTCCCAGGGGATGCTAATCCTGCTGAGGTGGGGACCAGATTTTATTTTTTTTTAATTTTTTAAAAATATTTTATTTACTTATTTGAGAGAAAGACAGCACAAGCAGGGGTAGTGGCAGAGGCAGAGGGAGAAACAGGCTTCCTACTGAGCAGGGAGCCCAACATGGGACTCAATCCCAGGACCCTGGGATCATGACCTGAGCTGAAGGCAGACGCTTCACCCACTGAGCCACCCAGGCACCCCTGGGAGACCAGATTTTAAAGCTACTACACTAGAGAAGTGTCCTGGTTCCTGTTCCTCTCTGTTGTTCCATCTCAGTGATTCTCAACCCTGGTTGCACAGTGGAATCATCTGGAGAGCTTTATAAAAGTACCAGTGCCTGAGTCCCACCCAGATTAATTAGGACAGAATGCCCTCCATGTCTGTATTTTTTATTTTATTTCTTATTTGTATTTTTTTTTTTTAAGTCACCAGGTGAGTTTGACGTTCAGCCAGGATTGACAGCTTTTGTCAGGTGATTGACAACTTTTGTCAGTACTTTGAAGGAGGGCAAAATCCTTCATCTTATTCCCCCACCTTAGAGCATATATCACATTTATACAGTGATTTGCTCGGGACCATCTCATATGCTCTTGCCTTGTGTTTTACCCAAAGGCACCATACTATGAATTTACAACAAAAATAATACTTTCACTCATATTTGTTCAAAATGTTGCTTGTTTGTTCTGCTCAGGGGCAATCCAATGTGGTAGACATTCAGACCCAAGTTCTTATCTCAATTCTGCAGTTCACCAGCTACATAATGCTTAGATCAGTACTAAGCTTCTGTTTGCTCATCGATGAAACGGGCTTCATTATAGCTACTTGACAGGCTTACATAAATAAAATGAGGTATGTTAGGCGCCAGGATGGTGCCCAGCACAGTAAGAACTCAACAAAACCACACTGGGATTCCTTCCCACTTTGTGACTTATTTGAGATAAAAAATCTGGTTTCCAGATTCCCTCCTCACAGATGGAACAATCCTACCTCCCTCCATGCATCTCGTAGAGCAATTACAAGTCATTCCCAGGGCTCCAAACAAAATCCTCATGCTACTCCTAAAGCTTGCTTCAATTTCATATAATTGGGTATGAATTTACTTAGAAATAAAGGCTTCAATAAAAATATTTTTTAGTACTGAATGATAAAGGACAATCAATCCATCAATATTATTGTCTGTTACATGCCAGGCACTGAAGGAATTCAAAGGTTAGTAAGACCCCAGTCCCATCCTCAAGAACCAGTAGTGGGTTTGGGGATACTTGAAACTTAAAGACAACTGACAAAATCAGGTGGGGATGCTAAGTGACAGTGACCTCTTCTAAGTAGTTCCAACAGAGAAAGGAGAAAGTGGTCAAGGACACCTTCAAAGACTTTGAAGGAAAAGCAGACTGCAGGTATAGAGGAGAGGAGTGTTTCTCATAAGGAATGTGGAGTAAGTGACAACAACATCATTGAAGGCACTTGAAGGAGCAACAAGTAGAGCTGACTCATTCATGAAAGGGAGCTGAGAAGCAGGGTGGAGGAGGCAGAGCATGGGGGAGCTGGTGCAGGACATTAAAGACCAGGGAGCAAGTTTCGGTGTCACCTGATAGACTGGATTTTTAGCAGCAGCTGCTTTGTTTTGCTGAAATTGAAGAGGAATATGACTTAACTGCATTTTTTCATTTTATTGTTTGCTTTTAAATAGTTAAATTTAATTTTTTGATGGGTATGACTGTATGGCACAAAACACAAAAGGTATTCCAGTAAAAAGTCCCCTCCCACCCGTCGCTCAGCACCTAGTTTTGCCCGCTGGGCAATCAGGGTTCTCAGTTTCAAGGGAGCACCCATACATATATACATATATATATAATTATACATGATTAAAAATAAATTAGCGCATACTGAGTGACTGCAACTAGGGGAAACTAGGGTTCAGTTCCTGTGAGCCTCTGGTCACACTCGGCGTCAGTTGATCAATACATCATCTGGTTTTATGTGTCATTCTGTTTGAAAATACCTTATTTAGTATACATTGTTGATTCATTAGCGTTGAACTCATGGCCAACAGCACAACTCCTGCCTGCACGAAATTTAGTGAATGTGAGTATCTTCTCCATAAGGCACATCATGGCCTTCTTGCACTTTGGGACAGTGAACAGAATGTTATTACCCCTGGGCTTGAAACGATGAAAAATCACACAAATGCAAAAAAATGGGGCACCTAACAGACCAGGAAAAGGGCGTTGCTCACAGTATGTGAGCTGAAGGCAGAGTGTCACCTTGTTCATCCTCAGCTGGGAACTCAGATTTTTCACCACGCTGAGCATGTCCACGGTGACCACAAAAGTTCATGAGGACGGATTGGCGGGTTACAAATACATTTCAGCAACAAGCTAGCAAATATGGAACCACTGAATAATGAGCATAGACTGCATGGATCAGACGTTAGAAGATACAGTTTTCCCCTATTTTCGTGCAAATGGTAAGAGCCATGGTAAGGGAGGTAAGTGGCGTGAGGGGGAAGAGATGCAGTGAGGAGCAGTCCCCACCCTGAGGCACAGAGTTCCAGGGAGGGGACATCAGAGTTCACAGGTGGACCACCAGGAGGCTGGCTGCACTGCCAGGATGGGAGGATGTGGCCGTGGTGGTCCTAGGGTCTCCTTCCACCCGGGTAGCTTGGGAAGGAGTGGGCCTGCAATGTCAAAGGGAGAGCAGTCTGGGAAACGAAGACCAGGACTGGGCGTGGGTAGAAGCAGCAGGCAGGGAAATGAAGGAAGGCATAGCTGTGAACTCAAAAGAACTGGAGGGACCCGTGGTGGAGCAGAGGGGTAGAGGGATGACCTTAGTGATCCAACTAGTGTCTGTAAAACAAAAACAAAAACAAAAAAACCTTCAAGTTTAGACATTATTTGTCATGCAAAAACATTCAAAGCTTGGGCTGCTGAGAGGACAACAGGAGGAACTGCGTCTGAGCTGATGCTTACATGAATTCCAGGGGCCACGACCACCCTGATTTAAGGAAGGCAAAGTTTCCAGAGGCCATTCTAGGGGCTGTCGCTATTTTCAGTCAACCTAGCTCTGGGAAAGAAGGCAGCCTGACTGGAAGTAAAATCTGAGAGTCTGGAGGATTTTAGAATAATGACTGGATTTGATTCTAATCTAACACGGTTCTCTTCCTAGAGCACCTGCTAGGAGGGCTTTGCTTAAACACAGCTGGGAAGGAGTTAGCTTTCTGATCTATCTCCCTGCTATACACAAAATGTGTATGTCTCCCCCAAATTCTTATGTTGAAACCTATCCCCAATGTAATGGTATTTGGAGGTGGAGCTTTTGAAAGACAAGGAGATCATGAGGGTGGAGCCCTCGGTGCCCTTATAGAAGAGCCCCCAGAGGGCTCCCGGGCCCTTCCACCACATGAGGACAGAGGAAATGGTGGTTGTCTATCAAACAGGAAGCAGGCTCTCACCAGACACTGAATCTGCCGATGCCTTGACCTTGGACTTCCCAGCTGCCAGAACTGGAGAAATAAATTTCTGTTTCCTACCTGTCTATGGTGTTTTGTTACAGCAGCCAAAACTGACTAAGACACTCCCTATAAGGGTCCCCAGGAGTCCAGGGCTATGGTCAAGGAGAACAAGACCAAGAGTCACCGTGCTTATTAAGCTCTGAAAAAGTCACCATTTCGTTCTTGAGAACTGGTTGCTCTACGTATCCCAACAGTGCTCTGGCTTGGCTCATGACCGTGTTTCTCAGGATGCCCTAATTCTAAAGTCAGTAGAAGCTACCACAGGCCTTCTGCAAGAAACTGTCCTATAAACCATAACCGCATGTCAGAAGTAGAATAGAACACCAGTGACTGCCGATGTTATCAGACACCAAGCCTATTAACTGAGTGCCCTCATCCTTAAAATTCAACCTTCTAGGTATTTCCAGCCAGTGTGGAGAAGCTTCATTGTTTGATACATTGTGGCTATGATTTCAGCATATTGCCAAGGAACAGATGTTTTTTTGGGTGTGAATATTTACATTGGCATAGGGCAGTGGTTCTCAGCTGGGGGCTATTTTGCCCCTCCCGGTGACATTTGGCAATACCTAGGGATATTTTTGATGATCACATCTCAGGGGAGGGGACATGCTCCTGGTACCTAGTGGGAAAAGGCCAGGGATGCTGCTGAACAACCTACAATGCAGAGGTCTACCCCTACAACAAAGAATCACCTTGTCATTGTGGAGGGTGAGAAACCCTGGAACGGGGATTTTATCCTGCTGTAGCATCTTGTTCAAAATGTATTTAAAATACATTGAAATGTATTTCAATTGTTACTTCAAGTCCATCTGCTGACAGGCCATTATCCATCAAATTCATAATTTACAGCTTGTAGGAGTTGACATATAATTGGCAATCAAAAACCCAGACATTGGAATTAATCTGGGATCCGTACTTTTGGTTAGCCTACAGCATTTCATTTTTGAGACGTGCACTGCTGACCCAATAGATTTCCTTATTTTATTCACTGTGTCTCAAAACTGTCATTTAACAATGACACTGAATGAAGTTGACTCGAGCTCATTTGGTGTAATCTGCAATTTCATAAGCTGTCAATTCCTCCAGATCCTGCAGAGGTGAGACAGAACCAGCTCCCATTCTTGGGCATTTACCTCAGGTCAGCTTCCAGTGGTAAGCAAAAGGGTGACAAAGATATACAGACATGTACCTTGATTGATGCCTCTAAGGGATGCATTAATTGTGTGTATATAAGAAACAGTATTTTAAGAGATGAAAAAAGCATTCTAGAAAACTCTATTTTTCTTTCTTTATGAAACTCTAGAATTTGGAAAATGATTTTCTGTGCCCTAAATGTAAGCTGGGTAGACATCTAATTATGCATCCTGGACACTGGACTCTGAAGGATGCATATGAATCTCCTGAGAATTTCATTAAATGCAGATTCTGATTCAGCATCCTGTGGCAGAGCCAGAGATTCTGGATTTCTAACAAGTTCCCAGGTGATGCTGATGCTACTGGCCTGTGGACCATTTCTGAGTAGCACCAGGATGCAGAGGATTCTTGGTAGCCCTTTGTTATAACCTGTTGCTATTTAAAAGCCACAGGTCATAATATCCAGTATTTAGAAATCACTTCTACTCCCTTACTTTCTTCATTATGTAAGGAAATAGAAATCTTTGGGCCTTTGCTCCACCAAGGGTCTAGAAAAAGGAATGTTTGTATCAACCAAAAAGTAATAGAGAATGGATGTACGTAATAATCATTAGGTATCTATTTTGACTTGAAAGATGGCCCTTGTTCAAAATGAATGTCAAATATTTGCTTTTAAAGATATAGCAGCATTTTACAGCTGAACAATGAAAAGCCCACTAGACCAAGAAGCAGTAGAACCAGGCACCAATCTTGCCGAGGGGTCACCTTAGAGAGTCAGGAAGCTTCTAGAGCCCTGGTGTGAAAGGGAATGAGGTCCCTTCACATTCTGAAAGACTACAACTGTAAGGTGGGGAAAACTTATTACTATTAGTTAAACCATACACACATCTTAGATACGCTCTTTTGTAGGTATATTTGGTAATACTAACAATTATTTAAAAAGTTAAATGGTGTCATTGTCAGGAAGTTAGAGATAGATATTCTATTTCTAGGCTAACTTATTTACAAGAAAGGGGCAGCACGAATGGGTAGAGCACAGGGGATTTTGAGGCCAGTAAAACTATTCTGTATGATATTCCAATGATAGATAAATGACATATGGCTTTGTCAAAACCCGGAGAACTTAGAGTACAAAGAGTGAACCTTAAGGTATGCAAATTTTAAAAAAATCTTTAGGAGGCCAGAGGATCCCAAAAGGAATGCAGACTATAATAAAGGAATATAACTATATTACAAATGTATGAAACAATCATACTGAGGAGGGGAGGGGAGAAGAGGTGGTAACCTAAGTAATTTTAGGAATGAATAGAATCTGTAAGATTAAAAAAGCAAAAGGGCCTACACATACCTTCCGTACTCTAGTTGATGAAGTTGTTTCCCATGGGGGATACAGGGTAAGAAGTCCGATACTGCTGTACATATATACTGAAATTGAACAATTAAGTGAATGGTCGATGTTGGGACCCAGATTTCTCACTCCTGGAGTGGGAGTTTATAGATAAGCAAAGGAAGGAGTCTAGAATGATCCATGTGGTAACAGATTAAAGTTCACCAGGATTAACTTAATAGACAGATGGTTATATATACTGACATGTATATATACACAGGTGAAGATTTACACGTATATTTCTTTGCTCTGTCCACAGAAAAGGCTTAAAGTAATGATACCGCCCTAGCAACAAGCACACTTAAAGCCCAGATATTGCTTTCTAATACCATTCCCCAATAAAAGGAAGCAGGTTCCTTGAAGAAAGAGTTGAATGAAGGATAAGAGAGGGAAATATAGATGAGCCCAGAGTATCTTATAGTGTCAGAAAGTAAGGCAGTGCTAACACAAAACAAACAAAACACCCGCACACACAATAATAGGAGTATGTCAAAGGGACACAGGAGCCAACTAAAACAGTTGCCAATGGCCAAAAGTAGAATGATTTGAGCCACAAAATAAATAAAGTAGTATTGGGTTATAACTCAAAGTATAAAATAAATATCCATACTGACACAAATACTTGGTGAAATTAGTAAGTGGGGGAGAAGAGAAAAATTTCTCATGCAGAAGAATTCCAAGTAACTCATGTAGATACTCAGCCCTTGAGAAGGCGGAACATAACTACCCACTCCATGAGTATGGGCTGCCTTAGTAACTTCCTTCAGAAAAAAAAATACAAGGTGGAAAGGGGGAAAAAAGAGTAACTTTAGAGAGCCTAACAAATACAACGTCTGCCAGGTGATCAAACTCAACATTAACAAGAAATTACATTTTACCTCTGTGATCTCAATTCCCCAAACCAATAACCCCAGTCCAATAATAAGGAAAACATCAGACAATAGAGGGGTATCCTATAAAGTACCAGAGCAGTACTCCTCAAAACCATCAAGGCCAGATGCCTGGGTGGCTCAGTCAGTTAAGCGTCTGCCTTTGGCTCAGGTCATAATCCCAGGGTCCTGGGATCGAGTCCCACATCAGGCTCCCTGCTCAACGGGGAGCCTGCTTCTCCCTCTGCCTGCTGCTCCCCCTGCTCATGCTCTCTCTCTCCCTCTCTCTCTCTGTGACAAATAAATAAATAAAATTAAAAAAAAAAAACTGTCAAGGTCATCAAAAGGAAAGGACGCATGACAAACTGTCACAGCCAAAAGGAGCATAAGGAAAAATGGCAACTCAATGTCACAAGGTGTCCTGGATGGGATCTTGGCACAGAAAATGAATATTAGGTAAAAACTGAGGAAATCTGAATAACCTATGGGCTTTACTTAATAATAATGTATCCACAAATGTAGGGACCTGAAGGGGTACATGCACCCCAATGTTTATGGCAGCAATGTCCACAATAGCCAAACTGTGGAAAGAGCCAAGATGTCCATCGACAGATGAATGGATAAAGAAGATGTGGTATATATACACAATGGAATATTATGTAGCCATCAAAAGGAATGAGATCTTGCCATTTGCAACGACGTGGATGGAACTGGAGGGTGTTATGCTGAGTGAAATAAGTCAATCAGAGAAAGACATGTATCATATGACCTCACTGATATGAGGAATTCTTAATCTCAGGAAAGAAACTGAGTGTTGCTGGAGTGGTGGGGGGTGGGAGGGATGGGGTGGCTGGGTGATAGACATTGGGGAGGGTATGTGCTATGGTGAGCGCTGTGAATTGTGCAAGACTGTTGAATCACAGATCTGTACTTCTGAAACAAATAACGCAACATATATTAAGAAAAAAGAAAAAGAAGAAGATAGCAGGAGAGGAAGAATGAAGGGGAGTAAGTCAGAGGGGGAGACGAACCATGAAAGATGATGGTCTCTGAAAAACAAACTGAGGGTTCTAGAGGGGAGGAGGGTAGGGGGATGGGTTAGCCTGGTGATGGGTATTAAAGAGGGCACATTCTGCGTGGAGCACTGGGTGTTATGAACAAACAATGAATCATGGAACGCTACATCAAAAACTAATGATGTAATATATGGTGATTAACATAACAATAAAAAATTTAAAAAAAATAATAATGTATCCATATTGCTTTATTAATTGTGACAAATGTTTTATACTAACATAAGATGTTAATAACAGGGAAACTGGGCATAGGTGTGTGGGAACTCTCTGGACTACCTTCTCGGTTTTTCTGTAGATGTAAAGCTTCTAAAAATGAAATTTTAAAAAATAAAACGTTTAAAAAACTGAAAAGATAAAATGTGTCAGATTGAAAGCCAAAAAAAAAAAAAAAAAGAGAGAGAGAGAGAGAGAAAGAAAAAGAAAAAAAGAATTGTAAGAACTGTTGCCATAGAATAAGCTGACAAATGGGCCCAATTTTCAATACATTTCTTTCCAGTCTTTCTGGAATCTATTAAGACAGTACAGAGACAGAAGCAGGATCTTGCTAATGGTAAGCAACGAAGTGGCTAATCTTCAATCCTATGCCCCCAAATAAGAAGGTTGTACGGCATCAATACCGTGGTTCTGAAAGCCATAGAGCTGTCCATCGGAAGCTATATTGAGTTTCTGACAATATGAGAGTCATACACATTTCAGTGGCTGCAAACAAGCTGCCAAGACCTGACTTATCCACTGCAAGACCAGTGCTGAGGGAGTGTACTTGTAAATCCAGCACCTAGCATCTCAGCAAGTTTTAAGATGATGTCAAGTTCCCATATTTTCAGCGGTTCTTTTGAAGCAAATCCTTAAGTAATCTTGTGAACACGGAAAGGAAAATGAGCGGCAGTTTTATTTTCTGTGACATGTATCTTTAACCAACAGGTGTGGTTATAGTTATTAGGCTTTCTGATGTCTTCTATAAAGGACTAGGGGTGTGAAAACTAGGCCGTGTTCCTTTAAGAGCACATCCCCAGGTGTTTGACTGAAATGGACAGAATGGAAATTAAACATAACAAAACAAAACAAAAAACCATGAGGCAGAGAAATAAAATAGCAAAGGGGAAGTGAAATCCATGCTTTCTGACCAATCAAAATACAGGTAACCATAAAGGTTAATGTTAGGATTTTTGTCTCTTATGTTATCAGTTCAGGAAAAGAACATTTTCAAAGTTACTCTCATTTCGCTAAGAATCTAGCTTCAAACTCCTTGATATGAAGTGTAACTCCACCACGCTCATTGCAAACATGCATTCTTTTCAAATGTTTTGTCTCGTTTAAGGAGTAAATTTTGCTGAGCTAAAGAGTTTGTGGTAAAACGAAGAAGGAATCAAGTAAAATGCTGGCAATTTCTTTCCTACTCAGTTTTCAAGTACGGTCGAAGCTGCCTGCAGCCGTGAGAACAGTTTGTGGAGTGCTCTGAATGGGGAACAGTGCCTGTGGTGACTTTTCCCACCTCCACCTCCACAACCCAGGGACATCATCTGGACTGGGGAGTAAGCCTTACCGCTTCTAAACAAAACCATCTACTCTTCAAGGGCAGGGTGGTGTAAAATATTCCTATCTCCTACAACTGCAACTGGGAACGGCCGAGGATCCAATTATGAAGTGCCCTGGGAAAGACAAAGTGCTTTTTGGGCATTTAGAATAGGCATCTTTAAACTCATTTTTAAAATTCATTCCTCATTCCTTTACTCAGTTCAAAAATTTATTAGCATCTATTACGTTCCAGGTACTGTTTTAAGTGCTGGAGGGAAAATAGACAAAAAAATACATGCTCTCACAGAGATAAGAATACATATATATGAACACATAACAGATTAAGCTCATATTTTTAAATATTGATCAGTATCCCATTGAACGAGTAATCATAATGTATTCATTTGTCTCCCACTGATGGGTGTGTAGGGTTTTCCCTACTTTTTTTCTTACAAACATCACTACGATGAATCTTGTGTGTGTATATTGGTGTGCCTGTGGAACTAAGTGTACAAGTTAAATTTCTAGAAGTAGAACTGCTTGGCCAAAGGATTTACTCATGTAAGTGGGTTGTTGATACATACTCCCTGATTGCCCCCCTGAAAGATACTACTTTGGTTTATACCACCACCAAGACGAGTTGAGAATCCCTCACCACAGGCATAGGGAAAAGGCAGAGAAAGGGTCACAGAGGACTAGAGCCCTACCAGACCAGAGAGATTATCTGTCCAACCCCCTCGGCAAATAAAGATCTTATTTCTGGGGGAGAACCACCTTGTTTATTTCAAGGTTGCTATGTGACAAATGTGTTCCCAGCTCAAATTTACAAGTTCCAGATGAAGGTGACTATCTCTCAACACAAGCCATCTTTCACCAGGTTGATCGTGAGACTCCCAAGGGCAACATTGTACTTACTTCTGTGCTCAGGACATTCCTAGGCACTGCAGATCCCCAGAAGAAGTAAGGCCATTTTCCTTTCATTAGTAGCAGATATATTTCATTTCTTAAACGGAGGCATTTCTACTTCATATGAATCTATTTCACTCTTTCAGGAAGGTTAATAGTGGAGACGTTTCAGCTAGGATATTTTAAGTCTTTAGCTAAGACCCTTGTATTTTCATGAATTGATTAATAAGAAGAAATCTCTGCACAAGACATGTTATTCTGGTAAGGTGGTTGTCTAATATAAATATCACTAGCTGTTGGCAAGATACCCAGTACCAATATTCTCATGGGCTACTTCTGGAACACCTGACACACAAAAATATTCCTTCAAGCTGATCAAAAAATGGACTCACTTTGCTTTGGAGCAGGACCATGCCTTCAGTTCTCTGACTTAGACTTAAGTGGATGAGGTGGAGTCCCTTAATTTTTCTTAGTAGAGTAAATGTTTATTCACAAGTCAGGAAATCAAGCTCTTGCCTTTCGGAGGCTCAGTAAACTGACAGATGCTCTGTATCCAATACTTTTCTAGACGTGCTAGCTTTCCATGGGAGCTATTTTAAGGCCATAATTCTACAGGCAGGTGGAATGCTAGTGGGTTTGCTGGAAACTGAAGTCTCTGCCCCTGTCCCTTTCTACCCACCCTGCCATCTTGGCCTCAGCTCCCCCTTCCGTCCCTGCGTACTCCAGGATCAGGAGGTCCTCCCCTCATATTCCAGGGACCACCTCTCAACCTATTTCTCTCTCTCTGTTTTCTTCCTGCCTGCTCCTCTTCCCCCTTGCACTTTCCAAGCCCTACACTCCCACCACCGGTGTCCTCTCTCTTCAAATCCACTCTGGCCCCTTCCTTCTACCTTCCCCACTCTGCTGCCTTAACTCCTCCTTCTGTATTTGACTCGGTCTCCAATCACCAGTCACCCTCACACTTTTCCATGGACAGAAAAACATGTGTAACTTTCTTGATGTCTACATGTCAATAACCTGCAATTCTGAGTTTCCAAATCACTGTTTCCATTTCACTCAGTGCTAGCACCAACCCTACCCCTAAGGTGGGCATAAACTCTCCCCTTTAAAAGCTGTATATCCAACAGTCCATTTTGATAAAGAGTGGCAGAGTGTTAAGGACCATCCATTACATTTTAATTACCTTGAATGAAAAGTTAAATGAAGGCAAAAAGTAATAAGCCTAAAGTGCTGAATTTAAAACACACGGGGAAGGAAGGGAAAAGAAAAAAGGTAGATTTAAAGTATCTTTGATAGAAAAAAATCATTTTTGAGACTCAAAGAGTATGACCCTCCTCATATTCAAGTTCCTTTCCTATAGTGAAGTTCCTTTCTTATCAAAAGCTAAAAACTGAAAATGTTACAACTACTGGTGTGGGTATGTCTTGAGAAGTAGAAATTGTACCCACAACCATATTGCAGTGAGAGTGTTACCTAAAAAACTTAAGTAAACGTATCACATGCTCAAAAATGGTGCAGCCACTATGGAAAACAGTCTGGTGGTTCCTTAAAAAATTAAAAATAGAACTACCATCGGATCCAGCAATCCCACTTCTGGGTATCTATCCAAAAGAACCAAAAGGTATTTACACTTCCATGTTTGTTACACCATTATTCACAATAGCCAAGATGTGGAAAACAACCTAAATGTCCATTGATGGATGAATGGATCAAGAAAATGTGGTTAATACAGACAATGGAATATCATTCAGCCTTTAAAAAGAAGGAAATCCTGCCACATGCAACAACGTGGATGAGCCTCCAGGACATAATGCTAAGTGAAATAAGCCAGTCACAAAAGGACAAATACCGCCTGATTGCACTTACATAAAAAATCCAAAATAGTCAAACTCATAGAAGCAGAGAGTAAAATGGCGGTTGCCAGGGGCTGCGGAGAAGGGGAAATAGGGAGTTGTTATTCGACAGGTATAAAGTTTCAGTTTTGGAAAATGCATAAGTTCTAGAGATCTGCTGTACAATATCATGCCTATAGTGACAATACTGTACTGTACGCTGAAAATTTGTTAGTAAGAGGGTGGATCGCATGTTAAATGCTCTTATCACAATTTTTTTTTAAGAGCTGACATTCACCAGACTTTTTGGCTACTGTTGATATTCAGCCTAACAGATGTCAGTGTTTACTGTTTTCCCAGTAAACAGTGTGTGATAGGATGAGGGTGTGCACTTATAAATAAACGCACATATACAAACACATGGCCTGGCCCCAGGAACTGCAGCATTGCTGGAAGCAGGGATAGAGGGAAGCACTGAATCACCCAGAGTAGGTGAGCTGATGGCAACCCCCCTCCCAGTCCTCAGTCCCAGCAGAGACCAGGCAAGGTTAAGGGAGCTAGGGGCACTGGAGGAGTATCCCCTACACCTCAGCTTGGCCATATGGTCCCCTGGTTTGACTATCAGCTTCAGCAGAGTAACCCCCATGACCTCTTGGCCTCTTATGTTTCCCCTTCTAATCCTCAACTGCTTCTTCTACCTTACCCCAGGGGGGAAAAAAAAACAGCTATAAAACTGTAACCAGCTACTGATGTTTTAAAACACAGGTACCATGTCCAACATTCCATTTACATAAACATACTTGTGTGGATTGAATGAAGATAGATGCCAGATCTGCATCGATGTACAAATTAAAAAGGAAAGAATTTGAATAATTAAAATGAATATATCAACGCTCTATAAAAATATAAAACAAGAGGGGTACCTGGGTGACTCACTTGGTTATGCAGCTGACCCTTGGTTTCGGCTCAGGTCATGATCTCAGGGTTGTGAGATCAAGCTCTGCATCGGGCTCCACACTCAGTGAGGAGTCTGCTTGAGATTCTCTCCCTCCCCCTCCCCCACTTGCAGACGCTCTCTCTCTCAAATAAATAAAATCTTTAAAAAATACATAAAACAAGATACTAATTGACATTATTACTACCATTAAATGAAGTAAAAAAACAACAACAGTTTTTTCTCCTATAATAACCACCTTTTACACAGCAAAACACCTTCAAGAGCCATTAATAGGTTCATAACACTCAGAGAGTGCGTTTATAGAGCAGTATCCTGAATCAAATCACTAAGGTACAGTCACCCCTGTTTTGCTTCCTAATATTTTGCTTCTTTGCTCATTCATCACTGCTTCTATTCTATTCATCTTCTATTTCTCACCAATTTACCACTTCAGTTGACAGATTCTGCTGATGTACCAAAAGATGAAAATTATTGCTGTGAGCAATTCAGATTTTTGCTTAAAGATGTGGTTTTTAAGAGCAAAATATTTCTGAAATCAGTTTTCCAGTACTGAAATGCTCATATAACCAAGTAAACAGTTTACTCTAAAACTGCTATCATATTATTTTAAAGGCAGACTACATTTTTTTGGTAGCCTCAGGCCTAAACTGGACTAAATGTTAACATTATCAGATTAACATGTAGAAGGGGGTTGCTGGGGTACTGCTGATGTTCTAGCTTTGACCTGGCTAAATTCATCAAGCTGTAATCTTATGATATGTTTACTTTGGGGAAAAAAAAAAAAAGAAATAACAGGTCCAAAAATGGAGTCACTTGTGCTAAGCCCCATGTCAGTAAACCAGGACTTAATACCTAACCTAACTGCAGGGTCACCCTCTCCCAGGAGCAAAACTTAAACCAATCAGTCTGAATTTCCTGGCCAGCACTAGGCAGGTGATCTGTTGATAGAGCCCTGCTCCTCCCCCAGAGTAAGGTGACCCTGCCTGAAGAAATCCCTTCTTTTGTTTACGATGTCCTTCCCTGCCCCTTTCTGTCTATGAAAGCCTCCCACTTCCCATGGCTCCTTTCTACTTGCTAGATGGGATGCCACCCAACTCATAAATCAGTGAATAAAGTCAGTTAGGTCTTCAAATGAACTTCAAATTTAGATCTTCAAACAAGTTGAATGTTGTTTGTTTGTTTGTTTGTTTGTTTGTTTGTTAACAGATTTCATGACACCAGGGGGATCCAAAGCAAACTTCTAATGGTGTCCTGGGGCAATGAGAAACGCAGGCATGGAAACTGTGAACTCATTTTTGAGTTCTCCCCCCGACTTTCTAAGGGCTGTGGATAAATTCCTCTCAGCTGTGAGATCTGCTCTCTGTATGGAGCTCCCAATCTAACTGGCTTTCTAATATACGGCAGGTCAGCTTGAGCTGGCAGACGGTTCTCCTTAGACCCCAACCAAGCCTGTAGACAGTTTTGTTTGGAGCCACGTGCCTTTCAGACTGCAATTACCAGTTTTTTTTTTTTTTAAAGACTTTATTTATTTGACAGAGAGAGACACAGCGAGAGAGGGAACACGAGCTCGGAGAGTGAGAGAGGGAGAAGCAGGCTTCCTGCTGAGCAGGGAGCCCGATGTGGGGCTCGAACCCAGGACCCCGGGATCATGACCTGAGCCGAAGGCAGATGCCCAAAGACTGAGCCACCCAGGTGCCCCAATTACCAGGTTTTTGAGTGGAAAACCCCGGGCCCATAATTCTGCCTCAAGATCCACATGGGAACTCTTAGTGGCGAGGTGCAGTTCCCCATCCATGTGGAGCCTGCAGTCCACAATCCCCCATTGTTGCCTACCAGTTCAGTCCTTTCCCCATTCAAGGTTCCATGGGAATAGGAGGTAGTGCACATGGGCCATTTCTTGGCCAGGACACAGTAATACTTCTTGATTTTTGCTAGTATGTTAAGGTGCATATGTTTGTCTTTTGTGTAGATAAAGGCTAATTGCTAATGGGAATCTCAGAAATAAGCAAAGCCGCAATAATTTGTGGGCATGAATCAAGCATTTAAAAGCTGCTAGAACTACTGGGTATTTACCCCAAAGATACAAATATAGGGATCTGAAGAGGTACGTGCACCCCGATGTTTGCAATAGCCACAATAGCCAAACTGTGGAAAGAGCCAAGATGTCCATCGACAGATGAATGGATAAAGAAGAGGTGGTATACACACACACACACACACACACACACACACACACACACACACACACACACACACACACAATGGAATATTATGCAGCCATCAAAAGGAATGAGATCTTGCCATTTACAACTACGTGGATGGAACTGGAGGGTGTTATGCTGAGTGAAATAAGTCAATCAGAGGAAGACATGTATCATATGACCTCACTGATATGAGGAATTCTTAATCTCAGGAAACAAACTGAGGGTTGCTGGAGTGGGGGTGGGGTGGGAGGGATGGGGTGGCTGGGTGATAGACATTGGGGAGGGTATGTGCTACGGTGAGCGCTGTGAATTGTGCAAGACTGTTGAATCACAGATCTGTACTTCTGAAACAAATAATGCAATATATGTTAAGAAAAAAGAAGAAGAAGATAGCAGGAGGGGAAGAATGAAGGGGAGTAAGTTGGAGGGGGAGACGAACCATGAGAGACGATGGACTCTGAAAAACAAACTGAGGGTTTTGGAGGGGAGGGGGTGGGGGGATGGGTTGGCCTGGTGATGGGTATTAAAGAGGGCACGTTCTGCCTGGAGCACTGGGTGTTATGCACAAACAATGAATCATGGAACACTCCATCAAAAACTAATGATGTAATGTATGGTGATTAACATAACAATAAAAAAATTTAAAGAAAAAAAAAATAAAAGCTGCTAGAGTGCTCACCACCTAACCCAAAGACTCCCAAGTTAGGATAAATTGGTCACAGACCAGGTTAGACTGACCCTTTTGGCAACAAGCTTGAGCACTGGAAACCTGAATAAGCATAAGGGCCCACGGTGACCCCAGAGCTGAATGCAAACAGGCTCATTAGGTGACCCACCTCAAAATAACCATAGGCCCTAACTGACCAGTTACAACCAGGCACAGTTCCTAACATTACCAAAAAAGGGAAAATTCCATCTGTTCCTCTACTCCCTCACTCCACCATATAACTGTGACCCCTCCACCACCTCATGGCAGAAAGTCTCTCCTCTGCTGTCTTGCCCGCTGTTCCCTTGCAGTGTATCCAATAAACGTCTATCTCTTCTGTTCTGTCTTGGGTGGATTCTTTCACCACCCGTGCCCCTAGCCTCCACCTGATCGGAGCACACCCACGTTTGGTACTCCCCCCCATCCAGTCAGGACACCCCACAGATCACCCACCAACCTCAAGAAAATTTCTGTTAAATGAGGTATATTGTAAAACACCACACAATTCCCAACCCAGCACATGTCCCTTTTAGGTGTTTGTTCAACTCTGAAAGACTCAAAGGCTTAGCTAAAAATATAATAAGGAGAAGATAAAAGAATAAAAAATGGGATTGTCTAATTCCAAAGAGTTGAGTGTGCCACCTTCCAGCACAGCTGCTTATTCTATATCTAAGAACTGTGGTCCTTGTAGATATCTCCAAAAATGGCAAAATCTTACTAATGACAACCTAGACTCACAACCGCTGTTATGGGGAACATCCCAATTAGATACGACAATTCGTTTAAGCAGTGCAGTTGAAAGTAAGGGTTCCCAAATTAAACAAACGGAATGGGATACCTACTTGAATTGGCATGCAGAAGCCCCCCAAAAGTTTTAAATTTCCAAAACAGCTTCATTGAAAGATTAATCAAAAGGCTGATGAAAAATAATATATAATAAAACCTAAAGCAAAAGACTTTAAGAATGACGTAACTCGTACGGCTCCCCTCCTCCCCTCCTCGATCTGAGTACTCATTCTAGAATTCCTGTGTCTGAGCCTGCCTTTCCACTCTGAAGAGAGTATTAAACAGTTACCTTTGAACTAAGACCACTTGGGGCACCTGGCTGGCTCAGTTGGTGGAGCATGTGACTCTTGATCTCAGGGTTGTGAGTTTAAGCCACACGTTGGGTGTAGAGATTACTTAAAAATAAATAAACTTTGAAATAAGACCAGCAAAGGCTACAGGTGTCTTCCACTCTTAGGTCAAAGGCCAATCTAAGGGCCTTGGTCACTGTGTCCTTTGCTTTCCAAGTCCAGGCCGTGGGTCACTGATCTTTGGGAGTGACTCTACATCTTATGAAGATAATGCCTTCTGTACGCTCCTTGAGGACACCTCTTGGATCCATGGGGTGGTTTAATATTGTCAGAAATATTTGTTGTTTGTTCCAGGTGAAAATGGACAAGATATTTAAAAGAATTTTTAAGTAGCTCTATGGTGGAGGTGGGCCAAGCTAGAGGATGACATTCAGAGCCTGATTAGAACTTGGTTTTAGGCTTTATCCCCTCAGCTAAATGTACCCAGGGAGAAAGAAAAGCATTCCAACATAAGTGAATGGATGTGTCCGTCCTTTAGTATCCTTTAGGGATGACCCAATTCTTTGAGGAATTAAAAACAGCCGTTCTTGTTTTACAAATCTAGTCTTTATAGGACCAAAGGTATGGCTCCAGAAGCACCTCAAACCCACCAATTCTTTTCACCAATCCTAAAACTTCCCCCCTTTGATCTCAAAAGTCTGCCCTGTGCCCTGAGATGTAAACATTCTGCCTGGTCTTCAGGGATTCTTACCTAGGTCATCTCTTTAAAATACCTACTTCAGGGAGGAAATTCTTGTCAGAAGAAAAACAAAAGGGGAAAAGGTTATTTGAAACTTAAGTGGAAAAAAAAACCCTCGAGTGTCTCTTCCACCAAAACCCATCTCATGGCTAAAATTTTAGAATGGAAGCTAGGAGGCCTCTATGTCTGTGTTCAATTATGTCTACATACAGGTGTCGTAGATGTGTGGTATTCACTACCTCGGGATGATACTGCCAAACTTAATTTGTAAAAGAACTCTATTTAATTGGCTAAAAAAAATTGAGTGCCTATATAAATTAAACTCTCAGAAATATAATAGAGATTTAATCCAAGTAAATTACAGATTCATGTGATCTAGAAAAATATTTGGTATTAAAGCTAGTTTAAGTTCATCAGTTTAATTACAAAGAGGCATGACTCCAGAGTTACAAGCATTAAATGTAATACTTTCATTCTACCTGGGTTTACTAAAGGTCAAATAAGTTCATGTTTTCTCTTACAAAATCTGTCAGCAAGAAAACAGCTGTAGTAGTGGCTGACTTTGTCTAATGTCTAAATGTATTCATAAATTTGTCCATTTATAGAACACTAGGGTAACAGTTCACAAATGTTTACTTCTTTATTTTCATGAGGAATTACAGTTACTAAGGCTGAAAATTCAATATATATGTAAGCTACTAGAAATAATAAGGGAAATACCTCTATAGGCAAGGAAAGTGGGATGCATGTTTTCAGCAAGAGAGAAGGTATGAGGAGAAAAAGAGATGCATTTTTGGTTGAGAAAAAAGAAGGTAACTTTTGTCTTAAAGTGAGGTGGGTTGTTTAAAGAGGAAAAAAACAGGACGAAATCTAAATGTAAAAAAGAAGGTTGTAGAAGGTTTGTGGAAAGGTATCCTGGGAAAGGAATTTTACATATGATCAAGCTATGCGAATTAAAAAATGTTTTAATGAGCTTTAATGTCTATTGTGTACTTATGTAAAACTAAACCTTAATGTGTCTGCTGAAGGGACAATTTTCTTGTGTTGGTTGGTCCACTCTTTTTTTTTTAAAGATTTTATTTATTTATTTGAGAGAGACAGAGCACAAGTGGGAAGGAGAGGGAGAAAGAATCTGAAGCAGACTCCATGCTGAGCGCAGAGCCCGTTGCGGGCCTCATCCCTCTACCATGAGATCATGACCTGAGCCAAAACCTAGAGTTGGACACAACCAACTGAGCCACCCAGGAGCTGCTGTTGGTCCACTCTCAATAAGAAATTAGTATTCCTCTACCTTTTAAATGATCTTTTCATCAAAATAATTTTCTGTGTTCACTGTCTTCAGTGGGTCTTTGATGACTCAAATCTAATACTCTAAATATTACAAGAGTTAAGTTTTTCTCAGAATTTTGTAACCTTCTATAATTGCCTATGCTCTTTGTCACTTTGGTTAAACAGATATCTACTGTTACACAGTGACCTATGATCCTAGGTGACCAAGTGCTTTAACGCCTCTTGATATTACTGACAAACTTCCCCAAAATCAAATTCTAAATAAAGTCTTTTTGACATCAAACATATTTGGGATTTTTCAGAGGGTCCCTGGAACATCTATTTGTTGTCTCTCCTTAAAAAAGAAAGATGCTACACATATATGCTAATTTGGTACGTAAATTACATTGGAGGCATTATCAAATAAGAAGTAATACTAAGCCTTCCTTATGTTGTATTTGTATAGGTATGTGTTATAAGTGTTCCAGGAACTACATGAAATTCTTAAAAGTCTGATATTTCCTGGTATAATATTATCATCATAATTCGAGTTATTATTTTAAAATATTGTGCCTTACAGAAATAACCAAGTTTTCTTGTCAATTCTATTATAATTATAGTAAATTCTCATCAGATCTTTAACAATGGACATTTTTAAGTCTGTCATTTACAGAGAGTTATTATTTTACTTTGATGCTTTTATAAAAGTGCTTCTGCAAAAGTGCTTTATCTTCAAGGAGACTCATGGAAACTACTCTAGAATACAGGTTTCTGATAACTTTAAGATAAAACCGAACTGGGTAAGAATTTCCAGAACTAATGGAAAAACTGGCTTCAAGCAGAAAAAGAATACATAACATGGGACTGAGTGAGTGATGAGGATGGTTATAATCTTTATGACATACCTGTCAATTGTACTGGATCCTGAATTCTGGTTTCTGCAAATATCTGACTATGATTCACTAAACTAATATTTGCATTCGTCTTCCACTCTCTAGTTGGGAATCACTAAGAACAAAGACTGACCTTAAATCTCCTCAAAAGGTACTACACCAGGTCCTCTCACTACCCAGATGACAGCCAGACCTCAGAGACCTGAACCTTGGATGCACATCTCACAAGTGAAAAGGGCTCCACCTGGCACCTGGTCCTATGCAAACGCTGGAGACCTCCATATCCAACTGACTTGGAGAAGAAGCAGCAGACTTTGATATAGACTGTTCCCACCCAAGATGCCACATCAAGACTTTATACTCTAACTAAACATGAAACCCTTCTTTTCTTTCTTTCCTTTACTCTGGCATTGGCCTGGAAAGATAATACCATCATCTGTATCTCCTAGGCTATTGCTAGGTACCCTTTCAAACTGCTGGATTTGTCATCAAAACTCTCATCTGTCCATGATGCTAGAGACCCCCTGGTCCATTTCCCTATCTCCAGTCAACAACCCCCAAATTGGGGAATTTTGCATCCAGGACCTATGCAAAGAAGGGGGCACAAGGCAAGGGTTAAGAATAAAATTGCACTGTGCTTTACAGACCTTTATAATTTTACTGGCATCCATGGCTGTCACCTTTCCAGTCCCAAGCCACAGATTCAAACGCAAATTACCAGGAAGCTTTCACGATTCAGGCTTTGCTTCCTTTGGCAGGGCCCCACTTCCCTGGTTCAGAAAAAAATGTAAATGAGGTTATAATCAGGAACCTCTCCTTAACTCTTGAAATTGCAGAATCTGTTGCTAAAGTAATAGTGGCCCAACAAAAATCCTCAGACTCTCTGGCCAAAGTTGTTCTTAACAATAGGATAGCCCATGATTATCTTTTAGCTGAGCTGTAGCCCACATCACATTCTGCACCTAGATTAACACTTCTGGGGAAGTTGAAACTCAATGACATAAAATCACTGAGCAAGTCACTTGGCTTAAAAAGTTGATTCCTTCAACGGGGTCTCTTACTTATTTGATTTTGATTGGTTTGGGTCTTGGCCCTAAAATATACCTGGGGATTATCCTGTTTATAATAGTCATAGTAATCTCCGTGGTGCATTGTATTCTCTCAAAGGTTTTAAATGCATATTAGCAACATCTAACCACCAAGCAAATAATCTCCCTAAGACTAGAACATCAGAAAAAAAAAAGAAAGAAAGAAAATGACCAACCAAAACTTGTGAGTCTGAAGTTATGACCTATGAACACCGCAGAGATTCAGCAAAAGCAAAACAAAATAAAAACACAAAAAGAAAACATCATGAATCATGAGTGTCACCCAGACTATCAGTAAAAGCTGTGAGAATAAAAGAATAGCTGAGAGCAGTGCTAATGCCTTAAATTTTGACTCCATTTCTCAGGCTGAGAGTCTGATCAAAAAGGGGGAATTGCTAAGAAAAGAAAAGAAATGACAGGCCCAAAATGCAGTCACTTGTGCTAAGCCTCAGGTCAGCAAACCAGGACTTCATAGCTAACCGAACTGCAGTTTCAGCCTTCCCAGGAGCTGAATTTTAAACCAGTCAGTCTGGAATTTCCTGGTCAGCACCAGGGAGGTGATCTGTTAATAAAGTCCTGCCCCTCCCTCAAAGTAAGGTGACCCTGCCTGAAATAATCTCTTTTATTTATGATGTCCTTCCCTGTCCCCTTCTGTCTATGAAAGCCTTCCACTCTGTACGGCTCCTCAGCACTCCTCTCAACTTGCTCGATGGGATGCCCATGAATCTTTGAATAAAGCCAATTAGATCCTTAAAGTTAATCAGTTGAATTTTATTTTTCAACAACTTGTTTTTGTATTTATATTATGATTCAATGAATAGTTAAAAAAATAAACATGCTATCTTCATGGACATCTCCATGGATTTACCAATAGTCTATCTGTTTAAACTACTGTAATGCGGGGGCACCTGGGTGGCTCAGTTGGTTAAGCATCTGCCTTTGGCTCAGGTCATGATCTCAGGGTCCTGGGATTGAGTCCTGCAAGCAGGGAGCCTGCTTCTCCCTCTGCCGTGCCCCCTGTGTGTGCGCTCTCTCTCTCTCTGTCTCTGTCAAATAAATAAATAAAATCTTAAAAAAAAAAAAAACTACTGTAATGGTTGGTGCTTGAAGTCAAGACAGGACCCAATCTTATGCCTTGAAAGTGCATTTTTCATATGTTTGGGCATGTCCAACAATTCTCTTTTTTTCCCCCTCCAGCTTTATTGAGATTCAATTAGTATATAACCCTGTGTAAGTTTAAAGCACGCAATGTGTTGATTTGACACATTTATGTACTACAATATGATTATCCACCATAGCATGAACCAACACCTCCACCATGTTACCCAATTACAACTTCTTCTTTGTGGTGAGAACATACAAGATCTATTTTCTTAGCAACTTCCAAGTATATAATTCAGTACTAGCTATAATCACCATGCTGTACACTAGACCCCCCAAATTTTCTCCTCCTAAAACTGGAAGTTTGTACCCTTTAAACAATATCCTTTTAATAATGATTTAACACATGGGTTTTGCTCTCAGGTAGCTTGGGGTAAGGCTGTGGCTAGACTCCACAGAAAAAACTGCTCTGTGACCACAGCAATCCCCAAGAGACTCTGCTCAGCAGTAAGCAGCTGTGCCTGTCGGTCAGGCAGTTCAAGTTCAAGGACGTCAGATCCAGTTGCCACAACCTATTTACAAAGCCACACACCCGCTGTCTGCTTATCTCCCTTTTCTTCCCCTCCTCCCCCAGGATCTCTTCACTGGACCTCTAGACCCCATCACCAGTGGCTCCTCATTTCTGCCTTCAAAAATATACACCATATTGAACAGGAAGGAAAAAATGATCCTGACTTTACTGACCTTTTGCATGGTTTCTCCCCTTATACTTGTTGGCTACTTCCCTCGGCATCAGCCAATCTCCTTTGCCCCTTCCCAGTATTTTCTGATTTTGGTTTGGGTATCTAGACAGTTCCAGGGAAGGTGATTCTCCTGCCACCTCCGGGGATGGATGGGGCACATGGCCTAAGCCACCTTGTTCCATTTTTTGTTGCTGTTGATGTACACCTAAAAGAATGTTGAAAAACTATGTGACCCTGGCACATTTTTATGTTGACACCCAAAATATTTCATTATCAGTTTTAGATGCACAAGAAGTAATCTTATGTGTGTAACTCTTGACATTTGAAAATAAGACTGTTAATTCACTCTTTTTACGCGTATACAACGGATTCTAAATTCTATGGCAATCGGTTCCCAACATCTAAAATACATCTGAAAAGCTCTTCTATAACAGGTCAAATTTCCCACTGTTCTTTTTATTACTTAAAAGTTGGATTTCTATTCAATCTTCCTCAGAATTTGATCATAATGTAATGTTCCTTTTGATTTTATTAAGCAAGCTATTATTTCTTTGTGCAGTAACAAATGTCCATTATTTGAGATTGATTTATTTCTTGTGACCACAAGGTTCTAGAGGGTAGTTTGTCCCTCATGAAGTTATTATAATTATTGCCAGTATAAATTTTATCAAAAATCTAAATATATGACAGATTTTGATAAATACTGCCCAAACATGAATAGTAAAATTGTATCAGAAAGGCATTTTTTAATGAGATAAATGGGGCTTTTATATTTTTAGTTAGTTAATAAATCCAGGGATAAATACTGCTCATTTTTGAGAAATTTTCAGAAATAAGATTAATTCTATTGTTATTTTTCTTTTTATAAATTTAAGTGCTGAGACCTCATTCATATAAATAAATAGAAGAAAAGGAATTTTATCATAGAAATTAATATCATTATAATGCACACAAGTTACTTGCTGAAAATCTCACAGTGGTCTGTGAAAAACTATTCTTAAGGATCAGCTGGAAGTCAGGGTTTTTCTTTAATTTTGTTGGAAACGAAGATTTGGAAGTCACATGTCTTGCTAATGGATTTGCTTCCCAGTGAGAGACATTCACTCTTTCAATTTGGAGGAATTATATCAAAAGCCTTTGCCCAGATGGCAAATGACTCTTAACTACACTTGCTATTCTTTTACTAAGAGACGCTTTATTTAATCTGATATACCCAGAGAGGGCGTGGAAAATAAAAGTACTGCTAATTTCAATAAAGCATTAGCAACATATTTCTATAAAATAAAATGTTTGTCACATGCTTTAAATGTATTTCCTAGAAGCCTTGGAGCAGCAGATTTCACTCACTGGAATTACAGAAAATGTCTGTCATATAATCATGTTGGCAAATGCAGACTTCACTGTCAAACCCGCAGCCAAACAGACTTACTTTCTGTCAAAGGAAGCTTCTCTTCGCTTTTTGTTTTTTTGTAGTTTTAAATTTTGTTTTAGCTCCTTTAAAACATACTAGCTACATTTGTTTGTTTTATTTAGTGATTATCTTTTTATTTTTATTGTTCTGTTAATCACCATACATTACATCATTAGTTCTTGATGGAGTGTTCCATGATTCACTGTTTGTGCATAACACCCAGTGCTCCTTCTCTTTGCTTTTCAATTCAAACACAAATGTTATGCACAGCAACCATCTCACCTTTGACCCCAGATGTCTGATTATGGGGGAGGGACGCCAGGAAATCAGCCACCACCACCTTCCCTCTAACCTATTTCCCTTTGCTTTGTTCTCACGAATTTCTCTCTCTGGAAGGATACTTCTCTAAGCACGGCTGGGGCTTCCCATGGAAACTGTCCCACCACTCATCTATTCAATCGGGGTTCAGAACACACCAACATGGTCCAATACTGGCTTTCTAAGTCATGCTTCACCCCTAACAAATCCATGGATAAGACAGCAAAAGCCATAAACCCTTGATCAAAGGAGTTTGTTCAATAGCAACATTGCAAAGCTGTCCTTTTGGAGTGTGCCCCAAAGACACCTTATTACTTCTTTTCTGAAATCAAATTCAGCTAAGGGGTACAGACATGAGCCAACTGCCCCTCGGTGTGTCCACAGTCCCTTTTATAATGGCATTAATTCCACTTTGCCGTGTATGGTCTGGGTCCACCATCCTTTATCTGAAATTGTGAAATCCACAAGCTTTGAAAAGACAGAAACTTTTGAGAGAGAGAGAGAGTTAAAAAGAAAATCACAGGCCCCAAACGGAGTCACTTATGCTAGGGCAAGTCACCAAACCAAGGCTTAATACCTAACCTAACTTCAATTTCAACCTCCCCTAGAAATGCAGTCTTAACCAGTCAGGAATGTTCTGGCCAGCACCAGTGAGGTAATCTGCCACGTGGGCCGTCTCCATCCTCCAAAGGAAGATGAGGTAATCTGCACGTTAAGACTCTGCCCTTCCCCCTAAGGAAAGGTGACCTTGCTTGAAACAGTCCTTTCCTTCTGCCAATAACTTCTTGCCTTAGCCTCCTTCATATAAAATCTTTCCATTTTGCTCAGCTCCCCAGAGATCCACCCTCTTACTAGATGGGACGTTCCCCAATTCATGAATCACTTAATAAAGCCAACTAGGTCTTCACATTCACTCAGCTGAATTTTGCTTTTTAACAAAGAGATCTGTACCTTGGCAACCACCCTTGTCTTAAACTGATGTGGAGATATTTATCTCTATTTTTCCCACTTAGCGTGAACGTGTGTAGAGATTATTTCACTGCAGACACATTAAAGTGTGTAATTCTGAGATGCTGTGGCAGACTCTGCTGGGGATGCTAGGAATACAGATCTACAACTCAAAACTCAAAACCTTTAGGGCCAGGTGTATTTGGAACTCAGTGTTTTTAGGATTTTAGGAAAGTTTTCCAGTGCATATGATATATATTACCCCACTGGGAGTATTATGTAATACTCAGTCCTTTCATAGGGGTGCCAGGAGAAAGCACCTCTGAAGCAAGAAGGACATTCAAAACTCCTCAGCATAACAGTAGGGACCCCCGACTTCTATTCAAGGACAGACATCTTGGTAGTCAAGGGAAATTCTTTCATCAATATGGTATCAATCCACAGTGTCCCTGACAAAGAAATTAATGCCCGTATGACACTGCAATGATGAATGCATGACATTATTCCTTTGTCAAAACCCCGTGCCTGCGCAACACAAAACGTGCAATGTAAACTACTGACTTCAGTTAGTGTTAATATTAGGTATTAATACTGGTTCCTCGATTGTAATCAATGTTCCACACTAACACAAATAGGGAACATTGTGGGAGTAGAGGGAGACCAGCCATAAGGCAACTCTGAACTTTCTGCTCCATTTTTCTGTTAATATAAAACTGCTTTAGGGGCACCTGGGTGGCTCAGTCGTTAGGCGTCTGCCTTCGGCTCAGGTCATGATCCCAGCGTCCTGGGATCAAGCCCCACATCAGGCTCCCTGCTCAGCAGGAAGCCTGCTTCTCCCTCTCCCACTCCCCCTGCTTGTGTTCCCTCTCTTGCTATGTCTCTCTCTGTCAAATTTAAAAAAAAAAAAAAAAATCTTAAAAAAAACGCTTTAAAAATAAAGTCTATTAATAATCCTTTTTGTTTAAAAAAGGATTGTCCATTTTTGGAAGATATGCCTACTTTAAAGAAATCATTTAGTGAAGGAATTGGCAGACCCACATTGAAAGGGAAACTGGTGGGGGCAGGGTGGGTGCAGTGAGGAGTGGGAGGGGTAGAGATCTGTGTCCACTTTTATCTGTGAAGTGGGACTCCCCCTCCCAAAGCCTGAGCACTGATGAGCATCACTTCCCATTTGCTTGGAGCTCTGGGTGTTGTTCAAGTTTATGGAACTCACTTTTGGGACAGTGTATGGGGAAGGAATAGAGATATGGAGACTAGGGGCTCTTCCAGTGGGACATGGTGGAGATCCCCAAGGGAAGGAGTGGAAGTTTTGCAGGTGGAGAGCAGAAGGTGAAGGAGCTTGGGAAGGAAAGGCCCAAGCACCAGGGCAGGAGAGGCACCTTAGGGGTGGGCCGGAAGAGAAGACCTCCTTGGGAAGGGCTGCATCCCAGGTGTTCCCTTGAAAGAGCCCGTAGGCAGCACAGTGGCTGGGGATGCAGGCTCTGAAGCTACACTCCCTGAGCTTACGTTTCAGTTGTACCATTCAGTGGGTGGATGTGTGACTCTGGGGAAGTTACTAAATTTCTCCGGGTCTCAGATTCCTCGTTTGTAGCACTGAGATCATAGTAGTACCTACCACACAGCGTTGTTGTAAAGACTAAACAAATCATGCCTATAGAGCTCTCAGTACCCCTAGCAGCATTGAGCAAGCACACAATCGAAGGTTAGCTCTTATCAGCTTTTTACTCTCCTACATTATAATTCTCTTTTCTAACTCTTCTTTTTTTAAAAAAGATTTATTTATTTATTTGAGAGAGAGACAGTGCACAAGCAGGAGGGGCAGAGGAAGAGAAAATCTCAAGCAGACTCCACGGAGTGTGGGAGCCTGACACGGGGCTCAATCCCACAACCCTGAGATATTTACCTGAACCAAAATCAAGAGTCAGTCGCTTAACTGTGCCACCCAGGCGCGCCTTCTAAGAAATTTCACAGACCTTAGTGTGTTCATTTGGAGATTAGAGGAAAAGGGTGGCAAAAGGTTGAGTGAAGAAGGAGCTGTTTCCACTCCATGTCCTCCAACAGAGAGGGGCTGCTGGCCTCGTAAGGGATTTATCGCCCAAGTTCTAGGTGGGGATGGCAGCCTGCAACAAAGTTAGCAGAGAGACTCAGAATGCTACAGGCACATTCTGGAGAGGACATATGCAAAGACAGGCAATGAAATAAATCCCACAGTTTAGAGAATGTTGTCTTCCTAAAAGACTAGCTAAAGAGCCCATTATAGCTGAGTTTTCAAAGATTATTTTCCAAAGGGGAGTCCTTGGTGAATTGCATTGTCTTTCAGTATCTGATCTTTAAAGAAGCTCTAAATTTGGGTTCCAAATATTTAAGAGTTTGTATCATCAGAGCAATCAGTAGGAAGATTTAGTTGTCCCACTGTTTTCAACGGAAGATCAGGAAAGGAAGGGATAATTTTCTTGATATATGAAAGGACCATTCAGTATGAACAATTTAACTGAAAGCAAAAACAAACTTGGATTTGAAATAAGTCATTTTTTCTCAACCCTGGAACACAGACAAGGAAGGGACTTGTTCTGAAATCAAAATTCAGAATGCCATTTTTCTTGATGTTTGTCTATTTTATCCACAGAATTTGACACCTTTTTGTCGTGTTTTGTCAAAGCACAAGCGCACAGACTGATATGAGGCTTCACATTCCTGTACCACTGTCTCTAAACATAAACCTAAGATTTCAAAGGGTGAGTCAATGCCACCCTGCCTCTTGATTTTATTTGTTTTGATTGCAAAAAATAAGACAGAGGAAAATTACTATGAAATTTTCCTTTAAAAGTCAACCCATTTCGGTATGTGCACCCCGATGTTTATAGAAGCAATGTCCACAATAGCCAAACTGTGGAAAGAGCCAAGATGTCCATGGACAGATGAATGGATAAAGAAGATGTGGTATATATACACAATGGAATATTATGCAGCCATCAAAAGGAATGAGATCTTGCCATTTGCAACGACGTGGATAGAACTGGAGGGTGTTATGCTGAGTGAAATAAGTCAATCAGAGAAAGACATGTATCATATGACCTCACTGATATGAGGAATTCTTAATCTCAGGAAACAAACTGAGGGTTGCTGGAGTGGGGGTGGGGTGGGAGGGATGGGGTGGCTGGGTGATAGACATTGGGGAGTGTATGTGCTATGGTGAGCGCTGTGAAGTGTGCAAGACTGTTGAATCACAGATCTGTACCTCTGAAACAAACAATGCAATATATGTTAAGAAAAAAAGAAGAAGAAGATAGCAGGAGGGGAAGAGTGAAGGGGGGGAAATCGGAGGGGGAGACCAACCATGAGAGACGATGGACTCTGAAAAACAAACTGAGGGTTCTAGAGGGGAGGGGGGTGGGGGGATGGGTTAGCCTGGTGATGGGTATTGAGGAGGGCACATTCTGCGTGGAGCCCTGGGTGTTATGCACAAACAATGAATCATGGAACACTGCATCAAAAACTAATGATGTAATGTATGGTGGTTAACATAACAATAAAAAATTTAAAGAAAGAAAAAGTCAATCCATTTCTTGAGTGACTTGCTGTCAAAGAAGACATGAGGATTATTCAAATCCAACTGTCCCCCAGAGGAAAAGACCTTTTCTGTTTGAAGCAGCCTGGTCCTTCAGCAACTATCACACAAATGTTTCCAAGAGAGTAAACCCAGTTTACCAAGAATTCTGACAATTTTGAAGGAAGAGTTGCCAGTGGTATGAATTGACACAATCAAACATAAAATAATGTCTTCTGAAAGTTACCAGATATGCATACTATGGTTGAGGTGCATAGGTGAGAATATGACAAAGTGATATAAAACTGCTGTAAATAGTAATTTTAACGTAAGAAAATTTCTTGAATTCAGTCTCCTCTGATGGCAAAGGTCCACGACAGCCCCACGGGGGGACGAGTCGTGTTTTGGGTAGCAGGAGAAGTGTGTGTTTTAGGAAGACTTCTCCTGAGTTTCAAGGTCCTTTTATCCCTGAAAAACTGTTTCTTCTCCCTGACTTTGCAGCCCTGCTCTGTCTTGACCTCCAGCTTTTGGAGACCTGCTGACTTTGAGCTTCTGACCTAACTTTGACTTGATCTCCCATTGTCACTCTCTGCCTCAGTACAGACTGTCTTTCAACCTACTTAGGATCCTCTTCCTGCTTTTTTCCCTGTCTCTCCTTAACCTGGATCCCTGCCATTTTCACAAGTCCACCATTGCCCATAGTCAGATTCTATGAAGAATAATTATCCCAATTCAGGGGCAGAAAAAGATTCTAGAGGTCTAAGTACTGAAAAAACTAAATGTCCCCCTACATAATTCAAGATCAAAGGGGAAATGGAGGCCACTCAATATAAGTGTGCTGCTTTTAAGGGGAAGAATTTGCATACACCTCTTTGAATCCCAGCTCCACTGTTTCAACCTGGGCTGCGTTGAGCAAGTTACTGAACCTCTCTGGGCTCCAGGATCATAGAGCAAAAGTCAATAAAATAATTCTCTCTCTGCATAGTGAGAATTAGGGGAAATAATGGACATGAAGAGCCTGGTGTCTGGTAGTCACTCAGTAAATGTTAGTTTGACTTCAATATCACAATGTGCTTCAGCCCTAATAATTTTCCTTCATTTAAGTGATTCTCCCTTAAAAGTATATATCTGAACCAGAACTCAGTATCCAGAATACATGAAGAATTCCTACAATCATTCAATAAGAAAAAGACAAATAACTCAATCTTTAAAAATAGACAAAAATTAAATGATAATGTCCCAAGAGAAGATACTCAAGTGGGCAATAAACGCACAAAAATATACTCAACATCATTGGTCATCATGGAAATGCAAACGAAAACCACAGTGAGAAACGTCTTTACACCTACCAGGTAGCTACAATTTAAAAGACTAACATTTCTAGCGTTGGTGAGGATGTGGAGAAATTGGAGCTCTCATACCTTACAGGTGGAAGTATAACATAGTAAAACCACTTTGAAAATCTGCTTGGCAATTTATTATTAAGTTAAACATACACCACCCTAGACTTAGTAATTCCAATCTAGGTATCTACCCAGTAGAAATGAAAATACAAGTCCATCCAAAGACTTTTACATGTATGCTCACAGAAGTTCTGTCAACAATAGTAAAAAAACAAAACAAAAAAAACCCTCAAAAAACAAAAAACCACCTACTAGAAACAACCCAAATGTCCATCAACAGGAGAATGGATAAACACACCTACATTTTTACATAGATGGACAAATCTCAAAAACACTATGCGGAATTAAGAAGCTAAACCCAAAAGAGTACAAGCTGAAGATTCCATTTATATGAAGTCCCAGAACAAACAAAACTAATTTGTGTGAAAAATATCACAAAGTGGCCACGTCTGTGGTTGGGACTGACTGGGAAGAGACAGAGGAAACCTTCTGAGATGGTGAAAATGGTTTATATCTTAACATACCTGGTGGTTATATAGGTATATACACAGGTGAAATCCCATTGATCTGTATTTACCTCAATTTTCAGAAAGTTTAAATATTGTTTCATAGAATCCAAAATTTACTTGTGTAATATAATTAAAATACATGTCATCAACACTAGGACACAGTCCCCACATTTTAACACTTCTGAAGTCAGGATGTGCCCGAGAATAAATGGCATCTCATAGTTTATCAACAGCATATTTTCTTTCCTAGAAGTACATAAAATAATGGTACCTCCTAGATTCGCCAAAGTTGGTAGCTTCTATTTTTTTTTATTTTGCAAAATTCTTGCTAAAGTAATAAAAATTAAACTTTTCTCACAGAATCCCTAGTTTGGTAGTTCTCTATTCGGTGATCTAGGAGTGCCCCAACTTTATGTCCTATAAATGGCATTCTTTAATGGCCATGTCCCCAAGTTGTTTGAAGACAAACTAAAATGGCTGCTGGTTCCAGCCCCACATGGCCCCGACCCCACATGGCCCCGGCCCCACACGGCTCCAGCACCCACAGCTGGGGCTTCAGCCTCCACGACTAGGCTTAGCCATGTCCCAGCCTAAGCCCTCATCAAGCACTGCCAGGGCTCAGCAGCTCAGCTATTCTTGCTGCCAATCCTACCCCGTCCTTGCCAGGTCCTAATGACTAGTTCCACAGAATGTAGAGGGGTGCCAAGTGAAACCTTTCTCTTCCCCAAATTAGTGTAAAAAAGACTACAGTTTGGCTCACTTAGCATCTATTCCTAACTTCATTGTTCCATATCATCCTCTATTCTAGAAAGGTTGGGAAGCCAAACGCTAGCTTTTCCAACCTCCCTTGTAACCTGTGGGAGCCATGTGACATAGTTCCGTCCAATGAAACGTATTTGGAAGTCAGCTGGTGTGGGTGAGGGGAAGAGGGATCCGGGAAAGCTTCTGATCTCTTGTTACTCTGCCTCCTGGCAACTTGTCCTGAACTTAGATTGGACGGTTGAAGCCAGAGAGGCTCTCTTGTAACGGGTTAAACAACAAGGATAAAGAACCACGTGCCAAGGAGGGCAGAATGAGAAAACAGAAACAGCTTTGAAATTATTGTTACATTGTTTTATGAATGTTAATGGTCTTGTGGCTATTTTTCTAGGAGTCCTTATCTTTTAAAGATCCATACTGAAATATTTATAGATTAAATGTGATGTCTAGAACTTGCTTCAAAATAGCCCACTGGGGGCTGATGGGAAAGTGGACGGAGGTATAGATAAAACAAGACCAGCCATAAATAGATAATTGTTGAAGCTAAATATAGATGTATATCCTCTCTACTGTTAGGTATATTTTGAATTGTCCATAATAAAAAGACTAGAAGATCTGGCAGAAACTACCTCTGTGATCAAGCCCAACATTATCAGTTGACTTTCACTAGTGATAAGTCATGTTGATATCATGTACCCCCTGATCTGATGCACTGAGAAGGGCACTCCAGACCTGTGGTATTCTTTCCCAAAACCCAGAACCCCAGACTAAGTATGAGGAAACATCAGACAAAAATCAAACTGAGGAACATTCTAAGAAGATGCCGGACCGGTACTCTTCAAAAGGTGTCAAGGTCATGAAAAACAAGCAAAGACCAAGAAACTGTCGCAGCTAAGGAGGAGCCCAAGGAGACATGAGGCCATGAATGCAGTGTGGTACCCTAGCTTGGGTTCTGGAACAGGACAAGCACATGTAGTGGGAAAACTGATGAAATTTCAATAAAGTCTGTAGTTCAGTTAATCATAATGAACCCACATTAACTTCTTACTCTTAAACAAATATACTATAATTATAGGACATGTTCACATTAGGACAAACTGGGTGAAGAGTATATGAGAACTCTTTGTGCTTTCTTTACAATTTCCCCGTGAATCTAAATTAATTCCAAACTAAAAATTTATTCTGAAAAAAGCCTAAAAGGAAAGAATTTGGATTCCCAATGGCATTATTGCACAGATTTCTTGTTGCATGAGAAAAATAAAACGTATTTTTAAAAAGTAAATGCCACTTAACTAGTCTGTTCCTTGCATCTGAATGAGTATGAACTGATGAAATACGCTTATTGTTTGTCTGAAGCCATTAGCTCCTGAAACCCACCACTGAGAACAACAGCACTCAGCACCCTGCAGCAATGGTGGGCGGCTCATCTGACCAACCCCCGACCCCACAGAGATCTCAGGTTCACAAAGGGAGAGATGGGAAGTGAGGGGAAGAAGTCATCTCCTTGGGAACTTGGGAACCTGCCTAAAGCAAACAATTAGCAAGACCCTTTAGGAAGTAGCTGCGACACAAGATCAACCAAAAAACAACAGCTTTCTTTTCAACTCTGTTCATCAACTACAAAGAAATAGAGAACATAATAGAAAACAAGTCTCATATATCAAGTAGCAACAAAAATTACAAATATCTGGGAATAAATATTAAAATGTGCAAACTGTATATGAATAAAGCTATGAAACTTTACAGGACATGAAAGAAGTCTTGCATAAGCGAAAGACACATCATCATGTTCCTGAATATAAAGCTGCTACATTGTAAAGATGTCAGTTCTTCCTAAATTAATCTATAAATTAAATATATCACCAAAGTTCCGATGTAAAACCTAAATCTCATCTACCATAAAAACGTTTACGCAGAGTGGATCATGTATCTCAATGTAAGACATAATACTGTAACACATTTACAAGATAATGGAAGAAAAAAGTCTTTGTGACCAAAGCGTTCTTGGGCATGGCACCAAAAATACAATCTATCAAAGAAAAATGTAGATAAACTGGACTTTACCAAAATTTAAAACTTCTGCTCTGAGAAAAATACTGCTAAGAGAATGAGAAAACAAGCTGCGGGCTGGGAAAAAGTACTTACAAATCACACAATCCAACACACAGGGACCAGCTACATAATGCCTGGGGTCCAGTATGGACTGGAAATGTGAGACACTTTGTTGAAAATTATTAAGAATTTCAAACTGTGACAGTAGAGTGTCAAGTGAAATGGGGGGCCCTTCTGAGCATGGGGCTGCGTGACTGCGCAGGTCACACTCCCACGAGCCATCCCTGCCAACAACAGATCTGTATTCAGAATTCACAACGAACCCTCAAAATTCAGTGGTAAGGAAACAAGTAACCCATTTTAAAAACGGGAAAACATTTGAACAGACACTTCACCAAAGAGTTGACAAGGACGGCAAGTAAGCACCTGAAAAGGTTTCAACACCATAAACCATGGGGAAACACAGGCTGAAACCACAATGAGATACCACTATTCACTGATCAGAATGACTACAGTAGGAAGAACAGACAACAGCAGTGCTGGTGAGGACGCCGAGGAGACGGAACTCTCTGGCATCGCGGGTGGGAGTGCAAAGCAGCACTGCCACCCTGGAAAACAGTCTGGCAAGTTTTCTCACAAAGTTAAATATGCACTCACCATACAACCCAGCAATCTCACTTTTTGGTATTTACCCGTGAAAAATGAAAACTTCTGCTCACACAAAGATCTGTACATGAGTGTTTAAGACAGCTCTGTTTGTAATGGCCCCAAAACTACAGACAATGTAAATGGCCTTCAGCAGGGAAGAGTGGATGAGCTATGCTACTTCCATACAATGCAGTGCTGCTTAACAATAAAAAGGAACGAACTCAAGAACTTGGATGAATCTCAAAGGCTTTGTGCTGAGTGAGCCTCAGAAGGCTATATACTAGAGGATTCTACTTACATAACCTTCTCAAATAGATAAAACTTTAGGGACAGAATTGATGGTGGTAGCCAGAAGTCGGGTTTGGAGGAGGGTGCGACAACCAAGGGGTAGCAGGAGGGAGCTCTGGGGAGATGAAACCGTTCTGTATACCGGCTGTGACGGTGCCTCCACAAATCCATGCTTGTGCCAAACTCACAGAACTATACAGTTTGACCATATGCTAATTGTTACATCCAATGCAATTTTGTTTGTTTGTTTATTTATTTTTATTTATTTATTTTAGAGAGGGAAGGAGGAGCCGACGGGGAGGGAGAGAGAGAATCTTAAGCAGGCTCCATGCCCAGCACAGAGCCTGATATGGGATTCAATCTCACCACCCCTGAGATCATGACCTGAGCCAAATCAAGAGTCAGACACTCAAACAACTGAGCCACCCAGGCACCCCAAATCCAATGTAATTTTAAAATGGAACTTCACAAGCTGATACCAAAGGTCAGCCAGAAGAGAAAATGTAGGAGGATAATGGAAACATTTTAAAGCAGAAAAACATTTGAAAATTTGATCGACCAGATTCGAAAATATCTTATAGGATTATCATAACTGGAACGTCCCGTAAGATTATCATAACTGCTTGGTACAGAGAAATGGATCTGAAGAAAGACAAATCAATGGAAGAATCAGAAGCAGGTGTACATGCAAATTTAGTTTATGGTAAAGTTAACATTTTAGACCAACAGGTTGGACTATACAATAAATGGTTGAGAGCAAATGGGTATCTATTTCTTTTAAAGTATAGTTACATCACATTATGTATAAAAATAAATGGTAGCTGCATTAAAGAACTAATTGTATGAAACAAGATTATAAAAGTGTTCTTCAGGGGCACCTGGGTGGCTCAGTCGTTAAGCGTCTGCCTTCGGCTCAGGTCATGATCCCAGGGTCCTGGGATGGAGCCCCGCATCGGGCTCCCTGCTCGGCGGGAGGCCTGCTTCTCTCTCTCTCCCACTCCCCCTGCTTGTGTTCCCTCTCTCGCTGTCTCTCTCTCTGTCAAATAAATAAATGAAATCTTAAAAAAAAAAAGTGTTCTTCAGAAATATGTGCATATATGTGTGTTTACAAAAATGTTTGCTGATGCATCGTTTGTAATATCAAACAGGAAGAAGAAGAAAGAGAAAGAAACGTCCATCAGAAGTTAAATGACATATATTCATACTATGGAATAGGTATACCAATGTATGTTCTGATATGAAAAGAATTTTTTCAATGCAATGCTAAATGCAGAGAATGATTTCTTTATTAAAAAAGATCTTTGGGGGCGCCTGGGTGGCTCAGTCAGTGAAGCATCTGCCTTTGGCTCAGATCATGATCCTGGGATCCTGGGATCGAGCCCTGAGTCAGGCTCTCTGCTCAGCATGGAGTCTGCTTCTCCCTCTGCCTCTCCCCCTGCTCGTGCTCTCCCCCCAACAAATAAATTAAATTTTTTAAAAACAGATCTTTGGAGAGCCAGGGTCCAAACTACTAATCGTGGAACAGAAGGCAAAGAGGAGAGCCTTCACTTTCTACTCTATATACTTCATTTTTAAAGCCTTATCACTGCACACAGCAAGGTATTATTTATTATTCACAAACTGACTGACTGCCTCACTATGTAACCAACACAAGGAGCCATGGGAGTCTGAGAAAGGCTCAGTCCAGTTGGTGAGCGGCAGTCACAAGAGAAGGAACACTTGTGCCAGGGTGCCTGCCAGACCCTCTTGGCAAGCAAGGCTTTTCGGTCAGGCCAGCTAGGGCCCTAGTTCCCAGTAAGAAGTAGTTGTCGAGGAATAAGAAGACTCTTCCGGTTAAGATCCAGGCTTTGCAAGCTCAGAAATTTGCATTTTCCAAGAGTTGTCGCAAGAAAAATAAAACCAAGGAAAGGAGAAAACAAGAAACCAAGGCAGTGTGAAAAGAATGCTCTATCTCGAGCTCTTCAGTATGGAGGTCAGTCATATTCAGTGCTGCTAAGTGAGGCTGAGAGGGAGAATACCTAATAACTAGACCCACTGAAATCCCCTGACAAGCATTTCCTGTGAGATCTATACAAGCAAGCCATGAGGGAACATCGGCAGTAATGGCTTACACATACACATGTAATAGTTTACGTGTATACACACATACGTACACAGAGCATTATATGTAGTGTGTTGCAATTTATAAAACCCTCTACGCGCAGCTTTGTATTTGACCCTTAAAGCAGAACAGGTGTTACTATGCCTCTAACGTTACAGATAAGAAACTAGAAGCTTGAAGAGATCTGACAATGGTTTCTCACCAAGTTCCAGGACCATTCGAGGTGGTTGCTTACGCATAAGTAAGGTACCTGAGCCATCAGAAGTACGTTCCACAGAATACACCAGAGGAAACGTTGCCGCTTCTTTAGAAAAGCACATAGAAAGATCAATCTCAGTTCAGCAAGGGAAAGACAGTTTGAAAAACATAGTTGTAAAAAACACTTAGTGATTATATAAATATAACACATATATTTATATGCATACATAAAAACTCCTTTTGCTAGAATTACTGATGCCTCAAATGACAGAAATGCAATCCAAAATTACTTCAGCAGAATAAACAATAATACTCCCAAGGTGAATCCTGCCTTCAGTTGTACAATTATTGTCAGTCACTGTAATTTTACTTACATAATATTACTCGTTGCTACAAGGGAATTTCTTGAGCTATGCTCCTAGCCTTACAGTCCTTTAATGTTGCTTGAATAAATTGGAGCTATATTTGGAAGTCACGGTGAGTTAATTATCACAAGGTCATTGAGTGAAATTGTCCTCTTATAACATTGTTTACTACTTTAAATGAACTAACAAGCTTTCTACAAAGAATTACAAGAAAAACATTTAAATGTAACATACATAGGGTTTTTTGTTTGTTTGTTTGTTTTTATAAAAACATCTGTAGCTTCAAGGTGGTACGTCAACAGTCCTCAGAACTGGAGAAACACATTCTGGAATGTTATAGGACATGTCTTTGCTCATCTTAACCAAAAGACTTAGAAATTGAACTTCGAGTGGAACAATACAGAGTAACTATGGGTTTACGGTAAATCTTATGTAACTATGCGCTAGTCTTCTTCCCACAAGGTGTGATGGCTAGCTCAGTGCTCATCCTCACACCGCCTGAGTCAACAGCTCCCCACCCCTTCAAGGCTTCTTTTTACAACTGCCACCCGGCATTTGTAGTTCTGTTTTCAGTTATAATTTCTAGCTAGGGATGAGGCTTTAAAAGTTGTGTTTTGAAAAAAAGTTTTGTTAAAGAAGACAGGGCTTCAAATGTTCTGTGCCGTAACAGCAACCACTTGCCCTGCACTGTGCTGAGCCGCATTCTATCCTTCGGGCCTCACGGTCCTGCAAGGAAGGAAGCGACAGTCCAAAGCAAAGTAACATGGTCAAGGCCACAAGGCAGTAAATTTCGGAACCAAGACTTGAACCTCGCAGAGCCACGGGAATCCAGAGCATGGCTCTTCACCAGAGGACATGAAAATGCAGACCTAAATGTGGGATCTAATACTTAAAAAGAAGCAACGCACACTTTTAATTTTGAACTTTCTTCGTTGACATTTCATCCAAGAAATACTTATTGTGTCCACCATGTTCCAGGGAGTACCCTAATTGGCCAGATAGGACGGTGAATGAGATTCTTGGAGTTTACGTTCTAGTGATGGGGAAAGACAATAAACTCACAAGCAAGCGAATAAATAAATAAAAAAAGAAAAGGTTGGATAAGGGCTCTGTCAGGCACTAAAGAGGAAGAGGAAGGATTCTAGCTATCTGCTTTCCTGCTTTCATCTCTCCCGGTTGTGAGCGCTTGGAGAGTAGGGGATACTGTTTCAGAGTGAAGATTTGTCTTAAACAATGACTTGCGCATAGGAGGACACACTATTTAAAGAGCAAAGTACGCTCTCTGACCACTTTTATTTGAATGTAAATCACGGTCTTCTAGAAATTATAGTCCTTTGTGGCTTTAGTTTATTCTGCCTATATCTGAGGGTGAAATGCAGAATTTTCCTCCTTAATTCTGTAGGCCGCAAGAGCTCCTGTCATACTCGCTGTAGTCAGGAAGATCAGAAAACCCTGGAGGGCTCAACATGGCAACTTCTCCAGTTAGAAAAAAATCATGTGAAATTTCACTTTGTGAAGTCACTTAAGTTTGAAAAGTCTGACATTTTGGCTTGTTTTTCAAAATTCTCCCACAACCCAAATCACTAGCTGGAGCTACGAGATGAGCCACAAGCGCATCATTTATTAAATAATTGTTGTTCTTGACATAAATGGCACCATTGAAGGAAACAGTCATCAGCCAAAGAGCTTGTTGCACCTAATTCCGGTAAAAGTCACTAGATGCCCAGGCGTGTAGTTGCTCATTACTGAATTAGTGGACTTCAAAAATCACCTTTTTTTTTTTTTTTTTTTAAGATTTTATTTATTTATTTGACAGAGAGAGACACAGCGAGAGAGGGAACACAAGCAGGGGGCGTGGGAGAGGGAGAAGCAGGCTTCCCACAGAGCAGGGAGCCCGATGCGGGGCTCAATCCCGGGACTCTGGGATCATGACCTGAGCCGAAGGCAGACGCTTAATGACTAAGCCACCCAGGTGCCCACCTTTCTTTCTTTTGACAAATATTTTTGAGTCCTGACCATGTGTCAGGTACCGGGACAGGCCCTAGAGATACAATGGTAGGCAACACTGGACTGTACCCTTGACCTCCATTCATGGAGTTCACTGAGTAATGGTACTTCTCCCATATGGTTTTCTGAATTCTGCTCTGTATCTTCTGAATCAGAATCCCTAGGGCATTTATTCTAAAGCCTCAGTGTGGATCAAAATCACAGACTGCTGTCCCTTCCACCCCCAGAGTTTCTGATTCAGGAGGTTTGGCACGAGGTTCAACAATTGGCATTTCTAACAAATTCCCAGGTGATGCTGATACAGCCGATACGGGGACCACATGATAACAACCACTAGCCTAAGGCACAGAACCCAAGTATCTGCAGGTAATTCTGACATGTGTCCGGTTGAAGATAAAAGTAGATTAATTTTGGATTAGTTGGGGGAGTGGGGCCTAAAAAACCAAGAAGAGAATCCATAAGGATTGGTGGATTAGTTATCACCTAAGAAAGGTAATAGTTGGCCTCATTTTTGACTGAACACCTACATCAGGGCTTCTTAAACTTTATCTTATTTTTAAGATTTTATTTACTAATTTGTCAGAGAGAGAGAGAGAGCACAAGCAGGGCGAGCAGCAGGAAGAGGGAGAAGCAGGCTTCCCTCTGAGCAAGAAGCCCGATGTGGGACTTGATCCCAGGACCCTGGAATCGTGACCTGAGTCAAAGGCAGACACTTAACTGACTGAGCCACTCAGGCGCCCCAAGATGTGCATTTCTAATAGGCTCCCAAGTGATGCTGACATGGCCTGTCCACACAGAAACTCAGGAAAATAGACCTCAGAGATAGCTATATGTTGTGTTAATGCTTTCTTGCTTTTGGCAGTAAGGGGCAAGTCCAAAATAGAAAAGAAAAAAAGGCCCATGGCTAAATAAATATGTGAAAACCTTAGAACAATAAAGGCGGACTTGTGCTAAGACCTTTTATAATGTCAGTGTACAGGGTCACTCTTCAGGAGAAGGACACAGTACATAGTGCGTCTCAAGCTTATGGGACCACAAAATCCCTTTATTGTCAGTGGTGCTGGACTGATTGTCCAAAGGACACAATGTGAGGAAAGCCAGTTTATGGTGCTTCTGGAAGAACTCCCCCAAGAGGCAAATACCAGGGACGGTTGAAAGCAGTCTACAGGTAAAGACTTTTTTGTTTGTAAGCCTTTGCCCGCAGGTCCTGAGTAGTTCAACCAACATCCCAAGATTCAACAGAAGACAGTTTCCAGAAGTACAACTGTCTCATTTCACTTAAATAATTGATTTTCGTGAATGCCAACTTTAGAATCACTATTGAACTTAGAATTCGCTCAAGGAGGAGGGCCTTTCTAAACACCTAGCTGCCCCACCCAGACCCCATGGAGTCCAAGAAATACAGGTAGCTCTGAATTTCCTGCCTTTCTCCTATCTGCAGAGGACACTTCAAAAAAAAAAAAAAAAAAGGATTTATTTATTTGAGAGAGAGAGAGCACATGAGCGGAAGCAGGGGCAGAGAGAGAGGGAGAGAGAGAGAGAAGCAGACTCCCTGTTGAGCGCAAAGCCCAACTCGGGGTTCAATCTCACAACCCCGAGATCATGACCCAAGCCAAAACCAAGAGTTGGACACTTAACCGACTGAACCACCCAAGCGCCCCCTGCACAGGGCACCTTTGATTAAGCACAGGGCATGCGTGCTGGGTGTACATAAACATACACTGCACCCACATGTATGTTTATGCACAGGCGTCAGGTCCTCGGTCCATCATTTCTTCACATAATGTTTACTTTGAGGACTGTTCGAGATTGACCAGCGAACATTTTCCCAGGAGGTTATGACATACCTTAGGAGTTTCGGAAGTTATTTTTATTCTTATTGCTCAAAGGGGAAAGAATACAGGCTTGAGCCTCCCACAAGGCAATTGAAAAGAGCAAATGCCTGTGTTCACTGACAGTTTATAAAAGGGCCAAGGAATGAGAAAATCCCCTCAAACTCGTGCTATCGAGTTTTACAGATAGACCAGAAGAACTGGGTCTCCATAGCGTTTGGTCTCTCAAAGCTTGGCCTTTGGCCGCATTCCTTTTGAAGTATGCTTTTCGAGTCTTGCCAAGTCCCAGCTTCCACACAGGACTTTGGATGACATTACCATCCTTTCCTTCAAATAAAAAAACCTTCTTCCTCAAGCCCTAAAAATACTCCTTAGCCTTGGAGTGCAGCCTTGATTTCATCAACGCCTGTGCACTGGACCAGTTGTTGGACTGGGACAAGCCCAAGGCACAAAGAAGCAGCAGCAGATTTGAGGGAGCTGATTCACATTTGGGTCTCCTTGAAATGTCCAAATCCCAGAAATAGCAAAAATCTCTCCTTGTTCAGTCATCAGAATTCCAATCCCAACCCCAACTCATGCTCCCTTGTCCTTTCTTGAGTTTCTTTGTTTGTTTGTTTGTTTTTGAGGAGGGATGATCTTGGCACAATAGAATAGAAGTTATTTTGATTGACTTTTTATTCTTACCTCTAGGATAAAGAGATCGGGATTTGGTTAACTGAATACTTTCCTTCATTCCTAAAAATTGACTTTAAATCTCATTACAATCGAGTAAAATAAAATTTTCTGAGGCAAACATTAGATATATTTTATTTTAAATCACGTATGGGATGATTTTAGTGCTCAAAGGTATAGCATGAATTCTAAATTCATGGCCATGTTGTTTTAGTTAATAGCCCCAAATTTGGGGAGATAAATATTTATTCAATCCAAGTCACACTCTTGTGCCTGGCATTCAAGGCACTTTGCTATCATGTGCTGTGGGTGGGCTTGGGAAGGCAGCATAGGAGCTGGTGGAAGTCATAGCTGTTTCCAGTCTCAAGAGGGGTCAGTGGGAGGAAGGAGCATGGTCAAGGGAGAGGGTGAAGGGTTGGGTGTCCTGACAGTATGATTTAGTGAGGTCAGGGGAGGGAGAGATCAAGGGCAGAGGAGGAGCCCAGCAGTGGATATGGGGATGGAAAACCAATCAGAGTGCAGAACTGAGTGAAAAATAAGAAAATTGGGTGTGTGTGTGTGGTTGGGGGGTAAATGGTCTGAGAAAAAAGGCAAAAAGCTTGTAGAGCCAGGTGCTGTGGTCAGCCTCATTTGCAGTTTGGGGACAGGACATTTTGTTCCTAATGAGTTAGTCATAGAAACAGCTTCTGACACATGTGGCCTCAGTCTTCCCTCTGGACTTGTCCTTATATATTGGGGTTGACTCCAGTCAGACCAGACAACTCCCACTTCCCCAGACTTCAAACTTCCCCTTTCCACCTCTCTCCTTTCTGTCCCCCGTTCTTTGCACCTCACCTAGAACTCCTTTCTTCCTGGGCTTCCTCCTGTCAAACCCAGCCCATTCCTTCACACACCATCAGAGATACCATCTTTATGAAGTCTTCCCTGATCCCTCAACCAGACGCCATCTCCTCACTAAGGAAATCTGCATGTACCGTCACAGTCAATGCAAAGGGGTGGGGTTTCCTCTCTTCTGGGGCTCTATACTTAAAATTTTCCTGCATTCTGGAATAGTTATAGCTGTATTATTTGTCCGTCATCTTACCTTCGGCACAATATTGCAGGATGCTGCACACTATTACCTTCTGCTTGAGGCTAGGAGGCAACTTACTAACTTACATCCTAATGGTCAACCTAAAGGAGTCAGAATAATTCTAGAATGAGCAACAGTCAGAGTTACATATATGAGGCATTAAAAACAATGGGGAGTGGAGCAGAAAACCTTTATTCGAGTTCCACTCTGATTCTGCAAGCCATTTCACACCCCTCTGGATCGTGGTTTCTTCAAATATAAAATGAGAAGAGTTTATCTGCCCTATCCATATTCCAGAGCTTTGAAAGAAAAAAGTGAGCTAATGCCTAGGAGATGCTTACAGGCTATAACATGTTCTGTACGTAGGGACATTAGCAAAATAATGTCCATTTATTCCTTATTCAACTAACACGTATTGATGCCTACTATCTGATAAGCAGGAAGAAAATAGAGACCATATACATACTGATTATACCTCTTAATTGAATAATTAACCTGATACAACTTGGTAAGTGAATGCTGAGATATGCAGAAGTAAGTGCATTTTTCTCTACAAGCACCATTAAGAAGTAAGTTCTCTCGACTTTCATTCTTCTGTTGTTCTTTTTCCAAATTTCTAGAATATCCCTTTACCTATGTTATTTTTGGAACTAGAAAAAGCAAATATTGGTTTAGCCTTAAGGGAGTTAGTTTTGCTTCTCCCAGATTTCACCATGAAAGCTCACCAAACTCCCTTATCTACCCAGAGATTATGTGCTCTGTGCTAGAAGAATTGCGGGATGATTGTCACCAAGTTTGCTCCACACTTCCTTGCTCCTAAGGGCTAAATTGGATGCTTTGTTTACAACAAGCCTTGGGATTCCTATATTTTAGTGCAGCACATTCCCAGAAACTTCCTGAACAATTCTACCCATGAGTGCTCACAGACACAGGCTTTCCCTCTCTCTATTTCAAAACTGGACTGAGTAACAAACGATTTGAAAGCTCAATCTGCAACTACTGAGAAGAGCCATGTAATAGATGACAAAATCAAATTCGAAAAGGCTTTTGAATGATCCTCATCATTTCTCTCAAGAACTTTAAATTATGAGTGCTCCCATAAGCCATTTTGCTAACCATTTTGCCATTTTTCTTTTATTAAGCAGATTCTCAGAAAATTCTACCACTGGACACTTGGAAGTATAGATTCCTGCTGATGGGACCTTAATAAACATGGGGGCTGCTGGGGCAAAGATATTAAGTTTGGATCAGAAGACTAACACTACTGGAAAACAACATCAATGCCCATGGTTTTCGACAGGGGAGCCGCTGGGTCTGGGATCCAGTCTACGGAAAAGAGAGGGAAATGGCTGATGGGAAACTCAACTCTTGGATTCCGACTCTTCTGAGACTTAATCTCTCATCTCTTTAATTCTGTGGTCACACTTCTTTCAATTGCATCTGTTCTTTTTTTTTTTTTTAAGATTTTATTTATTTATTTGAGAAAGAGAGAGCACAGAGGGAGAGTGAGAGAGAGAAGCAGACTCCCCGCTGAGCAGGGAGCTCGATGCGGGGCTCGATCCCAGGACCCTGAGATCATGACCTGAGCTGAAGGCAGATGCTTAACTGACTGAGCCACCCAGGTGCCCCTGATCTGGATTTTAATATACGTAAAACATACAAATGATACAAAAGAGAGGAGGGCATTCCATGGTGGCAGTGGGGAGCTCACCTAAGAGCCTGGCATGTGGTAATGCTCTGCAAATGTTTGCCGGGTAATTGAAATGATCAATGAAACAAGCAATGAAGGAAACTACTTCACCACAACCAAGTTCAGAGTAAGAATGAACAAAAGATGGGGGCCATTGGAAACAAAATGGTTAATATCTGTTGAATTAGTAATGGGTACCATATATTTTTCATGCTTCTAAGCATGCTTCTGAACATGCTATTATCTTATTTATTCCTCAAAAACCCTTATATAGATTTGGAACCATTTTATAGATCCGGAAACAGAGCCTTGGGAAGTTTTAGTAAATTTCTAAGGATACCCAGTTGGTGTGTAGTCAAAAGTCATATCCAAGATCCAGTTTCAGTTGACAGGGACAAGAATGATCAGGATAAAGAAACCTAGGGCATCTGAAATTTGTAAACCAGAATTTGGGGGATGCCTTCCATATGTTCCCACCATTCTAGGTGTTGATAAGAAGCAGACAGATGCATAAAATATGGCCCCCTCCCTGCAAAGAATTTGTACATTGCCTTTTTTTTCAAGCTACTATCATCCTGTTCTGAAGGTGACCTGAACCACTTGAGTGGTGCTCTTTTGGTTTCTCAGTTAGATTATAACCTCTTGAAGACAGGGTCAGTGGCTACTATTCCCTTTGAACTTCCTTGCCCTACACAGATCAGTATTCATTCTTGAATTCCTTCTATTACTGAGTTGTCAATAGACCTAAACGTGACAGATATCCCAAAAGGTAAGTAAGCAATGGAAAGTAGAAAGTCCCTGACTCATTAGAGCAGGGGTCAAAATATTGGTGAAGTCAAGAAAAATGCCTGAAGTGAATGTACATCTTTGATTTATTCACAGAGTGTAAAAGCAGATTATCCTGACTGACATATTCCTTAGGCCCTAGTTCTCAGAGAACATTTACCAGCCACAAGTCATGAGCCAAGTGGCACAGGGAACAATGAAGGTATATTTCTCACCCATTGGGAATGAGGCATCTCATTTGCTTTTTTACATCAAAAAAGTAATATATTAGACAGCTTCTATCTGTAAATATGGTATTCACCAAAGGATTTTACAAACTGAGGAATCAGAATATATCATTGTGAGATGACTGAAAAGTGAAGGACATTTTGCAAAAAACACAAAATAATAGAGAGTTAATGATGCATAAAGATAATGTGCAGCGGCAGTAGGAATGGCATAAGAAAATATCAAAATATTGGTTTGGGCACTACAAATGGCTGCTGAGTATAAGGAAACAGAATCATAGCTCATCTGAAAGCAGAGGTGCCCAACCAGTGTGTCTTGGCATCAGAAAGTTACAGATGTGCCACAAAATGTTGATCCTTTCAGTCTGGAAGTGGCTGGATGGGCTGGGAGGCCAGAGCATTGGGAGGTGGTCTCTGGCTATGGGAACCTTACCCAGGGGAGCCTCAAAGGGTGGCCTGGGCTGAGTGAGAGTCTGACAGTATACCCTACAATCCCCAAAGGAGGCAAGCACAATGGGGGTGTTTACCATGTGCTGAGTGGAGCCAAAGAGGACATTTATTTTAGCAGCCAGCTGAGAGTGTGATGCTGCCAGCTACAGGCAAGAGACCCCTGGAGATGCTGGGAAGGCTGGTGTTCCAGGATGCCTGGGACAGGGCATGCAGCCCAGAGTGCAGCCAGCCAGAGTAGGGGTGCTGGAAGGCCAAGTAGGTTGTCTTGGTGGAGGCAGCTCCAGATCTTACACTGTGAATCCATCAGGCACTTCTGTGTATTCATGGCTGATGTGCCCTTTGAGTGGTGACCAACCTAGCAGCAGGGTGACCCCTTTAATACGTAGACTTTTGAAGATTAGAGCTTCAACATCTTTGGAAATATTTGATATGAAAGAGAAAGAGTTCAAGTGGATTCAAAACTTATTCTCATTACCCTAGAAATTTCAACATTATATTTGTCGGTAAAGAAAAAAGAAGAGCTGGGAAAATGTTAAGATATCATTTCAGTAGTCGCAAAAAAAAAAAAATACATGGTTTTACATTTTGATTGCCTTGCGAAAACTTTCCCTACGATGGTAATTATCAAGAACGCAAATGTGTGCCATCATCTTCGAAGTTTTGATCAGGACATAAGTGTCATAATTTCAAGCATAAAGTCACATATAAACAAGTTCTTTTTTTTTTAAGATCTTATTTGTTTATTTGACAGAGAGACACAGGGAGAGCAGGAACACAAGCAGGGGGAGTGGGAGAGGGAGAAGCAGGCTTCCCGCTGAGCAGGGAGCCCGATGTGGGAACTCAATCCCAGGACCCTGGGATCATGACCTGAGCCGAAGGCAGATGCCCAACGACTGAGCCACCCAGGCGCCCCACATATAAACAAGTTCTGTTCATGGAATCTAGCTGAAATTTCTCCTTAAAAGTTTAAGAAATATCTTGTTTAGACGCACTCAGTATTTAATATTTTCCTTAATCCTATGTATTTCCTCCTTATATCACATGAAGAAATGTAAAGAAATATAAGAAGTATAAAGAAATGTTCTTACCAAGCCCTTTACAGATAGAGCCAAATCACGTCCAAATTATTCTAGTGTAACTACACTAATATGTCATTACTTTCTGGTGGTGCTGACATGGAAAATGTTGGGAAGTAGTCCCCAAAAGCGCTTTTCACTACTAGAAAATCTTCAACCTTCTTCACTGCAGGCAAGCCACACGACTGGGCAGGCGGGAGACAATGTCCTGTATGTAGGACCAGTTTGGGCAAAAAGCAAAATCATGAAAGAGTCAGGATATTCCCCCAAAGCTACAAGAATATTGGAACAAGTAGAGGACCTTCCTTCCTTTTAAACTGTCGAAGACACGGTACTTAATTTTGCAGGGCTCGGGAGAAAAGATCAACAGGTGAAAATTAACCCTCGCAAAATCAAAACAAACGTTTGTGTTTTATTTCTATCGTTGAATATGTGAAATATGAAAGGTGACGCAAGGCAAACCTGAATGGCATGCCCAGCTAGGCCAGGAAAAATTTATGAGAGAAGCCAGGAATTCTGGCTGCCTCTCCGCTGCCTTTATCCACCAGCCTGAACCTTCCTTTCAGATCATCTTCTCAAATTATCCATAGGAGATTTATTCACATACTCAATAAGAAAAATATTTCTAATTATATCCAACCATTCTTAATATGAATGAGAATTATGCAGGGACGCAAGACTGCCAAGATTTTTTCTGCCAAACAATTCCTTTTGACTTGAGAAAGCACAGGCAGCTGCATTGTTTCCATAGCTATATCCATATAAAAGAGCCCTTGGAATGAAGCTGACTCGTCCTGCTTTAAAAAGCTCCAAGGTAAGTGGGAACAGGCAACGGGCTTTTAAGAGGGACACTGGCCACGCTGTCCTGCGTCGGCCGCAGAGCTAGCTCGGGTACTGCTCCTTTGGATACTGCACGTTTTTACAACCATGACTTTTGTAGCCTTCTGTTTACAATAGCCAGTAATGCCACAAATTGGATTTTGTGTGTGTGTTGCGGGGGGGGGGGGGGGGGGGGGCGGTGCTTTTGGTTAACTAATGAAATGCTTTTCCCTTCTCTTTTATAGAACTGCCTTGTTTCCAGACTACATCTTCTCACTTGCTAACAAGGTAAGTGTTGGACTAACCAGTCCCTGGGGGAGAAGGTGAGAGCCTCTGGGATGGATCTGTGTCACTTAGCAACCTTTAAGAAAGTGCTGGTCTCAGTAAATACCTTAATAACTGTACTTCAGGAAAGGTACTGGAGAGAGAGGGAAGGAAGTCTTGCTTTTCAGAACAATGCACACACACTCATTTGGGATGCAAGTGTTGGTGGGGGGGCGGGGGGGCATCTTAACAAGAAAACTGCTAATGGAATTGCTAGTTTGTTAACAGAGTATCATTCTATAGGGAAAAGAGATCTGCAATAGGATTCGCTTGCTAAAAACCTCAAATTTGATAAAAATGTATCCTGCTATTAGAATTCATTAAGTAAACATGATATCTAACAAGTAAGAAAGAAGGTACCTAGGAAAAATCTTCCTTAAGCTCCTTTAAAACTTGTAAAAAGTTACCTTGCCCAATGCTGAGCGTTGCATGAAATTAAGATGCTGTGAACCTTTTGTTACACACATATAGGTATTAATCTGCCCAACTACTACACACCGTGTTTCTGGAGGGAGACACTGGTGGGTAGCTGATCAAAATGACTTTCAAGTAACTGAATCCCATAATGACTGAGTAGCGTTCTTTGCCAAACCTTTCATTCTACCAATGCCGCTGGCAACCTGCAGATAACAGAGCATAGGGCAGCCCAAGCCCGCATTTTCCAGCAAGAAATTTGGAAGGGCAAAGGGAGCCCTTCAATGCAGAAGAATGAGGATAATATAACACTGCATGTCGACTGAACATCGATGAAATAAATTTAAAATAATAAAATGAGGATAACGTTTGCTATGGCTTTTGTCCTCAATTAGGTTAACCAATTAACTGGATGATAATATGCCAACCCTAAGATATAATAATATGCAAAGATATTATGTCAGGCAAACACTAGTAAGCACACAACTTGAGAAAAAGAGGTAAACAAAATTATCATCCCCAAAACGCCTGACCTTGAGCACTTCTGACTGAATATCTAAAGGAGGAAATGAAGTTCTCTTGCAGTATACGACAAGAAATGGACTTTTCTTCCATTACAATAAATAGCATTTTCCATCGAGATAAGAGCCTGTACTATTTCAAACTGCTTTCTCAGTCACCATGTAACTTTGTTCCCAAAGTATCTGTCCAGTATCTCACAGGCTGTGAATTAAGAAAGGCAGATATTGTAATCCCTCTTCTATGAGGGAGGCACTGTAGCTCGAAAAGATCAAGGGTCACCAGCTCCTCCACAGCACGCGGAGACTACATCCAGCTCCCTGATTAGAATGCTAGTCTTGGAGGTTGAAAGAAAATAGTGCATGTTAAGCCCTGAGTACAGTGTTGGTTACACAGTGACCCTTGATGCATCTGAGATCTTGGGATTGTTTGTTTCAGTAATTACAGCATGGTGCACAGGGGGCCTGCCTGGTGATATTTCCAAATAGTGGAGTTTCCATGAACTATCACCACCAATATATAGAGATATACTGATACACATGCCAGTCCACATCTCTAATGTGAAATGCCTCATCTCCTTTAGGACCTCTGAGTTCAGCAGCCATGAGTTCAGACCAGGAAATGGCCATTTTTGGGGAGGCAGCTCCGTACCTCCGAAAGTCTGAAAAGGAGCGCATTGAGGCCCAGAATAGGCCCTTTGATGCCAAGACATCTGTCTTTGTGGCGGAGCCCAAAGAATCCTTTGTGAAAGGGACCATCCAGAGCAGAGAAGGAGGGAAAGTGACGGTGAAGACCGAAGCTGGAGCGGTAAGTACAGTCCCTGGAGCCGGCCACATTTTATCAATTCTTGTGTTCCATCTCTCAATTGACATGAACCGTTATGTTCCCTGTTTACCAGACTCTGACAGTGAAAGATGATCAAGTCTTCCCCATGAACCCTCCCAAGTATGACAAGATCGAGGACATGGCCATGATGACCCACCTGCACGAGCCCGCTGTTCTGTACAACCTCAAAGAGCGTTATGCGGCCTGGATGATCTACGTGAGTGCCTCCCCCACCCAAGTGCTTTTTATCGCCATCACCCTGGACCTGCCAGCCCGTTGCTTCCCCTGTAGTATAAATGGGTCAAAAGCAGTGACCCATTTCGCTTTCACTAGTGGTGTAATTAGTCAGCACATGTGTTAACTAGCTAGTACATTAGTTAGTTAACAAATTGCAAGGTTCACTATTGCTGTTGTAAGGCACAACCCAACAGCCAGTACTTCATCCTTTGTCTTCCCATCCAAAGCCGGGGAAGGTCATTGTCCACGTAGACTGGGTTTGCCACACGTCTCCTGAGCAAACACTGGAGCAGCTACTGTTTATATCTCAGCCACGTGCCTACATTTCTACCCACCCACCCCTTTCCAGTTGTAGAATCATCCAGAGGTAAATGATACATTTACACTTTAACACAAAAAGATAATGTTTTAAAGACCAAATTTTACTCATTTTCAGTCTTCTAAAACGACAGCAATTTGTATCTGTGTGTTATGGTCCCCTCTATATGAATGCCACCCCCTCGAGGAAACCTCCCATCTTCCCCAGGCAGAGTGGGATGCCCTGTCCTATGGTCTCTGCCCCATCCACAGCACTGACCTTGGTTGTCCACCACCATGCATTCACATGTCTGCCTCGTGTGTAGACTGTAAGCCAGGAGCTTCCCAAGGAACACATCTCATTCACACTTCATTCTAGGTGCCCTGCAGGGGTCTGGCACATAATACACACCCAGTGAACATCTTAGAATTGAACTGATTACATCACATTGACATTTTTGTGTAGTTCAGCCAGTGCTGATGCTCAGCCGGACAATACCCACACCGGTGTCTCCGGTGATTAGGGTCAGCATCCATTCTGACTGGTCGGTGCCTGTGTTGAAAAGCTCCCTGTTTAATCATAATGTATTTACACCATTTTGTGTTCTGTGTCTTTATAGCTTAATAGTAGTCTACAAATGTTGTCCCAGGATTGCTGGATCCTTCCAGGTTTACCTTATTACATGCCTGCATCATACTATCTTAAGATTTACCACAGTTCACCAAACCACTTCATACCGTTGCGCACTTCAGTTGTGTCCAAACTTCTATTTTCATGCATTTGAACGATCTTCATGCTGCAAAGGAAATACAGGCATATCTCCTAAAACACAGTAAAAATGTCTCACACTACACATTAAAAAAAAAAAAAAAAAACCTTTGGAGCTCCTACTATGTGAAAATCATTGTGATAAGTCCCAAGAGGAATAAAAAGTCAAAATTATGAGCCCTTCCCTCAAGGATTTTGCTCTCTCACTGTTGAACGTTCCAACTAATTTTCATGCCGATGCCTTCAAGAAATGTAGGGTACTTCCTTAAAGTGCTCCTTTGAGTCAGAATTCATTTAACAAGTGAATTGCACACCTAACAGGGAAAGCTCTTTCTTATTCCCTTGCGTAGACCTACTCGGGCCTCTTCTGTGTCACCGTGAACCCCTACAAGTGGCTGCCGGTGTACAACCCCGAGGTGGTGGGCGCCTACCGAGGCAAGAAGCGTCAGGAGGCCCCGCCCCACATCTTCTCCATCTCCGACAATGCCTATCAGTTCATGCTGACGGGTGAGTTAAATGCTTTGTGTGTGCGTAATCTTTTTGGAGCCATAGGAGAAAGAGACCCTAACTGTCTCAACACGCTCTTTGAGCCCTTCCGTTAGGCTGGTGTACTGGCGAGGGAGGCGGTCCAGGAAGGAGGGGGTTTAAAAGATGACTTGCAATCCTTACCATCACACAATTGCTCATGGTCTCTTCAACTTTTAAAAGTCAACAGGGGTTGACCATAGTTAGAGAATTTACTTTTGAATGACTCAGAAACTAAAAAAGCTTGAGCAAAAATTATAAACACTGTTTGTGTATACACACATGCAATCACACATACAAACTGTGCTTCCATTGCCAAGAGCCAAAAACCAGAAGAGTAAAATCTGCCCCTGTGGTCTTATCCTCAACATCAGAAACTATGACCAACGAATGCCCTCTCTATATTAGGGAGGGCAAAAATGCTATTGCCCTTTGCCCTGAGCCAACCTCAACACGCTCCAGATTTTAAGGTGTATTTGGTATGAAAACAGCTATACCACGAATCTTCTTCCTAGAATACTGCCTCAGCCAGCCCAGGTCTAAGCTAGTTGGGGAAAGGACTTAGAGAATTCATCTTCAGAGAGAGTAAAACAGTAAAACCAGCCTTTTCCCCAAACTATGACTAAAGCCGTGATTACTTCCAAAGCTACCACCTGTACTATATTTACCCCATCCCACATGCTAAAATACCTATTTTTCATGACTTCTTACACCTACAATAAATATTCACTATTCACTACTGGAATTGTCATCTAAACCCGACCAAAGGCTCAAGTCCACTTTGATATGTCCCTAGTGACAGAATATTACAAAGAAAAGATCTGCTGCTTTGTTCCAGTGTTCTGTTTAAATGGATGCAAGTGTGCTGAAGTCAGGGGTGGGGTGTGGGGAGGTAGTGGGGGACATGGAAGGGGCACTGGAAAAGACTGGTGGCCGAGGGCCCATGAAGCCCTAGAGATTGCAAAGTCCAGTCTGAAAAATACTAAGTTCATCCCATTTTACTTTACTATTTACAAATATACAAAAAAAAAAAAAAAAAACCACCCAGTATTAAATGTTTATGATTTCTCTTTTGTAGACCGAGAGAATCAGTCAATCCTGATCACGTAAGTAAATTTTATGCTTTCTTATGACTGTGACAGTTGCCACATCTGGAACCTCATCTCACTTGTTTTTATTTGACAGCGGAGAATCTGGTGCCGGGAAGACTGTGAACACCAAGCGTGTCATCCAGTACTTTGCAACAATTGCAGTCACTGGGGACAAGAAGAAGGAGGAAGTTACCTCTGGCAAAATGCAGGTGGGTCTGGGGCCAGACTCAAGACTCTCAGCGCTCTCAGAAATTCTGGAGCACCAGAGGTGAGGACCGCTCTTGCCTTTGCAGGGGACCCTTGAAGATCAAATCATCAGCGCCAACCCCCTACTGGAGGCCTTTGGCAACGCCAAGACCGTGAGGAATGACAACTCCTCTCGCTTTGTAAGTTGCAGACACTGGTACAGACACTGTTCACTGGTCAAGGTGTATGGGTTGTTTGTGAATATACTCTCTGAATCTTTTCGTTCACATTATACTACATCAGGCTCTCTCCTTTCCCTCTGAGCATGTAATAATATGGATCCAAGTCCCATCTAAAAAGATATGTGACCCTATATCTGAGTTATTTCTCATTTGTCATTACCTACAATTATTTGTAATATGAAAATCAAAGATAAAATTCTTTTACCTAAAAAAACAGGAGATACACCTTTTCTGCCTCATACAAATAGTCTCTGGATTTATTTAATATCAACCCATTAGGCAGTCCAAGTATTTTGAGTTTCTCAAAGATTTGATATGATTTGAAAACAAAGTAGTAATATTAGTTTTCCTTTCAAGGGTAAATTCATCAGAATCCACTTTGGCACCACAGGGAAGCTGGCTTCTGCTGATATTGAAACATGTGAGTGCTTGGATCTCATTTATAGTCATTTCTGTTTCCTATAACTTATAAAGTCAACCCAAAGTAAAATCTGCAACCCACGTGAATTTTTGCATTGCTCTGTTCATTTTTTCCTACCAGATCTGCTAGAGAAGTCCAGAGTTACTTTCCAGCTTAAGGCGGAAAGGAGCTATCATATTTTTTATCAGATCACATCGAACAAGAAACCAGAACTAATTGGTAAGAAATGTCATAATCCCTTTGCAGAACGATTGCACCAGCACCTCCCCGTGCATGGTCCAGCCCCAGTATTCCATGACTGAATTTTGTCAGGTTTATCACCTTGATTTCGAAAGCAGCTTCGTAAGTTTATGTGTGCTTATTATAGAAATCAAAAATGAAAACTGAAGATAACAGCTTCAAATCCTATCACTATGAAATAACCACTGTGAACACTTGGGTGAATATCATTCTACTCATTTTCTGTACTTATACATATGATAACTGGAATCATACTTCAATGTTCCTCCGTGATGTACTTTTTTCACTGAGCAATAATGTATCGTGGTTTTTTTCCATGTCACCAACTGTAGCTCCACATTATTATTTCTAACGGTTGCATCGTGTTATATTCTAGAGATAAGCATAATTTATTTAACCATACTTTTTAAAGAATATTTAGGTTGTTTCCAATCCTGGATTTTAAATAGCACTGTACTGATCATTCTTGTAAATATAACTTTTCCCAGTATGTGATAATCTTCTTTGGCTTCATAAAGTGTCTTAGAATTTGTCTAGCCATCTCTTGTTTTAATGAAGGGGATAATTCTGCCTACCATTTCTCTGTTTCATGTACTTAGAAATGCTTCTGATCACCACCAACCCATATGACTACCCATTTGTCAGTCAAGGGGAGATCAGTGTGGCTAGCATTGATGATCAAGAAGAGCTGATGGCAACAGATGTAAGTGCAACACAAGAATGATGATTTTGGGTTAGAACAATGGTCCCTCCAGATAAATATTCAGTTTCTAGTAGAAATAGCAAGAGAGGGTTCAAAGATGAGCACAGGTGTGCCACCTACAGTCAGCCAAAAAAGAAGGTCTATCATATCTGAATTTATCTAAACCACTTTTTTTTTTGTAATCTACACGAATGAGATCCATACTGCTTCTCAAAATAACAAGTTCCTTAAGTTTACTATCTTATTCTCTATCTTAAGTTTACTTTTTCAATCTTAGGGGGTCTGTAGCTATAGTTCTAATGCTCAGTGCTGGCCTCTAAAGAGTTCCTTGCACCCCCATCAGCAAGGATAGTTTCCTCAGTTTGACCAACGTATCAGGAATCAGAATGTGAATGATGAATAGTAAATGTATGGATCATAACGTAACAGTTATCCTCTTGGTTATATTGGCAGAGTGCTATTGATATTTTGGGCTTCACTAATGAAGAGAAAGTCTCCATCTACAAGCTCACAGGGGCTGTGATGCATTATGGGAACTTGAAGTTCAAGCAGAAGCAGCGGGAGGAGCAGGCTGAGCCAGATGGCACCGAAGGTACCAACGAAGTCATCCCTGATTTTTTGTTTGTTTGAAAATCACATTCTTAACTTGTTATCCTTGAGTTTTTCTAGGACGACAAAGTCATTTTTAAGAATTGAGTTTTAAAGTATGCCCAGATAATATACTATGTGAAGCATTATATTAGATAGATGTTTCCTATCATCTATGAAGTTCTTTAGGGCACACTATCCATAATGAAAATCTTGAACTTAATGGGGAAAAAAGGGGGCAAGAATGCTCAAAAGAGATATTCTGAAAACACTGCACAAAATGTCTATAGCTTAAAAAAATGTTTTTTGAGAAAATGGGTTGCTCTGGGCCATAATAACTTTGTTTTATCCTTTCTTCTTTTCAGTTGCTGACAAGGCGGCCTATCTCCAGAATCTGAACTCCGCTGACCTGCTCAAAGCCCTCTGCTACCCCAGGGTCAAGGTCGGCAATGAGTACGTCACCAAAGGCCAGACTGTAGAGCAGGTAGGTGCATAATTCAATTCACTGGCAGGAATCAAGCATTTTTACAGTACTCTGATAACCTCAAGAGATATATTTTTGTTTTTCAAGGTGACCAACGCTGTGGGAGCTCTGGCCAAAGCCATCTATGAGAAGATGTTCCTGTGGATGGTCACCCGCATCAACCAGCAGCTGGACACCAAGCAGCCCAGACAGTACTTCATCGGGGTCTTGGACATCGCCGGCTTTGAGATCTTTGATGTGAGTTGGTAGCTGGTTGGTAAGGGGATTTTACAGTAAGGCAACAGAACATCAATAAGAAGAAATCTATGAATATTATAACCTTCTCTCACTACTCCCAAAAAGTTATGCTGAAACTTAAAAGAGAATGAGAGAGTAACTACTACTCATTTATCGCAGCGGCAGTCCCCCCTCTATGAGAAATCATGTACTTGATGAGCACTCTGACTTGCTACGTACGGGACCCGAAGGGAGTTAAGAGCTAGCTTTGTGTCCGGGCGGGGGGGGCCTCTAAAAATCCCACAGCACCAAATGAAGTTAACATAAAAATATCAAAGTAATCCTGTGAAACACAACATATTCTGAATATATGGTGGGGAAGTCATTCAAAAACACTTAGACAAGAAGAGCAAAGATTAGTAACTTATAAAGTCAGCATTTATTCTCATTAATGGGATAAGATAAAAATCCCTACTTGATGAAATACAGTTTTCTTGCTTATAGCTTTTAAGAAGTTCATCTTTTTCTTTCTAATTATAAAAGCAAAACTTGGACATTGCAGGAAATACGCAAAATCAAGGGAAAGAGTTCCCTGTTAATTCCACTATTTATATCAAGCTAATGTTAACATTTTGGAGTTTGGCTTTTGTTTTTAACACAAGTGTGTTATCACACTGTATATGATATTTGGTATCTTGATTTTGTTTTCATTTCACATTGAAGAAGAACAATAGTGTCAATTATTGTCCAGTTACAAAGCTGACACTGGTGATTTCCATACTACAGAGACTCCTCCCAGCCAGCTCCTAATGGGTTGCCCATTAGCTCTTAATTGAGTCCATGGAAAATGAAAAAGATAATGGAATAAACATGAAATGATGAAGTAGGAACTCAGAAAAATCCCTGAGTAAGCTTAAGCCAGTGCAGGGAAAGAGCATTAATACGATCTAGGATTCTGTAATAAAATGGCAGCAGAGAAAACAGTAGATTTCATAGTGTTCCCCGCCCCATGATTTTGATATCTGTAATCTAAAGGCTATTCAACATATATTTTTAAATTAAGAAGTCCTACATTTACAAATGCTCAATTTGCTCAAGAGAAAAGTGAACACATGTATTTATTTAGTTCAACAGCCTGGAGCAGCTGTGCATCAACTTCACCAACGAGAAGCTGCAACAGTTCTTCAACCACCACATGTTCGTGCTGGAGCAGGAGGAGTACAAGAAGGAGGGCATCGAGTGGACCTTCATCGACTTCGGGATGGACCTGGCTGCCTGCATCGAGCTCATCGAGAAGGTCTCCTGATCTGTTCACTCAGTAACATCTTCTCGTAAACTCTGTGGCTCATCCTACGGCTCATATTTACCCTATACGCATTTTGTTTTGCTTTAATCCAGCCCATGGGCATCTTCTCTATCCTGGAAGAGGAGTGCATGTTCCCCAAGGCCACAGACACCTCCTTCAAGAACAAGCTATATGAACAGCATCTTGGAAAGTCGGCCAACTTCCAGAAGCCCAAGGTTGTCAAAGGCAAGGCTGAGGCGCACTTCTCTCTGATCCACTACGCCGGCACCGTGGACTACAACATTGGTGGCTGGCTGGACAAGAACAAGGACCCCTTGAACGAGACCGTGGTTGGGCTGTACCAGAAGTCTGCAATGAAGACTCTGGCTCTCCTCTTTGCTGGGGGACAAACTGCCGAAGGAGGTAACACTCAAAAAATCTAACACTTTCTCTAGATATTCCAAAAAGCGCTGTTAGATGGAGGCTGATCTCATAACCCTGCCAGAAGGATTGCAGGGCCAGATCCATTGTTTTTCCAAGTTTTGACTAAGTAGGCTGCATTGCAATTATACATTTGTGTCTCACTCTGGCACTGACAGAGACCTGCCTTACTGCAAAGGGTCAAAGAGGAACTGTTATGACCTCAACCAATGAAAGGCCTCAGCTTCTATGATTCTCTCCTATTCTTTCCTCCACATCTGCTGGATATTGAGTAGCTGGGGATATTTAAGGCAATGGAGTGACAAACTTCTGCCTATCTAGACTAGTTTCTACTGATGATTTTTGAAGTTATTTTGTCCCCAGATGTCCTAACTTTAAGGATCCATTTTTACACAGTGAAGTGAATGCCCTTCACTTCATCTTCTAATGGAGAAAAAAAATCACAGAAAAGTGGATACAAGCTTAGTTGACAGGTAAGAGTCATTTGGCTCCAACAGAGAGGCCAGTAGTGTCCAAAAACTGCTCCATCAGATGCGTGCAGAAACTGGCAATAAATAAGCAAGAAATAGCTTTGTCAGTTCAAAACTATACTTGAATGACACCTTTTCTTATTTGCTCTCCAGAGGCGAGTGGTGGTCCCAAGAAAGGTGGCAAGAAGAAGGGTTCTTCTTTCCAGACTGTGTCTGCCCTTTTCAGAGTAAGGAAGAAACTGTTTTTGACACTCCCCACTTACTTTAGGAATTTGTTTTTTAAAGCACAGAGTTCTTTCCACAAGTCATTGAGGAAAAGACTGACAATGATTAATGATATCTGTTCATCTAGTTTTAGAGAGAAAACATTTAAGTTACTCAGAAATTATTAGCTCATCTTTCATGTCGAGCCACATAATGCCAAATATTTTACAGGAAATTTTATAAAACTAAATATTCTACCATTCATAGTCTAGTCTTGTCATAAAACTAAGCAATGAATGACACAGTACTCAGATTAAATTAACGGTAAAGCTAATGAAAATCTAGCAGCTATCCTATAAGGAACTTAATATGGTATCTTTGTCCTTAATCCAGTCAGTCCCCAATTATAGCTGGTAAGATTATTCCCCTTTAGATGACATTGATGCCCTGAGAGTTAATTGGGTTGGAAAGGGGAGCTATGTTCATGAGAAAAAGCTCCAGTGTGGTGCAGGCTTGCATGTCCTCATTGGAGAACCATGGCGTTGGGTAGAAGAAAGTGTGGCCATCTTGTATAAGAAGGCAATAGCCTTGTGAGTGTATGTGGGAGGCCATGCACCAGGGAGGAAGTAGGACCTGTGTCAGGCTGCTTCTCATGTGTAACTCCTGCCAACTCAAGTGGAGAAAGAAGTAATGAGGAGAAACCTGCCTCTCTGGAGAAGGATAGCAAGGTATTACCTTACATGGAAATGGTCCACACTGGTCATTCAACTCAGCCATAAACATTGAGTTCATAGACATCACCAAATGCCCACAACTATGGCTAAAGTCGGAGATAATGGGCTTTTTCCTGACTTTACAGGAGAATTTGAACAAACTGATGACCAACCTCAGGAGTACCCATCCTCATTTTGTGCGCTGTATCATCCCCAATGAAACAAAAACTCCCGGTAAGAAGCTCTAGAGTGAAGGTACAAAGCATGACTGCTATACCTCTTTTGAAAAAACAGCAACAATTCTGCAGTGTAATCCAAATATATACTTTTAGGGGCCATGGAGCATGAACTTGTCCTGCACCAGCTGCGGTGTAACGGTGTGCTAGAAGGGATCCGCATCTGCAGGAAGGGGTTCCCAAGCAGGATCCTTTATGCAGATTTCAAACAGAGGTCAGACTCTCTGAATTATGGTACATCTTGAAGTTTACTATAAATATATTTATTGCAAGCAAAACAATTTAGTGAAAAAAATGCCTCTATTCATGTTTAATTTGCCACAAAGAGTGAAAAATCATAAGCCTCAAAAACACCTTTAAAATATAGATATACCACCTATTTTGTACTCCAGACTTTTCACGGGCTTTACTGAGCTCCTGGCTTAGCCCATAGATATACACATTGACTTCAGTGATTAGGAGAACTACCATTTTTTCATGTGTAATATGTAAGTACTAGCAATACCTCCTCTTATAGATGAATAAACTGAGGCTCAAGAGATTAAGCTACCTGCCCAAAGTCACATGGGTGTTGGTGGCTAGGTTAGGAACTCTCCCAGGCAGGTACAGAGCTCCCAGTGAGTCATTTTCTATCACTTCCTTTGTCTCCCGCCCTCACTCACTGGTTTCCAGAACCCTGTCATACCAGCTCCTCAGCAACTCTTTCTCCTCCCTAGATAAGTCCATCTTGGGAATCAAATAGGAGGCAAAGGGACAAAGGGCTGGCGGCAGCTCCAGGGAGCTGGCCTCTCTAAGGCTGGGTCTGGTAGAATGGGCAGAGAACTTCAGTGTGCAAAACCCAAAGTACAATTACGCGTGAATTTGGGTGATCAGAACAGTTCCTCCTACCTGAACTGAACCTTCCTACCAGATTCCTCACTAAAAATTTGCTTTCTGGGACTCAGGATCATAAAAAGCAAATGAATCTAGCCAGGAAAACATGTCACATTTTATTGGTCATCTACATCTTAACATGAACAAGATCATGGGATGCTTTCCTGAGAATAAGGTCTGATGAGGCAGAAAGGAAAGTCTGCAACTGTGCAGGAGGGTGGAATGGAATGAAAACTGTTGATGACCTGACCATCCATGTATACAAAGTCCTTCCTGCAAACAAAGAAGGATACTTTTCTTTAAAGCTCTGATTTCTAAATAGGTCATTTAATGTTTATCTATTAGTGTCATCATAAACGAATTAAAAAACAAAAACTATATTTACTTAAACAGATACAAGGTATTAAATGCAAGTGCTATCCCCGAAGGACAGTTCATTGACAGCAAGAAGGCTTCTGAGAAGCTCCTTGCATCCATCGACATTGACCACACCCAGTATAAATTTGGTCACACCAAGGTAATGGTTTCTAAAGCGTACCTGATACTGTGTCCCTTTGAAGTTTATGTATAGTGTCTGATCCGCAACTCCTCCCATGCACAGGTCTTTTTCAAAGCTGGTCTTCTGGGGCTCCTAGAGGAGATGCGAGATGACAAGTTGGCCCAGCTGATTACTAGAACCCAGGCCAGGTGCAGAGGGTTCTTGGCAAGAGTGGAGTACCAGAAGATGGTAGAGAGAAGGTATAAACATAAATTTTTTATTTATTCCCATCTTTCTGCTTCAGAAACACATTTGAGTTGGCTTAAGATCCAGATATGATAAGGCCACAAACATAAGCAAGAATAAAGAGTCCTATACTGATGTGGGGATATACATATACCAGAAAACTAAAGGTAGGGATCATCACCATGAAACATATTTTGAGTGTTCAGGTTAAAGAGAGAGAGAGAGTAAGCATAAAGCATGGGCAGTTCTTATCTCACAAGAGAAAATATACGAGTATAAAAATATACCAGTGTGAATTTAGTGGGTAGGTCATTAAATTAGATACACTGAACTGAACAGCAGACAGTATTTTCAACAGTGATTTTATACAAGATGCAGAAACAACTTCTTGCATATGATCATTTCTATTATCAAACTATTATGATGTAAAATATTAAGGGCATTTATCTGTGAAAGATTTTTTCAGAAAGTTAATACAGTGTCACCAAGGTATGTAGCTTTCTGGTGATCTGATTTGATGCAGGGACAGAGCTCTAGTCTAAAGATCCAGGTGTCTCAAATGGCAGAAGGCATGTGAATAGGACCCCTGGTGAGAAATGCATTTTATATAAGCATATACACACTCGTGTGTGTGTGTGTGTGTGTGTGTGTGTGTAAGTATGTATGTAATTTACATCAAACAAATTTTATTTCTATCACCTATAGTTATGTTAATATTTTCTATTGTATTCTATTTTATTAAAAATAGTAAGTTTGGTCATAACCCACTATATAGATATTAGGGCAGTCAGTTGCCTATACAGGAGGGTAATTAATTTTTTAAATAAATTAATTTTTTAAATGTGATAATATTACAGATTAGAATGCAAAATTCACACAACACATAAAATGTAAAACGAGAGATTTTTACAGAAATTCTGTCTTTAATGAATCCCTTTGTTTGGTGCCCTCATCCCTCATGGGTCTTGAAAGTGATTTTTACCACTGCTCTTAGTGGTGTTCCAGAAGGAAAGCTTGAGAAGCACTTATGTACAGCAGTAGTTCTCAAAGGGTGGTCCTTAGACCTACATCATCAGCGTCTCTTGCAAACTTGTTACAAATGCACATTTTAGACCACATCTCAGATCTGATGGAATCTCTGGGGTAAGGTTCAGGAACAAGCATTTTAACAAGTCCTTCATGACTCTTATGCACACCAAAAGTTTGAGAGGCACTCATGTAGAGAAATGAGTGATTAACAAGTCCTTGACCATCATCCCAAAATGGAATTTCTTCCATCTGTGCTTTTGAAGGTAGGAGAGGTACACAGTGGGGGCAGAACCTCCAGCTCTCATTGCCAAGATTTCATCTCATTTCTTCATCCACACAATATCAAATTTGCATCAATTAAATTTCAGGGAGTCCATCTTCTGCATCCAGTACAACATCCGTGCCTTCATGAACGTCAAGCACTGGCCCTGGATGAAACTCTTCTTCAAGATCAAGCCTCTCCTCAAGAGCGCAGAGACTGAGAAGGAGATGGCCACCATGAAGGAAGAGTTTCAGAAAACCAAAGACGAGCTCGCCAAGTCAGAGGCAAAAAGGAAGGAACTGGAGGAAAAAATGGTTACTCTCTTGAAAGAGAAAAATGACCTGCAGCTCCAAGTTCAGGCTGTAAGTAGTGGAGTCATGGTGGGTGCTGCTCATCAGGATGCAAGTGCTGGAACTCTGGCCACTAGCGGCAGTGAGCTGGGTAGTCAGTGTGGGGACACTCACTGGAAGGAGAAGGTCAAAGCACTCTGATGGTTCTAGCATAGTCCATATATCCCTTCATCGCCCAAACCAGGACTGGGGCAATAAGGTAGAACCGACCACTGTCACCCGTTCTCCACTATTTCATCAAACTGCAGGACTTATGACTTCCCTTTGAAGTCAGTCTTTGAAAGTGATTTTCACATAAAACTATCCCAAATGAAATATTAAGGGGAGGATAGCATGAAGAGATTTATTTTTTTTTAATCTCCAAAACTTCCTTAAACTTCTCGATGTCCAGTTTTAAATCATGATATGTACAGCTGACAGATGTCAGTGCTCTCCATCACATTTTACAGAATTGTTGTTTGTTACTGACCTCCAAAATTCAGATTCACTCTTTCCAATCCATGTGCACAGTCAGTGCCCCATGGCACCCAGACCGCTGCCTTGGCACCCTGGATGCTCTGCCTGCCCCCAGCTCTCCCCTCCAGCCAGCCCGCTCACTGCTCACTCCTGCACCAGTCATTTGAGAACTGCCTCCATCAACTGTGAAATGTAATTTATAAGACTGTCTTTCATTTGGAGTGAACCGAATTGGTCTGGTATCATCTACTCATCACAAAATCATATATTTCTCCTGTTGATTAAAATTAGTTTCTTCTGTCAAGTTTGGGCAGTGTAATAACTCTTTCTTCTAGATTACAGAAGGAAAAAGAGCTGTAAGTAGTGGAGTCATGGTGGGTGCTGCTGACCCAGCCCCTTCAAATCTATCCAGTATGCTCTTCTGTTGTCCCTGGAGAATTACTTAGAATCTGTCCTACAGCACTATATTCACTGCATGAGCACACACAGCACATTTTACACTTTTATGTATTCAAAGGCTAGCATGGAGGCTCACTGATGAATGTATTTATCAGTTTCTTGCTCATATCTTGTCCACTCCCAACCCTCTTAATTGGAAACATAGCAGGTTGCCAGGAATTTCTTGATTACTTTATGCCTCAACTTGAATGTCGAAAAACATCATAACCACAATCATCCTCCAGTACTACAAAGAGAAGCAGTTCATTAGCAGCTGCATCCTGAATTCCCCACTGGAATGCCTTCTCTCATCCTGCCCCATTTCCCCCAGTGACTTGATTTTTACAAAATGTAATCCTGCCCACCTCTCAAGGTGTAGCTTAAATGTCACTTTATTCAGGAAACTACCTCTAATAGAACTTCTCTGATCTCTTCCGTCACAAACTGCTTTCTGATTTCATGATAGCTTTTGGGGGGTAGGCTTTCTAATCTACTAGAAATATACTATTCTGAAGGAACAGGACATTTGGTTTTCCCACAACGTATCCTGGATTGCACACAGGAGGTGGTTCATAATATCTAAATCCAAAGAACCAACAGCAGAGATTGACATTGTTATCATTTTTAAATATTTCATTCTTTCTTTCCAATTTTGATTTTTTTTCCAACTCAAGGAAGCTGAAGGCTTGGCTGATGCAGAGGAAAGATGTGACCAGCTGATCAAAACCAAAATCCAACTGGAGGCCAAGATCAAGGAGGTGACCGAGAGAGCAGAGGATGAGGAGGAGATCAACGCCGAGCTGACGGCCAAGAAGAGGAAACTGGAGGATGAGTGTTCAGAGCTCAAGAAAGACATTGACGACCTTGAGCTGACCCTGGCCAAGGTTGAAAAGGAGAAGCATGCCACAGAGAACAAGGTAGGAATCATATTCTGTTCTACCATATAGAGGTTCTGCCACCCTACTAAGCTGCTTTAGAGCAGGTATCATTTCTTTCTAATTTTTCAAGGTGAAAAACCTCACAGAAGAGATGGCAGGCCTGGATGAAACCATCGCAAAGCTGACCAAGGAGAAAAAGGCCCTCCAAGAGGCCCACCAGCAGACCCTGGATGACCTACAGGCAGAAGAGGACAAAGTCAACACCCTGACCAAGGCTAAAATCAAGCTAGAGCAGCAAGTGGATGATGTAAGTCCAGGATTATCAAAGAAATTCTTTTCTTCAAGAGGAAGCTAAGCATTCCTTTAGACTAAATTATTTATATTTAGCTTGAAGGGTCCTTGGAGCAAGAAAAGAAACTTCGCATGGACCTAGAAAGGGCTAAGAGGAAACTTGAAGGTGACCTCAAGTTGGCCCAAGAATCCATAATGGACATTGAAAATGAAAAACAACAACTTGATGAAAAGCTCAAAAAGTAAGTGTGAAAGATTAACTTATGACCTTGCTTTCTAATGCGTGGATATATACTCAATTGTTATTTTTTGCTACTTTCCAAAAAGGAAAGAGTTTGAAATGAGTAATCTGCAAAGCAAGATTGAAGACGAGCAAGCACTTGGCATTCAGCTGCAGAAGAAGATCAAAGAGCTGCAAGTACGTTCAGATTTCTATCAGTCTGGCTCAGAGAGGCATAGTTATGACACAGAGAAGCTAAGTGTGTGCTTTTCACCACCCCCAGGCCCGCATTGAGGAGCTGGAGGAGGAAATTGAGGCAGAGAGGGCCTCCAGGGCAAAAGCAGAGAAGCAGCGCTCTGACCTCTCCCGGGAACTGGAGGAGATCAGCGAGCGCCTGGAAGAAGCCGGCGGGGCCACCTCCGCCCAGATCGAGATGAACAAGAAGCGCGAGGCCGAGTTCCAGAAAATGCGCAGGGACCTGGAGGAGGCCACCCTGCAGCACGAAGCCACAGCGGCCACCCTGAGGAAGAAGCACGCGGACAGCGTGGCCGAGCTCGGGGAGCAGATAGACAATCTGCAGAGGGTCAAGCAGAAGCTGGAGAAGGAGAAGAGCGAGATGAAGATGGAGATCGATGACCTCACCAGTAATGTAGAAACAGTCTCTAAAGCCAAGGTACCAGAGCCTGGAAAATTGTTATTAGTGACAATGATCCCTTATGTACACATCATAATTTGCACAGGGTACTTTACACACATTATGTCATTTGTTTTTTTTACAATAATCTAAGGAGATAAGAAAGATACTAGCATTTGTATTATTTCCACTTAACATATGAAGAAACTGAAATACAAAGAAGTTAAGTGCACTGGCCCCATCACACCATGAACAAATGACAAGACCAGCTTCTTTTTTTTTTTTTTAAGATTTTATTTATTTATTTGAGAGAGAGAGAGAGAGAGGGAGAGCTCAGAGGGAACAGTGAGAGGGAGAAGCAGGCTTCCCGCTGAGCAGGGAACCCAATGTGGAACTCAATCCCAGGACCCTGAGATCATGACCTGAGCTGAAGGCAGATGCTTAATGGACTGAGCCACCCAGGCACCGCAGGACCAGCTTTTGAACAAAGGCCACCTGCATTCTCTCAGGCTCCAGTTGGAGAACTAGGTCTCCAATATTCTCAATTATCCAATAAGGCAAGTTTCACTGTACAGAAAGGCAATCAAATATCTATAAACATGCTTTTAGAAAGATATACCATACAATACTTACATCTTAAATTTTAGAACATCGTCTTTAATTTTTTTTTTGTATTAATAGGGCACGGAACTTCACAGTTAGCTCTTTAAAAATCCCAACATGTATTTTCAACAGAGGACAGCAATCAAAATATAAAGAAAAAAATTTTTATGTATCACAATTACATATAAGAGAATTTGATTTTATGCCAAAAGTATTTATTAATATTTATTTATTTTTAAAATTATATTAAAATATCTTTGTTTCCTTCTTTTATTTTTTCTCACACAGGGAAATCTAGAGAAAATGTGCCGCACTCTGGAGGACCAAGTGAGTGAGCTGAAATCAAAGGAGGAGGAACAACAGCGGCTGATCAATGACCTGACGACCCAGAGAGGACGCTTGCAGACCGAATCTGGTAACTGTCCTCTTGTGGGCACTAAGAATGGAGATGATGTGGTTGAAAACAACGGATTTGGTAATGTGAGAGCCTAATAAACACAGCTAAGAACACGTGTGATTTACTGAACAGCTCAGACTTTCAACTACCTTGCAAGGTCACTTGGGGACAAAGTTGGAGATAAAGGCTTCGATAGGACTGGCTCAAGCTCTGCTCCAGAAAAGCCTGGAGTAGTTGGCCATGCTGAAAGGATGCTTAGGATTAGGAGTCACTCTAGCTGGGTCCAGGACTCCTGTTGCAGACCGAGCTTCTGTCTCTATACGTCAAATGAACCAAATACCTGAAAGGGGAATGGATAGCCCTGTCTCTCAAAAGATCGATGAACCTCAAAAGACCAATGTAGAATTCAGTACCCTGGCTCCCATAACCAGGTTTTGCACACTATCATACACCCAGAAAGAATTAGTTATGGAGAGAACAAAAAGGATTTCAGCTGTATTTATTCATTCAGATTCATATGTAAGTTTTACCATAAAAATCAGAAATTTGACATTAAGCTTGAAGACAGCAATAGAGAATTCAATCTTTTGAGTACTCAGTGGAGGAGAGTTAAGGTTAAAACTTATTTCTACTTTGGGCTTGCAAAATTGTTTCTTCACTTTAAAAAATGGTGCCATTTCTTTCATCTCTCAGGTGAATTTTCACGACAGCTAGATGAGAAAGAAGCTCTGGTGTCTCAGCTATCAAGGGGCAAACAAGCATTTACACAACAGATTGAGGAATTAAAGAGGCAGCTGGAAGAAGAGATAAAGGTAAATAATAATATTGTCAGACTCAACTGTTTTTTGTATGACCGAACCCTAACCGGAGTCCATTTACACCAACTTTCAAAGGGTTTTGAAACGCAGTAATTAAACATATGCAGTAAAATGAAGGTGTAACTATCTCCACAGGCCAAGAATGCCCTGGCCCACGCCCTGCAGTCCTCCCGCCACGACTGTGACCTGCTGCGGGAACAGTATGAGGAGGAGCAGGAATCCAAGGCCGAGATGCAGAGGGCGCTGTCCAAGGCCAACAGCGAGGTGGCCCAGTGGAGGACCAAATACGAGACGGACGCCATCCAGCGCACGGAGGAGCTAGAGGAGGCCAAGTACGTGTGCAGATATGAGAGAATGTGCAGAAAACGTTGCATGTTGAATCAGAAAGGTAACAACCTTCAGTGAATTAGCCTATAGACGTTCATTAATTAGCTCCTCTTGGCCAGGCACTATCAGGCCCTGGGAATAAGACATGAGTAAAACAAACATGATACCTGCCTTCCTATGCTGAAATCTACTTAAGGAAATGAGTAACAAATAATTATCCAGATAGCTAAGCCTTACTGCTGTTTGTCAGGCACAACAAGCTCATTGCTGCTTCAAGGCTCTGCACTTGCTGGTCCCTCCATCTGGAATACTCTCCCTGAGATCTCCCTCCGGCTCACTCTGACTTTTTGATTTGACGCAAATGCTACCTCCTCGGAGAGGCCTTTCCTGAATATCTAGAATAGCTGCGCACCCCTTACTCTATTTCACTTTTCTTCCATTGCATTTATATCTGCAATATGTTATTATGCATTTTCTCACCAGCCTATTATTTCTCTCTTGTCCTCATTTGGAAGCTTCATGAGTCAGGGCCCTTTTTTCTGCCTTGCTCACTGCTGTGTATCCAGTGTCTGGTTCATAAAAGGAGCTCATCAGTGTCTGTTGAATGGATGAATGGATATTTTTCATATGAAGTTTCCAATACTTCTCAGCATGGCAATAGCTCCTAATTCTTGTTCTGGTTCACTCCTCTCTACAAACATATATAACCTTCAAGGAAGAAGCTGGCCCAGAGGCTGCAGGCGGCCGAGGAGCACGTAGAAGCCGTGAACGCCAAATGCGCTTCCCTTGAGAAGACAAAGCAGCGGCTCCAGAATGAGGTGGAGGACCTCATGCTGGACGTGGAGAGAACCAACGCGGCCTGCGCCGCCCTGGACAAGAAGCAGAGGAACTTCGACAAGGTAACTCATTCAGCAGCCTCTGCTCTCCACTGTCTTCCTCTGTCCTTCACAGCAGGTAACCCCTCTCGGTTTTTCAGATCCTGGCAGAGTGGAAACAGAAGTATGAGGAAACCCATGCTGAGCTTGAGGCCTCTCAGAAGGAGGCCCGCTCTCTCGGCACTGAGCTGTTCAAGATGAAGAATGCCTACGAGGAATCCTTGGATCAGCTGGAAACTTTGAAACGAGAGAACAAAAACTTGCAGCGTGAGGCCCTTTCCCTTGCAATAATATTCATGCCTTGGGAATGGTTCCCTTAGCTCCTCTGTCTGATCAAATCTCTACTTGTCTTTTACCCAAACAACAGAGGAGATTTCTGACCTCACGGAGCAGATTGCAGAAGGAGGGAAACGTATCCATGAACTGGAGAAGATAAAGAAACAAGTGGAACAAGAGAAGTGTGAACTTCAGGCCGCTTTAGAGGAAGCAGAGGTAGAGGTCCAATTGTGCATTATAAACAAATCAGGTCAGAAAAGATTTTGGCCCATCCACATAGATCGAATGAAAAAAATAAACAGCACAAAATTAATGGAAGGAAAGGTATGCAGAAAAACTTCGCAATGCTTCCATTCCCCACTAATGTCACCCCTTGCTGTCATTAAAGGCATCTCTTGAACACGAAGAGGGAAAGATCCTGCGCATCCAGCTGGAGTTGAACCAGGTCAAGTCTGAGGTCGACAGGAAAATTGCTGAGAAGGATGAGGAAATTGACCAGCTGAAGAGAAACCACATCAGAGTGGTGGAGTCGATGCAGACCATGCTGGATGCTGAGATCAGGAGCAGGAATGATGCCATCAGGCTCAAGAAGAAGATGGAGGGAGACCTCAATGAGATGGAAATCCAGCTGAACCATGCCAACCGCATGGCCGCAGAGGCCCTGAGGAACTACAGGAACACCCAAGGCATCCTCAAAGTAAGTGGGTTCAAAAAATGGCACCAAAGTGGTTGGGGTGACTGCAGCCCTGAGAACAAGGTGTCTCAATGACTGTTCATTCCACAGGACACCCAGATCCACCTGGATGACGCTCTCCGGGGCCAGGAGGACCTGAAGGAGCAGCTGGCCATGGTGGAGCGCAGAGCCAACCTGCTGCAGGCTGAGATCGAGGAGCTGCGGGCCACTCTGGAGCAGACGGAGAGGAGCAGGAAAATCGCAGAACAGGAGCTCCTGGATGCCAGTGAGAGGGTCCAGCTCCTGCACACCCAGGTGGGGTTTGGCACAAAGAACTTACCTTCAATAAATGCTTATGTGTTCCAAACAATGCAAGCTTAAGTGTTTTATATAACAGCCAGGTTTTATACTTCTACCAAGTTTTCACTGTATACTGAGAGATCTTTTTTATTTTACATAAATTATTGATTCACTTCCTAAAATATTCTAAAGCTGCCCATATTCTCCTGTGTTTGTATCTTTATTGACCCTTGTTATCAATATTAGCATCTTTATTTTGGAGAAATGGAATATTTGAACATCTGTTATAATTTTGTCCCTATGAATGGTCTCACTGGTAAATGGCAGTTACAAAATTATACAGCTATTTGGTCTAATTATGGACTATGTACTTGGAAGATGCTGAATATTCTATAACATTTTTATTTTATTTACTATATACTATATAGTACTATATATGTACTATACAACAAACTAATATTGAAGGGCAGCTGACTTGTAAATTTTTATCTGAAATTATTTTTAAAAATAGCTAGCAATAAGTACTGTGGTAACACGATAAAAAAAATTGTAACTTATTTTTAAACAGAATACCAGCCTGATCAACACCAAGAAGAAGTTGGAAACAGACATTTCCCAGATCCAGGGAGAGATGGAAGACATTATCCAGGAAGCCCGCAATGCAGAGGAGAAGGCCAAGAAGGCCATCACTGATGTGAGCAGAGGGCAACACGGTCCTGGTCAAACTTGAATCCTGATGTGTTAGCTCAGCCCCCTAACTGGTTTTGTTTTACTGCTCATCAGGCAGCCATGATGGCCGAGGAGCTGAAGAAGGAGCAGGACACCAGCGCCCACCTGGAGCGCATGAAGAAGAACCTGGAGCAGACAGTGAAGGACCTGCAGCACCGTCTGGACGAGGCTGAGCAGCTGGCCCTGAAGGGTGGGAAGAAGCAGATCCAGAAGCTGGAGGCCAGGGTGGGTCTCTCAATCTCTGTCTACTTCCATTTCCTCCCAGTGTCTTATTAGTTCAAAGTTCTTAAGAGCCTACTTATTTGCAGGTGCGTGAGCTGGAAGGAGAGGTTGAAAGTGAGCAAAAGCGTAATGCGGAAGCTGTGAAAGGTCTGCGCAAACACGAGAGAAGAGTGAAGGAACTCACTTACCAGGTACAACAATGGTTTTTATCAGCCAAGTGCTCCCCATACATACGTGAAACACTCATATAAATGAAACAACAGTCAAGTGCTTTTGAAGTAAGGCCCTGTGGTTTTCATTATCTTTCAGACAGAGGAAGATCGGAAAAATATTCTCAGACTTCAGGATTTGGTAGATAAACTTCAGGCCAAAGTGAAATCTTACAAGAGACAAGCTGAGGAGGCTGTAAGTATCCTTAAGTTGGAAGGGAAGAGAGAAGTCCCTTGTTAAGAAAAGCTAATGAACAAATAATTAGACTTAGCCCTCCTTGTAGTAAATAAGCCATTTGCTTCTTAGAAGACTGTACTTCTTGAAAACATTTGCGTATTTTTGTACTTATTGCTTATTATTTGTAATATTAATAGCTTGATTTTAAAAGTAAATTTTTAATCCACAAAGAAACCTCAAAAAATTTCAAAGCAGAAATAATGAAGGCCACATTCTCTAGCCATAGTGTGATAAAATTATAAAGTGGTTAGAAATATAAACACAAATTCCCAAATGCTTAAATGTTAAAAAACTAACTTTCCTAAATAATTCTTGGGTTACATTGGAAAGAAAAAAACTACCGAATAATTATTAATTACAAGCAAAATTTCAAGGAAGATGCTACTTTTACAAACCTAGAGTGTAGTCAAAGCTGTCCTTGGAGGACAAGTCATTGCTTTATGAATCAAAATTTTTAAAAAATTGACAGTCCAATAAAGAAATTAAAAATAATAATGAAGGAAGTACTATTAAAGATAAAGGTAGAAATTGATAAATTAAGGTATAATATTTTCTACTATGATAATTTTAAGTAATATCTGATAACTTCTGGGGAGTTAATAAAATAAAAACACTTATAACTAATTTAATCAAGGAAAAAGAGAAAGAAAATACAAACTCACATTAGAAATGAGAAAGGGGGGCCGCCGGGCGGGCTCAGTCAGAAGAGCATGCGACTTTTTTTTTTTTTAAGATTTTATTTATTTGTAAAAGAGAGTGAGAGCATGAGCAGGGGAAGGAGCAGAGGGGGAGGGAGAGGGAGAGGGAAAGAATCTCCAGCAGACTCCGTGCTGAGTGTGGGAGCCCAATCCCATGACCCTGAGATCATGACCTGAGCCAAAAACCAAGAGTCAAACACTTAACCGACTAGGGCACCCAGGGGCCCCAAGGATGCGACTCTTGAGCTCAGGGTCATGAGTTCAAGCCCCACATTGGGCACAGAGATCAGGAAAGGAAGGAAGGAAAGGAAGGGAAGGGAAGGGAAAGGAAAGAAAGGGAAGGAAGGGAGAAAGGGGACAAACCATACAAGCAGGGAAATTATCTTTTAATGTAAAATATAAATCTGTCAACAAAGTTGAAATCTTTGAGATTGATGATTTTTTTTATAGAGGGTCATAAATTACTAAGTTGGCTAAATAACTTATTTGAGAATCACTTCTGAAAAAGGACTCGGGTCCAGACAGGTCTTTCAAAATTTCAAGTAACAGATAATCCCTGAGCTATGTAAGCCATTCCAGAGCATGGGAAAAGATGGAAAGCTTTCCAAATCATTTTAAGAAGCTCATGTAACCCTCATACCAAAACGTGTCCCAGAGAGAATGGGGGGGGGGGGCAGGGAGGATGGAACTAAAGGCAGTTTTACTCATGAGTGTAATTCCAGCAAAGATAAATAACTAAGTCGCTGAAACCCTTTATTAAGGGGATTGTCCATCAGTGATTAAGCAGGTTAATTCCTTCAATGTAAGGATTACTTAATATTAGGGAATTTGTCAGTAGAATCATTACATCCAAAACAGGAGAAAAATGATTATTTTGAAATGTTCCAAAATGATATATAAAATTCAACATTTATTTCAATTTAAAGAGACCTTTAAGAAATTCATCCTTAATATGATATAGAATATCTATTTAAGCCCACTGTCATCTTCTAGCAAACATGAACAAGAAGGAAGATTTCAAGAGTACTCTTGCCTTTTTAAAAAAATTTTTTTTATCTATTTGAGAGAGTGAGAGCGATCACAAGCAGCGGGGAAGGGTAGAGGGAGAAGCAGACTCCCCACTGAGCAGGGAGCCCAATGTGGGACTTGCCTGGGATCATGACCTGAGCAGAAGGCAGACATTTAACCAAATGAGTCATCCAGGCGCCCTGTACTCTTCCCATCTCTGCTATTACATTTTTTTCTTGCTTTACTTAATAGGTTTTTGTTGAAAAAACAGGTATGCAATTATTTGTGGGACACCAAGCCCCAAATAAATCATAATGTTCACTTCAATGATAACCAAAATCCAGGAGGTGATAAGACAACCATGTTCCCAGCTGGGTATTCTGAGTTCTCCACAGATACCAAGTCCTTTCTTCCCTTAAGCCAACAGAGCCTAGAAAGATGCACAGGATGGGTTCCTTACAATTCCCTTTTTATTCTCAGGAGGAACAATCCAACACAAATCTATCCAAATTCCGCAAGCTCCAGCACGAGCTGGAGGAGGCCGAGGAACGGGCTGACATTGCTGAGTCCCAGGTCAACAAGCTGCGGGTGAAGAGCCGAGAGGTTCACACAAAAGTCATAAGTGAAGAGTGAGCATGTCCGGATGCTATGGAATGACTGAAGAGAGGCACAAAATGTGAAGCCTTTGGTCATTTCCCTCTGTAATTATTGTCCATTCTACCCTATTGCAAAGGAAATAAAGAGCATAGGGTATTTTGCAAACAACATCCTTAGACTGGTCTTTCTTAAAGCAGTGACAAAGCTAGAATAAGCATAAGGCTATCAAACAATTGCACTCAACCTGCCACTAAGAAGTAGTACTCACTTTTATTTTAAGTCTACAGGAATACTTTAAGACTATAAAACTGTTGCCTATCAGGGAAGTCTGTTCTGGAAGAAATCTGGAAGACATGTTTTATTTCTTTCTAACCTCTCCTTAATACCGGGACATAATAGGATCCTAGAAAGCTCCTGATCCCCCCGACATGAACCTAATTTTCCAGGTCTATGCAAAGAATGGCACTGGCTGTATTCTCAAATAGGGGATTCAGATTACACTATAGCATTACTTCTCCTTGATGTCATCAAGAATACAAATCCGAAGTATTATTAATAGCCCATAAAGACTTTCATCATGAATATCCATATACTGTATATTCAGAGAATGCACACCAGGTAACGGGTATGACATGAGTGAGATGTGACCCTTCTCCCTATGAAAGCTACAAGGTGGCTCTCAAGTCTGGGGCCAAGAGAATATTATTTTATATATTATAATGTAATATCAATAAGTTATTTATTAGCCTATGTTTCCAGACCTGCTGGCTGCCTTTATAATCATGTGAAGGGCCAAAATAAATTATCAGAAGTGTCCATAAAATATGAGTCCTAAAATAGACAATTTGGGTGTAAATTCAACACACATAACCATCGGCAGCATGACTTTGGTGCAAAACCCAGAAGTAGTAGCCATCTGAATTACTCAGAGAAGTTTTCCTAGATGATCAAGGTTTTTTAAACTGGATTCCGTTGAGACACATAGCCCAAAGTATAACCTTCCTGGACAGCATAAAGGAAAAGCTAAGTGGTAACTATCCATATGAATGGAAAGCAAGAGTATATGGGTTTAAATTGCACCGTGGGAGAATAAGACACGTGGAAGCAGCTTAGCAGGTAATTAGGATTCCCATTGTCCCACTGGCCCAAGGAAGGGTGTGGGATCGCCCTTCTTCCTGCTTTGGCCCATCTTTCACTTTGTTCCACATCACCTATAAATGCTGAAGTGCCTTATAATTTGGCAGTAATAAGCAAAAAACAATGTCTTATAACAAGCTTACTGCAAAACCTATCCAGCACGGGTCAAAAGGAGGTCTTAAAATTCCTATCCCAAATCCTACTGAGAACATTATGAAAATGTCCTCTCTTCCTGAGAAGCACTGCCCACATTTTTCACATGCCTGCTAAAAAAAAAAAAAATGTATGTGGGGGAAAAAAAAAACGACACGGATATGTAAGGAAGCAAAAATGCTATACCTGTCATCACAAAGCGGGTTGAGGGTTGGCTAGGAAGGCTCCCATCAGACGCATGTCTCCTGGAAGACCCTTCCTGATGGCTTTAATCTACTCCAGGTAGAAGACTGGTAGCAGCAAGCACACTGGGCTGCCTTGCCAATCAGGTGCCCCGGGGTCTAGGCTGCTATGTGATTTGTGGTCACTCTCTTCTATTCTTTGGATCTCAGCTGTTTTCTTAGTCAAATGAGGAATATGGGTTAGATGGTCCCTTCCAGTCAGTAATATATCACATGACCATTACAACCAGTATCTCCAGATAGCTGCTTTCCTAAGGCAATCTGTTTCATTAAATCGATTGAAATGTATGTATAATAATACAGGAACTGTTGCAAAACGGGGGATATGAAGCAAATTTGGTCTCCGTCCCAGACGGACAAGGCTGACATAAAGAGACATAAGACAAAAGACAATAAAATCATTTTTTAAAAAATTAAACATGAGAATAGAAAACAATGTTCAGGTATCGTTTGTATGCAAAATGTGAAATGTATACCTTGGGCAGCTGATGGAGAAGCCCTAGGTGCTGCATATTTAGACAGAGAAATGCCCTGTTTTCTAATATTTTCCTATGCCGAGTTTCACAGAGGAAACAGGATTTCACAAGCAATTTGCATTTTTTCAAAGCGAGAGAAGCAGGACATCTCAGCTTGGCGACGCAAAGCAGTGGGGAGCATGCCTGAGGTGGGAGTGGTCTGATCTGACAATGAATCAGGGGCAGTTGACCGGAGTCAACAAAAGCAACTGTGTGTGGCTGCTCGTTAGGAAGCAAGTTTTTAAAATCATATTTCCAAGCACCCTCGACAAAGCCGAAACAAAACAAAACAAAAAAACTTCGTGCCTTCTGGGGAGGAACGGACAATCTTTTTCTAACATCCTGGTAAAGAGCAGCAAGTTCCCTTCCCAGTCTAGTATGTGCAATTGTGAGGGCAGTTGCAAAGGTTTCACATGCAGGCAGGCGACTCCGCGAAACTGCACGGCAGCAGCAACAAAAGTGCAGGGACTGCGGAACTTTGAAACAACACCTTACATTATTCCGAAGCCAGATCGCTTTCACATGGCCAACCTCTCGAATTATTTATAGGAGATTGATTCATATACTTAACCAAATGTGAGAGGAAATACTTCTAATTATATCCAAACATCTTTAATATGAGGGGAATTATGCTTGGAGGCCTTCATTGCCAAAAACATGTTTTGCCAAATATGTTTTAAGAAAGAGGAGGAGGCTACGTGCTTTCCATATCTGACCCTATAAAAGTACCCTTGGAATGGGTATGACTTGTCTTTCCTCATAAAGCTTCAAGGTAAGTGTGTGTGAGGACAGGGCTCTGTCTGAAGACGGTAGCGCTATCTGGCAGCCTGCATGCATGCCACGCATCCTGGCTCCCACTGCCCCTGGCAGTTCTTCCAATGAGGCACCAACTTACTCTGTAGCAATTTGAATTAGCTGTTTTAGTGTTCCCAGTCATTTACTGATTCTCACTTAAGAATTACGCTATTATTAGGAATGGTTAGAGTCTAACCAGAAGAAATTCGCTCTTTTTCTTACAGTTCTGACCCACTTCCAAGTTGTATTTCTAAGGTAAGATATTGATTTTTTTTTTCTCATTCTTCACCGGGTGCAAGAAATCTTCCACAGTGGTTGGAGGGTGCCCAGGGGGTTATAAAATGAAAGCATTTTCATTTCATGGCCGATCATGCTTCCCTTGAAAAATTCTGAGAGGGGCTTTAGGAACTCGTTCTCATTAATTTATATCCTCTGCAATACCTTTAAATGCTTTCTTAGAGTTTTGAGGAGTTTTATACACAATTTTTTTTCTATTTCCAGCACTGCAGTCTGTCTTTTAAATAACTACAACATGCAGTACATTTTGTTGTTATTATTCATTTATCGAGAAAATGTAAATTTCCTATAATACGGGTTTTCCTCAGCACCATATACTGTAAAAAACAAAAAAACAAAAAAACAAAAAAACACAAACGCTGAAATGCTGTCTGAATGAACGGAGTCCTTGCCTTGGAAAAGAAGCTTAAATCCACATGTTGTTTCACAGTGTATAAAATGGAAAAACATTTTTAAATGCTATGAAAAATGATTGTGAGCATTTTCAGCAAGACAAGTATTTTGTATTATCCAAATCACTGCAGTTTGGGAAAATGTAGAAAAGTTTACACAAGTGCTTTGAGTTTTTCTGGAAGAAAATATCTTTATTATTATAAAACAAATTACCTCTGATCATTATTGACAGGGTTAATGAATATTAAAGTGGCAAGAGATGGATGGATCTTGAAAAGAAAGTTCTGTGAAATTTTTATGAGAATCTCAGTAATAAAGCAAGAAAACAGATAATAATATTTTATAATAAGTCTTTGAGAAATACTAAAGACAAGTAAAAAAGCCAAATTCTCAAAATTATGGAAACAAGAGAAACTAATGTAAAATAGAATAATTTTTTAACAAAACAATGTAAAGCAAATCTCCCTACATTTCTGCTTTCCTTTACCAGGTAGCCTTTGTAAATCTATAATGAATCCAAATCTATAATGAAAAGATTTTCACTATGTACAAAAATAGTTCCTGGAATTTTCACAACATAAATCTTTGTACTTTTAATTCACAAAGCCGGCTTTGAGCCCTTCCTTGTATCCAGCATGTGTCCTGAGAGGTATGAAGGATGCCTTGAAAGAAAAGTGTTCCCTGCCTGCAAGGTGCTTATAATCCAATTGGAAGATAAGAGCTCTCCATGAAAGAGCTAGGGGACACCCTGCCACCATCTTAGCTTGTGTTCTGTATAAGCCAATCACAGGCCACATATAGAAATTAACATATATACCAAATAAAATAGAGAAAGTAGCTACAATATCCTACAGCAGGTGAGTCAGAAACTACAGTCTCTGCAAATGCTCGATTAAGTACCTGTCAGCATTGGCACAGAACACCAACACTGACATTTCATCTCCAGCCAAGCCAGGGAGGTAGGTGGTCGTACTCAATACAAGGCTAAGCGCTCAACTGCTCAGTGACTCAAAAATGTTTTCTTTTTCTAAATGTGACATAGAATATCTGAATTCCTAGAATATCTTTTCTTTCCCTTCCAGGCAGGGTCTTCGACTGGGCTGAGTTCAGCAGCCATGAGTTCAGACCAGGAAATGGCCATTTTTGGGGAGGCAGCTCCGTACCTCCGAAAGTCTGAAAAGGAGCGCATTGAGGCCCAGAATAGGCCCTTTGATGCCAAGACATCTGTCTTTGTGGCGGAGCCCAAAGAATCCTTTGTGAAAGGGACCATCCAGAGCAGAGAAGGAGGGAAAGTGACGGTGAAGACCGAAGCTGGAGCGGTAAGTACAGTCCCTGGAGCCGGCCACATTTTATCAATTCTTGTGTTCCATCTCTCAATTGACATGAACCGTTATGTTCCCTGTTTACCAGACTCTGACAGTGAAAGATGATCAAGTCTTCCCCATGAACCCTCCCAAGTATGACAAGATCGAGGACATGGCCATGATGACCCACCTGCACGAGCCCGCTGTTCTGTACAACCTCAAAGAGCGTTATGCGGCCTGGATGATCTACGTGAGTTCATTCTCATGGCCTTCTGCTCATGCAGCTAATTAATAGTTTTGAAAAACAGTAGATTACTAAGGTCCCCATGAGATGATTATATTTCTTTTCTTTTTCTTTTTGGTGTAGACCTACTCAGGCCTCTTCTGCGTCACAGTCAACCCCTACAAATGGCTGCCAGTGTACAATGCAGAGGTGGTGACAGCCTACCGAGGCAAGAAGCGCCAGGAAGCCCCGCCCCACATCTTCTCCATCTCCGACAACGCCTATCAGTTCATGCTGACGGGTGAGTGGCTCAAGTGTTTCTCATACAAATTACTTGACCACCTAGAGTCACAGAGTGTTAAAGCTAAACAGATCTTTGGAGATAATCTAATCCAAGCTCCAAAAGAGGTAACTGAAGCACAGAGGGACATGCCGTCAAAGCTGGAACTAAAACCTAGCTCTCCAGACCCCACCTCCGTGATTTTACCAGGACAAGCCTCGGCTCTCCGCTATCCCTTTAAACTTAACTTGCTTGCAGTCTCCTCCTTGGAAATATATAATTTATGGTATAGATTTAAGTAACAATAGTTAAGATTAAGTAACAGCAGAATCACACTGAGTGGAAATTAAAAATATACATTCAATCCTTTTGTGCTTAAGTGTCTTGTTGACTACAAATTTGATGCTTTTAGGAGTACTGTTACCTTTAAAGTCATCAGAGACCATCTCAGAGAAGAAAGCCTCTCTTTGAATGAAAATGGTATTTGGGGGCTACATGCACAGAAACAAAAGTTGTTGTTTTCTCCTCCCTTAAAAGGATTTTTGTTCTGATTGAGGCAGTTCCCTCACCTGATGGCATAGTTTTGGCAGGACTGATCAGAGTTAGGGTTGCAGGCTGTGGCCATAAGATACTTTTTTTTTTCTCCGCTTTGTGAGGCAAGTTGACTCATTTAGAAACTAAATCTCAACCTTGGCTTGATGAACACTATTTAAACCTATTAAACTACAGTCCAAACCCTTCGTATATTTTGCATTTTTTAGTTGTATGCATGAATTAGCAGTGAGTATGCTACTGAAATTCACAGCTGACAACTAGAGAATGTGTCTGGCTGTGGAAAGTACTAAACCAGGACACACTTACTGTGAGGGCTTAAGGAATTTAAGATATAACAACATTTTATGTTTCTCTTCAACTTAAGAGGTTTAAGAATAATATATATAACTTTATAATAATATATTTAAAAACTCCATTTAAAATGACACAGTATTTATACTCAACGCCCCAGGTGTTTCCCTATAGAAAGTTCTGTTTGTGTAACTGGTATGATGCTGAGTGTCCGCTGTTTTTCTTCTAGATCGGGAGAATCAATCCATCTTAATCACGTATGTATTACTATTCTGGGATGTATTAGCATTTTATTTGCACTGGGAAAACGACAAACTAAAAGAAATTAGTTAGTGCTCCCATATTGAAGCAATGCTGGTCAGCCTGGAACTGGATACTGTTTGTACTTTGTTGTAGGGTTCAGACTGCATCAGAATATAAAATAACAATGTCCTAAACTTTGTAATTTACTAGTCCAGTCTTAAAAGCTGCCCAGAACTTTCCTAAGAGTATGGGCTATAAACTCTTTCTCTGTGCAAGGCCAGGGCCCGTTACATGGCAGTGAACAACATATACAGCCTTCTGAACGTTGAGCTGTTGGGAATGTTCCCAGTGGCCCAACTTTATGGCCTACTTGAGAAATGTCTAGTCCCTCAAAGTCTTCACTTAAGCCATGTCTTTAGTCTAAGGAAACTGAAGAACATACGTATTGTTTATCATAGAGTTTTTTACGGTTTCATTTCCCATATAGTCACTGGGTGGCTGCCTTTTGGACCTCTCAAGTCCAGGTCACAGCACTTGGAACAGAGCCTGGCACATTTTCCAGAAATATGTGTTAGGTGATTAATGAATGAATTTCCCTACTTCTTGTCAGTGCAAAACAACAGAAGTAATATGAGCTATAGTAGGCTAAAGAGAAAGACCTAGGAGAAACTGACAGACATATAAAGATGGACGCATAAGGTAGTAAATGCTGATGATGGAAGTACTTTCATTTGTCACATACCTTAATTCCTCACGTATGTTTGATCTCTGTTTAACAGTGGAGAATCTGGTGCCGGGAAGACTGTGAACACCAAGCGTGTCATCCAGTACTTTGCAACAATTGCAGTCACTGGTGACAAGAAGAAGGAGGAAATTACTTCTGGCAAAATACAGGTAGGTCTGGGGTCAGACTCAAGACTCTCAGCGCTCTCAGAAATTCTGGAGCACCAGAGGTGAGGACCGCTCTTGCCTTTGCAGGGGACCCTTGAAGATCAAATCATCAGTGCCAACCCCCTACTGGAGGCCTTTGGCAATGCCAAGACTGTGAGGAATGACAACTCCTCTCGCTTTGTAAGTCTCCTGGTCACAGAGGGATCTTCTCAGCCCTTCTGTGCCAGAGAAAGCATGTCTGAATTATCATTTCCATCTCATTTTTCTCGAGTGCTTCAAGTTTTGTATATAACATCATCATTTCTACTTGCAAGGGTAAATTCATCAGGATCCACTTCGGTACCACGGGAAAACTGGCTTCTGCTGATATTGAAACATGTGAGTAACAGGACCTCCTAAACAGAATCCAAGAATGACAAATGATGGTCTGGAGGAACATTTTGCAGCTCCTGCTGAGCCCAGAGCCTGTGAAACACCAGTCTGTTGCCAAACATGCCCATAGTTAATGCCAGTCTTATGCATAGCCCACAGTGTGCTTTATCCCAGTCATGAGCTAATGATTCTGTAAGAACCGCCAAAAGCCATGGGGCTTGTCTGAGATATTCCAGTCTCAGAATGGATTTCAACTTTCTCTAAGACAACACTCCACTAGGGTAAATGAGTTGCCTTCAGGTTGAGAATAGGTGATTTCTTCCTAGCCTGAGACTTGATAAATGTTGCTCTTAGCGCTCTCTCTGTTATAAAGCAAAAAAAGACCCTGAGGAGGGAGGGGTTCTCAAGAATCAATTATATCCCAAATGTCAAGGATCTTCTGCAAGAGAAGTGTCTATGTCTTGGGCCAGGCATGCTTTAGTTTCTTTCTAGAGGTGGTAAGAGCACCCGTAATGGTGTTTGTAGAGGTAAAATATGTAGCCTATGTTGTAGAGGCACAACATTCAGCTGAAATCTCAACAGGCCAGTGAGATTTTTTAGTTAATCATCCCAAATTCCAAAATCACTTCAGGAACTTTATAATTTTTCCCCCTGACCAGTGTCTTCTTTTCATTGCAGATCTTCTGGAGAAGTCTAGAGTTACTTTCCAGCTGAAGGCAGAAAGGAGCTACCACATTTTCTATCAGATCATGTCTAACAAGAAGCCAGATCTAATTGGTAAGAAGGAGCTTAAATTTATAAGGTAGAAGTTAATCATTTTATTAACAACTTCTAATGTAAAACATATACCCTGAATTCTGTGTACCCAGAAATGCTCCTGATCACCACCAACCCATATGACTATGCCTTCGTCAGTCAAGGGGAGATCACCGTCCCTAGCATTGATGACCAAGAAGAGCTGATGGCCACAGATGTAAGTTACACATACAGTTGGTTTTTTAAATCCATTATGTATGGGAATGACAATAACACCCCTGTATAGGCATGGTTAAGGATATGGTATAAATTCTCCTAAATAAATTAGTGTCTTCTGCCCTTTTGTCCTCTCATCTTTCCTGGTAGAGTGCCATTGAAATCCTGGGCTTCACCTCTGATGAAAGAGTGTCCATCTATAAGCTCACGGGGGCTGTGATGCATTATGGGAACATGAAGTTCAAGCAGAAACAGCGGGAGGAGCAGGCCGAGCCAGACGGCACTGAAGGTAATACAGACAAAAAGCTCATTCCAAATTCATGTCTTCTTTACAGTTGAGCTTCTGATAAATGTATGCAAATTCACCCCCATACAGACTTTCTATAAAATGTTTCACTCATCACTCTGCCCCGATGAATTGTGGGGCCCACAGTAGGTCATGCAAGGTGCGTGAATTATGTCTCTGCAGTTGCTGACAAGGCGGCCTATCTCCAGAATCTGAACTCTGCTGACCTGCTCAAAGCCCTCTGCTACCCCAGGGTCAAGGTCGGCAATGAGTACGTCACCAAAGGCCAGACTGTGCAGCAGGTGAGTGCATGACCTCAACGAATGACACCCATCCCAGGCCTTCACAGCATGTCTTCTGTAGCATCAACAATCACTACTCTGTCCACGAAGGTGTACAACGCAGTGGGCGCTCTGGCCAAGGCCGTCTACGAGAAGATGTTCCTGTGGATGGTCACCCGCATCAACCAGCAACTGGACACCAAGCAGCCCAGACAGTACTTCATCGGGGTCTTGGACATCGCCGGCTTTGAGATCTTTGATGTGAGTTGTTTGAATAAGTGGCCTTTTTAAGGCCCTTCCTCTTTGTGTCTCTTTTGCTGAATCCCCACTGGATTTTCCAGACTCACTCAAACTCCTTGCTATTTGCAACACCTAGTTCAACAGCTTGGAGCAGCTGTGCATCAACTTCACCAACGAGAAGCTGCAACAGTTCTTCAACCACCACATGTTCGTGCTGGAGCAGGAGGAATACAAGAAGGAGGGCATTGAGTGGGAGTTCATCGACTTCGGGATGGACCTGGCTGCCTGCATCGAGCTCATTGAGAAGGTTCGCTTGCTTTTTTCAGGTCACAGATCATACCACTGAGAAAAATCTTAAAAGACTTCTACTCGTAAATAAAATTAGGAAATCTCCTTCTTTTGCTAACTCTGAGGGAGATATTCTGGTAAAAGGAGAGTGAATATTCTCTCTAGCGTCCAGAACTTTCCATTTCCCAACAGTTTGCAATACAAGGCCTTATATTTAAAGCCACCTTTCCTTACAAGAGCGTACTATAAAGAGTATTTTTTACTCATTATCCCTTTGTCATCCTTAGATTCATTCTTACTGGCAACTGAAATACGAATTTCTAGTACTTTAAAGCAGAGGATCTCAAACTTCAGTTTGAGTCTCACCACAAGTACTTAAGAAAATTGAAGAATTCCCTAATCTTCCTCCTGGGAAAACTTTTTAGGAAGTGTGGGATGGAACCTTGGAATCTTCATTTTCACCAAGTGTTTCTGATGCAACCAGTTTGCAAGTCACACTTGGAGAAATACGGCTGTGGAGCCATGGGGCAAGACATAAACTCCAGGAGCCACCCACCCCAGAGCCTGACAAAGCACCTGGATCTCAACAGGCCCTCAATAAATATTTGCTAATTTAACAACTTCTGACCCAAGGGATGAGTTTTCATTAATTGTAAGAAATTAAAGGATGAATTTACTGAAATAGGATCAAGATGTCACATATTATTTCTACAAGCAGACAAAATTGAAAGGCATTTGTTTCTTTACATCCTTTCAGCCCATGGGCATCTTCTCTATCCTGGAAGAGGAGTGCATGTTCCCCAAGGCCACAGACACCTCCTTCAAGAACAAGCTCTATGAGCAGCACCTTGGAAAGTCAGCCAACTTCCAGAAGCCCAAGCCTGCCAAAGGCAAGACCGAGGCACACTTCTCTCTGGTCCACTACGCCGGCACCGTGGACTACAACATTGGTGGCTGGCTGGACAAGAACAAGGACCCCCTGAATGAGACCGTGGTCGGGCTGTACCAGAAGTCTGCAATGAAGACTCTGGCTTACCTCTTCTCTGGGGCAGCAGCTGCTGAAGCAGGTAAATTCCAAAAGAAGTTATCCTTTATTTAATGTATCAAACATACACTGAGAAAGCCTGTGCAATGATTGCTTGTGCTCTGTCTGCCCCCCTTAGAGGCTGGCGGTGGCAAGAAAGGTGGCAAGAAGAAGGGTTCTTCTTTCCAGACCGTGTCTGCTCTCTTCAGGGTACGAACTTCCTTTGCTCCATCTTATTAGATTCAGGAACTTAAATTTTACTGTATTTGTGGAGAAAGGGAAGTAATCTTGTAAGGACTCCAGAACTGAATGTGACTCAAAGAGACAGGTCAGTGGGTGGTAGTTGAACAGAGTCTTAGAGAGCTTGGGGTTGTTTGGAAGAGACACCTCAGTATATAGGAGACAAGGTGTCAGGAGGGATGAGAGTGAATTGCAGAAGTCAGCATCAGATGATAAAATTAAATTTGGGGGCCAGGAAATAAGGTCATTTGACATTTAAAAGGTTCTGCTGGGATAGGACTAAGCAAAACATGAGATTTGCTGGAGCCTGTGGGAGCCTCCAAATGATGTATACTCGCTCAGAACTGAAGTGAGTGGGTTTTGAAAGCCAAAGACAGAAGATCACTGTTGGGAATTGGAGGCTGATTCTAAACAAAGGAAATAAAAAACCAGATGTGATAAGAAATAGCTCTTGAAGGAAAATGTACTTTTCTTAGGATAATCCTATCTGTAATAATGGAAGGTTTAGTTATTCTGAAAAACCAGGATTTCCACAAGTTGAAACACTTCTCACACTTGGTAACATGGCTGTTGGTGTTCTGCCAATTCCCAGAGTGAGGCACTAAAAGACCACTTTTTGTGGAATGAGTAGGAGGACACAGCTCTGTAATTAGGATAAGGAATAGGAATGTGATAGAGAAGCAGATACAATTGAAAATCGGGTAAAGAAAGAGAGATTTGGAAGAAGACACTGAATTATTTGTAAAGCCAGATCACACATCTAGACCTGAAAGTCCAGGTAGAATATTTCCCTACATTTAGAATATCATACTAAATCTACAACACATACTAGGAAATTCAGCAGCAGTGACCACCTCCACAACTGATAGAAAAACATGTTTATAATGCACAAAAACAGGAACAGAAGGACGTTTTGGGAATGTGGAAATTCCAGAAATAAAATCTCATTTTCAAATCTGGATACTATTCAGATAGTATCTCAGTTAGATACTGTTGGATCCTACAATTAGATACTATTAGAACTGAGCCAATGTCACAGATGTCACGATGATTATGTCTGTAAATATGAATGTATGAAAACAGTGCTTCTTAAAACCAAATAGTCATAAATTCCACAGGAGAATCTGAATAAGCTGATGACCAACCTGAGGAGCACTCACCCCCACTTTGTACGGTGTATCATCCCCAATGAAACCAAGACTCCAGGTAAGACACTTCTGGTATCTAAACAAACTCCAGGGTGTTTGTTTTAGACCATGATATAAGGCATGTATTCTTCCTCTCAGGGGCCATGGAGCATGAACTTGTCCTGCACCAGCTGCGGTGTAATGGTGTGCTGGAAGGGATCCGCATCTGCAGGAAGGGGTTCCCAAGCAGGATCCTTTATGCAGACTTCAAACAGAGGTCAGACTCCCTCACTGCCAATTGTTTTGAGGTTCTTTTATTCATTTTAATTTTTTCGATGGAAAAATCCTTTATATTTTCTATTATAATTGAAAAAAAGAGAAACACATTTGACAGACTCTGTATTGACAAACCAAAAGTTTGACAACCTTTGATATACAGAGAATAAAGACATGGATATGATTTTTTGTTTATGTTTGCTAGACTACCCAAAGTCTACGTCGTTTCTATAGTAAGGCAAGAAGAAGTCTTGTTGGTGACAACAGCTCTATCACTTATTTGTTTGGCCTAAACAGATACAAGGTATTAAATGCAAGTGCTATCCCCGAAGGACAGTTCATTGACAGCAAGAAAGCTTCTGAGAAGCTTCTTGGGTCCATCGATGTTGACCACACCCAGTATAAATTTGGTCACACCAAGGTAACGGTTTCTAAAGCCTACCTGATGCTATCTGTGTCCCCTTGAAGTTTATGGATAGTGTCTGATCTGCAACTCCTCCCATGCGCAGGTCTTTTTCAAAGCTGGTCTTCTGGGGCTCCTAGAGGAGATGCGAGATGACAAGTTGGCCCAGCTGATTACTAGAACCCAGGCCAGGTGCAGAGGGTTCTTGGCAAGAGTGGAGTACCAGAAGATGGTGGAGAGAAGGTATTAATAGAGATACTCTACTGAGACCTCCTTGGCCTAAGCTCTTCTAACTCTGCTTCCTGTTGGAACCTGACTTTGACCACTTCTGCTCTTATCACAGAGAGTCCATCTTCTGCATCCAGTACAACATCCGTGCATTCATGAACGTCAAGCACTGGCCCTGGATGAAGCTGTATTTCAAGATCAAGCCACTCCTCAAGAGCGCAGAGACAGAAAAGGAGATGGCCAACATGAAGGAAGAGTTTGAGAAGACCAAAGAAAACCTTGCCAAGGCTGAGGCCAAAAGGAAAGAGCTGGAAGAGAAAATGGTTGCTCTCATGCAAGAGAAAAATGACCTGCAGCTCCAGGTCCAAGCTGTGAGTATCAGAGCCCATTTCATGCAATCAGATGCTAACATTTCAGTTCAGCAGTTGCTAGAGGAAGGTCTAAATTCCACCTCCCTAAGGGACTATCAGTGTTTCCTAATTCACAACTCCTTAGAAGTTCTACACAATCCCAGACACAACATTACTACCAAGCACTGTGGTAGGATCCCTTGCTGCTGAAAAGGAAAAAATGAAAGCACTTCCCCTTTCCCCCTATTGTTTCTCCTAGAAAAATGTTGGCAAAAAGTGAGGTGATCTTTGCTCCATAAGATTCTCCCAACTGAAAAGAGCACATAAGACCAGTGAGAAAAAGAAAATATTCACAGTGGAGAGGGAGGAGACGTTGTGATGGAAATGCATCAACTTGAAACCAATATGAAACCAACGGGCATCTCTCCTCTCTACTCTGTCTTTGGAAACTGTCTAGTATCTGAAAGAATATAGTCATTGCAAGGATAATGGCAATACTTTCTACAGATAGTGTCAGTTTTTAAAAGCAAAGCATGAGATGGGGTTGATATTCTTGTTCTGATGTCCCAATAAACATCCAGAAGACTGGGAAGAAATATTTGATCAAACACCACGGTCTAACCCACTTTTGTGACTCAAATGACAAGAGAGTTTGCTACTGAGACCAACAACCTAAACCCTGAAAGTGACCCTGTAGTCCTCTGAATTCAGAAGCAAATAGACATTGGTCCAGTGGGTATTTAGGCTTGGGACACTCAACTAGAAAATGTAAAGAAAGATGAGCTGTCTGTTCCTACCTAGGTTGGCATTATGCCTTTCCCTGTACTTCACGTACAACAGAGTTTTTCAAATTAAGGAGAGGTTCATCACACCTTGGAGAACCAGTGAATAACTGTAGGGTGTATCTAAGTTTGGTCTGAGCATACTCCTCTCCTTCAAGAATAGTATGATCTCTTTTCAGCATCATTCCCTCAACTCTCCACATTTAATAAATACATGAGGACATTCCAAGCACTAGGGATACAACCTGAAGCAGGAGACACAGTCCCTGCTCCCACAGAGTTTCTATTCCAACCCCTATTCCTTCTCATGAGAAACGTGCTCGCTACTTCTCTATGCACCACCTTTGAACATGTTCAGCTCCCCTTATTTCTTCCATGTGTTCCCTGTAATTCCCAGTTACTCTGTAGGACATCTTCCCTTTAAGTCACTTTTCTGGTATTACCCCTCCCTCTGAGCAAACCGCTCGATACCTGACCATTTTGTTTCTCATACATTAAGTTTTTCTGGAAATAAATATTAAATAAAGAAAGGTGACTGATCTGAAATTATATACCAACACATTAAATGTAGGTGACATCAAGCAGGGGAGGAAAAAGTTTCCCTGGACGCTCTTAATAAGGTCCCTGGCTGGGTCTGAAAATTTAAAAATTGATCAACAGGAGAGAAGCATGCATATTTATTGGTTTTTACATGTACACAGGAGCCTTTACAAGAGACTGACGACCCAAAGAAGTAAGCAGAGCAGGAAGCTTGTATATCTTTTAGACAAATGACAGATCTGTAAAGAATTGGTAAGACAAAGGGGTTTGAGCTAAGGGTAGTAAATGGTGAAGGAGTAACTAAAGAAGATAAAGGTTATTTTAACAAGGTTTATTTATGTAGCCTTCTTGGCTCCCAATTCCCATCTCTGGTGATAAGAATGTCTTCTTTCCTCCTAGGACAGGGAGGGTACTTTTCACATGGGAGTTTAATGACCTGTTTCAGGGAAGAAGGGTGAGTAGAGGAGGTCAGAGTGGGCTTCCTACTTCAGCCATTTTCTCAAACTCCTTCAGTTTATGGTACACAATATGCCAAGGGCCATAGTTAGGGACAGTGTGTCCTGAACCTCATCATTAGCAAAGAGAAGTGTATCATAATTTCACCAAGAACCCTGACTTAAATTCCTTTTTAAAAAAATCTGCAGTGCCATAATAAGTGCCCAGTAAATATCTCTCAGATGATGGAAAGCTTATAAAAATTAACCTAAGGGTTTAAAACACAATTCACTTGTTTGGTTTCAAAATATTAATAAAATCTGAAAATGTCCAGAGAACCAAAATCTAAAAGTGTCTATTATCTCTTTTCAGGAAGCAGATAGCTTGGCTGATGCAGAAGAAAGATGTGACCAGCTGATCAAAACCAAAATCCAACTGGAGGCCAAGATCAAGGAGGTGACCGAGAGAGCAGAGGATGAGGAGGAGATCAACGCCGAGCTGACGGCCAAGAAGAGAAAACTGGAGGACGAGTGTTCAGAGCTCAAGAAAGACATTGATGACCTTGAGCTGACCCTGGCCAAGGTTGAAAAGGAGAAGCATGCCACGGAGAACAAGGTAGGAATCATATTCTGTTCTACCATATAGAGGTTCTGCCACCCTACTAAGCTGCTTTAGAGCAGGTATCATTTCTCTTTTTAATTTTTCAAGGTGAAAAACCTCACAGAAGAGATGGCAGGCCTGGACGAAACCATCGCAAAGCTGACCAAGGAGAAGAAGGCCCTCCAAGAGGCCCACCAGCAGACCCTGGATGATCTGCAGGCAGAAGAGGACAAAGTCAACACCCTGACCAAAGCTAAAATCAAGCTTGAACAACAAGTAGATGATGTAAGCCTAACATCACGTAAAAAATATTTTTTTTATTTAGTAACAAACTAAGTAAGCCTAAGTTTACATTCTAATGATGTAATGAGTACTTTTCAAGAGCTTCCAATGAATAAGTAGTGTAGGACATCATCCCTGCTACAAGGTCTAAGATGGACACCCATGGAGTCAAAAAAATCAATTAAAAAAGTTGTAGGTAACAGACAATATAGGTAAAAAGAGTTAGGGGAAAGGAAGGTTATTCTGTTTACCAAGAAAAGCTGTACAAACAAAATGGGTTTTGGTTGGGATCACAAAGCAAATGGCTATGGGAAGAAATACAGAGTGTGCTCTAAGAGGGGAGCACAGCAAGAGCAAAGAAGTAGTAAATATCCATAAGGTTTTCTCTCGCAGGGAGAAAGGGGATTCCAAATAAAGAATGTGGAAGATGAATTAAGCTTTAAATGTGATCTGATATCGAATAGAGAACCCACTGTAAATGTCTGAGTGAGGGAGGAACTGGCAAAAGTCATGGTTTAGAAACATTGCTATGGTGTCTATGGGTATGGTGAAGCACTAATCACAATGGCTTCCAGTGGGGAGATTCAGAAGGCATGACATCTCCTTAGTAGTTTACTGTAATCATATGGTAATGAGGTATGTTTCAACTTTTAAATGATGACTCCTTGGACTAGGTAAACAGAAAAGGGAATGGAATGGATGGGACAAGTTTGTCTTATGCACAGAAAAATCAAAATAAGCTGCTTATTCGATAGGAGTTAAACATTTACAAGTCCAAACTACAATAAAAGATGGTAACACTCCAGGAACTGTATTCATGCATTATTAACTTTTAGCTTGAAGGATCCTTGGAACAAGAAAAGAAAATCCGAATGGATCTAGAAAGAGCAAAGAGGAAACTAGAGGGAGACCTAAAATTAGCTCAAGAATCCACAATGGATGTTGAAAATGACAAGCAGCAACTTGATGAGAAACTCAAAAAGTAAGCAATGAGGAGAAAACTTCCATGGGGAAATTATTATTCTTATATCTGTGACTGACATAAAACGCTCCTCTAACAGGAAAGAGTTTGAAATGAGCAATCTGCAAAGCAAGATTGAAGATGAGCAGGCCCTCGCAATGCAGCTACAGAAGAAGATCAAGGAATTACAGGTGAGTTGGACCCCCCCACCTCCTCTACTCATTTCAGGAATCAAATCTGCCATGAGTTGGCATTCACGTTGATGTATCACCCCCAGGCCCGCATCGAGGAGCTGGAGGAGGAAATCGAGGCAGAGCGGGCCTCCCGGGCCAAAGCAGAGAAGCAGCGCTCTGACCTCTCCCGGGAACTGGAGGAGATCAGCGAGCGCCTGGAAGAAGCCGGCGGGGCCACCTCCGCCCAGATCGAGATGAACAAGAAGCGCGAGGCCGAGTTCCAGAAAATGCGCAGGGACCTGGAGGAGGCCACCCTGCAGCACGAAGCCACGGCGGCCACCCTGAGGAAGAAGCACGCGGACAGCGTGGCCGAGCTCGGGGAGCAGATAGACAACCTGCAGAGGGTCAAGCAGAAGCTGGAGAAGGAGAAGAGCGAGATGAAGATGGAGATCGATGACCTCGCCAGCAACATGGAGACGGTCTCCAAAGCCAAGGTACAATCATGGAAAAGTCTTAAAGAGATTTCTATGAGACAGGTGTGAGTGAGCCGCTCAAGAATCCTTAGTAACTGGCACGAGGAGACTACAGACAGTGCAAGCAGGAGACAGGCACTCAGGTGTGATGGGGGAAGCACTGGCTCTTGGTTGTGAGAAGAGCCACACCCAAAGAACATATAGAGTGGAAAGTTAAGCTCTTCCAAATAAGAAATATGATTCAACTATATATTTTGGGATTTTAAAAACACCTCACCTTGATGAGGCTTCTGTTTTTCCCTTTAAGCACAAATACAATTTGCTTCTCAAAAAAATCGCCAAGAATTGAATCAAGTATCATTATTCTCCTATCAAAGAGAATCCCATTGAGTAAAGACTTGTATTCACAAAGCAGTTTACTGGTAGCATGTTTGGACTATGTAATTTTTTACTCTTTCCTTCATAATCTTAGGCCTCTGAGTTTTTGTTTGTAAAGATATTGTATTCTCAAAATAAGTAAGTGCCCCAAACCCCATGGAATGCTCGGATTATGGAAAATTCCTGTGGCCCAATGCTTGCTTGAGATGCCTTCTACTACTTTTTGAATGCAGGGGAACCTTGAAAAGATGTGTCGCACTCTAGAAGATCAGGTGAGCGAACTTAAGACAAAGGAAGAGGAGCAGCAGCGGCTGATCAACGACCTGACGACTCAGAGAGCGCGTCTACAGACAGAATCAGGTGGGCCATTTACCAGTGTTGACCTGGAATGACAAATTTCCCTTGGATGCTTAATTTGCTGAAAAACTCTGCACTGACTTATTGAGATCACATATATTACCCCCTGAGAGGCACCCGTCACCACCACTATGAACATATCACTGACCACTGGCATGGAGTGCTTTCTTTTTTGTTATAGTTGTGACTTTCATTAAAGAGATCCAGGTTCTTTTGTTTTTACACACTTTAAATAAAGCACATTTGACTTTCATCAAGTTATCAAATTAAAAGTGTAGCTTCACAGTATTTATTTGCACTTTTCAAAATGCTTGCACAAGTTATTTATTACTTTATTACCCTCAACAGTCTGTGTAATGTAATCCACATTTTAAAGATGACAGACTGTGACAGTGATGAAGTGACCATCCAGGAATACTTACTCCCCACTCTTCTTCCTGAAGTCTGGCCAAATGTTGCTAGCTAACACAGTTATGCAGAGAAATATTCAGTGCTACAACCAGCCCAGGAGCCTTAAGTGATGTTTGTAGAATTTTTTGGAGAGTCTCTGCATTTCCTCTGTCCCCTAATCAATCCATCCAACTTTTTACCAAAGTTCCACCTCTCAAGTGAGAGGCAACAAGATGGAAATTATTTTATGGGTCATCTGGACCATTAAAGTAATAGGCAGATCAAAGTGCTGGAGAACCACTTTACTCTTTCATATTCATTGAAATATTGTTCTTTCTAGGACAGAGTTCAAAGTCAGGCTTTTATTATTGTTGTACAGGTAGTTAGTATACTTCATGGAAAAAAAAAAACCTGTATTCTCAAAGAATCAAAATGCTCCTTGTAGACTCAGAATCTAAGTTCCTTCTATAACTTAGTGGTATGGGAACAAAAGAAAGTTGTGATTCTTATTAAATACTAACATCTCTTAGACTATGGACTCTATGGAGAAACAAACTGAGGGTTCTAGAGGGGAGGGGGTTGGGGGAATGGGTTAGCCTGGTGATGGGTATTAAAGAGGGCACGTACTGAATGGAGCACTGGGTGTTATACACAATGAATCATGGAACACTACATCAAAAACTAATGATGTATTGTATGGTGATTAACATAACATAATAAAAAAATACTAACATCTCTTGTTACATGCTTCTTGACCAATTTCTACTGTGATAAATAATCTTAAATATCTTTCAAAATATTTTGTGTTGTCCGTAAGTATGTAATCAGCCTCCAAGCTTTCCATACTTCTCATTTTTACATATTCAGAACTGAAGGTTGGTGGCTTGTTGTAATCCATACTTATGTCAACATGTTTCAAACTCAGCTCCCTTTCCCTGCTCCAGTTTTTAATCCAGAGCTCTGATTTCCAAAATGAGGTTGAGTTTTCTCCATCTTGGTCTTAACAGGTGAATATTCACGCCAGCTAGATGAAAAGGACTCGTTAGTTTCTCAGCTCTCAAGAGGCAAACAAGCATTCACACAACAGATAGAGGAACTGAAAAGGCAGCTTGAAGAGGAAATAAAGGTAAGCCCTACTTGTCACCGTCCTTATTTTTGAGGTTGCGTTTCGCTTACTTCTACAGATTTTCTTCTGATGGCCTATAGGAGCCTAGGGACTAAATGTCACTTTCAAGATATCAAATTAAGTCTCTGATCTCTATGTTCTCAGGCCAAGAGTGCTCTGGCCCATGCCCTGCAATCAGCCCGCCACGACTGTGACCTGCTGCGGGAACAGTATGAGGAGGAGCAGGAGGGCAAGGCTGAGCTGCAGAGGGCAATGTCCAAGGCCAACAGCGAGGTGGCCCAGTGGAGGACCAAATATGAGACGGATGCCATCCAGCGCACGGAGGAGCTGGAGGAGGCCAAGTATGTACTAGATTTAGCTGAAGTGGAAATATCTCTGTTAACAAAGCACATCTGCCATAAGCACCGTATGGGAAAATGTCCACTGCTCCCAAAACAAATTTGAAAAACCAAGGAAAAAACATGCATGAACATAAGCCAAAGCAAGACATTCTAGGCGGTGCAGGAAAAGAAATTAAGCTAGAGGGCAGAAAAAGAAAGCAAGTAAGGCAAGAGGAAGCTGAAGGACTACTTTTAAAAAAGGAGGACTTTGAACATCCTTCTATCTATAAAGGTGTAGACAGAGTAAGTGTTAACTGTACTTCCTTGTGTCTCTCCTCCCTCTCAGCCACTAAGGGGAAAGTCAGTCCAAGGTGTTAGGTGTGTAAGGGAAAAATAACTGGGCTTCAGAACATAGCTCCTCCTTCTGAGATGTAAAAACATGGCTATTCGTGGGGGAACAAATACATATATTGTTAAAGACTAAAAAGAAAACATAAATTCTGCAATAAGAAAGGAAACACATCTTTTCACAAAGGACCAAATATTCAATGCAATCAACAGTTCAAGATGGAGAATCTGGACAGGAAGAAACCTACTCATTCAACAGGAAGTTTCAGGAGAGATCTAGTTGTTTATCTTGTGACTCATGTACAACCATTTGGTTGGAATCGTGATGGGTGGATCCTTAGAAGAGCCTCTGAGTGGAGCTCACAAAGCAAAACTGATATTGATTTGGAAAAGTTTATTTTTATTAAATGATTACTGAAAAGCCAGGAAAAATAAGGGACATGATTAGCCAAAATCAAGTATATTTGATTTGGGTTGAATTCATTCATTTGAATTCAATTCATCCAACATTTGATCACTTAATATGTGTGACAGCCTACAAGAAACAAAGATGAGCAAGATATACACTCTACCCTCTGGAGATGAAAATTCAGTAGAGACAAGACATGAACAACAGGAATTCAAGGCAGATATTATTCTATAGGGGAGGAGTAAACCAGCCACTTGATGGGTAAATGTTGGCTTGGGCTGATCACAGATGGCCTTAAAACCCGAGAATGAAGTATGGCAATGTTGAAATTTAGACTGTTTTCAGTATTTAGTTAATCGGAGAGTGGGAATGAGCTAACATAGAACTGGGCCTATAAAACAAGCTGGAGGGGCACCTGGGTGGCTCAGTCGTTAAGCGTCTGCCTTCGGCTCAGGTCATGATCCCAGGAGGTCCTGGGATGGAGCCCCACATCGGGCCCCTGCTCGGCGGGAAGCCTGCTTCTCCCTCTCCCACTGCCCCTGCTTGTGTTCCCTCTCTCTGGCTTTCTCTCTGTCAAATAAATAAAATCTCTAAAAAGAAAAAAAAAAAAAAAACAAGCTGGAAAAGCAAAGTATTAGGAGTCTGGCTGTAGAAATCACTCTTTTGTACCTACTTTGAAGCATCCAGTTCCGCTGATGGCCATTCACTTCTCTTGTCCTTATTTCACTTTTTAGAAAGAAGCTGGCTCAACGTCTACAGGATGCTGAGGAGCACGTAGAAGCCGTGAACGCCAAATGCGCTTCCCTTGAAAAGACAAAGCAGCGGCTCCAGAATGAGGTGGAGGACCTCATGATTGATGTGGAGAGAACCAACGCGGCCTGTGCCGCCCTGGACAAGAAGCAGAGGAACTTCGACAAGGTAACTTGTGTAGTAGCCTCTGCCTCAGTATTCAACACAGGATGAAAGCCAGCCTGCTACCTTCAGTGTGCAGTATTCAAACTACCTGAGGGCTGTTCTCAGTAGCTTCCTGCTCCACGGTAAGCAGTGGAGGGGGACAATGCCTGTGGTTTCTACTCTTCTCATTCATACGATTTGTCAGTCCCAGATCATCTTAACTCTGACACATTCCAGGACAGACGGTGTCCATCCCATCAACTTTATTTGGACCATTCTTTGCCCCTCAGATCCTGGCAGAATGGAAACAGAAGTATGAAGAAACTCATGCTGAACTTGAAGCTTCCCAAAAGGAGTCCCGCTCCCTTAGCACAGAGCTGTTCAAGATTAAGAATGCTTATGAGGAATCTTTAGACCAACTTGAAACCTTGAAGCGGGAAAATAAGAATTTGCAACGTGAGTACATCTCACCTTTTCTTTAACAAAAGATTTGAAAAAATGTTTTCCGTTACTGAACAAATTTTTATATTTTTGCTCACCAACAGAGGAGATTTCTGATCTCACTGAGCAGATTGCAGAAGGAGGGAAACGTATCCATGAACTGGAAAAGATAAAGAAACAAGTGGAACAAGAGAAATCTGAAATCCAGGCTGCTTTAGAGGAGGCAGAGGTAAACATTTTATTGTACATTCTAAAACAATGACAAGAGGAATTAAGAGTCCACTGCATGCAAGAATTGAGGAAATTCTTGAATTAAGAGAAAAGAAAAGTAATTCTGACTGTGTACTTAGTATGAGGATGGAGAATCGACCATATGTGCAACTAACACACCTGTACGTCAGGAACTGTGCTAGACACTGAAAAAAACAAAGATGAATAAGTTAAGGTCCCTGCCCTCAAGAGCACTATCTATCTAGCTGGGGAGACAGAAATATATAAAATCAACAACACATTGTAGAAATTCCCAGAACAATGGAATAAAAATGTGTTATGGCAGCACAAGAGCAAGAACTAATTCCTATTTCTATAATACTATAAACTTCCATTCCCTGCTAATGTCACCCCTTGCTGTCATTAAAGGCCTCTCTTGAACATGAAGAGGGAAAGATCCTGCGCATCCAGCTGGAGTTGAACCAGGTCAAGTCTGAGGTCGACAGGAAAATTGCTGAGAAGGATGAGGAAATTGACCAGCTGAAGAGAAACCACATCAGGATCGTGGAGTCGATGCAGAGCACCCTGGATGCTGAGATCAGGAGCAGGAATGATGCCATCAGGCTCAAGAAGAAGATGGAGGGAGACCTCAATGAGATGGAAATCCAGCTGAACCATGCCAACCGCATGGCCGCAGAGGCCCTGAGGAACTACAGGAACACCCAAGGCATCCTCAAAGTAAGTGGGTTCAAAAGGCGGCCCCAAAGTAGCTGGGGTGACTGCAGCCCTGAGAACAAGGTGTCTCAATGATCGTTCATTCCACAGGACACCCAGATCCACCTGGATGACGCTCTCCGGGGCCAGGAGGACCTGAAGGAGCAGCTGGCCATGGTGGAGCGCAGAGCCAACCTGCTGCAGGCTGAGATCGAGGAGCTGCGGGCCACTCTGGAGCAGACGGAGAGGAGCAGGAAAATCGCAGAACAGGAGCTCCTGGATGCCAGTGAGAGGGTCCAGCTCCTGCACACCCAGGTGAGTATAACACAATAGTGAAAAATACAAAGGAATGAAAATGAAATTCCTGCTCATATCTTGGCATTACCTAAAAATGCATTCATAGTGTTTTATGGAAGATAAAATTTAAAACATTCAATATTTGTGGGTTAACAATATCTATACTGTGACATCCAGTCACATTAAAAACATATTATCATCTCAGATAATTTATGGAACAAGGAGGGATACTAATTACTTAATTAACTAGTTTGTGAGTTCATTAAAAATCTGGCATCTTGCATGGAGCACTGGGTGTTATACGCAAATAATGAATCATGGAACACTACATCAAAAACTAATGATGTAATGTATGGTGATTAACATAACAATAAAAAATTTTAAAAAAACTAATGATGTAATGTATGGTGATTAACATAATAAAAAAAATCTGGCATCTTAATTTTGCTCTCATGTATTAAATATTTCTAAATTTGATATTTCAACCAGAACACCAGCCTGATCAACACCAAGAAGAAGTTGGAAACAGACATTTCCCAGATCCAGGGAGAGATGGAGGAAATTGTCCAGGAAGCCCGCAACGCAGAGGAGAAGGCCAAGAAGGCCATCACTGATGTGAGCAGAGGGCAACACGGTCCTGGTCAAACTTGAATCCTGATGTGCTAGCTCAACTGGTTTTGTTTTACTGCTCATCAGGCAGCCATGATGGCCGAGGAGCTGAAGAAGGAGCAGGACACCAGCGCCCACCTGGAGCGCATGAAGAAGAACCTGGAGCAGACAGTGAAGGACCTGCAGCACCGTCTGGACGAGGCTGAGCAGCTGGCCCTGAAGGGCGGGAAGAAGCAGATCCAGAAGCTGGAGGCCAGGGTGGGTCTTCAGATCAGCATATTTCCCACCTCATTCCAATCCAGTGCACAGTTTTGAGTACCTCGTACTGTTGGATGACTGCAGGCATACAGAGACAAATGAGAAATGTTCCTTGCTGCCCAAGAGCTAAAAGGACACAACTAGACTAGGGCATCAAAACTACATATAAAGCAGAGTAAAAGAAGCACTGCAGGTCATTCGAAGAAGCAGAAATCCACTGAGTGAATGGATCACAGTAAATATCTTTTAAAATACCTACCTTCTTGCAGGTCCGTGAACTTGAAGGAGAAGTTGAAAGTGAACAGAAGCACAACGTTGAAACTGTCAAGAGTCTACGCAAACATGAGAGGAGAGTGAAGGAACTCACTTACCAGGTAAGGAAAAGGCCTGTCTAGGTTTCCACCCTACTCTGCAAGGGCTCAAAAAGCTAATGAACAACAAAATGTTGATGGTATTTGTACTTTCAAGAGACTCACTCTTCAAAATATTATTTCAGACTGAGGAAGACCGCAAGAATGTGCTCAGACTCCAAGATCTGGTCGATAAACTGCAAGTGAAGGTGAAAGCTTACAAGAGACAAGCTGAGGAAGCGGTGAGTTCTGAAGCCCTTGGAGCGACCATGCAATCCCCCCACCAGCCCCAGACTTAGGCAGGGCCAAGCCAGCTTAGTTACAGGGATGAAAGGAAAGGAAAGGAGGGTACAATGAGGAAAGATCAAAGGAAATGGGTCCACAACATTCTGAAGAATTAGAAGAAACCAGCCACTTGATGAGCCAGGGAAAACTGTTCCAGGGAAGGGGAAGAGGAACACAATGCTTTTGAGTGGACAAGAATCTGGTTCAAGGAGAAGAAAGCATCACAGAGAGAGCAGTAGAGAGGGGGCTGAGGAGCAAGAGAGGAGGCAGATCACATGGTCTTCTAGTCCTTGGTAAAAAGTCTGGACCACATTCTAAGTACAATGGGACACTAGAAAGCCACAGGAGGTTCTAAACTGCTCAGTCATGCCCTGGTTTATACTTTTTAAAAAGAATATTCTGGTTACTTTGTAGAGAACAGATTGTCCAATAACACAGGTAGATACAGGGCAACATTCTAGGAGACTTTTTGAACGGGCCCATGGCTTGCCTGCGGACAGTAGTGGAGCAGATAGAGAAGAGTAGAGAGATTGAAGATACATTCTGGAGGGAGCAACTATAGGATGTGCTAATAGGTTGCCCTGGGGAGGTGACAGAAATGAAATCAAAGGTACTTCATCAAGTTCATGGTTTGAGCAACCAGTTGGATGGTGCAACAAGGACTACAATGGGGAACTAAGGGAGGAACAGATTCACAGGGCAATAAAGAAACAGCATTTCTGTTCTGGCAACACTGTTTGAAATACCATCATATACATAAATGAAGGTGACAAACAAACAGTTAAGTCTGGAGCTCAGACAGTCTTGGTCATGTTCAGACCAATAGATTCTTGGCACTCTACCTTATCTCATTTCCCCAGCCTATGATTTATTTGAAATAATAAATACCAATTTTCTAAGTATGTTAAGTATGGATATATATATACCGACTCATCACAGATTAGTTCCTCTGTTCATTAGTGGTTTTCATTATTCTGCTGACCTCTAAGGTCTGGGATGGGAAGCCGGGGGTAAGGGGGACAGAGAGAGAGAGAGAGAGAGAGAGACTTAACGTGTCTCTAGCCCCTACTTCCCTCAACTGTAACAGGAAGATCTGAGGTTTTATTCACGCTCTATTATTTAGCAATTCTAAGTTGTATTAATTTCTAAATTTGAATGCCATATTTTGAATAGTTGTCAACAAGCCTTTTAAAAAAGGACAATTACTAAAGACTAAACCCAAACTGGCCTTCCCAGATTCACTGCTTATCTGTTCGAACATCATCAGAGACTACTGAAGACTATTCTTGGAAACAAATTTTGTTTCATTTCTAAATTGTATTGACTGGCGATAATTTATACTCAAATACTCAAGGGGCAATAATTTATATTCAAGGTTATTAGCTTGATATAATATAGGTTTTCTTAGAAGGTTTTTGTTGTGTGTTTTTTTTTTTTTTAAGAAGGTTTGGTTCATTCGCCAAACTCTGGGAAAAAAAAGAAGTTGGAAAGCTGACATATTTAGTAGTAGCTCTAAGATGTTTATATGTTAAAAAGAAGAACTTTTAGGAATGTTGGTAGCAAAAATGTCACCTGTCCCTCCTTGTTACCCATGAGTTCAAGAAGCATGAGAGGAATTGATACAAAAAAAAAAAAATTCAAGAGCGTTTCTCTAGTTTTTTTTTTTTTAAGGTTTACTAGAGTGAAGCATTTTTAAGTAAAAAGAAATTTGAGACCAAATGACCTAAGAAACTAGAAATTCTGACTTCTTTTCCCTCCTAAATGCATCTCCATTCTCAGGAGGAACAATCCAACATCAACCTCTCCAAATTCCGCAAGCTTCAGCACGAGCTGGAGGAGGCTGAGGAACGGGCTGACATTGCTGAGTCCCAGGTCAACAAGCTGCGGGTGAAGAGCCGGGAGGTCCACACAAAAATCATAAGTGAAGAGTAATTCAACCAAATGCTAAAAAGTGACCAAAGAAATGCACAAAATGTGAACCTCTTTGTCACTCTGTTTTCTTACTTTGGTTTTTTGCAGATAAAAAATTTATCCGCAAATAACTTGTGAGTCTCTTTCCCACCCCCCAACTGTGTCAATTAATCTTTCTCTGCATCAGGAAAAGAAAGAAAGAAAGAAAGCAGAGGGAGGGAGGGAGGGAGGAAGAGAGGGAGGGAGGGAGGGAGGAAGAGAGAGAGAAAGAGAAAGATTTTGGCTTATATCTTACAGAGCAGGATTTAGTCACCAAGAATAAAACATGATGGGAACAGCCAGGCAAATCCCCGACAGTAAATGCCCTCAGCCACACTTGTCCCTGGGGGGAGCAGGTGAAGCCTTGAGGTGGGCGCTAGGCTTACAGAACACAGAATATGATAAATGTCACTGGGCAAAACACCAGCTAGTTATCAGAAAAAGCTAATTTCTGTTAATGAAGTAATTTATTTTCGTCATAAGATGGTAGGAAATTCTTGATCTCAAGATTGCATAAAAATAAATCAAAATAGTAATTACCTACATAGGATAAATGAAACTGTAAATTTTGATTGGACACTCAAAAATACTCCAAAAGCAAACTCTCCGCTATAAATACATGAACTATTAAGTCAGGATTAGGATCCCTTGAGAGGGAAATACATTCTGTGGATTTTCTAGTCCTTTTTAAATATAAGAGATTTTTAGTGTTTTGCTCCCTGCAATAGGTTTAAGTGGTTTTCCCGGGCGTCCTCCCTTGCTGTCACATTACAATAGCAAACGGGAGGGAGTTAAGAATGAATATATTTGAAGTACCTGTGCTCTCTCTGGAAAGTCCTGTGTCTCTTACAAGGCTTTCTCCCAGTGCTTCTGACAGCAGTGGGAGGCCAACTAATGATTTCCCGTCAGTTCCCTGCTCTCATCATTTGGTCTCTGGATTGCGATGCTGTGCCTTTCTACAGAACTACAGCAAAGCACCGTCATGATTATAACTGGTATCACTACCACAGAGCATCATGGCTGAGGGTAGCCTGGGCCTTCCGCTTACCTCATTTTTTTTTTAAGATTTTATTTACTTATTCATGAGAGACAGAGAGAGAGAGAGAGAGAGAGAGGCAGAGGGAGAAGCAGGCTCCCGCTGAGCAGGGAGCCCGATGCGGGGCTCAATCCCAGGACCCTGGGCTCATGACCTGAGCCGAAGGCAGACGCTTAACCATCTGAGCCACCCAGGCACCCCCGCTTACCTCATTTTTAATAGACAGGGAACAGGTAAAATAACAAGTTTCTTGTCAGCTAGCAAGGTAACAAAGATCTTACAGGAACCATACACCTATTTCAAAAGAACAATACAAGACTACATGTTTTAAATTGTACTATCTGGTGGGTTAAATTATCCAGCTGCACTCGTCCAAGACCTTGGCTGCTGGGGAGGATCCCTGTGGGTTGTTAGGCGCCTCCACTTAACTTTTGTGGATCCTTGGAGACAACAGTTTATTCTAACGCGACATCTTGACCTGCGCTTTAAATTGAAATCTACCCCTCCCTGATCACAGCGCTTCCTGGGAAGCTCTCGAGAGGTGACCCTTGCTCTCGAAGGCTTTCAGAACTTAAGTTCTGCTGCTTATCCTCTTGTAGAAAGCTCCTCTTCTTTGAGATTCGCGCTCTTCTGCTATGCCCCATGCCCCCTGCTGTCTTCATTATGATTCTGGCACCTGTTCCCTGTCCACCCAATCCGTACCACATACGTGGGAGATGTCAACGTCCGCATGGATGATGCCTCCAATACAGACTCCCCTCCTCCGATGCCTTCTCCTCCCTTCCACCTTGTCCACGGCCTCACTCTGGAAAATGCCCAAACCTCACACTCACTCACCAAGTCAAGCAACTCCCTTCTGATCTACTTCACGTATTGCACCATCCCAAGTCTAACAGTTCTTATTTAACCATACCGGACCTCCAGTACTCTGACCTTTTATTTCTTCCATATTCATCAGCCCCTATTTCTCTCCCAAGGAAGCAAAAATTTTATAATCTTTTTGTCCACTCTCTTAACAACACCCCCAACTCCTTTGCCATCTCCTATCCTTTGTCACCCTTGAATGGAAAGAAACTAAACCTGAATGAATCCAACAATTCATCACTCCACATTTGCATGGAGATGGTACCACTATTAATTTCCAACCATGAACCCCACGGGGCCTTCGGTGATGGAGTTACGCAGTCAACTTGGCTCACTCCCTCTATTTCTCTCTATTTAAAATTCTCTGCTCTCCTCAAATCTCCATTCCCCGCCTTAGGCCCCAGAAGATGATTTCACATCCTGCTTAAAAGAAAAACTAGATGCCATCAGATGGAAATGCCGTCCCATTCCGGCTGCCATGCCATATTCATCCTTCCAATGTGGAGGTGCTCTTCCAATTTAATTTCAGGGCCACCTCCTCAGCCTGGCTCTAAATCTCATCCCCTCCCTTCTTCTTAGAATGGTTTTACAGTGGACTCTCCATTTCTCCCACTTTATTCCCAGCATCTCCCATTCTTTCTTAAAACTTCCTTTCTTAAAACTCTCTCTTGACCCTATTTCTTTCCTCCAGCTCCTTTCTCACTTCTCCACTTTCCTCTCCAACAAAATTGCTCGGGTGTTGCATATACACACTGTCTCCATCTCCTCACCTCCCACCTACTCCTCAGCTCGCTCCAGGCTGTGGCTTCTGCTCCCTCTACTCCGCCAAAATGGGTCTCACTGTGATCCTCAGTCACTTCTTCATTGCTGAATCAAAAGGACACTTCTCAATCTTTATTCAACTCGACCTTCCAACTGCATGTTATACATCTGACCATTCTCTCTAGGGGAAATGTTCTCTTCCCTTGGTTTCCAAAACTCTGACCTGCTTTGGTGTTCATCATAGCAGCAGCTCCCCAGCCTCTCTTTCTCCTCCGTCAGCTCATCTGCCTCTGCCTAACCATCAGATGTTTCTGTGAGTTCAGTGCAATGGGGCCCACGTCATAATGGAGCGTACACTCTATTCAAGGCACGATGCCAAGTGGAGGGATATAGGGATGAACAAGTGAGACCCTAAACCTATATATATTCATGTAGCTTACGTTTTAATGAGGGAGAAAGACTACTTGCCGTTTTGTAAGTGATAAGTAAAGAGAACATATAACAGGGAAATCAGACTTATTCTGGAGGGCCCAGGTCTTTTTCTTAAAGTAGTGAAATTAAAGCTGAGATTTAGAGGAAGAATAGGCCTTAGCTAGTCTTAAGCATAGAGATGAGAAATGAGAGTCCTTGAAGCCGAGGCAGCAACAGTGCTAAGTCCCTGACATGAGAAGGCTCACGGTGGGTTCCCGGAACTGAAAGGAGGTCAGTGAGGCCAAGACACACAGAGAGAGGAAGAAAGCATCACAAGGTGAGAGCCTGCAACGTAGGCAAGGGCCGTCTTCAGAATTTTAGTTTTTATGCTAAGAGCAGAGGGGGTGATTTTAAGCTGGACAGTGATGTGTTTATGATTTTTAGAAATATTTCTCTGGCTGGAGAGCTGCAGCTATGATGAACACCAAAGGTATAAATAGATGAATGTTTCTATACCTTTGAGTTTGCTGCCTGTGTGCCCTCCAACCCTTCCCCACCTGGCAAAGGTTTACCCATTCCTCACGTCTCCGCTTACACATGGCTCGCTTTAATGCCTTCTTTAGGGGTCAAAGCATCCACTCTGACATGTTCTAGGACACCTAGGTAGACTTACATGTTCCTTTCCTGTATTTTCATATCACTGTCATATTCTCCTTGCTCCTGCTGCCTCTGACCATAATACTCTTTCCTCCTCTTTGTGAGTCCACCCTCCTCATCCTTCAAGGGCACTGGCTCAAGCAACCTTCCTTAGTAGGAGGGAGAGCCTCTCTAGAGCAATTGCCTATACCTTCTCCTGTTCCATGATTCCTTCCTGCCTTATCTTTCCCACTCGGTTCTTGCATCCCGTCTTCTCTCCCCTCCTCAGGAATTACATGCTTCCCTGTCTCTCCCCGTCAATTCCTGCACTCTGTCTTAGCTCTTCTGTTCCGGTATTCTATCCCAACTTAGGCCTCCTGCTTGGTCAATGCGTCCTGTCTGACCTCTCCTGGCACTCAAGGAAAGCCCAGACTTTAGATTGCTTGGTCCATTTTACTTGTTTAAAGAAATAGTTATATTTATTCACAGTTTACTTCCGAACTGTCCCCAACTACAACATGTATTTAAGAAAAAAAATCATTTTGTAAATCTTTTCTCTTACTTTCAAAACCTTCAAAACACACAGTGACTTTTACAGAAATGCAAAATATCCACCAACAACCAGCATAGGAATACTAGAACATTTACTCCTGTTCCCCCTACACAAGTGCCTCTTACTTCTTAATAATTACCTCTCATTGATATCCTGCCACTCGGAATGTAATATGTTCTCTTCTTACCTCTACTTCCAATCCTGTAGAAGATACCAACTGTCAACACTGATGGCAGCAATTTATTGCTACTTCTTTTCTGAAATAAAGGGAATTTAGCACCATACCAAAACTTGACTCGAAAAAAGATCCTAAAAGCGTGTCTTGTTGTCTAACTGGAACTAAGAAGGAAAAAGAATTTTCAAAGATTTAAGTTAAAATTAAATTTGTCCACTGATTTATTTTTAATATAGTTCATCAATACATAGGACATTAGAATCTCAAATATTAACTATTAATGTTGCCCGAGTAGTGGTGACAGCACATGACTTCTCACACCTAAGAGGTGAAATGTCAGATAACAACACGAGGGGAAAATAAGAGTGAGCCAAACAACCACATACCAACCCCCAGGAATCAGGAAGGCCCTAAAGAATGAAATAGAACAACCAGAAAGAGCTGAATGATTCTGTCTCCTTAGTCTTTTCCCATGTAGACCTGCTTCCCCGGGAATCTACGTGCCTCTGGGTTAATTATAACACCTAGCAGATGCTTCTCTAGTCACTCTATTCAAGTGGAAAGGTGTAGACAGGTAGAAGGGGCAGGGCATGAGAGAGCAAAACTGCTACGTGTGAGTAAGGAGAGATTACTGATATGCTACCAAGACAGAATTTCTGAAAAACATTTTCAAGGTTCCACCTATATTCTATAGCACAGAAAACGTAAGCGTCTACATATCTCTGTCTTTTTAGCAGCATGTACTTTACACAGTTCTATGTGTCATGGGGGTAGTTTGTGGCATCCTGGTTTTCAATATGCTGGCTTCTGGTGGGCAAGCATTATGGCGTGTCCAGCAACAGGACACTGTAACACTACATGCTGCTCTCATAAAAGGCAGCTTTCACAAAATGTGAATCATTGGATGAGAGGTCTCTCATTTATTATTCTGTTAGCTGTTTCCTTCTGGCATAGCTTTTACCGTGTCAGTCACATCATTAGATAAACACAGAATCTCTGCGTTGGAAGGGGCACTGGAGACTGTACAGCTAGGAGCTAGGTGATGGCTGCTGAGGTGGCCCTGCCTGAGCTGAGTGTCAGCTCTACCACACACACCAGCCATGTGATCCAGGGCAATTTATTTAACCAGACTGTTACTCAATTCCTTTTCAGTATTCAGCAATACTAACATTTTCTACCCTTTAGGTTTGCATGAGGACAAAATGAAGCAGTGTAAATCAAATACACCTGGCTCTTGGTAGGCACTCAAAATACAGACCTATTTTTCCCTCACTCACCTCCCCACGGTTTTCCCTGCACAGAATGTTCCTTATTCAGATTTCTGCAGAGGTCATTCTTTTGCATTATTCAAAGAAGGCTGTCGGGCTTGCCGTACCAAATGTGGCCCCCTGCCTACAGTAATTACTACCTTGTGACTCTAACTTATACTTCCCACAGCGCGTCACATAGAATAAGAAATACATCTTCCATGTTTTTTTATGAGTTCATTGTCTCCACCACCCCCTTCCATCAAAATGTCAATTCCAAGAGAGCAGGGATTTCTTTTTTTAAACTCTTTTATGTCTACCCAACAAATACCAATTAAATGAATGAATACCACTATATGTACTATATACTTGTATGTGTAGAAAATCACCCCCTGGAAAGTAGTTTGAGGTAGCTGAGCATACAGCTTGCCATGATCAAGATTTTCACAAAAATCGCAATCTCAAGAACCCCATTCGGTCTCTGCACAAATAATCAAAGCATACAAGGAGAAACAGATAATCTGAATAGGCCTACATCTATTAAAGAAGTTAAATCAATAGTTAATAAGCTTCCAAAAACGAAAGCATCAGGTCCAGATAATTTCACTAGTGAATGCTACCAAACATTTAAGGAAAAATAACAGCAATTCTCCACAATGTCTTCAAGAAAAAAGCAGAGGGAAAATTTTCTAACTCACTCTATGGGGCCAGAATGACCCTAATATCAAAACCAGATAAAGACATTACGAAAAAGAAAAACTACACACTAATGTTTCTTATGAACATAGATGCAAAACTTCCCAACAAGATATTAGCAAATCAGATCCAACCACATATATAAAATAGTGACACATCACACCAAGCGGGATTTATTCCAATCTCTATCCAATACCTCCTCTTCTTCCAGTTCACCTGCTCTAGACATTCCATCCCTGCAACTCTTTGACATCAAGACCTCCTCTCCATTGACCACTACTTTTTCATTGTTCTGATAAGTCCTCTCATTTTCTTCCTTGTCCAAGCTTAAATTTCATGGTCCAATATTATAATAACTCACTTGAAAAGACTCTTCACTCCTTTGGCCCTGTCCCTACATTTCTCTTGCCAGACAAAGTCTCACCTTGGTTCAACTCGGCTTTTCTATGTCCCCGTCCAAGCAACTTAACTGGCTGGAGAAAAACAGATCTGCTAAACCGGTCTCACTTTAACAATATGACTTTAATTCAGTACGCCTGGCCAAGGCTCTCGCTCTCCAAACGGACCCTTCACACCTTCTCTCTGTATAACTGCTACATCTCCTGCACTGGTCTCACTCTCAACCAATAACTTCACCTCATACTTCACTGAGAAAATAGAAGCGAACAGGAACTCTCTCATCTTTCACCATCAAATCTATCAACTAACTTGCATCTTGCCCTCACTCTCTGTCTTCTTTCCTAATTTAGGAGGTGTCCTTTCCCCCTTCAGAGTCCAAACCTGCCACTTGGCCTCTGGACTCCAGCCCCTCTTGCCTTGTCACCCACAGGAATCCCCTCCTTCTCTTGCGTCATCAGTTTGTCTTAATTCTCCATAATCCTTCTCATCAAAACAAATATGCTTAGTCTCTCCCCTCTTTTAACAAACCTTCCCTTGACCCATCTGCCTCCAGATACCACTTCATTTATTAGCTACCCTTCTCAACAATACTTTTTTCCTCTGACATTTATTATGAGACATAATACTTGCCCCTAGCTGTTGAATCACCCCCCAGGCTTTGTTCTTAGACGACCCAGGTTTTGCAGAAGAGAGACTGCTATGTCCCTTCCAGAATCTATATTCCTGACTCTCAAAACCCATGGGCATAATAAGATGGTTGTTTTAAGCCATTATGTCTGGGGCAGTATGCTACATCAGCAACACCAACTAGAACATGGCCCAAGCCACCTTAATATTCTATCTACACAGTCGCAGTGGCCTGCTGCCTCCGCTTGGCCTCCCCTTGCTGCCCTCCAACCTATATTCAACACAGGAACCCACCATGGTTCTTTTAAATCTTCAGTCTGATTACATTTCTCCCCTTCCTAAAATTCTCCTCTGGCTCTCCATCCCATTCAGATTAAAAACCAAAGTTCCTGCATTGTCCCACAAGTCCCTACATTAACTGACCCTCCCTACCTCATCTCCTGCCACTCTGTCCCTTGTCCATTTTGCTCCTCTTTCAGGCTTCTTTACTGCTCGTCAACACTTTAGGAGGACTCCAGGCTCAGGACCTTTACACTCTTTGTTCCCACTCTCTGAAATACGCTTCTTCTACGTATCCACATTGCTTGCTCCTACACTTCCCTCAAGCTTCTACTCAAATGTCACCTTATTATGAAAGTCTTCCGAGATCACCCACCTTGCTACAATGCCCCCTCTCCCCCTTACTCAGCTTCATTGTTCTTCGAAGCATGTAGTATCATCTGGTGTATCACATGCTGATTTGTTTATCTGTTTGTGTATGTCCACCCCCATTGACTGAAATCGCCATTAGGGTATTGTCTTGGCCAGTTTTGGGGAGCTACCACAGTGGCTGACACACAGGGGATATTTAATAAGTATGTACAGACTAGAAAAGTTAGTGAGTGAATATACCCACACACTGGGATGAGAATCTGCAGTGCAATAAGCAACGGACTTAAAATGAATATGCAACTTGTGAAGACCCATTGTTGTCCCTGAGAAATTAAAAAAAAAAGACCAACAACAATCTGACTTGCCACATCTCAAGGGATTTTATTGAGGTTGTGTTGCTATGCTGGGCACCACAGAAGCTAGGACATGAACAACTCCAAACTGCGTTCCAACTATATTTTTTTGAACAAAGTTTATCTAATAAAAACACAACAGGGGTGCCTGGGTGGCTCAGTCAGTTAAGTGTCCAACTCTTGATCTCGACTCTCACGGTTGTGAGATCAAGCCCCATGGTGGGCTCCACGCTGAACATGAAGCCTACTTAAAAAAGAATTTAGGAGAGGCGGAGCAAGATGGCGGAGGAGTAGGAGACCTAGATTTCGTCTGGTCTCAGGAATTCAGCTGAATAGGGATCAAACCATTCTGAACACCTACGAACTCAACAGGAGATCGAACAGGAGAGTAGCAACAACTCTCTGAACAAAGAAGCGACCACTTACTGGAAGGTAGGACGTGCGGAGAAGTGAATCCGAGGCGATATTCGGGAGGATAGACGGCGGGGGAGGGGCCTCCGTCGGCCGCTTCTGGCAAGTGCTAGAGCCGCGGAGCACAAAATCGGACCTTTTAGAAGCCGGCTCCGCGGAGGGACGTCGCTGCAGTGGCTAAGTGGGGGGTGAAATCCTCCCGGGACAGTGTGGTCTCAGGACCCTTGGGGTCACAGAAAGACCGGGGGTGCCTGAGTGCGGCAGAGCTCCCAGGTATCGGAGCGGGGAAGCCGGCTGCAGAGACGGAGCCGAGGCGCGGGCTCTCAGCTCGGGGTGGCCATAGACTGTGATCCGCGGCCCAGTCGGGGCACGGCTCCTCCAGCAGGGACCCAACAAGCAGCAGATCCGGGGAGACTCCCCTTCCTTCCCGGGGAGGAGCGGTGCGGGAACGCACTGCAGGGATCTGCTGGGTTTGGAGACTCCGCACGGGGTCGGGTGCCAGAGATAGCAACGCTCGGTCACAGGCCGGGTGAGCACGGAGTGCGGCCGGAGACCGGGGACACGGGAGTGACTGCTTTTCTCTGGGGGCGCACTGAGGAGCGGGGCCCCGAGTTCTCAGCTCCTCCGAGTGAAGACTGGGAGGCCACCATTTCTGCCCTGGTCCTCCAAAGCTGTACCGAGAGCTTGCAGGGAACAAAAGCTCCTGAGAGCAAACCGGAGCAGCTTCCTTAGCCCGGACTCACAAGGGCGGGGCAATTCCGCCTCCGGCAAAGACATTTGGAAACCACAGCAACAGGCCCCTCCCCCAGAAGATCAGCACAACAGCCAGCAAGCCAAGACCAAGTTGATCGATCAAGGAGAATAGGAGAACTCCAGCGCTAGGGGAATACTGCACATAAATTCATGGCTTTTTTTTTTTTTTTTTTAACCATGATTCATTATTTCATCAAAGTTAATTTTTGTTGACTGTTTTTTTTTTATTTTTCTTTTTCCCTTTTTCAACCAACATCTTATAAATCCCTTTTTAAAAAAAAAAAAAAACATTTTTTATTTTTCATTTTTAGAGTCATATTTTATCCCTTCATAGTAGTTACCCTTATTTTTGGCATATATATATAAGTTGTTCTCTCTTTAAAATTTTGAGGTACAGTTTCTTCTAACAGATCAAAATATACCCTAAATCACTAGTGTATGGCTTTGTTCTAGTCTCCTGCCTGATCACATTCTCTCCCTTTTTCCTTTTTTTTTTTTCTTAAATCTTCTTTCTTTTTTCAAACAACTTATCTTACCAAGTCCTTTTATAAAATCTTTTATAATTTTCATCTTTACAGTCATCTTCCATCCCTTCATTGTATCAACCCTTATTTTGTACATATATGTCTTTCTTCCTTTAAAATTTTAGGAGGCACTTTTTTCTAACAGACCAAAATACACCCAAAATCTAGTGTGTGGCACTGATCGATGCACTAGCCTGATCATATTTGATCATATTCTGCCTTTTTTGTATTGTTTTGTTTTTGTTTTTATCTTTTTTTTTCTTTTTCTCTTTCTTTTTTCTTTCTTTCCCTTTCTTTTCCCCTGGTTTCAGGTCTTTTCTGATTTGTATACAGTATATTTGCTGGGGACGTTGTAAACCTGTTAGCATTTTGTTCTCTCATTCATCTATTCTCCTCTGGACAAAATGACAAGACGAAAGAAATCACCTCAGCAAAAAGAACAAGAGGTAGTACCATCTGCCAGGGACCTACTCAATACGGACATTAGTACGATGTCGGACCTAGAGTTCAGAATCATGACTTTAAAGATACTAGCTGGGCTTGAAAAAAGCGTGGAAGTTATTAGAGAAACCCTTTCTGGAGAAATAAAAGAACTAAAATCTAACCAAGTCGAAATCAAAAAGGCTATTGATGAGGTGCAATCGAAAATGGGGGCACTAAATGCTAGGATAAATGAGGCAGAAGAGAGAATCAGCGATATAGAAGACCAAATGATGGAAAATAAAGAGGCTGAGAAAAAGAGAGAGAAACAACTACAGGATCACGAGGGCAGAATTCGAGAGATAAGTGATACGATAAGACGAAACAACATTAGAATAATTGGGATCCCAGAAGAAGAAGAGAGAGAGAGAGGGGTAGAAGGTATATTGGAGCAAATTATAGCAGAGAACTTCCCTAATGTGAGGAAGGAAACAGGCATTAAAATCCAGGAGGCACAGAGAACCCCTCTCAAAATCAATAATAATAGGTCAACACCCCGACATCTAATAGTAAAACTTACGAGTCTCAGAGACAAAGAGAAAATCCTGAAAGCAGCTCGGGAGAAGAGATATGTAACCTACAATGGTAGAAACATTAGATTGGCAACAGACCTATCCACAGAGACCTGGCAGGCCAGAAAGGACTGGCAAGATATCTTCAGAGCACTAAATGAGAAAAATATGCAGCCAAGAATACTATATCCAGCTAGGCTATCATTGAAAATAGAAGGAGAGATAAAAAGCTTCCAGAACAAACAAAAACTAAAGGAATTTGCAAACACGAAACCAGCCCTCCAAGAAATATTGAGAGGGGTCCTCTAAGCAAAGAGAGAACCTAAAAGCAGCAAAAAGCAGAAACAAACACAGACAACAGACAGTTAACAGTCACCTTTCGGGTAATACAATGGCACTAAATTCATACCTTTCAATAGTTACCCTGAATGTAAATGGGCTAAATGCCCCAATCAAAAGACACAGGCTATCAGATTGGATTAAAAAACAAGACCCATCTATATGCTGTCTGCAAGAGACTCATTTTAGACCCAAAGACACCCCCAGATTGAAAGTGAGGGGGTGGAAAACCATTTACCATGCTAATGGACACCAAAAGAAAGCTGGGGTGGCAATCCTTATATCAGACAAACTAGATTTTAAAACAAAGACTGTAATAAGAGATGAGGAAGGACACTATATCCTACTTAAAGGGTCTATCCAACAAGATCTAACAATTGTAAATATCTATGCCCCGAACATGGGAGCAGCCAATTATATAAGGCAATTAATAACAAAAGCAAAGAAACACATTGACAACAATACAATAATAGTGGGGGACTTTAACACCCCTCTGACTGAAATGGACAGATCATCTAAGCAAAAGATCAACAAGGAAATAAAGACTTTAAATGACACACTGGACCAAATGGACTTCACAGACATATTCAGAATATTCCATCCCAAAGCAAAAGAATATACATTCTTCTCTAGTGCCCATGGAACATTCTCCAGAATTGATCACATCCTAGGTCACAAATCAGGTCTCAATCGGTACCAAAAGATTGGGATCATTCCCTGCATATTTTCAGCCCACAATGCTTTGAAACTAGAACTCAACCACAAGAGGAAAGTCGGAAAGAACTCAAATACATGGAGGCTAAAGAGCATCCTACTAAAGAATGAAGGGGTCAACCAAGAAATTAAAGAAGAATTAAAAAAATTCATGGAAACCAATGAAAATGAAAACACAACTGTTCAAAATCTTTGGGATACAGCAAAGGCAGTCCTGAGAGGAAAGTATATAGCAATACAAGCTTTTCTCAAGAAACAAGAAAGGTCTCAAATACACAACCTAACCCTACACCTAAAGGAGCTGGAGAAAGAACAGCAAATAAAGCCTAAACCCAGCAGGAGAAGAGAAATCATAAAGATCAGAGCAGAAATCAATGAACTAGAAACCAAAAGAACAGTAGAACAGATCAACGAAACTAGGAGCTGGTTCTTTGAAAGAATTAACAAGATTGATAAACCCCTGGCCAGACTGATCAAAAAGAAAAGAGAAATGACCCAAATCAACAAAATCATGAACGAAAGAGGAGAGATCACAACCAACACCAAAGAAATACAAACAATTATAAGAACATATTATGAGCAACTCTATGCCAGCAAATTAGATAACCTGGAAGAAATGGGTGCATTCCTAGAGATGTATCAACTACCAAAATTGAACCAGGAAGAAATAGAAAACCTGAACAGACCTATAACCACTAAGGAAATTGAAACAGTCATCAAAAATCTCCCAAGAAACAAAAGCCCAGGGCCAGATGGCTTCCCAGGGGAATTCTATCAGACATTTCAAGAAGAATCAATACCTATTCTCCTGAAACTGTTCCAAAAAATAGAAATGGAAGGGAAACTTCCAAACTCATTTTATGAGGCCAGCATTACCTTGATCCCAAAACCAGACAAAGACCCCATCAAAAAAGAGAATTACAGACCAATATCCTTGATGAACATGGATGCAAAAATTTTCACCAAAATACTAGCCAATAGGATCCAACAGTACATTAAAAGGATTATTCACCACGACCAAGTGGGATTTATCCCTGGGCTGCAAGGCTGGTTCAACATCCGCAAATCAATCAACGTGATACAATACATTAACAAAAGAAAGAACAAGAATCATATGATCTTCTCAATAGATGCAGAAAAAGCATTTGACAAAGTACAGCATCCTTTCTTGATCAAAACTCTCCAGAGTACAGGGATAGAGGGTACATACCTCAATATCATAAAAGCCATCTATGAAAAACCTACAGCGAATATCATTCTCAATGGGGAAAGGCTGAGAGCTTTTCCCCTAAGGTCAGGAATGCGGCAGGGATGTCCACTCTCACCACTGCTATTCAACATAGTATTAGAAGTCCTAGCCACAGCAATTAGACAACAAAAAGAAATCAAAGGCATCCAAATCGGCAAAGAGGAAGTCAAACTCTCACTCTTTGCAGATGATATGATATTGTATGTGGAAAACCCAAAAGACTGCACCCCAAAACTGCTAGAACTCATAGAGGAATTCAGTAAAGTAGCAGGATATAAAATCAATGCACAGAAATCAGTGGCATTCCTATACACCAACAACAAGACAGAAGAGAGACAAATCAAGGAGTCGATCCCATTTACAATTGCACCCAAAACCATTAGATACCTAGGAATAAATCTAACCAAAGAGGCAAAGGATCTGTACTCAGAAAACTATAAAATACTCATGAAAGAAATTGAAGAAGACACAAAGAAATGGAAAAACTTTCCATGCTCATGGATTGGGAGAATCAACATTGTGAAGATGTCAATGCTACCTAGAGCAATCTACACATTCAATGCAATCCCCATCAAAATACCATCCACTTTTTTCAAAGAAATGGAACAAATAATCCTAAAATTTGTATGGAACCAGAAGAGACCCAGAATAGCCAGAGGAATACTGAAAAAGAAAAGCAAAGCTGGCGGCATCACAATTCCGGACTTCCAGCTCTATTACAAAGCTGTCATCATCAAGACAGTATGGTACTGGCACAAAAACAGACACATCGATCAATGGAACAGAATCGAGAGCCCAGAAATGGACCCTCAACTCTATGGTCAATTTATCTTTGACAAAGCAGGAAAGAATGTCCAATGGAAAAGAGACAGTCTCTTCAACTAATGGTGTTGGGAAAATTGGACAGCCACATGCAGAAGAATGAAACTGGACAATTTCCTTACACCACACACAAAAATAGACTCCAAATGGTTGAAAGACCTAAACGTGAGACAGGAGTCCATCAAAATCCTAAAGGAGAACACAGGTAGCAAACTTTTCGACCTTAGCCGCAGCAACTTCTTCCTAGAAACATCGCCAAAGGCACGGGAAGCCAGGGCAAAAATGAACTATTGGGATTTCATCAAGATAAAAAGCTTTTGCACAGCAAAAGAAACAGTCCACAAAACCAAAAGACAACCGACAGAATGGGAGAAAATATTTGCAAATGACATATCAGATAAAGGGCTAGTATCCAAAATCTATAAAGAACTTATCAAACTCAACACCCAAAGAACAAATAATCCAATCAAGAAATGGGCAAAAGACATGAACAGACATTTTTCCAAAGAAGACATCCAAATGGCCAACAGGCACATGAAAAAGTGCTCAACATCACTCGGCATCAGGGAAATCCAAATCAAAATCTCAATGAGATACCACCTCACACCCATCAGAATGGCTAAAATTAACAAGTCAGGGAACGACAGATGTTGGAGGGGATGTGGAGAAAGGGGAACCCTCCTACACTGTTGGTGGGAATGCAAGCTGGTGCAACCCCTCTGGAAAACAGTATGGAGGTTCCTCAAACAGTTGAAATTAGAGCTACCGTTCGATCCAGCAATTGCACTACTGGGTATTTACCACAAAGATACAAATGTAGGGACCCGAAGGGGTACGTGTACCCCAATGTTTATAGCAGCAATGTCCACCATAGCCAAACTGTGGAAAGAGCCAAGATGTCCATCGACAGATGAATGGATAAAGAAGATGTGGTATATATACACAATGGAATATTATGCAGCCATCAAAAGGAATGAGATCTTGCCATTTGCAACGACGTGGATGGAACTGGAGGGTGTTATGCTGAGTGAAATAAGTCAATCAGAGAAAGACATGTATCACATGACCTCACTGATATGAGGAATTCTTAATCTCAGGAAAGAAACTGAGCGTTACTGAAGTGGTTGGGGGTGGGAGGGATGGGGTGGCTGGGTGATAGACATTGGGGAGGGTATGTGCTATGGTGAGCGCTGTGAATTGTGCAAGACTGTTGAATCACAGTTCTGTACTTCTGAAACAAATAACGCAACATATTTTAAGAAAAAAGAAAAAGAAGAAGATAACAGGAGAGGAAGAAAAGGGGAGTATGTCAGAGGGGGAGACGAACCATGAGAGATGATGGACTCTGAAAAACAAACTGAGGGTTCTAGAGGGGAGGGGGGTAGGGGGATGGGTTAGCCTGGTGATGGGTATTGAGGAGGGCACGTTCTGCATGGAGCACTGGGTGTTATGAACAAACAATGAATCATGGAACACTGCACCAAAAACTAATGATGTAATATATGGTGATTAACATAACAATAAAAAATTTTAAAAAAAAAAGAATTTAGAAGACATAACAATAAAAATAATCTTGCTCAGACTGTTGAATCACAGATCTGTACCTCTGAAACAAATAATGCAATATATGTTAAGAAAAAAAAAGAAGAAGATAGCAGGAGGGGAAGAATGAAGGGGGGGAAATAGGACGGGGAGACGAACCATGAGAGACGATGGACTCTGAAAAACACACTGAGGGCTCTAGAGGGGTGGGGGGTGGGCGGATGGGTCAGCCTGGTGATGGGTATTAAAGAGGGCACGTTCTGCGTGGAGCACTGGGTGTTATGCACAAACAATGAATCATGGAACACTACATCAAAAACTAATGATGTAATGTATGGTGATTAACATAACAATAAAAAATTTAAAGAAAAACATAATAATAATCTTGCTCGCTAACATTTCTTAACCACCATTTCTTTGCAGCCCTTACTACCATTTTGACACCCAGTGTATATTCAGGAAAAGTGTCAGCGTACCTTTGTGAACTTTACCTATAATTACAAAACGTCTGTTTCAGCAGCCCCTGGTAACACTGTTATAAGCATTTTATGTATATGTACATATATGTAATTTATATATATACATGAATTAAGTGATTATACATAATCTCCCAATAGTCATCTATAATACATCTATGACTTATAAAGGCATTTTATACTACAGACTATTTGTATAGCCTAATTTAATTCATTCAACTGTACAAGGTAAAGGGAATATCAGGTTTTCACCAAAATTATGTTTTTAGTAGATGAAGTACAAGATCACCAAAGCCTAGAACATTTCCAAATCTGCAAGGATAATGGGGGGAAGTGCTAGAGAGAAGCTTTTCTCCAGACTGCATAAATATAGCATCCAAATCATAAAGAACCACACAAATACAAGAAGGCTTAGTGCTGCTTTCCTGTAGTTCCTATTCAGACAGTCCCTAGAGAAGCAGGTGTAAAGGAAATGCTTCTCCCTCATTCAGCACTGCTGCTCTTCTGTCCAAGCTCTGCAAGGTTCTCTAACCCACTCCTAGTGGTCCATGCCAGTCTCCACCAGAACACTGATGCCCTGTTTTAGAGCTTTCAAGATCTGATGATCAGTCGGGCTCTGCAACTGGTCAAAGCTCTGAGTTTTAGGTACGGTCCTCAATAGCTACAGCCGTGTAGCTCAGTCTGTGTGTCTTGGTCTTACCCATGGTGTCTTCTTTTATCTTTCAGTTCTAAAAGTAGTGCGTGTGTTTGATAATATTTATTATGTCTCTAATTTAGATACCAAGTTCCAAAAGAAGTAAAAATAAGTGAGTTGAGAAAATCTCAACTAGAGAAAAATCAGAAGACCTTTCCTCTTTCTGGCTTAGAGCCCAGCATTTTGCATAAATCACTAACCTTCTGAGAGTCATTTCCACAGACTTAAAAAAAGAAAAATAATGTCTGCCTATTTCATAGTATTGTTTCAAAAGAAGTAAAAAGTATAAAAGATTCAATCTGTTAATGTGTTAAAGACAAAATTCTAAGTCAATAGGATGCATACAAAAAGTGATCACATTAATCCGTTATTTAGGTTGGCAGATGATAGTAAAAAATATCACATCAGGTCTCAGGGACACACTTAGATTTCCTGTCATATTCAGCAACAGCTGTGTATGTGGTGAAGCCACCAAAACCCAACTGACAAGTACCATGGGCACATGGGATGCCCACTCATCTCCTCCATCCACAACAGTTTTGTGGTACCACATCTTTCCTCCCACCTTAAATAAAAGTATGTAGTACCCACCTCATTAGAGCTACAGTTAGTCATGAGGATTTGCCCATGAACTAGGAATGCATGTCTGTGTCTCCTTCCATTATGCAGTGGAAACAAGCATGGAGCATCACCCAGCATCCCGGAGTCCCCTCAATGAAATCAAATGAGCTGGAGATATCCATGGCAAGTTCTTCAGCAAAGGAACAGAAGTGTCTGTATCTGTTCTAAATCCCTCCCGACTCCCCCACTGGTCTATCACCACTGCCTACCCTGACAACTCACTTTCTCTATCGCTTTTAGCTTTTCAGACTTTAGAAGAATCTATCGGCAGTGTTTGTAAAATCTGGACCCTGACTAGGAATTTTCTGCCTTAATATCCATCACTTGCTGCTTCCAATCATAGTATCAGATCTAAAATTTATCCCAACTCCTTAATGGCTTTAAGCGCTAACACATCAATTAGTCCTGAACTCCTCGTGTCCGGCTCGTTCTGTCAGACCAACATTTCAGGCAGGAGAGTAAGTGGGAACCTGGCTTTGAATTCCGTGGTGAATGATGTAACAGCAAAGCTTGCAAAACAGCCTTAGAAGCCCTGAATCCACATCCCCTATCAAATGCCTATAAAGAACCCTAGATTATCCTCTGTCAAATTATTTATAGGTGACAAGAAATATTTCTAATTATATCCATTCACAGCCACAGTCAGTGAATATTGTGCAAAGAGATTGCCAGAAAAGGTTGTGCCAAGTAGGTTCCAGCAGGGACAGCTGAGGTGGTTGCTGTGCTTGCACAACGGTCTCTATAAAAGTGGAGCCCACATGCCTCTGGCCTGTCCTTCCTCAAAATTCCTCAAGGTATGTATACCTGATGAACACTTGGCTAGTTCTACATTCCTGCTGATAATGATCATTCAACTTAAGGGAGATGGCTCCTATTTCCCAAATTTTAATTTTTCTTTCCGTCATTCCTCAGGATGACATGGTACATGATATAGTTACTAGGATTTTGCGACTAACTGGGAAAAAGAAGAATCTGCATCCTCTCTTTTTTTTTTTTCTTTCAACAGTAATTGTCTGCTTCGGGCCCGCCACCTTCTTTATCTGGTAACACGACAGGTAAGAGTGATTTATTACTACACTCTAAAGGACAAAGGGATCTCTACTGCTAAGTCTTAAAAAACTATACCATCTTATTTCCTGGGCTAGTAATAGCAATAAGGTAATACAGGAGCAGCTGTTCTTTAAAAATGGCTTCTCATAAAATATTGACTTTTCAGACCATTTAACAACACAAAATTTAATGACTCGTCTCTTCCCCATGTTGTTAGCACTTCAGAAAGAATGCAGCAATTACAATCTAATATTCAGTGTGAACCGCTAAGTCCTATTTGACCAGTGAAGATGTATTACAGAGACTGTTTGGTAAAATCAACAATGTGTTGGTCGGGTAGGCAACATTTCCGGGTGGCAATCCAGGCTTTCCCCGGACTCTGGCTACCTGAGGGAAGCCAGGTGGCTTTCCGGATCTCACAGTGGAATCAGCACTGAACCTGGACTTGCAAGAACAGGATTTGTGTCCCAGCCCCACCACTTACACTTCTGTCACACTGCATGACCCTTCACCTTTCTGGGCCTTAGTTTTCTCATCGGTAAAATGAGGAGGCTGCGTTCTAGGTGATGGCTAAGGTAACTGCAGCTCTTGCATCTGTAATCTCAGATGGTGGCTTCCAAGTACTCCTCCATACGATCAAAACATTCAACGGACCTCCTCCCCAACTCCATATGTTGGGACTTGTACTTTTAGTATTCTGTTAAAAACACACATAATGATGAAAACCTGCTATACTTTTGATAAATTCCTAATTAGTTTATATTTAGTAAGAAGCTATAGTGACTTAGACTTGTTTGAGGATGTGGCTTGCTCAAACTTGAGGCAGGTGGATTCGGGAACCCCTGCAACAACCCTGAGGATCCTTGGGGGCTTGTGACCCACAGGTGGGGAAACCAATGATCTCAGACATGAGGTGGGAAGGGTGGCATCCTTTCTGTGTTTGGTGAATGCACTGTATTACAGTAATCTCTCCACAGTAGTGTGCTGTTAATGCAAAATGGCCTGTGTAAAAACAAGGAAACAAAAAATAACATTAACAGCGTAACATTTTTCCTCTGAAGAAAAGAACCTGAGGTTAAATATTCAGTATCTGTCCCCTGGAAGTATGTCTAAATTGCACTGTATCATCAAGAGGTTTTCATAGGTTGGGGCACCTGAGTGGCTCAGATGGTTAAGCGTCTGCCTTCGGCTCGGGTCGCGATCCCAGGGTCCTGGGATCGAGTCCCACATCGGGCTCCCTGCTCCGCGGGGAGCCTGCTTCTTTCTCCCTCTGCTTCTCTCTCTGTGTCTCTCATGAATAAATAAATAAAATCTTTAAAAAAAAAAAAAAGAGGTTTTCATAGGTTGACTAGATTGACTTTAGAGACAGAGTATGTGGCAAATTCCATATCTAACAGTCGAGAGGAAGTTTAATGCTGATGACAAAATACCAAGACTCCTTCCAAAAAGCCTGAAGTTGAGGCTGCTGTTCTCGCTGTTGTGACAACAGAGACACTGCTTTCCACAATCCAGCCTCCCTTCCCCTCCACAGAAGCCACCCTCTGTCACTAGTCACTCATCCTCTCCTTGCCATCAGAGAAATTCTCTGCCATCTCGTAATCATGTGTCAGTGGAAAAAATTTTAAAGTTCATTTTGGCTTGAAATTTTATACTGGCTATTGACTTCAGAAGAGAGATTTAGAGAATCGGTACTTTTTTTTTAAAGGGAGGAAGAAAGAGAGAGAGATCTGAAATAATAAGAATCAGATAAACAACCATTATCCTGAAATCCAACTTAAAACAAATTATAAACTAAAAATATACAAACACTATATGTTTTTCATTCAAATGTTTTTCTCCAAGAACCTTTTAAAGTTATCTTTCGTTTTGATAATACTACTTTCACACAATTTAAGAATAAATGAGACTTAATTTTGACTTAGGACAAATCATTTGTTGGATTTTCAACTTTTGTTGCATTTATTTTTTTCTTTATTATGTGATACCTAAATAATTTACTCCTAAGGTAGGAGTTTATTCATGCTTATTAAGTGTTTTTAATCTGGACTGTGTCCTGAATGAACAAAGGTACCTTTTCATCCATCCAATTTTAATAACCTTTGTATCCAATTTATCAATCTGATTTTAATAATTTGGGCCAGGAAAAAAATTTTTACTAAATATCTGAGTTTTTAAAATAGGTTCAGGTTCCATGAGAGACAATGGGACTCTGAAAAACAAACTGAGGGTTCTAGAGGGGAGGGGGGTGGGGGGATGGGTTAGCCTGGTGATGGGTATTAAGGAGGGCACGTTCTGCGTGGAGCACTGGGTGTTATGCACAAACAATGAATCATGGAACACTACATCACAAACTAATGATGTAATGTATGGTGATTAACATGACAATAAAAAAATTTTTTTAAATAAAATAAAATAAAATAGGTTCAGGTTGTAAAGCCATTGGAAACAGTTATTTTGCATTTCTTTGTATCACTGCAATGTCAAAAAAAAAAAAAAAGCGGGAAGGAGGAGCAGAAAAAGAAAACAAAGCGAAGCAAGTCAAAATAGAAAAGATTCTGAGCACACGTGGGGCATCCCAAACGCTACTGACTGCAACATAAACTCTTCCATATTCGTCTACAAAGGCTCACAGCACAGAGGATGGAACAGAGGCTTACAACATCACCAGAATTAAGCTCCCAGCATAAGGCTTTCAAAGCCATGATCCAATCTCTCAGCACCTTTGCGCAGGACACAGGCATGATCCCTACAGGTGGGGCTGAGGAAATGGGCCAGGCCCATGAGGCGCAGGAGTGTGAAACCAACAGGACAACGCCCACCCTCACTTTGGGTCGCTGTCCAGCTCTGTCTCTGTCCTCCAGGTACCCTGGTGCTCCGCTGCCACCGGTAACCCCCAGCCATGAGCTCCGACGCTGAGATGGCCGTTTTCGGGGAGGCTGCTCCGTACCTCCGGAAGTCTGAAAAGGAGCGCATTGAGGCCCAGAACAGGCCCTTTGATGCCAAGAATTCTGTCTTTGTGGTGGACGCTAAGGAATCCTATGTGAAAAGTACAGTGCAGAGCAGGGAAGGAGGGAAGGTGACAGTGAAGACCGATGCTGGGACTGTAAGTAACACAAAGTAGGGTAGGAATGCATAATTGATCCTTTTCTGCTACTTAGTTGATATGCAGTGGCTCCACCTTTTCTTAACAGACTGTCACAGTTAAGGAAGATCAAATCTTCTCCATGAACCCTCCCAAGTACGACAAGATCGAGGACATGGCCATGATGACCCACCTGCACGAGCCTGGAGTGCTGTACAACCTCAAAGAGCGTTACGCAGCCTGGATGATCTACGTGAGCGCCCCCTTTTTTCTTTTCACTTTTCACTAACTTAAGTCCACGAACTATGTTAGCCAAAACCAATCAAAGACTATTTTCCAATTTGCTTACTACGATTTTAAGACTAATCACTTGGTTAGTGTTGTGAATTCTGACGTAGTTGACACTGTGCATGTGACAAGCCATCTATTTAGTGCTGAATTTGTGGGCAAACGGAAGGAAGCATAGTGTGTAGGGCCCATGAGGGGGGAGGCAGCCAGGGAACGAGACCCTTGAATCTTAGGAGAACAGACACAGTACTTGGGTCCCTCTCGCTTGGCACATAAAGCAGTTATTGCCAAGACAGATTAATGATGTGACTGCAGACAGAGCAACCTTGTCATTTCCCACAGACCTACTCGGGCCTCTTCTGCGTCACTGTGAACCCCTACAAGTGGCTGCCGGTGTACAACCCCGAGGTGGTGGCCGCCTACCGAGGCAAGAAGCGCCAGGAGGCCCCGCCCCACATCTTCTCCATCTCCGACAATGCTTATCAGTTCATGCTGACGGGTGAGTGAATCCATAATTACCGTCTGTAGAGCCATTTATAAAGGACATGTATAGTGATAACATAGAAGACACAGAGGCAGTACTTGGAGAATTAAATGTTCAGCACAAACATAATAGTAATGGTAATAGCACAATAATAGTATTCTAATATGATTAGGAGTATAATCTAATAAAATTGGGGAAATATATTTAAAATAAAGGGGACCAGGGGTGCCTGGATGGCTCAGTCCACTGGGCATCTCTGACTCTTGGTTTTGGCTCAGATTGTGAACTCAGGGTCTTGGGATCAAGCCCGAGTCAGGCTCCACACTCAGTGTGGAGTCTTCTAGAGATTCTTTCCTCCCCCCCACTCCCTCCCCTACTGATCCTCCCACCTCCCCATGCATGCTCTTTCTCTAAAATAAATAAAATCTTTTTAAAAAAGAACAAAATGGACCAATTCAAAAGCATAGAGAATTTTGCTTTGATTTCTATGCTACAACGCAAACTAATGCTAATTCCAGATCAAAATTAACCAAATTTTGGAATGAACTATGCGTTTTAATTATAGCTAATATATCACCTCTCCTAAAAAGTACACCTTGAAAGCTCATAGTACACGTTATCCCAATTACTACACAAAACTTTGGATTGGACATTAATAACATGATTTTGAACTATGAACCAAGTGACTAAATGGAACATGGAACTAGTATTCACCTGACATTGATAAATTATTCCCAGGGTAGTACAGTGAAATAGTGCGTTCATTACATATTCTATCACACTAAAGGTAACAGGAGTGTAACACACTAATTAGCACATCTTTTGTTACTTATTTTAAAAAGAATATTGTGAAAAAAGCAAAGTTAACAATCGATACATTTGTGTGTGTGTGTGTGTGTGTGTGAATGGGGAGCTTTAAAAGACAATTTTGAGTTTACAAAACTTATGTGCTACATATATTTTTCAACATTATCTCTGATTTCTCTTTCACAGATCGTGAGAACCAGTCAATCCTGATTACGTATGTAGATTCCATGCCTTTCTCTCTGTGAATTTTGATCACTGTAGTGGTTAGATTCTGACTTTTTCCTCTGTGTGGACTCGACAGCGGAGAATCTGGTGCAGGGAAGACCGTGAACACCAAGCGTGTCATCCAGTACTTTGCAACAATTGCAATTACTGGAGAGAAGAAAAAAGAGGAACCTACTGCTGGCAAAATGCAGGTGGGTATGATATTCATCCCAGGATAGAAGAAATCCTAGGCTTTTAAAAATATGGCCAAGGTCCTTCAGAGCCATAGCAACCAATTACAAGTGATGCCAAAAAGAGCCAAAGCAACGAATTGCAATAACTCTTGGGTGGGCAGTGAGAATGAGATGTGTTGCCAGGTGCAATAGACAGAAGTTCTCACAACCATTTATTAGGAGGGAAAAAATGAGCCTGAGGCATACAGAACTCAAGGCCATTATACTAGAGTACCCCTTCTCCCCATTTGTCTTCCCTCTAATCACTTTGGAAAGCCCCGCTCACAAACTCCCTCTTTCTCAAATAAATCTTAAATTTAAAAAAAAAAAATGTGTTAAGAAAGAAACAAAGAAAGAGAAAGCCAGCGAGCCTTACCCAAAAGTTACAGAATCCTGGGAAGGAGGAAGGGAGCAGGGGAGGAAGTTGATGTAAAGTTATTTCAGGAGACTGCAACTCACCTTTTCTGGGGTCTCTCTTTTTTTTTTAAGATTTATTTATTTACAACATAACAATAAAAAATTTAAAAAAAAAAAAAATTATTTATTTACAGAGACACAACGAGAGCGCGAACTTACAAAGCAGGGGGAGTGGGAGTGGGAGAGGGAGAAGCCGGCCTCCCGCAGAACAGATCGAGCCCAATGCGGGGCTCGATCCCAGGACCCTAGGATCACAACCTGAGCCGAAGGCAGACTCTTAACAACTGAGCCACCCAGGCGCCCCCTCTCTTTATCTGTCTCATTCATTTCTCTTAAGGGGACCCTTGAAGATCAAATCATCAGCGCCAACCCCCTACTGGAGGCCTTTGGCAACGCCAAGACCGTGAGGAATGACAACTCCTCTCGCTTTGTAAGTCTCCTGGCCTTCCTTTCCTGAGGACCAGCGTGGACACTTCTGTGCATGTGGCATCAGTATCTTTCCCATCCGCTTGGTCCATAGCTAAAGAAAATATTTGTCTGCCTTTGAATATGTACAAAAAGTCTTCCTTTGCCTTTTTAAGGGTAAATTCATCAGGATCCATTTTGGTGCAACAGGCAAACTGGCTTCTGCAGATATTGAAACATGTAAGTTAATGAGTATTAGTGATTAAGAATATTTTTCTTTGGGGTAATATACTGAAAATCTTGTTATCTTTGTTGTGTGAACTTTTCAAATGCTTAATTTTCCATTGTGGCTTTTTTAAAGTGTGCTCAATCTGACTTTCTAGATCTGCTGGAGAAGTCCCGTGTTACTTTCCAGCTAAAGGCTGAAAGAAGCTACCACATATTTTATCAAATCATGTCCAACAAGAAACCAGAGCTTATTGGTAAGAAGTATCTGTGATTTTTTTCTAAGGAAAATAGAAAGGAAGAATAAAAGCCCTTTTTTTCTAAGCAGTCCCTCTAAATGTTTTTGATAACCAAAGTAATTGTCTATATTTGTTCTTTTTCATGTGTACAGAAATGCTTCTGATCACCACCAACCCATATGACTTTGCCTTTGTCAGTCAAGGTGAAATTACAGTGCCCAGCATTGATGACCAGGAAGAGCTGCTAGCCACAGATGTAAGTAACAGGTACAGAACAGGAAGAAGCAAATTCATTTTGCAGTATACAACACTCCCCTCTATAGAGTCAAAAGCATTAGCAGAAAGACAACAAATAGGCAATATTGCCTTTCAGGCTTCCTTACTCTTGGAATAAAATTATAGGATATTTCAATGCCTGCGTCCGCCTTATGTATCAGAAAGTTTAAAATGTCTGTAATAAATGTTAAGTCTTAGGCATTCCTTGGCTAGTTGGCTCTTTTTTGTTTTTTTCCTCATCGGTCCCTTGGGTCAATTTTTGTACTCCTATAGTGACGTTTCTCTTATTCTATGTCAGACCCTACATCCAATAACCTGTGAAAAGGACCCTACGATATTTTTAGGTTTTTTTATAACAGAACATGATGATTTCTACAGTTCCTCTGTAATCAGACATAAACACAAATTTTATTTCAAATGTCACTCTGGGGGCTAACAGTATTCCCCTCCCCCCTCTATGCAGCATTTAAAAGAAATGGATTCTCTAACCTCAAAAATTCTTTTTGGCCTCCATGAGCCTTTACTTTTATTTTTGGAACTACAGATTCTTTCTCTCTCTTCTTTTTTTTTTTTAAGGATCATTACTCTTTGGCTTATTTTCTTTATACATATACTTTATACATATTTCATGTTTTCTTTTGCATTTCTGAATAGTCAACATTCTTTGATTATTCTTAACTTTAATACCAGTGGGAATATCCCAACATTCCCAAGACAGGATTAGGAGTTGCTTACAAAAACACTTCTTCTCTTAAAATATTATTTTCAAAAAGTCTATAAACTATTTGTGTGCCTTCATCTCATAAATATCAGCTTTTACCAGCTTTACCTCATTATTATTCATATGTCCAAAAGGGTTAGGGAGTTGACAAATAACCTCGTGTTGGAAGTTTAAAAAAAAGCATCGCAGTCTTGTTCTAAGACTTTATTAATGTCTAGGCATTTTAAATAGGTTGAGTCAGTGAGCTGGAACTGGGGGTAAATAATCTGGAGAAAGAGTTACATAAGCAAACTCCCCCTCCTTGTCTGATGCCTGCCTCCACTGCATGAGCCTTTGCAAAGCCTAGAATGGTGACCAAACTAAGAAGGTGACCAAAATCCAATAGAGAAAAAAGACACAACAATATTTCAATAAAAGGAGACGTTCTTTTCACAAATGTCTCTTCCCTGCATGAGTAACGATCAGGTGAAGTTCACTGCCAGGCATCTCATGGCCAGCTGAGCTGTGACCTGATAGCAGAGAGGGAAAACCTCAAGGGCCGCTGCTCTTCCCCTCTTCCCAACTGCGTTCGTCACATCCGGGGAGTCAGGCTAGGAGTCGGCTAGGACAACATACGAGGAAAAGGAGTGAACAGATTTGTGAAGCAAAGGAAACCCATGAGAAAGAAACCTGTGGAGCAAGGCCCGGCTAATGTGGAGAAATAGGAAGAGTGTTGTCCTTGGCATCCAAAGCCAAGGCTCCGAGTCTTGGCTCGGTGAGTGTGGACAGGACACATAAGATCTTCACTGCCCACATGACTCAGTGGGAAACTGGTGCACACCTACTAATGCTGCTTTGTGGAATAAAGTGCTGGAGAATAGGACTGCCTCCTGAAAACAGCAAAGTGCTAGCCAAGACATCCTAAGAAGGAGGGGAGGCAGGCCCCAGTGTCCTGAGGGTAACTGCCATGGTGGTAACTGGGAGATGATTTAAATTCAACTCTTTCCACAGAGTGCTGTGGACATTCTGGGTTTCAGCACTGATGAAAAGGCGGCCATCTACAAGCTCACGGGGGCTGTGATGCATTACGGGAACATGAAGTTCAAGCAGAAGCAGAGGGAGGAGCAGGCTGAGCCGGACGGCACCGAAGGTACCACTCCCTGCTCACATCTTTCAGCTGACAGAGCTGATACCATTAGGTCCTCAAGGGCAGGGGCCAAGTTTACACTTTCTTGACCTATCTGATGACCGGGAAAGTATTAGAGGGCAGAAATGACACACATGCTGCATGTTTTACGTGACTGAGAAGATTTGTGGAGGTGTGATTTCTGCCTATTCCAATTTTCACTGACTTACTGTAAGCTAGTATTTACGATCTGATTAAGACCTTTTTTATTCCAGTCAATAATTTACATGTCCACAAGCACCGTTAAAAAAAAAAAAAATCAGAATTTTCCTATCACTCCTCCTCTAGGTCAGAATTTTTCAAATTATTTTTATCTGTGGTCTACTTTAGCTATATTTTAAGTATCACACAGTGCATCAATTTCCTACATTCCAAATTATCCTCTCAAAAAAAAATGACTAAAATTAGTGTGACAAATGGTTTTGTCACATTTGCACATATTCAAGCAAAACTTTTTTTTTGTCATTACCCTTCACACCTTAAATTGTATAAGCTGTGGTCAGCTTATACAGCTGTTCTCACCTCGTTCGTGCAGTTGCTGACAAGGCGGCCTATCTCCAGAGCCTGAACTCTGCTGACCTGCTCAAAGCCCTCTGCTACCCCAGGGTCAAGGTTGGCAACGAGTACGTCACCAAAGGCCAGACTGTGCAGCAGGTAAGCATGACTTAACCCCCATGATTTGTTTGAGCCACAGGAGACCCCAGGCTCCATCACTGTGTTTAATTCGAAAAACCAAACTACCACTGTTCTTGAAGGTGTACAATTCGGTGGGTGCTCTGGCCAAGTCCATCTACGAGAAGATGTTCCTGTGGATGGTCACCCGCATCAACCAGCAGCTGGACACCAAGCAGCCCAGACAGTACTTCATCGGGGTCTTGGACATTGCCGGCTTTGAGATCTTTGATGTGAGTAGTGAACTGACAGAAAATAAGCAAACGCAAATCCCCAGTCATTTGATCCATCTTGTTAGAGCATTCAAAATTATCTTTACAAAAAGTACGAAACGGAATTTGTAGGAATGAAGGGTCTCTGAGGAGATGTGAAACAAGTAAATTAGTATAAAGAGGAAAAGAGAGAGCATTTTATTCTTTCAAGTCTCGAAGTCTCAGTGAATGGTCTGTGAAAGGTTAATAAATATTCAACATCTATCGTGGATCCAAACAGGTAGAGAAATGCTTTCTCAAATTACGCTAAGGGAATATTTAAAAGATGTCCTTATTTAATAGCATTCGGCCTAATGATTTCATACAAAAAGCATAGTATTTGAGGAGTCTAAAGGTGAATACCTTTTAGAATCACATCATATAGTAAGAAAACAATCTGAACATTTGTAATTTAATAAACCAAAATACCTTAAATGCAGAAGACATACTTAAGTCATGAGTAACTCCCTATATTTATCTTTTTCTATAGTTCAACAGCCTGGAACAGCTGTGCATCAACTTCACCAACGAGAAGCTGCAACAGTTCTTCAACCACCACATGTTCGTGCTGGAGCAGGAGGAGTACAAGAAGGAGGGCATCGAGTGGGAGTTCATCGACTTTGGCATGGACCTGGCTGCCTGCATCGAGCTCATCGAGAAGGTCTGTATGACTTTTTAAGCCTTCAGGACATGAAAAACAAACTGTCTGCCTCGTTATGCTTAACTGCAATCCCAATTCTCAAAAAACAAGCAGTGGTGTTTGATGACAGGCCCGTGTACTCTGATCAGTTGTCTGGTGTGTCACAGGTGACCTGTTGTTACTCATGAATAGTTTTTCATAGAAAAATGACTGCAATGCATACAACCATGTACACAGACACAAGTTTGCACGTTTCTCCCTCTTATAACTTCACTCTCCCTCACGTGCACGGGAGTAAGGAATGAAATTGCCGCTAGTCCTCTGAGTACTGTCACTGGTCCTGGTGATTCCATGATGGTGTGTGGTGTACGGATCATCCTTCGTGGGTATCAAGGCAGAATGTGTCAAGACGTCTTCCAGGTTGGAAGGGTAGCTCTTCAGTTGTTGCAGGCATTAAGACTCTGATAACTACTGAATAAACACCAAACCTCTCTACAGTCATCCCTGGAAAATGAACCCTGAATTCTCCTTTATCAAGGAAGTGGGGCAATAATTCTATTAGTGTTGAATATGTTAAAACTCATCAAGCAATCATTAAACACTTACAAATGTAATATTGGGAACTCGTCGTTTACCTATGGATACCAATGAAGTATATGGTTATATGTGAACACTACCCTAAGCAGTGGGAAAGGAAAAGCAAACACAACTGCCTTCTATGAACACTTCAGACATTCATGCCAAAATTCTATAAAAATATGAAAGATGAGAGTGTCACATCAGACTAGGTCTACCCAATTTGAGGAAAACAATTTTAATTTGGTGATATATACTATCTCTGCTATTCATGAAAACGACATGGTACTCAGTTCCAGGAACATTGAAATAGTTTTGGGAGACAATTTGTGATGAAGCAAAATCCTCAACCTTGGATTTTCTATCAGTCTTTCCTATCAAACTTGCCACTGAAAGGAGTCAATCTGCTTACAAAGCAAAACCAAATTATGATCACTTAACTCCACCGTGGGGGGAACAGAGCTCAGAGTACAAAGAGCTCTAATGATACAACATGAGACGCTCTTTCCTCCTGGGAATGGATAATTTTTAATCATTATCCGTAATTTTTCTCCTCTTCGTACTTTTGTCATGTCTAGATTTGAGGTGAGGAAGTTACATTGTCAGGAGGGAAGAAAGTATTTAGATCTATACATTTACAGGATAAAGAATTCAGCTTTGAAATGGTAGTTTTGGAATTTAATTTTATACTCTGAACATAAAGTTTGCCAAATGACACAGATGGGCTTTTTTTTTTTTAACCGAGTCTTTCTAGCAAACATATTTCCCATATGTCCATGGTACATGACTCTTTCACATTTCAGTAGCAGAGAAGAGGCAATAAAGTAGGATTGTGCTTATTTAATTTCTTATCATCCCTTCTTCTGGAACATTTTCAGGTTTCCACCAAGTACATAAACTATTGGAGCATATTTTTCTGAGGAACTCATTATTATCATCCCTTTTTTCCTACTCTCAGCCCATGGGCATCTTCTCTATCCTGGAAGAGGAGTGCATGTTCCCCAAGGCCACAGACACCTCCTTCAAGAACAAGCTCTATGAGCAGCACCTTGGGAAATCCAACAACTTCCAGAAGCCCAAGCCTGCCAAAGGCAAGGCCGAGGCGCACTTCTCTCTGGTCCACTACGCCGGCACCGTGGACTACAACATCGCCGGCTGGCTGGACAAGAACAAGGACCCCCTGAATGAGACCGTGGTTGGGCTCTATCAGAAGTCTGCAATGAAGACTCTGGCTCTCCTCTTTGCTGGGGGACAAACTGCTGAAGCAGGTCATTCTTAATATCACTAGTATGTTCACAGAGTGAACATACTAACCAATATAGATAATGAAAGGAAGCGTATTTAATTAGTGTGCTACGGTCTTATGATCATAAGTTTTCAGAGCTAAAATTGACACATGGATGCTTTTGTCCATGGCCTCATTTCACCAATGAGGAAACACAGACTCAGAGGTTAAGTCACTTGCTCAAGATCATACAACTCATTTCTACTATTTTAATAGTATTGGTTCCTTCGAGGATCCAACTAAGCTGGAGATGAGGAAATCCTTTTTCAAGGCACTAGTGTTTGAGGAATTGAAATTCTGTTCTCCTAAGTCCCCTAAGACCAGATGCACACCTAACAGTATAGAAGCACAAGCGAATAGGAAGTAGGACTTCCCTGCAGGTTAGTAGAGGCTCATGCACCTGGTAGCAAGCATGCAACTTTGCCTGTTCTCTGGGACCTGTGTGCCCTAGGAGGGCAGGACTACTCTGTCTCTGGGCACTCCCTTCAGGGGACACACTTTGCTGATCTGGAGGAGAGGAGTCCCATCCCTTCCCCACACCTACTCTTTTCATCCACAGTTCTTTTACTGTTGTTGTTTTCCTGAATACCTATGTGAGCCAATGCTTCTATTTTCCTAATCTATAGTCAGCAGAAAGATACAGAAAGAAAAACAGGAATGATACAAGTGAACAAGTGCAAATTTAAATTTCAGAAGGAATTTTGGCAGTCTTGTACCTATGGCTAGTACTTTCAAAGCTGTTGCAAATAGTTTTAATTTTTCTATTTTATTTTTCAGAAAGTGGTGGTGGGAAAAAAGGTGCCAAGAAGAAGGGTTCTTCTTTCCAGACAGTGTCAGCCCTTTTCAGGGTAAGTATATTCTTGAATGCCGAAAGACTACTTCTGTAACAAAATTAAATTATCGTAACTTTAAAAAACTTTTTAAAAGAAATCTATGGTGAAACCGAAAAAAAAAAAAAAAGCCCTGTTGTCAAAGGAAAATGAAAAACGTGTTAGGAAAAATTTAACAAAAAGAAAACCCATAATGTGGGTTCAAACTTTACAATAAGTGAACCAGTTACCCTTAAAACTCCAAATCTAAAAGATCTAGAGTGGAACACATTTCACATGAAATCAAACCTTCTCTTAAAAGTAACCACTGTAGTCACTTACATTTACTTTTTCGTGAAATGGGGCACATTCACTCCAGATCATTGACAGGGACTCTCATGCAACAAAGAATGACTTCAAAACGTTTCATATGGTTTACAGGAGAATTTAAATAAGCTGATGACCAACTTGAGAAGCACTCACCCCCACTTTGTACGCTGTCTCATTCCCAATGAAACTAAAACTCCTGGTAAGACATTTATGATACCCAAGTAAGACTCCAGTTGACTTCTCATTAGACTATTATATAGAAAACACTTTTTTTTTTTTTTTTTTTTTTTAGGGGCCATGGAGCATGAACTTGTCCTGCACCAGCTGCGGTGTAACGGTGTGCTGGAAGGGATCCGCATCTGCAGGAAGGGGTTCCCAAGCAGGATCCTCTATGCAGACTTCAAACAGAGGTTTGTGTCTCATTATTCCTCCCTTTCAATGTGCTAGCCTAGAGCAGTATCCCCGCACAATTCAAACATCTTTTAACTTTTTCTTGAAAACTGAAATGCAATTATTTGAAAGGTGATCATAAAAGATCTGTACCTCTGAAACAAATAATACATTATATGTTAAAAAAATAAAGAAGAAGAAGATAGCAGGAGGGGAAGAATGAAGGGGGGGAGATCAGAGGGGGAGACGAACCATGAGAGAGACGATGGACTCTGAGAAACAAACTGAGGGTTCTAGAGGGGAGGGGGTGGGGGATGGGTTAGCCTGGTGATGGGTATTAAAGAGGGCACGTTCTGCGTGGGGCACTGGGTGTTATATGCAAACAATGAATCATGGAACCCTACATCAAAAACTAATGATGTAATGTATGGTGATTAACATAACAATAAAAAAATTTTAATTAAAAAAAACAAAGAACGGAGGCTTGTTTTATATTATCATAAGTTTTTAAACATATTTTCCCAAGGTTCACCTAAAGCACTGCTGGATTATTTTAATGGAATTTTTTTTTCTCCAAAACTCAGTCTATCATTTTTTTCAATGATAGCTACTAACAGTTCTACTAAGAAGGAAAACCATGCTTTTATATTCTTTGTATTCTGATAGATACAAGGTTCTAAATGCGAGTGCTATCCCAGAGGGTCAGTTCATTGACAGTAAGAAGGCTTCTGAGAAACTTCTAGGGTCTATTGACATCGACCACACCCAGTACAAATTCGGTCACACCAAGGTACCCTCAACCTAAATCTCTATAATAATTTCATCTCCTTTGGACTTTCTCATGAGTGAAAATAACATATTTAGCTTGTTCTTTGGCAAGGTTTTCTTTAAAGCTGGGCTGTTGGGAACTCTAGAGGAGATGCGAGATGAAAAGCTGGCTCAACTCATCACACGCACCCAAGCTGTGTGCAGAGGGTACCTGATGAGGGTGGAATTCAAGAAGATGATGGAGAGGAGGTGAGGGGCTGAGTCCAAGTCGCTGTTCTCTGCACTTTCATGGCTGAATCTGGTACAGTCATTACTTCTTTTGAGTGATGGCCACTGTCCACATGGTTCCTTATTTGCGTCTTTATTCTTTCCTACAGAGAGTCCATCTTCTGCATCCAGTACAACGTCCGCGCCTTCATGAACGTCAAGCACTGGCCCTGGATGAAGCTGTACTTCAAGATCAAGCCTCTCCTCAAGAGCGCAGAGACTGAGAAGGAGATGGCCACCATGAAGGAAGAGTTTGAGAAGACCAAGGAAGAGCTGGCTAAGTCAGAGGCAAAAAGGAAAGAGCTTGAAGAGAAGATGGTAGCTCTGATGCAAGAGAAAAATGACCTGCAACTCCAAGTTCAGTCTGTGAGTGTCATCCACTGCACAGCTCAGCCACTTCTTATCTCCCAGACACTGTGGGAGTGGATATGAAAAAGTTTTAACTTAAGGTTTTTGAATGAATGGTTTCCACTAAAACATGTGCTGTAATTGTTTGTCGTTCAAAAATACTAAGACTCAGACCTAAAAAAGCAATAGATGCGAAGTCACCAATTATGCTGTGTATGTTCATGTGCACATTCATATGCGGTATGGTCATCAGTGAGCAGAGTCATGAAGATGTCCATGGACATTTTCCTTCCTTTATAGACCCTTCTCTTAGATGAGACTGTCCTTTCCTTAGTGAGTATTTGTGTACATAAACAGAAGTTATGTTGTTCTTACCAGGTCAGAGAAAAGGCTAAATTAACCAATCCCCTCGAATGTGAGGAAATGGAGTCCTAGAATTAATAAGTGATTTTTCCAAAGTAGCACAGAGGCAGATTTTGCCAAAAGGCTCGTTTCCCTGATCTGACCTTCCACACAGGGACAGCTAGAGGAAATATGTTCGTATAATCAGTACATTAAAATTACTAAATATTTGTCCAGTAGACTGTTAAAAGTTGGCATATGTGTTGACCAAACTGGTTGAGTTATTGAAGTATCCACCTTTTAGTAAATTACAGTGTGTTTGCAGATATAGCTTAGAAAATTAAACTGTTTCATTTCTTCCCTTAGGAAGCAGATGGCTTGGCTGATGCAGAGGAAAGGTGTGACCAGCTGATCAAAACCAAAATCCAGCTGGAGGCCAAGATCAAGGAGGTGACCGAGAGAGCAGAGGATGAGGAGGAGATCAACGCCGAGCTGACGGCCAAGAAGAGGAAACTGGAGGACGAGTGTTCAGAGCTCAAGAAAGACATTGACGACCTTGAGCTGACCCTGGCCAAGGTTGAAAAGGAGAAGCATGCCACAGAGAACAAGGTACAATCATGATCCATTTTAGAGTGTTTACAAGTGGCTAGATTGTTACTGAAGTATTTTAATTAAAAGTTTAATCCTAAAGTTACTGAATATGAAAGGAAAATACTGTCATATTTATGTCATCTCTTTAGTCGTCACTATTTCTATTTACCTTGACCTTTCTCCCCCATACTTTTCAGTGAAGTGGGCCTGGCTTAGCTTCTTATCTCCATTTTCCATCTCAGGTCGACACTGTCCTAAGCTTGTTTTCCATCAAGACGACAGATATCATTAACATTTCTATAATCTGTTCAAATCTAAGGTCAAAAACCTTACAGAAGAGATGGCAGGCCTGGACGAAATCATCGCAAAGCTAACTAAGGAGAAGAAGGCCCTCCAAGAGGCCCACCAGCTGACCCTGGATGACCTGCAGGCAGAAGAAGATAAAGTCAACACCCTGACCAAAGCTAAAACCAAGCTAGAGCAGCAAGTGGATGACGTAAGTGTGAAAAACACAGTATTTCCTCTCCATATAAAATAGTTATGACATGCAACTATCAGTAATGCCCAGAAGTCTCTCACTGTGGCTTTGCAAATAATAATTAAAATTCCCATACTATTTGGTGTATTTTTAAAAATTCTCCTGTGTATCTTTGATGGCTAGTAACATATGGCTCAGTGCCTTAGGACTGAAATAAATAAAATCCACTATATATTTAGCTTGAAGGATCTCTGGAACAAGAAAAGAAACTCCGCATGGAGCTAGAAAGAGCCAAGAGGAAACTAGAGGGAGACCTAAAGTTAGCCCAAGAATCCACGATGGATATAGAAAATGACAAGCAGCAACTTGATGAGAAATTCAAAAAGTGAGTAACCTGCTCGTTACCTGTCAATTCAAGTGAAATAGATGTTTTAAAGCTCTCTAAAATATTACTTCAGAGCACACAGGAAAAAAAAATGGTATCTTTGACTTTTTTATTTAATGAAAATGCTACCTTACTGACTTGTAAGAACAGGTACTACTCACGTCCTCAACACAGCAATATAAAGACATTCCACCATACATGGGAAAGAAAACTGGTAAGAGAATTGATTGAGAGCTTATGTGTTGCTCCTCTAACAGGAAAGAGTTTGAAATAAGCAATCTGCAAAGCAAGATTGAAGATGAGCAGGCCCTCGCAATGCAGCTACAGAAAAAGATCAAGGAGTTACAGGTGAGTCGAACCCCCCACCTCTTCTGCACATTCCAGGAATCAAATCTGCCATGAGTTGGCATTCATGTTGATGTGTCACCCCCAGGCCCGCATCGAGGAGCTGGAGGAGGAAATCGAGGCAGAGCGGGCCTCCCGGGCCAAAGCAGAGAAGCAGCGCTCTGACCTCTCCCGGGAACTGGAGGAGATCAGCGAGCGCCTGGAAGAAGCCGGCGGGGCCACCTCCGCCCAGATCGAGATGAACAAGAAGCGCGAGGCCGAGTTCCAGAAAATGCGCAGGGACCTGGAGGAGGCCACCCTGCAGCACGAAGCCACGGCGGCCACCCTGAGGAAGAAGCACGCGGACAGCGTGGCCGAGCTCGGGGAGCAGATAGACAACCTGCAGAGGGTCAAGCAGAAGCTGGAGAAGGAGAAGAGCGAACTGAAGATGGAGATCGATGACCTCGCCAGTAACATGGAGACTGTCTCCAAAGCCAAGGTTTTTGTGAACTTGTCCCCTTTTCATTTGCAACAATTCAAAATTATAGAGTTTATACATGAATATATCTAATCTAACTGTACAAACTTTAAATGTTATTTTATTTTTTTAATTTAAATTCTATTAACATACAATGTATTATTAGTTTCAGAGACAGGTCAATGATTTATCAGTTGCATATAACACCCAGTGCTCATTACATCACGTGCCCTCTTTAATGCCCGTCACCCAGTTACCCCAACCCTCCACCCCCCTCCCCTCCAGCAACCCTTAGTTTGTTTCCTATGATTAAGACTCTTGTGGTTTGTCTCCCTCTCTGGTTTCGTCTTGTTTTATTTTTCCCTCCCTACCCTCATGATCCTCTGTTTTGTTTCTTAAATTCCACATAGGAGTAAGATCATATGGTAATTGTCTTTCTCTGATTGACTTATTTTTCTTGGCATAATACCCTCTAGTTCCATCCACGTCATTACAAATGGCAAGATTTCATTTTTTTGATGGTTGAGTAGTATTCCATTGTGTGTGTGCATGTATACACAGCACATCTTTATCCATTCATCTATCAATGGACATCTGGGCTCTTTCCATAGTTTGACTATTGTGGATACTGCTGCTATGTTATCTCACTTTAAAATTATTCCTCTTATGCCTATTAGACATCACTATATTGAAATGAATCATTCAGTCTTCCTACCTAACTTGTAGAAATCATGTTAACTTTTATCCCCATGACTATGAAAGAATGCAGTTTCAGAAAAAAAATTATCTAAAAACCATACTCCACATGATGCAGAATTTAAATGATGTTCATGTTTTCCAAAGACAATAATCCAGTTTTCATAACTATTTATTTATTCATGTAGCCCAAATTATGTGCCTCTATATCCAGGGCACTGTGGTGGGCTTTGGAGTGGCTAGAAAAGTAAATACAGCTCAGCTCCTTTCCACAAGTAGTCATCTCCAAATGCAGACTTACAAATAAAAATGTACCATCTTTTCCCGTTTTCTACTTCCCACCACAGGGAAACCTCGAGAAAACATGCCGCACCCTGGAGGACCAGCTTAGTGAAGTGAAAACGAAGGAAGAGGAACAGCAACGCCTCATCAATGAGTTGTCAGCCCAGAAGGCTCGTTTACACACAGAATCAGGTCAGTGGGCACACACAGCCAGCATGCAGAGAGCCAAAGAACGAAAGGCAAGCCTCCACTTGTGAACACCTCCTAACACCCATCATTTCTTAAGCCGCGCACGCTCATTTATCATTCGTCATTCCTTCTTCTTTTTATTGAGAGATGGTAAAAAGGATGATTATAAGCTATAACTGGAAGAAAATTAAGCTTCCTGGGCTGAGGAAATTTTTTGCTACCTCAGCATTACTCGAAAGAAAGAAAGACAGACCTTAAAATATCAAAGAAAGCTCACATTTTTTTAATTAATTTATTTGACACAGAGACAGAGAGAGCAAGAGCAGGAACACAAGCAGGGGTAGAGGGGAAGGGAGAAGCAGGCTCCCCGCTGAGCAGGGAGCCCGATGGGGGACTCGATCCCAGGATCATGACCCGAGCTGAGGACAGATGCTTAACAACCGAGCCACCCAGGTGCCCCAAAGCTCACATTTTTGAAAAAGCAAGAAATAACCTTCTCAACCACATCAAAGTTTTTGAGCTATTCTTTTCATCATGGAGTAAGAAGAGTTCTAATGTTATCATATTTTTTAAATTAGTCTTCCATCTAGATGACAGAACTAAATCATTCACATTGTCTTTCACAGGTGAATTTTCACGACAGCTAGATGAGAAAGAAGCTCTGGTGTCTCAGCTATCACGAGGCAAACAAGCATTTACACAACAGATTGAGGAATTAAAGAGGCAGCTGGAAGAGGAGTCTAAGGTGAGAATTCTCTGAGACTTTCAATCACTTGAACTTTGTAGCGTGACACACTACTGAACTTCACTTACAGAATATCAATGACCAGAACATAAATGTACAATGCACACTTTTTGGTTGGTCCAGGCCAAGAACGCCCTGGCCCACGCCCTGCAGTCCTCCCGCCACGACTGTGACCTGCTGCGGGAACAGTATGAGGAGGAGCAGGAATCCAAGGCCGAGATGCAGAGGGCGCTGTCCAAGGCCAACAGCGAGGTGGCCCAGTGGAGGACCAAATACGAGACGGACGCCATCCAGCGCACGGAGGAGCTGGAGGAGGCCAAGTATGGGCTCTTAATGATAGAGGCAGAAAGAAAAGTTTAAAGGCAGTGAAGGAAAAATAATAAAAAAATAATAATATTTCAGGCATGAAGATAGGAGGAATATTTCAGCCTATCTGATTATACAGTGGTGGAAACCACCATCTTCTCCTTACAGACCAGTCATGTCCACTGAAGAATGGGCCGAGACCACAGCTCTCCCTACATTTTGGTCTATTACAAAAATACCTTAAATTTCTTTCCACCAAAATGAATTAAAATTATCAGCATACCCTTTATGAATTAAGTAGAATTAATTTCCTTCAATATAAGGAAAAATGGAGACAGTGGTCTATTATGAATATTATAATTAACAATAATCAGTTTATCCCTACCTAGAGGTTCAAAATAAGACTATCATACTCTGTCATTTAACTAAGAACCAGTATCAATAAACTGATTCACTAATTACACACACTTTTATGGAATAAAACTCATGGGAGTGACACATGGAAGGGAAATAATCATTATGTTCCCAGTGAAGGAAGCTTCTCTAAATTGCATTTATCTCAGTAGTTGCTAGAATTAAACAGAATGAGGAGGTTTGGCGAGCATTTGCAGAGGGAACACTCCAGTTAAGTGTGAGCTGGTGAAGGAAGCAGTAAGACTTTGGAGGGTATTTGGGAAATATAATTCTGGAATAACATTTGCTGTCTGGGGCATCAGACCCAGAAAGTTAGTGATTAATCATAATCATATGACCTTGTACGCATCACTTTGGGCCACAGTTTCATTTATGAAGAGGACCATGTTAAAAAATGCTTAATGACGCTATCCAGGGCTGGCATGCTTGATGATACGCCTCCGGTTCACGGCTGTCACATCCTCACGTTGCTCCCTCAGGTGATGCGGGGAGGGCTGTGGTCTTGGCCCGTTCTTCAGTGGACATGACTGTCTGTAAGGAGAAGATGGTGGTTTCCACCACTGTATAATCAGATAGGCTCATTCTCTCTCTCTCATAATGCATACACCACCACCACCATGCATACAAAAAGGCCTCATGAATATGTTTAACAACCCCTCACATAAAGATAAGAATTCACTAGGGAAAACTAAAGACACAAAATGGGTACTGATAAGACATTTTTAGAAAACCTAAACAATTTGTGGACAGAGAAGCAAAGAATCTTGGGGAAAATATGCTTTCCTAGTCAGCAGCTTTATAAAGTTCACTGTCGTAGCTCTGAATCTGCTCTTGGTCACTCGCACTGACCAACATTTCAGGAAGAAGCTGGCCCAGCGTCTGCAGGATGCTGAGGAACATGTGGAGGCCGTGAATTCCAAATGTGCTTCCCTCGAAAAGACGAAGCAGAGGCTCCAGAATGAGGTAGAGGACCTCATGCTGGACGTGGAGAGATCTAATGCCGCCTGCGCCGCCCTGGACAAGAAGCAGAGGAACTTTGACAAGGTGGCCCACAGTGACCGGCTTCCTGGGGGAAAGTGGCCTGATTCTTGATCACAGAGGCTTAGTTCTGATGTACTTCCAGGTCCTGGCAGAGGGGAAACAGAAGCATGAGGAAACTCAGGCTGAACTTGAGGCCTCCCAGAAGGAGGCCCGTGCACTCAGCACTGAGCTGTTCAAGGTCAAGAACGCCTATGAGGAATCCCTGGATCACCTTGAAACCCTGAAGCGAGAGAACAAGAACTTACAGCGTGAGTCTTTGTAACCATTCTACTTCAAAAGTGGTGGGGAGACATCTTTTCAAGTTTTCATTTTTCTCAACTGAATGTGGTATTTTATTATTAACCTATAGAGGAGATTTCAGACCTGACGGAGCAGATTGCAGAGGGGGGAAAGCATATCCATGAATTGGAGAAAGTGAAGAAACAGGTAGATCAAGAGAAGAGTGAACTGCAGGCTGCTCTGGAGGAAGCAGAGGTACATGTTCCATTTGCCCACTTAGGCATTATAAACAAACTGAAAAATTAATACCGACTGAGAGCAGCTATCATGTTGCAAAGCTACCGGGGATAACTCCTGTAATTCAGTGAGAAATACTGCATTGTTCCTTGGCAATGCAGAATGAAGAGGCTAAATTAAGATGTATGGAAGTTTGTGGTTTTCTGAATGCCTTCTTCAAGAAAGCATCATATTACATTGGGGAGGGTATGTGCTACGGTGAGCGCTGTGAATTGTGCAAGACTGTTGAATCACAGATCTGTACCTCTGAAACAAATAACGCAACATATTTTAAGAAAAAAGAAAAAGAAGAAGATAACAGGAGAGGAAAAATGAAGGGGAGTAAGTCAGAGGGGGAGACGAACCATGAGAGATGATGGACTCTGAAAAACAAACTGAGGGTTCTAGAGGGGAGGGGGGTGGGGGGATGGGTTAGCCTGGTGATGGGCATTAAAGAGGGCACGTTCTGCACGGAGCACTGGGTGTTATGCACAAACAATGAATGAATCATGGAACACTGCATCAAAAACTAATGACATAATATATGGTGATTAACATAACAATAAAAATTTAAAAAAAAGAAATTGGGAAGAAAAAAAAAAAGAAAGCATCATATTGTGCAAAACAAACAACAAGCTCTCTAGGTAACAACCAGGTAAACACCATCAGAAAGACGTGACTGCGGACTGTTCCCCTATCCCAGGATTATGGGTTCCACTTGCCTTTCCGGCTCCCAGAGGCTGCTCCAAAGACATAGCCTTGAGACAGTGGTTTGGTGTTAAGAATACCTACATGGTATATGTGACTAAATCTACCTAGCGTCTCTTTGTAAACTTTTAAAATTTGGTGGGCAGATGTGGGGATCCATTCATCCTCCTGCCACCCAAAACTAGCCTCTCATGTAAGTTCCCTTTGCTATTATTAAGCTGCCACCACCAAGCTGGAGTGGCCTGCCTCTTCCTTTGGTCTTCTCCCTGCTCCAAGTACATGGGCCAGTTTCAGATTACACCAGGGAAGAGCCCGAGAGGATCAAAAAGCCAAGAGTAACCTAAGTGTTGCTTTTTAAAAAGGGATCTCTTGAGCACGAAGAAGGCAAAATCCTTCGCATCCAGCTTGAGTTAAACCAGGTGAAATCTGAGATTGACCGGAAAATTGCTGAAAAAGATGAAGAAATCGATCAGCTAAAGAGAAACCACATCAGAGTGGTGGAGTCAATGCAGAGCACCCTGGATGCTGAGATCAGGAGCAGGAATGATGCCCTAAGGATCAAGAAGAAAATGGAGGGAGACCTCAATGAGATGGAAATCCAGCTGAACCACGCCAACCGCCAGGCTGCAGAGGCAATAAGGAATCTTAGAAACACACAAGGAATACTGAAGGTACACTGGGATAAACACACATGGTGTCATGCGGTCTGGGTGTTAACCATAATTTATATACCATAAATCTAAATAACATGGTAATCAGTTGAAAATTTTACATACACAACCAAAGAACAGCTTACATCTGGAAAGTCTAAAAGTTCACCTTGTCAACTGAAGAGAAGACACTGCACAAATCACTTCATTTATGTGAACTTCATTTGTATAATGTATATATATATATATATACATACATTTTTAAAATCACATATCTATACTTAATATATAGAAAACAACATCATTAGACCAGCTCATCTCTGAGGATGCTTTCTTGATCCAATATTTTATAGCTTTAGCCATGGTTATTTTTTTATGATTTAGGATCTAAAATATAATATCCTGTTCTTTTGAGGAGACCTACTACCCTAGGCTACAAAGAATTTGTCTTTAAAGGGACTTGCAGATTTTCCCTCCCTAATCATACTCTAAGTTATTGAGAACAAAGTATGTACATGACCCAAATGTGTACTCGCTTTAATGAAAGCATGAGTAAGAGTCTTTGCCTCTTTCTGTGTAGGACACTCAGCTACATTTGGACGATGCCATCAGAGGCCAAGATGACCTTAAAGAACAGCTGGCCATGGTGGAGCGCAGGGCCAACCTGCTGCAGGCTGAGACTGAAGAGCTAAGGGCATCCTTGGAGCAGACCGAGAGGAGCAAGAAGGTGGCAGAGCAAGAGCTTCTGGATGCCAGTGAGCGTGTGCAACTCTTGCACACCCAGGTGAGGTTCAGGACTCTGGTTGAGCAAATGCATTCCCTGAAGTTGAAGATAATTTGAGGGGAAAACCTTGGCAAGGTTCCCTTCCTGAAGTTCTGGAAAATGTGTATTACTAAGAAGTACTAGGGCCTAGCCAGTTCACGGGTATATTTATGGGCTGACATAATCATGTTGATTTGACAAAATTTAGAGTTCTAGAAACTTTTGTAAAAAAGCAGAAGGCCTTCTACCAATAACCATATATGTGACATTAGTGGCCATCTTGTCTTTTCCAACTCTAAGCTGCAAATCAATCAGCAAATAAAACAGAGGAAAAAGAATAAGCCACCAAGTTATTTTTATGTATCGTGTATGCACATGAAGCTAACTACATGAAAGAAGCTCTTCAGTTCAAATTCACAGAAGCCATCATTACTGCTACTCAGCATTTGTTGTTTATAACGCATGTGCTAAAATAAATGGCGGTGTAGCCTCACAAGGCTAATAAGCAGCCATTATAGTATGCACTTATTGCCATGAAAAGATGTTCATAATACGTGAAAAGAGCAACTTAAAAATAATATATAAGGCATGATCATTTTTGTTGAAAATATATAGGAAACATCCAGGAGGATAAACAAAGTGTTACCAATGGTTGTCTCTGGTTACTGAGAGTACAATAATTATTCCTTACCTCTTATTTTGCTAATTTGTATATTATATAAACATATATTATATACTTTTTAAAAATTGCAATATAAGGAAATAGCATCATGGAAATGTTAAAATGACATACTACAAATACTTTTAAATTCAAATTAAAATACATTTTTCTTACTCATTTTTAGTATCCTTGAATTAAATATTTCATACTATCAACTTTCCAAAACATAACAGATTCTTGGTTCATTTTTGTACTAATAATGATGCTACTTTTGCTCTTTTTTTTTAAAGATTTATTTATTTATTTATTTATTTGAGAGAGCGAGAGAGTACATGAGATGGGGGAGGGTCAGAGGGAGAAGCAGGCTCCTCGTTGAGCAGGGAGCCCGACGCGGGACTCGATCCCGGGACTCCAGGATCACGACCTGAGCCGAAGGCAGTCGCTTAACCGACTGAGCCACCCAGGCGCCCCTACTTACGCTCTTTAAATATAAAGCTAACCAAACATGAATGAACAACTAAAAATTAATAATCCATTTTCCATGAGCTGTGTGGCACTACAGGGTACAGCACTTTAAATTTTTTCTTGGGTCAGGGTTGTGCTTCATGCTTACAAACAGCCACTGATAATGGTCGAACATCTCTGATACCAAAAATCAAATTTTACCTGGAAGAATTTCAGAAAAGGTTCATTAACAGAAGTATGGATAAAAAGAAGAGAAGGCATAACTTAAGAGTCAACTTTTGATTTGGTGTTTATTCTGAATTTTCCCTGGATCAAGAATTTTTGCCTGTCTACACCAGTCAAAATGACAATGTAAATAGAATATAATTAAATGTGCTTCCCTTTTTTTTATTAATTTGAAACAGAACACCAGCCTGATCAACACCAAGAAGAAGCTGGAGACAGACATTTCCCAGATCCAGGGAGAGATGGAGGAAATTGTCCAGGAAGCCCGCAACGCAGAGGAGAAGGCCAAGAAGGCCATCACTGATGTGAGCAGAGGGCAACACGGTCCTGGTCAAACTTGAATCCTGATGTGCTAGCTCAGCTCTCTCAACTGGTTTTGTTTTACTGCTCATCAGGCAGCCATGATGGCCGAGGAGCTGAAGAAGGAGCAGGACACCAGCGCCCACCTGGAGCGCATGAAGAAGAACCTGGAGCAGACAGTGAAGGACCTGCAGCACCGTCTGGACGAGGCTGAGCAGCTGGCCCTGAAGGGCGGGAAGAAGCAGATCCAGAAGCTGGAGGCCAGGGTGGGTCCCCATCACTTCATTCAATTCCCAACCTGCTCATACAGCTACTTACAGCCAAATTGCTAAAAGCCTTTGTTCTCTTCCAGGTGAGGGAACTTGAAAATGAGGTTGAAAATGAACAGAAGCGCAACGTCGAGGCTGTCAAGGGTCTTCGCAAACATGAGAGGAGAGTGAGGGAACTCACTTACCAGGTGACCCGCCTTTCCATATTTCTCACACCTGCTGCTCTCTCAAGAAAATGAAAATAATGAGTCGTTTTCAAATAACACTATTTGCTACCTCTTTCATTTCAGACTGAGGAGGATCGCAAGAACATTCTTAGGCTGCAGGACTTGGTGGACAAATTACAAACCAAAGTTAAAGCTTATAAGAGACAAGCTGAAGAGGCTGTGAGTAGCTCCATAATGACAGAGAAAAGTTCAGGAGAAGTCCTGAACTTCAGGCTTCTGGGGAGCCTGAAGTTTATAGAATTTAAGAGCCTTTCTTTAAGGAAAAAGAGTACAAAATTAGGTATGAAAATGAGTATTTGGAATGAAAAAATTTTACCAGTAATTACTGGAGCCTTAGCGATTCAAGTGCATTTCTCCTGAGAACTCTTTAAGCAATTTTCCAGACATGTTAGTATAGAAATATTTTTTGGTTACAACTCACTTCCCTATCTAGAACACTCCATCACTCCCAGCAACCTCCAGCACTCACGGGGGCTATGCTAATGAGGGCTCTGAAGTCTAAGATTTGTTAAATGACTTCACAGTATATCCATCAGACTATTTCTTTTTCATCTGGCTCCTTTCCCATCTTATCATCTTTCTCATCAGAAACTTTCCTTAAGGTTCTCTGCACCCAATACTATCACCATGCCTGCTTTTTAAAGATTCAGATTCCTGCTACTCTGATCTCCCTGTTGTCACCGTAGCATCTTATGTTTGCCAGGAAGAGAATCAAGTGAGAGAGACCGAGCAGGGGGCATTGTGAGCCCACACGTTCAGAGGCAACTAGTGGGAAGACTTGCCCCCAAATAAGTACATGACCAAATAACAGGACATTTTGCTTTCTCATTTACGAAGTAAATCCAGTAGCTGCTCCTAGTAATAAAGGCAGTGAGAATCAGAAAATGTCAAATTTTCTCGTTCTCTGAAATTTCTTTTCTCAGGAGGAACAATCCAATGTCAACCTTGCCAAGTTTCGCAAGATCCAGCACGAGCTGGAGGAGGCCGAGGAACGGGCTGACATTGCTGAGTCCCAGGTCAACAAGCTGCGGGTGAAGAGCCGGGAGGTTCACACAAAAGTCATAAGTGAAGAGTAATCCATTCTTATGCTGAAAGGTGACCAAAGAAATGTGCAAACTGTGAAGTTCTTTGTCACTGTCACATGTCACTGTAACATCAAGGCAATAAAATCTGCAGAGAATTTTCCAATCTAAAAATACATGTCTCTCTTAATTACAAGTTTCTGTAGTGCTATGAGAACTAATTCATTTCTTCAACGCTTGTAAGCCTCCTAACTGTGCAATCAGATGAGTGTAGTCAGTGAACCAATGTTAACAGAAGGCAAATGTTCTCTGAGGGAATACAAAGGTGGTTAGTGCACCCCCAAATCCATTCAACCAATTCTATTGAGAACCAAGTGTGTGTCTGTACAGAAATGGGCACCAGGGATAGGACAGTCGTCCCTGCCTTTGAGGAGCTCAAGCCAGCAGGAGCGACAGCAATTCAAACAGCTCCTAGAAGATGAGTAGACAGTTATCTGGTAAAAGAGAAACGGAACTGGTCATTCTAAGAAGAGAAGACAAGCATGAGATTTCAGGGTAGTTTGAGGGCCCCAGCCAGAGAGGGAAGGCCTGCCTGTGAAGGGAACAGCCTCCTGTGTGGTGCTGAGGAAATCAGGGTATGCATGGACCTGGTGAGATTTCATGAGAAAGAAAGCTGACCCATCTCTGGCAGTAGCCCAGAGGATGGAGCAGGAGAGGAAAGACCAGAGCCTAGAGACTGCTGAGGCTATGAAAATGATCCAGATTAGAGGTGACAGTGATGGCAACAAACAAGAATGCAGAATGCAAGCAGGCTTCCAATACCGGTCCAAGGAAAGGACTGGAAGAGCACTGAGAAGTAAATCAGTTTCACGGCCTTCAAACTTCCCAGTTAGCTTGTGATTATACATTTTACTTCCTTTTGTGGGAAATTCTCTTCCTCTGAACCCCTCCAAGTAAAGGGACAGAACTTCTTAGATAATTCCTAATCTCTACATACAAGTCTACTTACCAAGCCAAAGGAATCTGATTTTTCTCAGTACCATACCTATTTTCAGGAGGAATCAGAAAGGGAATTTATTTATTAATATCAAAAAGAATGTGACTGAGATTACACCATAGCCATTGCCAGAGTGGTCTTTTCTTTGATACTTTTTTAAAGCCTACCATTTGGCTGCATTGTGTAAGATATTTTAAAAATAAGATAATAGAATTCCAATTTATTCTTTTATGGTGGTGGATATCCCTTCCTAACAAGGTGGCTGCTTCAAGGAATCTCCTTCCGCAGTGTGAGAATCCTAATTAGTAATGAGAAGCCTGCTTCATGAGAAGAGGATTTAAGAGGGGTAAAAAGTAACTAATAAGGAATATTTAACATAGGCCATGATGAAGACTAATGAAATATCCTGCAGAGGGTAGGCATTTATTATCAAATTTTAATTAAACTCTGTAGAGTTAACCTACTGACCTCAAAAGCACAGGGCAATTGCTTTATTATTCTTTCTCCTAACTATTTAAATAATTGCTTATGTAGAGAGTTGGGAGTGGATTTCATTATGTATGGGTCGATTATCCTGGGGTCCCTGATTAAAGCAGCAAGGATTTAGAGTCACAAGAAACTCTGATTAATATTCTTCCTTACCTTCCTCACAGATTAGATGACTTATAGATGTATTTCCTTCTCTCTCACAACAAAGCCACACATGAAAATACAGAAATGTTTATAACACTCTTGCCTTTCCTTTCATTGAGATGTGGGAACTGTCCCTAACCTACTGATGCGGGATATGAGGACCCAAATGGGATGCATGCAGGGAGGAGGGAGGAGGCAGGAGGCAGGAGACTGTCTCTGAGAACAACTCTGAATTAGGAGCAAGAGGGAGTTTACTCCTCCCAGACAGTAACACTAGGACTTACAGTGATGGGGAGAAACTGAGACTGGAAGGAGACTTTGGGCTGTCACAAAGGGCAACCTTGAGATAACTATAGATAAACCTACATAAAGCATATAAGTAAGGAACTAGGCAGAGATGGCCATGCCCTAGTATTTTTGGTATCCAGCCAGGCATTGTTACACTAATAAAATCTAAGAATCTGTAATAAGACCAGATTCTTTACTTCTTTATCTTCTAAGGACTTCAAGACCATGGTTACTGAAAGCAAATACTGGTACCATTCACATACTGCTACTTGAAAATACCATGAATCTTTTTCCCCAACTCAATTCATAACCAAACAGGTATCAAGAACAAAAGACATCTCAAGATCCCTCTCCTCTGAAACATTACCTCCCCTTCTCTTTTATATGTAAATCTCCCACTGTGAGACTGAAATCTTTAGCATCCTGAAAGATGCTTATTTAACCTCCTATTAAATTCCTCGTAAATATACTAATTTCCACTAACACCCTAGCTAGCATTACTGGATAATCAGCTGAGAAAGCATCTAAAGAAAGAGATCTCTTGAGATGTGCCTGAAGGGAGGGAAACGGGGAGATGTAAAAAGTGCCTCTACAAAAACCATCTGCCTGCACTGAGGCCTGACCCTGGGCATCCAGACGCCTGGCACCTTTCCTCATGAGGCTAGGGTCTATGTGAGCCTCCACATCAGGGGCTCTCAAATTCAGCATGCATCAGAACTATCTGGAGGCCTTGCTAAAACACAGATTAGGGGGCCCCACCTCCTGAGCTTCTAATTTAGTAGGTCTAGGTTGGGCCCCAAGAATTTGCATTTCTAACAAGTTTCCAGGTGATACTAATGTAGCTAGTCCAGGATGACACTGAAAACCAGAGTTCTACATTATCACCAAATCTCTTAAAAGGAATTACACATGATAACCTATACCGTGTTTATACCTATAAATTTAGCTAAACCTCTCTGGGCCTGCCATGTAATAAGTGTGCAAGAAATATTTGTGGGAATGCATAATAACTTAAGAAGAACTTAATCTGTGCCAGGCACTGGGCTAGGTATTTTACAATTATCACCCAAAAAAAAAAAAAAAAATCCTAAAGCAAAGGGTGTTCTAGTACCTTTATCTAGTAATTGATTAAAAAAAAAAAAATCAGTAAGAAGACATCTATTTCCAGGAAAATGGAGTTGACCTACTTTTCCCTCCCACTAAGTGCTATTAAACCCCTGGACATTATATATAAACCTAACACAAAAGATTCTGAATGGTGGAGAAAAGTAGATGGACTAGGTAAGTTCCCTGAGTTTTCTTTTTGCCTCATATGCCCCAGACTTGGAGTTGAAGAAGCAGACAACACAGAAACACCAACAGGTGCAGACAAAAAAGCCCCATAAAAAGCCTACTCTCTCTAGTCAAAGGATAAAATAATGGGCAGCCTAGCAAGGTTGGTTTAACATTCAAAATTCAGTATAATTCAGCATATTCACAGAATAAAAGTGAACATTGTATGATCATCTCAATAGAGGCAGTAAAATGATTTGACAATATCCAGCACCCATTCATGATTTAAAAAACAAAAACTCTCAGGGCAACTGGGTGGCTCAGTCTGCTGAGTGGCTGACTCTTATTTCAGTGCAGGTCATGATCTCAGGGTCCTGGGATCGAGCCCTACACCTGGCTCTGTGCTCAGTGGAGAGTCTGCTCGAGGATTCTCCTTCTCCCTCTGCCCCCACCCCTGACTCATGCTCTCTCACTTTCTCTAAAATAATACAAATAAATTTTTTAAAACACTCTCCAGCAAACTAGCAATAAAAAAAGGACTTTCTCAATCTACGCAACAGGCACCTACTAAAGAAAAGGGGGGGGGGCGCCTGGGTGGCTCAGTCGGTAAGCATCTGCCTTCGGCTCAGGTCATGATCCCGGGGTCCTGGGATCGAGCCCCCCATCGGGCTCCCTGCTCCACGGAAGCCTGCTTCTCCCTCTCCCACTCCCCCTGCTTGTGTTCCCTCTCCCACTGTGTCTCTCTTTGTCAAATAAATAAATAAAATCTTTAAAAAAACAAAAAACAGCACAGGGGCTTCTGGGTGGCTCAGTCAGTTAAGCGGCTGCCTTCGGCCCAGATCATGATCTCAGGGTCAGGGTCCTGGGATCCTGGGAGCATTGGGCTCTCTGCTCAGCAGGGAGTCTGCTTCTCCCTCTCCCTCTCCCTCTGCCCCTCCCCCTGCTCATGTGTGCTCTCTCTCTCTCTCAAATAAATAAAATCTTTACAAAAAACAGCACAGCTAAAATATTGTGCTTAACAATGAAATAGTGAAGACTTTCTACCTAAGATTGGCACTAAGGAAATGATATCCGCTTTCAACATGTCTAGCTAACTACATTGGAAGTCCTAGCTAATGTAGTAAGATGAGAAAAGGAAATAAAAGACATAGACATTGAAAAAAAAAAAGAGAGGTAAAACTGTCTTTATTTGCAGATGACAAAATTGCATAGAATAGTTAAATAAGTCTACAAAAAACTACTTAATCCAAGAAGTAAACTGAGCATGTATCAAACTATAAGGTCAGTATATAAAAATAAGTTTTATTTTTATATTGACAGCAAACAATTGGAAAGTGAAATTCTAAAAATCAATACCATTTACAATAGCATCAAAGAAATCACAAAATATTCTAGGAATAAGCTTAATAAAAAAATTTTTATAACCTCTACATTATAAACTATAAATCATTGCTGAGAAAAAGTAAAGAATATCTAAATAAATTATACACACATGTACATACACACACACACACACACACACACACACACACACATGGAAAGAGGGAGAGAGAGAGACAATTATCTTGGTTTGGAAGACTCAATAGCGTAAGTCTGTCAATTCTCTCCAAGTTGATCTAAATATTTAATGTAACCCTAATCAAATCCCATCAGACATTTTTTTTTTGAGAAATTAGCAAGCTGATATTAAATGCGTGAGAAAGAAGTACAAAGTTGAAGGACTTACTCAATGGTTTTAAAAACTTAAAGCTACTCTAATTAAGACAGTGTGGTACTAGCATAAGGGTAGAAAAAATATAGATTGCTGGAATAGAATAGAGAGGAATAGAGATCTTAAAAATAAATCCACTATATATACCAACAAATGACTTTACTAAGATGCAAATGCAATTCAATGTAGAAAGGAAAGTCTGCAAGAAATGACACTGGATCAATTAGACTTCTGCATGAACAAATAATAACTCATACAATATGCAATAATTAACTCAATATGGAAAACAAACCTACATGCAAGTCCTAAAATTATAAATCCTCTAAAAGAAAATGTGGAAAATATCTTTGTGATCTTGAGCAAAAACTCTTAAACAGAACACAAGAAGTACTAAAGAGAAAAAAATTATAAACTGTCCTCTTCAAAATCAAAACTACTGCTCACCAAGATACTGTTGAAAACACAAAAAGGCAAATCACAAGCTGGGAGGAAATATATGCAATATATAAATGCAACAAAGAACTTTATTGTATCTATAAGAACACATACAAAACAATAAGGAAAACAATCCAATAAAAATGGGCAAAAGAATTTGACAGACACTTTCAAAAAGAAGGTATGTGAAGGTCCAATAACCACATTAAAAGATGATCTGTACCATTGGTCTGGAGGATACGGTTTAAAAACCACAAGGAAATTCCACTAGACATCCACAAGAATGGCTAAAATTATAAAGATGGACAATGACAAATGCTGGCAAAGATGCTGGGCAACCACATCTCTCATATATTACTAGTGAGAATGTAAAATGGTTCTATTTTTTAAAAATTGTTGGCCATTTCTTATAAATTAAATACAACCCTATATCTGGCAATTCCACTCTTTGGAATTTAACCAGAAGAAATGAAAGATACCTTCACAAAAAGATAAGAATATCCATCAGCAAAAGAACAGATGAACAAAATATGCTATACCCTCGCAATGAAATACTACTCCCCAATAAAAATAAATTAACTACATGCAAGAACGCAGATGAGGGTTACCAGGGTGGCTTAGGAGGTTAAGCGTCTGTCTTCAGTTCAGGTCATGATCCTGGGGTCCTGGGGTTGAGCCTGGCGTCAGGCTCCCTGCTCAGCCAGGAGCCTGCTTCTCCCTCTCCCTCTTGCCCCTCCCCACTTGTGCACTCTCTCTCTCTTGCTCTCTCTTGCTCTCCTCTCTCTCACAAATAAATAAATAAAATCTTTTAAAAAAAGAACACAGTGGAATCTATAATATTCCTCTTTGGCACGAGTCTTATGAAAGGCGAGTTGTTTCCTTTGTTTGAAGATGAGATAATTACAGAGTTTCGTATAGAAAGGCAGAGATGCCTTTAGTGACTGTAATTCCTCTGCTTTTCCTCGCTGGAGGGAGAGAACACATAAATCCTTAGGGCAAAGGGAATCTTAGGAATTGTAAGCTAACTTCTAACATGAACTCCTAGGGCAGAAGGATCATTAGATAGAGTAATTTAATGCTAGCCTTGGGCTTAATTGTAAGCAGATACTAGCAAGAAAAGCAAGGGCAAGGAATAAGAGCCAGGCCTTGGAAGAGCTTCTACTCAAGTTAAATGAGTTGTCACACAGAATTGTGTGGAGATATCTGCACATTGGAGAAGGGTTGGAATATACCAATAAATAGGTTTTAGCAAAAATCTATCTTGCAGTTCAGTTTTCTTATTTATGTTGCCCATTAAAACTCTTGTTATTTTAAATAAAGTTTTCCATTTCCAGGGTTACACCTCAAAGAAAACAAGTGGAAAACGTATTATGCTAATCCTATTCTCAAATTCAAGTGAGTGTCAGGTATCAACCACTGACCACATAATCAGAGCACCATCATTTAACAGGTGTCCACTCAGCTAAATTACAGACAAAGTAACTGAATGGACATTTAAGTTGTTTCCAAAGTTTTGTTATTAGAAGAAATGCTAAATATACAAACTTGACATATCTTCCTAGTTCCCTGTGCTTCTGTAGAAAAAAAGAGTAAGAGAGGAAATTGCTGCAATTTCACATTTCAAAAGAAGCAACAAATTGCCCTGGAATTTTACACCCTTACCCAAACCATATGAGGGCATCCACTCTCCAACACCACCATTTGCTACTACGAAATTGTTTTATTTGTCAAGCTGACGGGTGAGAGATAAGCTGTTATTTGATATTGCACCTCCTGAGGTTGAGTGTGTTATTAAGTTTATTGGCCATTTGTACTGCCTCTTCCATGAACTGTCCACTTATATCTTTTTGGCTATCTTTTTCTATTTTCTTGTATCTCCCTCTCTTCTTGATTTGAAAGATGTGTATACAACTTCTACTACATTTATGATTGTACTTTGTTTCAATGCTTAAGACTTCAATTCACCTAGAACTTATTTTTATAAATGGTGTCAGGCAAGGACCTAACGTAATTACTTTGCAAATGATAAATCTCAACCCCACTTACCGCTTAGCCCTTCTTTCCCCCCCGGGATTAAAATGCCATCTTTATCGTATTTTAAATTGCCATACATGCAAGAACCCATTTTGGGGCTATATTATGTTCTACTGATCTACGTGTCTTCAGCTACACTAATGTTATGCTATTTTAATCACCATATCCCTAAAATATGTTTAATGTCAGATAGGGTGGCCTATTACTTCATTGTCTCATGAAAGCTCACTCATGATTCCCAGAAATTTGCATTCTTTTACCACAAACTCTGAAATTGCAGGGCTCCACTGAGTTATATCTCTATCTTTTGTCTGGTACTTCCAAATCTATTCCATTTCCATGAGAAATATTATCCCCCAGTCTCAGAAAATTCAGTTTAATTTTAGTTGTCTTGAGGTAGAATAAACTTAGATGATTCCTGAACATCCAAAGTTATTTCTGTTTCACCAGCAGCAAGCAGTCGGTCTATAGCCCAAGTACTTCTTGCTTACATCCCCTTCTTTTCTTTTCCCAGAGCTGCTGGCTTAGAGCAGGTTCTCAGCTCTCCTAAAATAGTACAACAACTGTTTAAGTGGGTTCTTTACCTCTGCCTCACGCCTCCCATCCACCTTCCATGCTGCTACCATAACTGTGCTTAAAACGCCAGTCTTAAGATGTCAGTTCCTTGGTTAAGACTCCAGTGATATTCCATGACTCACAGCGATAGAACCCTATTTTTTACACTGTTTTAGACACAGTGATAGTAGCCAATATTTTTTAAATACTTTCTGTGTTGTCAGATGTTGTTCATCTTTGATAGATGAACAAACTGAGGCTTGCAGGAATTAGGTGACTTGCCTAAAACCATACAAAATAACATCTGATTAAATTGATATTTAAAACAGGATGGGTTAGTCTGGTGATGGGTATTAAAGAGGGCACGTTCTGCATGGAGCACTGGGTGTTATACTCAAACAATGAATCATGGAACACTACATCAAAAACTAATGATGTAATGTATGGTGATTAACATAACATAATAAAAAAATGCAACAAAACAAACAAAAAAAAACATTGTACACATCATAAAAAGCATGCTAGCCAGTTTGCTGTCTTTAAAACTTACCTATTAAAAAAAGGCTCTCGTACTGGGTTTTTAAAGTAGCTACTACTTGTTTTTTACAAGTTAGATATAAGGGGTGCCTGGGTGGCTCGGTTGTTAAGCATCTGCCTTCTGCTCAGGTCATGATCTCAGGGTCCTGGGATCGAGCCCCACATCGGGCTCCCTGCTCGGCGGGAAGCCTGCTTCTCCCTCTCCCACTCCCCCTGCTTGTGTTCCCTCTCTTGCTGTCTCTCTCTGTCAAAAAGTAAAATCTTAAAAAAAAAAAAAGTTAGATGTAAAATAACTTAGAAAGGTTAAAAATAAAGATATAGGAAAAGATCACCCATTTATATGCTACCAAAAAGTAAAAGCAAATATAGCAAAATATTAGAAAAAACAGAATTCAAAGCAAAATAATACTAAATGCAGCAGGGATAGTTCATATTTTATTTTTAAAAGACACAATTTACCACAAAGATAAAATGATCACAAATTTCTATGGAGTTATTAGCAGCTATCTTTGAATTATACAAACAAAACCTGAAAGATCTGAGAACAATAGTAGTGGAGTTTAGCTTCGGCCTACTAGAGAAATTACAGACCAAGTAAACAAAACTAAAAACATAGGTGACTGAATAACACAAATAACAAGCTCAATTGTGAAGATAAATATTAAATTTTGTACATTTCAATAAAAAAAAAAAATCTAGATTTTGCAATGGTGGCAGCCCCAGTCCCCTCAGGCTCTAACTGTGGAACCTTTCTTTCCCAACCTCCATGTCGAATAAATACTAACTTTTGTAGCCAACAATGAGAAACTATAAATGCTTTTTAAGCATCTCATGTATGCATTCTTTTTTTTTTTTTTTTGAAGATTTTATTTTTAAGTAATCTCTATACCCAACAATGGGGCTCAAACTCACAACCCTGAGATCAAGAGTCACATGTTCCACCGACTGAGCCGGGCAGCCACCCTGATATATGCAATTTCAATAGAAATGATATCACTCTTTAAGAAGTGAAAAATTAGTTCTTAGAGGAGCAAAACAAATCTTAGGCATTATAATTCTTGCATCTCTTCCCTCCCCCTGTCAAGCACAACCCTACCTGAAAAAAATCTTACTGCTTAATTTCTCTTGTTGGGGAGAAATTAATTGAACTTAAATGTATTTAATTAAAATACTATTGTTTTATTTCTTAGCAAGAATTAAACTTAATTAATGAATTTAATTAATTTTTCTCTTCGGGGGGAGTAATGGCAAAAAAAAGGCTAAAAACACTGATATAAAACACTCTGGGGGCACTGGGATGGCTCAGCCGGTTAAGTGCCTGACTCTTGATCTCAGCTCAGGTCTTGATCTCACCATCGTGAGTTTGAGCCCCATGCTGGGCTCCACACTGGGTGTGGAGTCTACCTAAAAAAAAAAAAAAAATCTCAAAAGTTGAGCCATGTAGGGAAAAGAAAAAAAAGAACATAGGTGTATTTGTTAATATATGCATAAAACACCTGTTAAGGGCACACAAGAATCTGATAACTGTTGTTGACTCTGGGGAAGAAAACTACATAGTTTTCTCATACAAAGAGTATAAGAAAAGATTTTCATTATATATTCTTCTGTGCTTCTGGAATTTTGAAGCATGTAAAGGCATAAACTACATGCAAAGCAAATAGTTTCACAATTTTAAAATAAGAAAAATCATCAAAAATTTTTGGCACATGTGCCAAGGTAATCTAGTAGGAAAGGGACAGTCTTTCCAACACATGGCACTGAAAGAACTGGATATTTCTATGTGAAAACAAATGAACCCAGACCCTTCCTTCAACCATACATGAAAACTAACCTGAAACTGAAATAGACCTACACATAAGAGTTATAAATACAAAATATATAGAAGAAAACAGAAAAAATACTGGTGACTTTGCATTAGGAAATATTTGTAAAATGTATCAAAAGCATGATCCCTAAAAGAAAATACTGACTTTATCAAAAAACTGGACTTAAGGAAGGCACATGATGTGATGAGCATTGGGTGTTATATACAACTAATGAATTACTGAACACTACATCTGAAACTAATGATATACTATGTGTTGGCTAACTGAATTTAAATAAAAAATAAAAATAAATTTTAAAAACCTGGATTTCATCAAAGTTTAAAACCAACTCTTCAAAAGAACTCATTAAGAAAATGAAAAGACCCCACAGTCTAGAAAAAAATATGTTAATCATACATCTGATAAATCTACTGACAACATACATATATAACTTCTAACAAGTAAATAGTAAGAAAATGACCCAATTTTTTATGGGCTAAAGATTTAGATAGGCACTTTACCTAAAGAAAATACATAAATGGCAAATAAGCACAAGAAAAAGTAACCAAAATCATTACTAAGGAAATGAAAATTAAAACCACATGAGGTACCTACCACATTACACTCATGGCCATAAGCAAAAAAAAGGACAACCCAAGTGTAGGTGAGAATAGAAAGAAACTGGAGCCCTTCATATTACTGGTGGAAGTGTGAAATGGTATGGCCACTGTGGGAAATTATTTGGCAGTTTCTTAAAAAGTTAAGCCACCTAGCCACTCAACTCCTCGTTATCTACCTAAGAGAAATGAAAACAAACGTCTATACAATGCCTTGTATGGAACATTATCAACAGCATTATTCATAACAGCCAAAAACTGGGAATAATTCAGATGTCCATCAGCTGGTGAACGGATAAACATGATGTGGCGCATCCATATGAGGGACTCATACTCAGCAATAAAAATGATCAAACTACTGAAACAAGCAAAAACATGCATGGAGTCCAAAACAGGCTAAGGGAAAGGAGCCCTACACAAGAGAACCCACACTGTAAGATTCCATTTACAGAAAATTTCTAGAAAAGGCAAAACTTATAGAGACAGAAGGCAGATCAGTGTTTGCCTGCGGTCTGGGGCTGGAATGGGACCTGAATACAAATGGGCACAAGGGAACATCTGAGGTGATGAAAGTGTTGATAAAACTGGATTATGGTGACGTTGCACGACTGCATAAATTTACCAAAACCCATTGAACTATACTTAAAATGGATGATTTTTAAGGTATATAAAATTCTACCTGAAGAGAGGTGTTGAAGAGGAGGAGGAGGAAGAGAAAAATTGACCCATTACAAAACCACAAAAGAAATACCAACTATTTCTAGAACAAGATACCACAGAAGTGACAGTCACTGTTCATCTTGCAAAAAAATAAGTAAAATAAAAAGCTACAGCAAAAAACTGGGAACCCCAAATTTTGTCTACAATAGAATATTATCATACAGGGGCACCTGGGTGGCTCAGTTGGTGAAGCATCTGCCTTTGGCTCAGGTCATGATCTCGGGGTCCTGGGATCGAGTCCCACATCGGGCTCCCCCTGCTCTGTGGGGAGACTGCTTCCCCCTCTTCCTCTGCCTGCCGCTCCCCCTGCTTGTGCTCTCTCTCTCTCTCTCTGTGTGTCAAATAAATAAATAAAATCTTTAAAAAAAAAAAAGGAATATTATCATACAATATAATACTGCACAGTAAAGAAAATAAAATAAAGTTACATGTAACCTCATGGAGAAAAAAAAAAATCCCACAATAATGCTGGGTAAAAGAAGTGAGATACTAAAGAATAAATAAAGCTGTATTCATACGAAGCCCAAAAACAGGCAGAAAAATGTATATGTATTATTTACAGATGCATACACAAATAATGAAACTATACAGAAAAGCAGAGAAATGATTATCATAAAAGTAAAAATCAGAGTTACCATTAGGTGAGGGAAATCGGAGTGATGAGGAGGATCCTGAGAGGTTTCTGGGGTGCTGATAATATTCTTAGTTGGATGCTATCTGAATTTTCTTATTACTTCCACACACAAACAAACATACACACATGAACAACATCCCTCACTCCTACTGGGTCTACAGGAAACAAACTGAGCACACATACACACACGCATGCAATGAAAAGAATTAAAGCTAAAAGAGAACCCTCCCCCCAATGCCCAAATTTATTCATCTGCCTAAAAAACAAACATGCTTTAGATAATTTGGGGATTGAAATGGACATGGAAATTTTAAAGTCATTATAATTGAAGGATGAGCAGAGTACTACCTATCAACCTGTGAGAAGGATCCAGCCAAAGTAGTTACCAAAGAAAAATTCATAACCACAAATAAATCTGTAAGATCATAAGAAAGAATGAAAATAAATGAGCTTTCAATTTAAGATGCTGAATACAGACCAATAAAATAAACCTAAAGAAATTAAAGAAAGGAATGGATGAGATTAAAAGCAGAATAGAAACTAGAAAATAGGAAAAAAAGTTATTTGGTAAAACTAAATTTAAAAGACCAACACAAAAGACAAAACTTTAGCAAATATGATTTGAAATAAAAAGAACAAAATTAAACTGTGTAGAAGAGGAATAAAAAGGAATAAAGAATACAGTGGAATCAATTAGGAAGTTTTTAACTGTAAAAAGATATGCACAAAAAAGTCAAAATATCTGAAACCTCACATGAACTGGGCAATTTTCTAGGAAAATATAAAATTTCTAAATGGGCCAAAGGAAAAAAATAGAAACTCTGAACAGATTAATCAATAACCATTAAAAAAAAAAAAAAAGCTTATACTACAAGAGTAAATAAAAGATTCCTCCTCCAAAGAGACTACAGGCCAAAAGAATTCCACAAAGGAACTCTACCAAATGTTCGCAGAACAGAGTATTCACATTCTAAACACAATGCTGCAGAAAATAGAAACGGGGAGCTACTTATTTTACAAGACCTAGCATGATGCCGATATCAAAACCAGAAGAGGACAGCATAAGAAAAGAAAACCATGTCATAGTCCCATAATGAACTCCAATGCAGAAATCCCACATTAAAAAAAAAAAAAATTAGTATACTTGATCAGCAGGAAATTAATGTTATTTCTATAGGTTTCATTTCATGAATTTTAGTGGTAAAAGTGAGAAAGTTACTACATAATTCTCTACATTAATGAATTTGAGGAGAAAAAAAGAATCTCAATAAATGCAGAAAAAAACACTGATAAAATCCAATGTATTTTAAAGATATAATTCAGGGGCGCCTGGGTGGCTGTCGTCAAGTGGCTGCCTTCGGCTCAGGTCATGATCCCAGGGTCCTGGGATCCAGTCCCACATCATCGGGCTCCCTGCTCGGCGGGAAGCCGGCTTCTCCCTCTCCCACTCCCTCTGCTTGTGTTCCCTCTCTCGCTGTGTCTCTCTGTCAAATAAAATCTTTTTTACAAACTTTTAAAAATTTTAAAAATAAAGATATAATTCACATGCCACAAATTCACCATTTAAATGTAAATTCAGTGGTTTTAGTAGATTCACAAAATCACGCAATCATAACCACTATCTAATTTCAGAACATTTCATCACCTCAAAAAGAAATCCCATTAGCAGTCACTCCCCAGCCTCCCCCCTTCCAGACCATCTTCTGGCAAGCACTAATCTACTTTTTGTCTCCATGGATTTGCCTGTTGTTGACATTTGATAGATATGGCATCATCAAATATAAGGGCACTATGTCAATCACTTCAGCATAATATTTTTGAGGTTCAAGGTTCATCCATGCTGTAACATGTATCAGTACTTCACTCCTTTTCATGGCTGAAGAATACTCCATCATATGGATGTATCACATTTTGTTTATCCATTTGTCCGCTGATGAACATCTGGATTGTTTCCACTTTTTTGGCTATTATGGATAATGTTGCCATGAATATTTGTGTATGAAATTTTGTATAAGCATATGTTTTCAATTCTCCTCGTCATGTACCCAGGAATGAAGCAGTTTAATTCATCTTTATGATTAAAATCACTGGCAAACTAGATATAAAGTATCTTGAAACATCAGAGGCAACCCAATTAAAGTCAGGAATGAAATAAGGATCACTTACCTTGTCTAGGGTATAAGTATCCTAGTGTTACTATTCAAGATTGTCCTAAGTGTCTCAATTTAATTAGAAAAAGAAAAAAAAATAACGTAAAAATCATAAAAGAAAGAAGACACAAAATTGTGATTATTTGTGCATACTACATCAAAAACCCAAGAGAATCACATAAATTGTCAGAAGTGATAAGGAAGCTCAGCAAGGGGGCCAAATGAAAGATACCAGTAAAACCAACTTTCTGAAACACCACATATCTGCTAAGGACTGAGTTTGTATGTAACAGAAAATCTGAGTATATGGTGCCTTATTAATATCAGTGGTTCATTTTCTTCCTCATGTATTAAACTTCAACTCACAGATGTCAACACTGTCTCTGAAATTCTCTTGATCCTTCTTTCAAGGCTATAGCTCTGCCAAGACATCTGTGCTCTACACCAAAAAGGGGTGAGACAGGGAAAGGGAAAGGTAGTTACCAGTGGAGTCTGCTCTCTTTCTGGAAGTCCCACCCAGCAACTCCCACTCGTACTTCATCATTAGCCAAAACAGTGTCACGTGGCTGCCCTGTGCCACAAGGCATCTGGGAAATGGAGGGAGGTGGTATACAGCTGCCACAGACAGACCTAAGCTTCTGAGCAGGCCATACTGGCTGCCACATGCCAGTAATAACCAAGTGGGAAGGCTAATCAGAAAAAGAATCCCATTCACCACAGCAACAAAACACTAAAAAATGTATACAACAGAATGTAAGAATGGTCAAGACAACTTTAAAATAAATGAATAATTAGGGATAATGTGTCCTACTAGATATCAAAGCATATGTGCTATTGGCTCAGAAACAGTGGTACAAAATATGGAATTCAGAAACACTACATACACATACACACACACACACACACACACACACACACACACACACAAATACAACTAGATTACAAATGTCAATATATATTTTTAAAGCATTAGATTGGAAATATAGAACATATTTATGACGCTGAGTCCTTGAGTTAGAGAAGGCCTTCTCTTACAATACACACAAAAAAGCTACAAATGAAAAGTGTTTGTAACTTTGACTACATAAAAATTTAAAACTTCCATAAGACTGAGATGCCAAAACAAAGTTAAGATCACTATCAAACAAGGAGAAACCTTCTGGAATTTGTACAAAAAAGAAATGATTATAATCTAGAACAAAGAGAATTCTACATAGCAAATTTTAAATGAGTGATATCAAAATAATCCAGGGATAGAGTAGTAGGTTGGGGTATATACAAAACAAGACTAACCATGAACTGATAATTACTAATGCTGGATGATGACCGCAATGGCCTCATATAGTACTTTCTCTATTTCTATGTTTTAAATTTTTGCTTCCTTTATGTACTAACATGGAAAATGATCTAAGAATAGAGAATGAAAAAAAACAAGTTGGTAAATATGTAAAGCATGATACTATCTCTAACATATTTTAAACATCTCATTATGTATTTTCTATGGGTCAATCTAGTTAGGCCAGTTTCATTAATTTATATTTTTCCAAATATAACTTAGTTAAGTGCACACAGAAGGTCTGGAATATTACACACCAAACTGGTTGTAAGTGGTTACCTCTGGAGAGAAGGGAGCTACCTCCATTGTGAGTTCATCAAAAGGGAATTTTAGCCTCATCTCCAAGGCATGTTATTTGAATATAAGAGGTTACACGATGACACATATTTATCAAAACTCATAGAAATGGAACTGTTCTGTGTCCTGTCTGTGACGGTGACTACAAGAATCCGTTCACATGTAAAAAGTAGAACCATGCAACAGAGAAAGCGAATTTTACCATCAAGGTCAAAAATGTTTTAAATAGCAGCAAAAAAATCTCATACAACTGCCAGCTAAAGAATGAATTTTGCTGCATATAAATTAAACCCCAATATACTGGACCTTTAAAAAAAAAAAAGGAAAGATTTTAATTTAAACGGAATGATCATAATATAATCTGTTTAAAGAATAAGGATGCAAATTATATCACTGATATGAAAATTACCTACAATATAACTTTTTAAGTAGATTGTAAAATATATACGTACTATATACACATATATAGTATGATCCCACTACGGTCCCAAACGTCTTTATCTTATTTTATCTCTGCATGTTGGGATTATAGACATCTTTTTCTCTCCGTTCATCTGTGGGTTTTTTTCCTACAATGAATATATACTATTTTGTACTGAAATAATGTTTTTCAGTCTTGAGGGGGTGGGCACTGGCCAATGGTGGAGGCTCAGCAGAGACTCTCCTCTCACCGTGGCCCTGCTGCCCAAGCCCAGACTCCAAGGGTGAGCCTTGGCAGTGACCCAGGGGGATGAAGTGGAGGGCTCCTCTAGTAACAAATAAGGAAAAGCGGATAAGGCCCTGACGGCAATGTGTCGCTGAGAACCGGATCACTGGGTTACCACAGGCATGTGTAGAAGAGTTCGCCAAATCGAATATAGCTCGTGGGAACGGACTTTGAGGCCCCACCAGGCACTGTCAAAGATCACCTTCCCAGCCTACTAGAAAGCATTCTCTGCCGGCAGATTGGTCCCTGTCAAATTATTTATAGGAGATTGGTTCACATACCCAAAATGATATGAATACTTCTAATTATATCCAAACATGCCAAATGTCAGTACAAATGATGCCGAGGGTCATGCTGCCAAATGTCCTGCCCTAACAAAGCGGAGAGAGCAACAGCGTCAGCACACCGGTGCCCATATAAGCACGGGACCCCGCCTTTCTATCTCCACCGAGAACCCAGAGGTGAGTGATGCGGGCCTTGGGCTTGAAGGACCCCCAAGGACAGGAAGAGCTGATCCCGTGGCCCACCTCCAAGCATGAAACTGTCCCTCCCCAGTCTGATTTTTATTTTCACAGAGCCGAGCTTTAGAGCAGGGCAATTATAATTCTGTAACTGTTTTACTGGCATGTCAGAACTTTGCTGATAAGAGACCTTATTTTTTACAGTGTCAGCCACTTCTGAACCTGCGATTCCTCTGGAACTCTCAAGGTAAGCCTCAGCTTTCTGGGCATGTTGATGACACAGGGCATTCAGGCTAACGAAGCTGGGAACAGATCTCAATTGTACACATTTCCATGTTCCTGCTCTTACCTAAGGAGGCGGTGCTTCCAAATGACTGCTTATAAGTGCTGGGAAACTCCTGCTCCCAGAAAGCCTTCTCTGCACTCCCCTCACCTGAGTTCCAGGGTTGAAGGACCATTTGGGACAGAAGGAATTCTGACAGACCTGCCCAGGGGCAACAGACTATTCCATGCCAAACTCCCTTTCCTGCAAAGCACTGACCCTTACAAATATTTTTTAAACACCCCAGAAAAATCCTTATCAAAAAATGAAAAGACAAACAACTTGTGACAACCATGTTTTAGCTACTTTTGATGATTCATTGTTATTTGGTTTTAGAAAGACGGATCATTGCTCTTCTAAAAAGTCCCCAGTGGTACACCCACAGAGTGCTAAATACCGTGCCTAATTTAGAAGAGGTCCTGGCCCTTCCCCAAGTAATTTACACCTGAAAGGAAAGGCTCAACCAATCTAACAGGCCAACCCTGTGGAGGCATATCTATCAGAGGACAATGGCTTACATGTGATGAACCCTTACATTTCTATCTCTTTTCTTTTTATTGATGGAAAGAAGGGAAGTCTGGGGAATGTATGTGGGAAGAAGGGCCTTCTTCATGCTGAAGCTCTCATTTCTCTGCGGTTAGATGTGTTAACTGGCAGTTGAAATCTCTCATGCAAAAAAAGAAAGTGTCAAAAGAGATTTTGGAATTAAGGCAATGCTAAGTCTCTTGGTAACGAGCCAAATGACAAAACCACACGGTATTAAGAATTTATTATGAGGTTCTTTGAACAACCCACTGAGAGATTTAACACTAAGTATTAACATAAAGTAGATATTAAAAATAACACAAGCCTTGGGGCACCTGGGTGGCTCAGTCCGTTAAGCATCCGACTCTTGATTTTGGTTCAAGTCACGATCTCAGGGTCGTGAGATCAAGCCCCTCAACAGGCTCTGTTGCTCGGCGGGAACTCTGCTTGAGATTCTCTCTCTCCCTCCGCTCCCCACCCCCAAATAAATAAATCTTTAAAAAAAATAATAACACAAGCCTTAAGAGAGAAAAAAAAAATGGCCACCTAAAAAGGTAAAGCAGGTCTTTGAAAGCTTTGAAAATACCAACCTTGCTTTGCACAAGACAAACCTTCTCTCCTAACGATGTGACTATCCTGGTATATGGCAGATGCAGAAGGAAACGTAGGGATTAAAGAAAGACAGCTGCTAGAGAACAATCCACCAGCTGTCGATATTGTTACAGTGTAGAGATTCAAACATGCAAGGGTTCCACTGAAGGCACTCTGGCCCTGAGGATCAAGATATGTATCGCAGAAGGAAATCTGCAAGGTACTCAGAATGAAGCCTCCGGTCACAACCTCATGCCCCCCAGTCCTTTGGCCTGTGTGAGAACACAGGTCAAGGGCAGCCTGGCGGAACAGACAGCCCAAGCAACGGGGGTGCAACACTTCTTTCATGCCACATCCTAGCTCAAAGGTATTAACTTCTGGTTGCTTTTTCTCCCTCTGCCCCAGTTCTTCCCCAAGGCAGAATCCTCTGCTAAATAAACTGCAGCCATGAGTGCGAGTTCGGACGCTGAGATGGCGGTTTTTGGCGAAGCTGCTCCCTTCCTCCGAAAATCGGAAAAGGAGCGGATTGAGGCCCAAAACAAGCCCTTCGATGCTAAAACATCGGTCTTTGTCGCGGAGCCCAAGGCCTCCTACGTGAAGAGCACCATACAGAGCAAGGAAGGAGGGAAAGTAACTGTGAAGACAGAAGGCGGAGCAGTAAGTAAACACACGGGGAGAAAACGCTCCCAGTTGTCTTCTTCAGTCTCCTCGTTCAAGGTGAAGCTCTAAGCCTCCTGCCACCACAGACACCCTCCTGGTCCGTTATGGATGCCAGATTTGGACGGCAAAGGAGGTTCCCAGCAGTCACCTCGGGTGCCCCCTTCCCAGCTACCCACAGGACTTCAACACGCTAGAGTCAGCTGCCACCATATCCCTCAACTCCCCACTTTGCATTATAAACCCCCAAACTTGGAGGAAATAGAAGCCAGCCTCTCCGGTCAGGAAACTACTGTTATTTACTTAGCTAAATAATGTATTAGTATCCCCATTACTTCCCCCCAGAAGCTTCTTGTAATGAATGGCCGGGAAAAATAAAAAATTTAACCTATTAAAATAAGAGTTAAAAAGATATAAACTGATAAATACTGGGAACAGGGGAATATGGGAAGAAAAAAAATCTTTAAAAAAAGGTGGTATACTATTTCATCATAGGAGACGGGTTTTCTTAGCATCAGACTCTGAAACAAATACAATTTCATGCCTTGATTTAAAGAATACTGAATAAATGAAAAGTGTCAGTAATTATATTTTATAAGCAAAACAGACAAACCAACCCTATGTCCCACCATCAATACAAAGTGGTCTCTCACTTTACTTGCCAGACTCTAACCGTCAGGGAGGACCAAGTCTTCCCCATGAACCCTCCCAAGTACGACAAGATCGAGGACATGGCCATGATGACCCACCTGCACGAGCCTGGAGTGCTGTACAACCTCAAAGAGCGTTACACAGCCTGGATGATCTACGTGAGCGCCCTTCAGCATCTCCCAATCCCGTCTATCTCTCTGAGTAAAGACAAGATCCTCATGTCACATTTTCTGGTTTTCTCAGACCTACTCGGGCCTCTTCTGTGTCACCGTGAACCCCTACAAGTGGCTGCCGGTGTACAACTCCGAGGTGGTGGCAGCCTACCGAGGCAAGAAGCGCCAGGAGGCCCCGCCCCACATCTTCTCCATCTCCGACAATGCCTATCAGTTCATGCTGACGGGTGAGTGACACAGCTATTTATGTGCAAAAACATGGAAACGGAACCTTTAACAAGCAGCCTCTGTCTGGGCCCTGATTATAATAACACATTGCAGCCACATGGGGCTTCACTGTGTTCAAGGAACTTCCAGAGCTCCGGTGTCATATATGCTTCCCAGCAGCCATCCCCATTTTAGAGAGAGGAAAGGGAAGCTGGTTGGGCTCAGTGACCTGCCCAAGCTACCCCAGCTAGTAAGCGGAAGCCAGGCGGAAACAATTAGCAGACCTCTGTAAACGCGCCTGCCGATTTCCCATAGGTTTTCATTTCTGATTCAACAGAAGAAAAGTTCAAATCAGTTATTTTAAAATAAGCACATCCACAGCAATCAAGGAAAATAGTTCCCAGCTACAGCTGGAAAGCTTTGTAATTCTTATGTTTATCGTTAAACGACCCAGCGAATACTGCCAGCGTCTGGGGTAGAACACGTGTAAAGAGCGAGCTACCACTTTCGTCCCGGTGATTCTGAAGCATTTTCCTATTAGAATGGAAGAAAATAAAAATACCTCTTCCTCTGAAAATATTTTTGAAATCCTATCAAAGCCTGTTATTCCCGTCTTATCAAAGCATAAACAAACAGCTTTGACATGCATTACAAGCCTAAGTACAGCGTTTAAACCTTTTATTTTCACACACCAAATGCACCGCCTTTGGAAATATTCTGAATTCAGGAGTTTCCTGTTGTTCCATAGGGTTTTGGGAACTGAGAGGGTTTTGTTCTTTTTTCGTTTTTGTTTGTGTTGCTGCACTTGTTTTTAAGTTGTCTGTTAAAGGAGGAGAGAAGAGAAAGAAATAAAATAGGAATCTTCCATTACAAATTGGCCAGCAATTCCACAAGGATTTCATGCCAGTAAACTGTTCTTTGGTGGTCAGCAGAAGCTAGCTACCTTCCAGAAATGATCCAAAGGCTGGCTCGTTTCGGAGGGTTTAATACTCAGCAGCTGCACTTAACTCTGCTTTGTACACCACCACCCCTACGCCAAGGTCTCCACACCCCAAGCTTTGGGGCTGCTCCAAATTCAAGATCACTTATGGCTCCCAAACATGATCTGCATATAAAACCATGCTAAACTGTGGCATTTGACCTGGTACATGTTATTTTATCATCACCAAAAGAGACTAGAACTTTTCTTATCAGTGCTCCCATGAGATGTGATATGATCTTCCATAATTTTTCTGCTATTGGAAAAAAAATCAATTTGAGTACGTTCTAAAATCTGTATCTACTGCTCTGAATAGAACTCTGAAGTTCTCTAAAGTCTATATGCACATCGAAATAACATCCAGATTTGTATCTATTTCTCTGATAGATTTTTAGATTTGAGAATCCACTCAAATAGAACTGGAGATTTAACATATCAGAAAATTGGTATAAGTACAACATATCAGTCATATAACTAGTGACAATGTCTGTTTTTATTATTTAGAAATGTACATAAAATTAAAAGGAACATAAGACTAAATGAACATATTTACAATTCCAGATCCCTTCCCTATTGAGTGTTACCAGCAGTCAAATTAGTCATATCAAGAGCTGGGAGGAGGCCAGGTAGCAGAAAAATACATAAAGTGGAAGTCAGAAGACCTGAATACCTTTGACCTTATTAACAAGCTCTGTAATTATTATTCGAAAAGTCACCGATTCCTCTCTGGGTCTCAGCTTCTTTACCCGTTAAATAAAAGAGTTGGCCTCGGTAATTTTTCTAAGATCCCTCATGACTTCAAAATTCTAGTAATTCTTACTGAAGTGTTGATAGATGACATTATAGGATGCCTGGGATTTTCCTTAAAATAATCCAGGAAGAATGGGACAGGAGTAGAGAGGATATAAAATTGGCCAAGTGATGATAATTGTTGAAGCTGTATGATGGGGACATGGGGGCTATCTATGTTATTGTCTCTACTTGGTATCTGTTTGAAATTTATCATCACAAAGTCCTTAAAATTAATAAGATACAAAAGGAAACAGATGATAGCTTGCCTCTCATTGTCACAACTTTACTCCAAGAGCCAAGTACTCTTTGGGGACTAATCACAAAACCAAAACCATAAGTGACATCTTGCAAATGTTAAAAGAACAAGCTGTGTTTGATCTAAACTGACTCAATAATCTTTATATTGAATGTTCTTTTTCTTTTTTAACTGCTGGTCTTGATTTCTCTTTCACAGATCGTGAGAACCAGTCCATCTTGATCACGTACGTGATTGTTCCCTTCTCGGGTTTTGATTGTCTTAGACATGACAACATGAGCTGTAGTAGTTCTGATCTTTTCTCTGGTCTCTGTTTGACAGCGGAGAATCTGGTGCCGGGAAGACTGTGAACACCAAGCGTGTCATCCAGTACTTCGCAACAATTGCAGTCACTGGGGAGAAGAAGAAGGAGGAAGCTACCTCTGGCAAAATGCGGGTAGGTCTGGGGACAGACTCAAGACTCTTGGGGCTTGGGGCGCCTGGGTGGCTCAGTCATTAAGCGGCTGCCTTTGGCTCAGGTCATAATCCCAGGGTCCTGGGATTGAGCCCCGCATCGGGCTCCCTGCTCAGCGAGGAGCCTGCTTCTCCCTCTCCCTCTGCCTTCCTCTCTGCCTACTCGTGCTCTCTCTGTATCTCTCTGCCAAATAAATAAATAAAATCTTTAAAAAAAAAAAAAAAAAGACTCTCAGGGCTCTCAGGAATTCTGGAGCCCCAGAGGTGAGGACCGCTCTTGCCTTTGCAGGGGACCCTTGAAGATCAAATCATCAGCGCCAACCCCCTACTGGAGGCCTTTGGCAATGCCAAGACTGTGAGGAATGACAACTCCTCTCGCTTTGTAAGTCTCCTGGTCACAGAGGGGTCTTCTCAGTCCTTCCATGCTAGAGAAAGCACATCTGAATTATCATTTCAATTGCATCCTTCTGTGTGCTTCAACTTTTCAATACTAAATAATCTTCTCTTTTCAAGGGTAAATTCATTCGAATCCACTTTGGTACCACAGGGAAGCTAGCTTCTGCAGATATTGAAACATGTGAGTAACAGGACCACCAAAAATCAAAAGACAGACGAGTGATTTCATGTGCAGGTTATTCAGGAACACTTGGCGTGCGCTGAGCCTGCTGCCAGTGTTGCCCATGAGCCAATGCCAGACTTAACCATAAATCCACTGTGTGCTCCATCAACGTCAAGGCAAACTGGCAGTTCTGGAGCACATTCTGAAATTCCTGCCACAGAAGCAACTTTGGTATTTTTTCCAGGACAAACCACTTGGGCTACTTTGGGTTCCTATGAGTTACCTATAGGTTTACAATATTTCTCTGTGATTTGCTCTTCATCTGAGCTCTGGTAGGTGTTTCTAAGTAACCACTCACCACAAAGTCTCAGATGACGTGAGGAAGGAGGAGATATTACAGATCAATAATAATACAGAGGTCACAGGTTCCCCCATATTAAAAGCTTTTTTTTTTTACTAGAGCAGATAGGTTTCAGTCTCTACTCTTAGATAGTGAGAAAATTAGGCAGTTACCACATGTATTTGGAATTCTTATATCCAGCACCAAAAGGATCAATATATCAGGTAGAAATCTCAGTGGAGTCTAATGTAATGATCCCAGTCTCAGCAAACACACTGAGGTTCATTTAATATTTCAGCAGCATTGGGGTGTCGGGGTGGCTCAGTTGGTTGAACATCCAACTCTTGATTTTGGCTCAGGTCATGATCTCAGGGTCGTGAGGTCGAGCCCCATGACAGGCTCTGCACTGAGTGCGAAGCCTGCTTAAGATTCTCTCTCTCCCTCTCCTTCTGCCCCTCCCCCCACCTCACTCCCTACCCTCCCTCCCTCCCTCTCCCCCATCTGAAGTGTGTGTGTGTGTATTTCAGCACCACTGATTTTTTTTCTAATTTAATATCTATTTCTATTTCCAGATCTTCTAGAAAAGTCCAGAGTTACTTTCCAGCTGAAGGCAGAAAGAAGCTACCATATTTTTTACCAGATCACTTCCAGTAAGAAGCCAGATCTGATTGGTAAGGAAGAACTTAAATTTATAGATGAACGTTAATATTTTTATTAACAATTTCTAATGTAAATGTATACCCTGAATTATATGTACCCAGAAATGCTCCTGATCACCACCAACCCATATGACTATGCCTTCATCAGTCAAGGGGAAATCACGGTCCCCAGCATTGATGACCAAGAAGAACTGATGGCCACAGATGTAAGTCACATACACACACACACTGTAAAAAAAATTCCATTATGTGCAGGAACAGCCCACTGTAGGTGTGGTTACCCTAGGACACAGTATAAATTCTCCAAAATAAGTTAGTCTCTTCTGCCCTAATCTTTGTTCTGTCATTTCTCCTGGAAGAGTGCCATTGACATCCTGGGCTTCACTCCTGAAGAGAAAGTCTCCATCTACAAGCTCACGGGGGCTGTGATGCATTATGGGAACATGAAGTTCAAGCAGAAGCAGCGGGAGGAGCAGGCCGAGCCAGATGGCACCGAAGGTACCAGATGAACCTCCTTCTGGGTCTGAATTAAAGAATATGGCAGGAAAAAAAAAAAAAAGCCTATTCTAAACTCACGTCTCCATCACAGCTGAACTTCTGAAGAGCATATACATATCTACACACACCGCACACTTTCCTCACCCCCTTTCCTTCCCTGTGTGTCCATATCTCCGTCATTTCTAAGCAGCCCAAATAAGTTAAAACAAACCCTAATAGGCGCTTATAAAGACATATCTAAAAAAGCACAATCGGGGCCAGATCGTGAGAGAGAAAAAGAGATGGCACAGTGCTCCTGCTCTGCCGTGGAATGGTGGCTGTGTACGTGAGCCAACTTGGCATGTGAGCCTACTTCAGCACTAGCCAGGTGAACTAGCAGCTGGCGAGACAGGAGCTGCCCACCACAAAGCTGGGGGTGAAGGGCATCCCTAGACATCTGTGCACATGAGTGCATTGTCTATATATAAACCTGCAGGCACTCTAGGCAGTGAGATAAAAAAAGAACTGAGAAAGAAAAGTCATGTATTCCGTGTGCGGAACATAAAGGACCTACCAAGGAAGCTAAAGTTGTCGGCTCCTTGAAGCCTTTCTGACCCCCACCCCCCAGCTTGACACATTCTCTCCCTCCTCTAAACTTTTCAGCAGCTACAGTGGTACCTGACCTGTGGCATTTACATTACAGTCCTTGGCACAATTTCAGAAAGAGACTCCGAGGGGGCACAGAGTGAAATTTAATACCTACTTTTCAGACAACGAAACTGAACAAGTGGGTTTATATTGGCAGGAGCAAAACTGAAATAAGGATCCAAATATTGGGACTTCTCTCTCTCCCTAATAGCAATTATTAAGATGTATTTATCTTTTCCCTCCAACCACACCTAATGTGTCTGCCTTAAGAGCAGGCACCATGGCCTTTGCCTTACATAAAAGTATTGCCATAAACACTGGACACATGTTAACTGTTGAATTTCTCAAAAGCTACTTGCAATAAATCCCCAAAGAGCAGTGTAACTATTTATTAGCAAGTATGAGCTCTAATGTACGGGGACCCTCATCTGACCTTCTATAGAATTACTTAAAGCTTTTTATTTAAATAACAAAGAGAATGGATTGGAGAAAAATAGAAAAATTAGGTAAAAGGGGATATCCACCATTAAACAACATTTCTCGAATTGTGACTCTGCAGTTGCTGACAAGGCGGCCTATCTCCAGAGTCTGAACTCTGCTGACCTGCTCAAAGCCCTCTGCTACCCCAGGGTCAAGGTCGGCAATGAGTATGTCACCAAAGGCCAGACTGTGCAGCAGGTGAGTGCATGACCTCAATGAATAACACCCGTCCCAGGCCTTCACAGCGTCTTCAGTAGCATCAACAATCACTACTCTGTCCACGAAGGTGTACAACGCGGTGGGCGCTCTGGCCAAGGCCGTCTACGAGAAGATGTTCCTGTGGATGGTCACCCGCATCAACCAGCAGCTGGACACCAAGCAGCCCAGACAGTACTTCATCGGGGTCTTGGACATCGCCGGCTTTGAGATCTTTGACGTGAGTTGTCTTCATATTAACAAAAAGTGAGAGAAAAACAATGTGGGTTCTGATATACGAGCCATTCCTGTACATTTACAGTGTCCACATTGCTTCCTCCAACACTGCACCCAGAACAGAAGTTACCTCCCCCATATCTAGGCAATACCATAAGTGTGATGATAACCATAACTGCCATTTGTGGAGTGAGGGTATTTCTGGCACTCCACTAAGCACTTCAAAATGTTACCTCATTTAATCTTCAGAACAACCCATGAAAGGGTAACGAATATTACTATTAATTACATGTGGAGAAACAGAGATGCAGGAAAATGAAAACCCTTGCTAAAGATCCCACAGCCATTTAAGGCAAAGCCAGGACAAGAACCCAGATGTGTAGATGGAGCATCTCCCACGGAGGAGAAAGCACACAGGTCATGGTCTCTCCTGTTCCAAGTTCATCTGACACATACTATTTCACCTCTGGGGTATCAGCTGCATCATGTGTAAAATGCAGGTGTAAATTATTACAAAGACTCTTTCACATCATCAATTACTACACCACATCAGGTCCCTACTTTCACAGACCTGGCAAAGGGAATTTGCCAGATGTTTGATATGAAGACGAGACAAACTTGCCTATTATTCCACTTTGTACATCAAATAAAAAGGTCTTAGGAGAAGCTTTCCTTATGTGACAGCCAAGAGTGAAAATGTGAACTTTATCCTGAATTGGAGAGTGGGGTGGTAAAAAAAGTGAAACTTTCCAATAAATTACTTTCATCCTTAAATCCAAACCATAATTCATGGGGACCATGGCTGTACTTTTCATGTATGCTTTTGCTATGCAATCTTAGAGCTGGGAAGGGGTAGATCCTACCAGAAGTCTTGCTGTATAATTGATACCTGTGCTTTTAAATAATGCCCAGAATTCATAATAAAGGCTCATGTCAAAAAAAAAAAAAATGGATCGTTTTTTTTTCCTTGGGACTTCTGAAAGAACAATTAGTTTAAATTTTATTTCATTACTGTAGTCCACATTTTCTCAATAAAAGAATGTTTCAGTAACGAATTTTACTGCTAAAAAATCCATTTAATGTTGAAAATTTTGTTTTCTGCAGTTCAACAGCCTGGAACAGCTGTGCATCAACTTCACCAACGAGAAGCTGCAACAGTTCTTCAACCACCACATGTTCGTGCTGGAGCAGGAGGAGTACAAGAAGGAGGGCATCGAGTGGACCTTCATCGACTTCGGGATGGACCTGGCTGCCTGCATCGAGCTCATCGAGAAGGTCTGTTTGACTTTCTTATTTGTTTTGTTAAGTAGGCTCCATGCCCAGCATGCAGCCCAACTCGGGCCTTAAACTTACAATCCTGAGACCAAAACCTGAGCTCAAATCAAGAGTTGGACACTTAACCAACTGAGCCACCCCGGCACCCCAGTCTGTTTGACTTCTAAAGCAAGGCAGACTGCAAGGGTAACTTTTCCAAGTGTCTGAAGCAATTCTAGAAAGTATAACTGTGACATTAGATATCAGAACAAACAGAAATACTTAGGTATCAGAACAAACAGAATTACTGTTTAAAACTTCCTCTTTTCAACTTCTACATAAGAAGGATCAGAGTGTTTAGTTTCATTCTGTTCTAGCCAGTTTTGTTCTAACAGCGACTCAAATCTGATTTTAAGGCAGCACTGAAAACTCAATTGAGACGATCTGCTCCACCAGCAGAACTACCTCACTAGTTCTGAATCTATCTCCATTACAATCCAAGATGTCAGCAACATAAATAAGTCTTTTTTCTAGATAAAAATTAGTACACATGTAACCCAGCTAGGACCTCTAAGAAAGATAATCCGTTTGGAAGTCAAGAAGTCTAATTGCTTACGCTTTTCCATAATCCAACCTTAAGGAGATCAAATACAGAAAATGTCTTAAATAAGGTTTGGATTATGTATACTATTAAACTACTGCATATAACGTAAACATCACTCTTAAGTCAGTAAATCCTTTTCATAACAAAAGAAAATAGTGACAGTAGATTAATTTAATAAATAGGCAAAAAGTGTGATAATACAGAACACTTTAACAAACTGCCCACACATGTTGTGCTGACTGACATTTGAAGTTTGTATTCCGCTATTCTTTTAACTGAAAGTGTTGCTGTGGACTGGATATGACAAGGAATGGTGGGAAAGTCACTCCAGTGATAACAAAAGGATTTCTTTGTGAGCTATGACCCTGGTTTATTTTATATACCTATTTACTTGGCAGTTCTGATCATTCAATCAAATACAGATAGAGCCACCATGTTTGCATCTTTTGGGAAACATAGGTTGACACTAATGTCCACCTTTCTGAATTTAGCCACTGGGCATCTTCTCTATCCTGGAAGAGGAGTGCATGTTCCCCAAGGCCACAGACACCTCCTTCAAGAACAAGCTATATGACCAACACCTGGGCAAGTCGGCCAACTTCCAGAAGCCCAAGGTTGTCAAAGGCAAGGCCGAGGCCCATTTCTCTCTGGTCCACTACGCCGGCACCGTGGACTACAACATTGGTGGCTGGCTGGACAAGAACAAGGACCCCCTGAACGACACTGTGGTTGGGCTGTATCAGAAGTCTGCAATGAAGACTCTGGCCAGTCTCTTTTCCACCTACGCTAGTGCTGAAGCAGGTACTTTCTGTGCCCTTAATCTAAATCAAGCCCATTCCCACAAAATGTTCAGATAACATTCCAGCCTCTAGGATTCTGCTCTAATTGATGGGTTTTTCTTTCTACCTCAGATAGTGGCACAAAGAAAGGTGCTAAGAAGAAGGGTTCTTCATTCCAGACTGTGTCAGCCCTTTTCAGGGTAAAGTACAAATTTCACCCAAAAACTCTATTCAGTTTCTATGAATTATCATAATTACAGGGTTTAGAATAAATTAGGAGAGAACAGAATGTTCAAATATTCACTCTTATCATGGTAGAACCAAGCAACACTTCTCTTACAGGGTGAGATGCTCTACCCATTATTCTTCATTATGATCATCTGATGTGTTCAGGAATGCCAAAATATCATTAGAAACTTTCTTATTATGTAATCAGGCTGATTTTTAAAGAAACATATCTGAACTTCAAAGCTGTCCCTAAGGAAAGCTGTTATCTTTATTCTACCAATGTTGCCCTTTGAGAATGCTCCTGAGTTCCTCTTTAAAGACATACTCTTTAGCACATCCTTCCCTCAATACACATCTTTGTCCTCTGAGGAGGATTTAATTTTTTGTAATGGCTGAAAATCATCTAAAATCAAGCCTAGTGATTTACATGGATGATTAAGCTAGAAAATATCTAAGATTAAAATAACAAATAATTTTACTACAAATCATGTGATTTTGTTAGGTAGCTTAACAACTGACTCTTCCAAAGGGAAGTGTGTGAAATGTCTAGACTCACGGTTGCTTTGTCAGAATGTGTATGGCTAAGTCTCATTCCTTTTAAAGGATATAACCCGTGACTGAAACAGGAAAACTGGCCTGTTCTTTTTCTTTCTCACTACCAATTTGCATTATCTCACCAAGTAGGCTCCTGCTTCATCAACTTATCCTTGTACATGTCTTCAAGATTAGAAGCCCACAGTAAATTTTGTTTCCTAATAGTTAACTGAGATATGAAAGAAAGACAAAAAAGCAACTCTGCCTTCCCCAAGACTATACCTAAGAAATATTGAGAAATATTTACATGTGAGTTTTCTACAGTTGAGTAAAACAACATCATCGGTCATAAGCAACTACTCTATTTCTGGAATAACGCCCCCCAGATGCTTCAGGCTGTGGATCATTCCCAGGCACCCAAGATCCACCCACACAAGATTATGTAGTCGCATGATTTTAGACTCTTCAAAAAAAAAAAAAAGGAAACAGTACAAACAAGAAGTCACAGGTCCCAGGGATAATAATAACCTCAAGGAAGGAACAGCAAAGGTGGGACAAGGGCCAACCTAGGTTCCCAGTGTAAACTACAACTGTGAAAATTACTAGCACTGAGACAGATGGAAGAGGCTTTAGAGGTAATCTCAACTCTTTTCAGATTAAGGCCCAGAGAGACGAATGGGATTTTACAGAGTCAAGCAGCTCATTAGCGGCAGAATGAGACCACAGTCTTTTGTCTTCTAATTCCCAGCTGAGAACAATTCCTGTGCATTAAGGCTACGGGATCTGCAGTTTGTTCATAGAATAGTTCCTAGGTGTTATAAATGAATACCTTGGAGAGCTGCATTTCTTCCCAGCACTTTGGCCTTGTGGTTATTTGGCAGGCTAGAACTCTGGAGACCTTAAAAATACAGAGCAACTGAAGCCTCGGAGGCTTATACCTGACAGTTAAAGGAGTGCCTAGGTTCACTCCAAATAATTACAAAAAAGCAATCTGAGATAAAACTTTCTCATCAAGTCCCTTCTGTCTGGCTTTCTAGGAAAATCTAAATAAACTGATGACCAACCTTAGGAGCACTCACCCCCACTTTGTACGGTGTATCATCCCCAATGAAACCAAGACTCCAGGTAAGACCCTTCTGATGCCCAAACAAGCTCCAGGGTGTCTGCTTTAGGCCATGAAATAAGGCATGTATTCTTCCTCTCAGGGGCCATGGAGCATGAACTTGTCCTGCACCAGCTGCGGTGTAACGGTGTGCTGGAAGGGATCCGCATCTGCAGGAAGGGGTTCCCAAGCAGGATCCTTTATGGGGATTTTAAACAAAGGCCAGTCTCTCTTTGTTGTATTTCACTGAATATTGTGAACATTTTATCATCTTAATTGTTGTCCTCTGTTCATCGCATTTCATGTGCCCTGTTGAGTAAATACTGTAAAATTAAGAAGTCAAATCATATAGTCTTGTGGTAGTAGGACTGGGTAACAGTTCGAAGAAGTGGTATTTTTTACAAATAGGAAAGACACATGCATTAGACTACAGAAAAATCACACTGTTTTACTATCTGAACTTAAAGCACAGCTTTAAGCTGGGTTTTCTACTTTTACTTTTTCTCTCAGATTTTTGGGGTCATTTGGTTTCCCCATATAATCATACCACCTTAATCATTCTTTTCTTTGTTTGACTGAACAGATACAAAGTTTTAAATGCAAGTGCTATTCCAGAAGGACAGTTCATCGACAGCAAGAAGGCTTCTGAGAAACTTCTTGCCTCTATTGATATTGATCACACCCAGTATAAATTTGGACATACCAAGGTATAGCTGTCATCTATTCCTACCTGATCCATACCCTTCTGCCGTTTCTGTGTCTCCTGTACCACAGGGAAGACTCGGGATTCTCCTTTTTTCCAGGTTTTCTTCAAAGCTGGCCTTCTGGGTCTTCTGGAAGAAATGAGAGATGAAAAGTTGGCCCAGATTATAACAAGAACTCAAGCCGTCTGCAGGGGATTCCTAATGAGGGTTGAATATCAGAAGATGTTGCAAAGGAGGTAACAACAGTGCAGATTATCCGAATTGTAAGGTCCCTTTGGGACTATCACTCAGCCTTTCTCATTTATTAACTTTCATTTTGTGGCTAATACATGCTTCTCGTGCAGTTCAGAACTCACTCCTACAACATATCCGCCTTTGCTTAACCCCTCATACTTGCACACTCCCTCCAATTTCTCCCTGTCCATCCCCCTCACATAGAGCTGCCAGAATAATTTGCAATAAGCACAGTTTTCATCATGCTGTAGCTCGGTCTGTGGCTCCCCCTGGCCTCCCATGACAAATCCACGTTGCCTTGCGTAGCTGTCAAGGCTCTCTGTATTCCCCAGTACATCTGTCATTCCCAACCACACAGCCTTTTCCAGCCAGCCTAAACAATTTGCTTATCTCCTGTTTTCATATTTGCCCCAGGCCTACCCCCCATCCTAATTTACCTATTTACCAATTCAGAACTTGCACTTTTCCTTTCTCCAATGAGCCTCACCCAGCTCTATCTACCCAGCTCTGATGCACTCCCTGCCCCCCACCCCCACGACACACACACACACACACACACACACACACACACACACACACACACACACACACATTTTGCATTCATTTTGCTCCTCTGTGCTTATTTGGATTTGTATTATAAGTGTTCCCAAATCCCTCCCATGTGTCTACATTATGGTTTGTGTCATGGTATTTGCCTTCTCAGAGTCATGGTTCTTGTAATTTGGACTTATACAGAAACAGAATTTACATTTTAATAAGCTTGAAGAGGCATACGGCAAACCTTGCTAGTCTAGTGCTACAGTTTGCAGAAGGAGCATCTTTTATTACTATTTAAAAATTGTACTTAGATAAAACAAATTTGGGTGCTCAATGCATGCTAAATCACCTGTAGATATTAACAGTCTAATTAAGCAAGTAAGAATGAGGCATTTGAAATAATCTGAGGAAAGCCAGTACATTATCTGAAAAAGCTAACAAAAGTTTACGAGTGGGTAATTCAGTGTTAATCAAAATAAGACGAAAGGCTTCGAGAAAGATGTGCTAAATCCTAAATTCCACCAGTGGGGCAAATCAGAAAGCACCCAATGTCATCTCACAGCTCACTCTGTAGGCCAACGGCCCACGGCACAACCACTTACAAATGCCACGTCCACTCCCAAATCACCAATACTGTAATATCTCAAATGATCTTATATTGGTATGTGTTTCTCATACGTGCAAACTATTCCCACTCTAAGGTCTGCTCCTTTGCTAGTGTGGTAAGGGTCTTGAGAACACAAAATTACTCAATATGAGCAGTACACATTAGCAAAGTGGTTACACTGAGCACTACTGTGAGTGTGTCTGTGTCTCTATAAAGCCTGCATTTAACATATACAAAATCTGATAATCATTTATACCTGGGGGATCATCACAAGGGGAACTTGTGTGTAAAATAAAAACCACCAACAATAACACTGCCCCTAATGAATCGATCTACACTGATATTTTTACGTCATTTCAGAGAAGCCCTTTTCTGCATCCAGTACAATGTACGTGCGTTCATGAACGTCAAGCACTGGCCCTGGATGAAACTCTTCTTCAAGATCAAGCCTCTCCTCAAGAGCGCGGAGACTGAGAAGGAAATGGCTACCATGAAGGAAGAGTTTCAGAAAACCAAAGATGAGCTTGCTAAGTCAGAGGCAAAAAGGAAGGAACTGGAGGAAAAAATGGTCACTCTCTTAAAAGAGAAAAATGACCTGCAGCTCCAGGTTCAATCTGTGAGTATTCTGTACTCTGAATGCAACATGTTACTGAAGCGTTTCTAGAAGGCATACATACTCCAGATTTACAAAGAGCCTTGTCTTGAAAAAGAAAAATCTCAAGTTACTTTTTTTAGTATTTCACTTATCTTTCCGTAGTCCTATGAGGAAGACACACACAATGACTTCTGAATTACAAATGGAAAAGGGAGGACTGAAGAACATATTCAATAATATCACAAATCTAGCAGCCATGAAGGAAGCAGTTTAAAGGCGATGCCCCAGATCGCAGCCAGATATCTTACCCATTTGCCTTGCATGCTTCATCCCAGCCTTACAAGGATCATCCTGTTCTCTGAATGCAAGTCTGAGATTGTATTGAAATTAAAGAAAGACCATTATTCTTTTTTAATTCAATTAGCCAACATATAGTATTTCATTAGTTTCAGAGGTAGAATTCAGTGATTCATCAGTTGCATATAACACCCAGTGCTCATCACATCAGGTGCCCTCTTTAATGCCCGTCACCCAGTTACCCCAACCCTCCACTCCTCTACCCTCCAGCAACCCTCAGTGTTTCCTATAGTTAAGAGTCTCTCATGGTTTGTCTCCCTCTCTGATTTCTTCCCGTTCAGTTTTCCCTCCCTTCCCCTATCATCCTCTGCACTGTTTTTTATATTCCACATATGAGTGAAACCATATGATAACTGTCTTTCTCTGATTGACTTATTTCGCTCAGCATAATCTCCTCCAGTCCCATCCATGTTGATGTAAAAGTTGGGTATTCATCTTTACTGATGGCTGAGTAATATTCCATTGTATATATGGACCACATCTTCTTTATCCATCTGTTGAAGGACATCTAGGCTCTTTCTACAGTTTGGCTAGTGTAGACATTGCTGCTATAAAAATCGAGGTGCAGGTGCCCCTTATTCTTATTTCTCTCCATCCTTACCACTGAGATTTAGCTCAATAAATCTGTTTGCAGTTATGTGAACTGAGCAACCAGAGTGTAAGGTAGAGCCCAGTTCCCTCTGTGATTCTTCCTTTGACAGACATCCTGAGTTCTTAAGGCTTCTGTTTACTAGCTCGGGAAGAATGGGGGATAGTCTGGACCAGTGCTCTGGCCAAGCATAATCTCCCATTTCCATGATCCAAAAGCCCACCAGTGTCATGAAGAAACCTGTGAAAGGGATAGTTTTCCTAAAATCTTTCAGCTATTTTCAACTTTCCCTTCTGATACCTTCGCTTATGTGAAGGTTACATTTTCCCAAAACACACAACCAACAACCACTTCAACCTAGCGTCCCTTCACAGTTCTTATCAGTGAGTAAACACTGACTGAATACACCACTATTAAAAATAAAAGCAAAGGAACCCTGAGAAGTCCCCATTATCATCCATTTAAGCATTTAAAAAACATAACCAAAGAACAAAACAAACACTGACAGAGAAGTTAAAGAAATTCCCCAGGCCAGAGTAATCTAATAAGGCTGAGCTGATTTTTATTTGAGTTCTTCAGTCACTCATAAAAACTGTATGGAGCTATGTAATGCCTCAAAATTACACATTCTTGTGTATTCTAAAATTCATGTTGAGACTAATAGGTGATCCTTAAAATGCAACTGAAAACTGTCGACATTTACAGCACTACTATGGACTATCAGGAAGGTTGTGAGTGTGTAACAAATGGTGCATGGAAATGTATTCACAGGCATAAAATTATTTAAGTTCTTTTTCTTTTCCTTTTTAAATTCAGTCTAACAACTAGTTAGACTGAAGTGAACAGGGAATGATCAAAACCAAATCTAACCAATCTAAGTCAGAATCTTTGGGGACGCCTGGGTGGCTCAGTCAGTTAGGTGTCTGCCTTCGGCTCAGGTCATGATCCCAGGGTCCTGGGATCAAGTCCCGTGTCAGGCTCCCTGCTCAGTGGGGAGCCTGCTTCTCCCTCTGCCTGCCACTCCCCCTGCTTGTGCTCTCTCTCTGACAAATAAGATCTTTTAAAAAAAAATCTTTGAATATCACAGCTGAAATGTTCCTAGTGATCATTTATTCCCACCCCCTCAACTACATATGAGAAAACTGAGGATAAAGGAATAAAGTAAATTTGCCTACATTCATCCATATGGAGACAATACTGAGACAAGACCTCAGGCTTCCTGTGGCCTATCAGTCTTCTAGACACTACTTTATAGCCAACTGATTCAATCCAATCATTTTTCAGATTAATTTGCTTCTAAGTCTATAGTCTCGCTTTTAATTAGATCCATTTCTCCAGGCCACATAATAATGTTCAATTAAGTTTAATTTATATTCATACTGAAAAAGTCACCAGAAGTCAGCAAACACTACTATTTTGTGCAAAGAACAAGTTCAAAATCGTAACAAGCTTTCTAAAGACCTTAACGAATCTCTCCACAGGAAGCTGACGCCTTGGCTGATGCAGAGGAAAGGTGTGAGCAACTGATTAAAAACAAAATCCAGCTGGAGGCCAAGATCAAGGAGGTGACCGAGAGAGCAGAGGAGGAGGAGGAGATCAACTCCGAGCTGACGGCCAAGAAGAGGAAACTGGAGGACGAGTGTTCAGAGCTCAAGAAAGACATTGACGACCTTGAGCTGACCCTGGCCAAGGTTGAAAAGGAGAAGCATGCCACAGAGAACAAGGTAGGAATCATATTCTGTTCTACCATATAGAGGTTCTGCCACCCTACTAAGATGCTTTAGCACAGCTATCATTTCTCTTTTTAATTTTTCAAGGTGAAAAACCTCACGGAAGAGATGGCAGGCCTGGATGAAACCATCGCAAAGCTGACCAAGGAGAAGAAGGCCCTCCAAGAGGCCCATCAGCAGACCCTGGATGATTTGCAGGCAGAAGAGGACAAAGTCAACACCCTGACCAAAGCTAAAACGAAGCTGGAGCAGCAAGTGGATGACGTAAGTGTGTTTTTGATATCCATTTGAAGGATTTTTTTAAACACACTTTCAATGTTTAACGTATTTTCCTTTCTCCTTAGCTTGAAGGGTCTCTAGAGCAAGAAAAGAAACTTCGAATGGATCTAGAAAGAACAAAGAGGAAACTGGAGGGTGACCTAAAATTGGCCCAAGAATCCACAATGGATGTAGAAAATGATAAGCAGCAACTTGATGAGAAACTCAAAAAGTAGGAACTCCAGAAAAAAATTCCACGTGATATCATCTTTCAATTCATGAGTATTAATATGTCTTGTTCTTCTGTCTACAGGAAAGAATTTGAAATCAGCAATCTGCTAAGCAAGATTGAAGATGAGCAGGCAGTAGAAATTCAACTACAGAAGAAGATCAAAGAGCTGCAGGTGAACCATCTCACCTTCATTTTTTTTCTGTACCCCGAAAACCCTGAGACTGAGATGAGATTGAGAGATGTTGATGTGTGACTCCCAGGCCCGCATCGAGGAGCTGGAGGAGGAAATCGAGGCAGAGCGGGCCTCCCGGGCCAAAGCAGAGAAGCAGTGCTCTGATCTCTCCCGGGACCTGGAGGAGATCAGCGAGCGCCTGGAAGAAGCCGGCGGGGCCACTTCTGCCCAGATCGAGATGAACAAGAAGCGCGAGGCTGAGTTCCAGAAACTTCGTCGGGACCTGGAGGAGGCCACCCTACAGCACGAAGCCACAGCGGCCGCACTCCGGAAGAAGCACACAGACAGCATGGCCGAGCTCGGGGAGCAGATAGACAACCTGCAGAGGGTCAAGCAGAAGCTGGAGAAGGAGAAGAGTGAGATGAAGATGGAGATCGATGACCTCGCCAGTAATGCAGAGACCATTTCCAAAGCAAAGGTACCCAATACCAACTCTAAATGATGGTCATCAAGAACCTGACAGAACACTCATTGTTCTGTCACTAAACACTGTTTGCTGGCAGTTTATAGCACTAATCTAATATTTCCTATTATAATATATTCCATTCTACTTCATTTTTGTTAGTGCTTGCTTATGACCTATTAAGACTGTTTCAAAATCTACTTTAAGCAAGTGTCAGTATCACTGGAAAAAATGAACGGGCTCCAACAATGGCCATGTCAGGGACATCCCTCACTTACCATACTTGAATCTTAGCCTGTCCCATCAAGTTGGTGCCATAGATTTCTACTCACGCTTGAATTTATTCACTCTAAAAATACTTGAAGACTCAAGTTTTAACTTTTTTTTACTGCGTTCAGTGTCTCATCTTTCACTGCCATATGTCCTATAGGGGAACCTTGAAAAGATGTGTCGCACTCTAGAAGATCAGGTGAGTGAACTTAAGACCAAAGAAGAGGAGCAGCAGCGGCTGATCAATGACCTGACGGCTCAGAGAGCACGTCTGCAGACAGAGGCAGGTGAGGACCTTTCTCTGGGCCCTGAAACTACATACTAGGCAAAAGTGATTCCAGAGGTTCTGGAGAAACAGCACTATTCCCTCCCATCTTAGAGGGGAATAAACAAACTGGTAGACTCTGCTGAGCGGGTCAGAAAGAATGCAAAGCAAGAACTGGCAGAATAGTTTACTTGTTACACTTCTGTGGCATTTCTGCTTTTTACCTCCAGTTCTAACCAGTTCTATACTCATGTCTAGAAGCAAATAAAATATATTTAATATATATGTATATAGTTATATACACATATATATGAAAGCTTAAGCTTACTTCTATGCCATTAACCAACTCATTTACTTCTATTATTCCTAGGTGAATATTCCCAACAATTAGATGAGAAAGATGCTTTAGTCTCTCAGCTTTCAAGAAGCAAACAAGCATCTACACAGCAGATCGAGGAGCTGAAACGTCAGCTGGAGGAGGAAACTAAAGTGAGTTTTACCAAAGATCTTGGCTGAGTAAATCCAAGCATGTCCAGTTACGTTCTACTCTGGGTATGTAAATTATGTGTCACTGAATAAATGAATTTAAGTCACTGAACTAGTCCTTCTGCAGGCCAAGAACGCCCTGGCCCACGCCCTGCAGTCCTCCCGCCACGACTGTGACCTGCTGCGGGAACAGTATGAGGAGGAGCAGGAATCCAAGGCTGAGCTGCAGAGGGTGCTGTCCAAGGCCAACAGCGAGGTGGCCCAGTGGAGGACCAAATACGAGACGGACGCCATCCAGCGCACGGAGGAGCTGGAGGAGGCCAAGTACGGGCTGTGAACAATGGGGGAGGAAGAGGACATGGTTTCCTAGGTGCACAACTCAGCAACTCCCAGAAACACTATGATGATGATATCGATGATGGTAACATAATAGTAATAGGAGACACTAAATTTACTGAGCACACGCTATGTGTCAAGTACTATATATACACATTAGCTCATTTAGTTTTCACAGCAATGTCATGTTTTATCCCTATGTTACAGATGAGGAAACAGGCTGTGAGAGGTTAACCAACAAACCCAGGGACACATGATTGATAGATAATACAGCTAGGATTAGAATCAGATATTCTGATTCCAGAGCCCACATTCTTAAGTACTGCAGTAGGAAGATACAGCTCTTCAAACTCATGCTGGAGGCCACCAAACTGTACATAATGTCCAGGGTTGGTCTAAATAAAATAAAGCCTTAGCCTGTGTATAGACCAAAGAGGACCTTCAAGTAGATCCTCTTGGGCTTCAGAGCGAAAGGCTTTTCTGTACCATAAGGATGTAGAGTTGGCACACAATGGGGAATGAAGAATGTAGGTGATTCAGAAGGAAAAAAGAAAACCCGCCTTGCTTAAACTGTCCTGATTTATCCATCGATTTCTTTCTCTGGTGAGAACTCCAAATATATATGAAAAGCAACTATTTTTCTTTAGGGAAAAAGTACATAAAATGAAATAGAAAGTCTGAAAAAGCAAATGAATATGCTCAGTACATTTTTGCCCAATATCTAGTTAGCCTCAAATCCTTTTTGGAATGAGATGAGATATATAAATCAATCAATAAAATTGTCCGGGATAATCATTTTCTGCAACTCAATCAAAAATCCTGAAAACCCCGAATTATTTATATAGTAAGACACATACAATGGAGCACTAACAGCAGCCTCTAAGAACTGAATCCAGGTGCTCACCACTTTGGACCTTTTCATGCAGGACGGACGGAGAAAGCAGCTCTGGCTGCCACAGTTTGGATAACCATATCTTATCTGCCATTATAGAAGCAGAACTGTCAAAGGACGTTATAGCTTGCCCCTGTTCCAGACCACTCTCCTTAACCGCCTGGCTAACGTTTCAGGAAGAAGCTGGCCCAGCATCTGCAAGAAGCTGAGGAGCACGTAGAAGCCGTGAACGCCAAATGCGCTTCCCTTGAGAAGACAAAGCAGCGGCTCCAGAATGAGGTGGAGGACCTCATGCTGGATGTGGAGAGAACCAACGCGGCCTGTGCCGCCCTGGACAAGAAGCAGAGGAACTTCGACAAGGTGGCCCGGCCTGCTTAAACTTCATCAACATTTACTGGGTCACCCTTTCTCCTTGCAGTGGCTGACAATTTGTTGCTTTTCAGGTCCTGGCAGAGTGGAAACAGAAGTATGAGGAAACTCAGGCTGAACTTGAGGCCTCCCAGAAGGAGGCCCGCGCACTCAGCACTGAGCTGTTCAAGGTCAAGAATGCCTATGAGGAATCCCTGGATCAAGTGGAAAGCCTAAAGCGGGAGAACAAGAACTTGCAGCGTGAGTGCTCTTGAACTTCCGTACCTCCAACAGCCCTGGCAAGCCCCTTCCATGTTGCATGAGTCTGACCACCCCTCCCTTATCTGTTCACCCACAGAGGAGATTTCTGACCTCACTGAGCAGATTGCTGAGGGAGGGAAGCAAATACATGAATTGGAGAAAATAAAGAAGCAAGTGGAACAAGAGAAATGTGACGTTCAGGGTGCCTTAGAGGAAGCAGAGGTACATATTATTATGTTGTTTGGAAAATCAAAGACATGGGTGAAGACACTCAAAGTAGGCGATGGATCCATTATTACAGAGCTTGTGGGAATTATGAACTTGTACAGCCTTTATGAAGGACAATTTGGCAATGGTTATCAAAAGCCTTAAAAATGTAATACTATGACCCATCAATTCTATAAGAATCTACCTCAAGAAAATTATCTCGGGGTGCCCGGGTGGCTCAGTTGGTTAAGCGACTGCCTTCAGCTCAGGTCATGATCCTGGAGTCCCGGGATCGAGTCCCGTGTCGGGCTCCCTGTCTGCTTCTCCCTCTGACCCTCTTCCCTCTCGTGCTCTCTCTCTCTCTCATTCTCTCTCTCTCAAATAAATAAATAAAATTTTTTAAATAATTATCTCAAATGGAAGTAAATCTTTAAGCACAAAGATGTCCAATCCAAGAACAAGATGAAGCTAACTATGGAAAATTCATATGCTGCAATTGTATATGACCATTAAATATAATTAATATGGGGAAATATTTATGGTAGACAATAATTTTAAAGCAAACACAACTATATATACTATAATTTCATCATGCAAAAATATATATATAAGTAGGAAAAAGTCTAGAAAAAATGTACCACATTTAAATGGTCATCTTTGGATGGGGTGCACAATAGGAGGTTTTTCTTTGTTTCTATATATTACCCCATGCTCTACACTGTATATTTTGTAATCAGAAAAATGTTTCTAAATTGAGAATTTCTACAAACACAAACATTTTAATGTATAAAACAGACTGAAAGTTCATGCTTACTACATGAGTTGAACTATAAGTTTTGTTAGTACTCATGAATAATACTTACATAGCACTTCATACTTTATAAAGCACCTTTATTACAGAGCTGCCCTATATAATCTATGACTGAATAAACAAGAAAAAAAATGATTTACCTAACAGGCTCCTGGAACTGTTGTATTATACTTTGTAAAATCAGACAAACTGATGTTAGTAAGAATTTGGCTCACAAGGGAATACACTCCAAATATTCAAGTTATTTTCCATTATTAATTGATCACTGTTTTGTTAAGGCATCTCTTGAACATGAAGAGGGAAAGATCCTGCGCATCCAGCTGGAGTTGAACCAAGTCAAGTCTGAAGTCGACAGGAAAATTGCTGAAAAGGATGAGGAAATTGACCAGCTAAAGAGAAACCACATCAGAGTGGTGGAGTCGATGCAGAGCACCCTGGATGCTGAGATCAGGAGCAGGAATGATGCTCTCAGAGTCAAGAAGAAGATGGAGGGAGACCTCAATGAGATGGAAATCCAGCTGAACCACGCCAACCGCTTGGCTGCAGAGAGTTTGAGGAACTACAGGAACACCCAAGGCATCTTGAAGGTAAACGGGTCCACATAAACAGCTAAGTCAGGGAAGTGACCTGTCCTCCATTCAGCAAAACATCTTCGTGTTAAACAATCCAGTTTTTTCATTTAACAAATTATACAGCTCACGGTATGGAGACAGCTAAATTAAATATGCATAGAATATATTTTTACAGAAATGCTATATAAAAGAACAAACAGAAACCCAGAGATAAGCTTTGATACGAGAGAAAGTACAAGACTTTGGTACCAATAAGCCTGAGGCTGAGCATTAGTTGTGTCACTTACTGGCTGCCTGATTTTAGGCAAATGATTTAACCTCTCAGAACCTCTGCTGCTGCTTCTACAAAATAAGAATGAAACTACCCACTTCACAGGGTTCCTGTGAGAATCAAATGAGATACCAGATGTCAGGTACTAGGGAGAGCATATGGAAAATGCTCTGTAAGTGACATTAGTTAGTTACTCGCACATGAAAAAATAACCAGTTAATGGCATAAATAGAATGAGACTCTGTCTTCTGATCATTCTCGCTCACCTAAGCTGGTGACATCACCATTTTCACACTCATTCAAATGACAGGTCTGTCACTTCCTGCTCCTGGCACCAGTACATTCTTCCAGTTCACCTCCCGGGATGTTCACATCCTCTTCAGAGTGTCTAAGGTTTTGTGTTGTGTTGTTTTGTTTTGTTTTCCTTAACAGGACACCCAGCTACACCTGGATGACGCTCTCCGGGACCAGGAGGACCTGAAGGAGCAGCTGGCCATGGTGGAGCGCAGAGCCAACCTGCTGCAGGCTGAGATCGAGGAGCTGAGGGCCACTCTGGAGCAGACGGAGAGGAGCAGGAAAATCGCAGAACAGGAGCTCCTGGACGCCAGTGAGAGGGTCCAGCTCCTGCACACCCAGGTAAGACCCCCCCCCCCATCAGACAAATGCTGGTGTACTGTTAAGTGATGGATGAGAATTATAATATGGAAATACTCCATTTTTATAAATATGTGTATATAAAAAAAGGATGGGGGATATGCTCTAAAATATTAACTGCAGTTATCTTGGAAAGATGGGATTGTAGGCAGTTTTTTGGTGTGTGTTCCTATACGTCTTTTTTAAGATTTTCTACCCAAAAAAGGAGAGAGTTTTATTTAAAGATAAGGTCTGACTCTTTAGGTTTTGAAAACCATGATACAGAATAAACTTGAATAAAGATGATTTGTTAACTCCAGAATCCAAAAATGTGCCACGTAGTATTTCTCATCAGGAGTCCTTCTGCATTTAGCATTGTGTTTACCGTCCGTGAGTCTTGCAGGATACTGCTAATTTGCCTGGACATTAAATGCAGTAACACCAGGTAGTCATTTTAACAAGCAAAAATACCTACCTCCAAAGGTTTCCAAATACCCGTTGAGGCAGTGTTGATTCCCTTTGAGAAGCACTGGGTTAAAATTTTAATAAAATGTTGGGCGCCTGGGTGGCTCAGTTGGTTAAGCCACTGCCTTCGGCTCAGGTCATGATCCTGGAGTCCCAGGATCGAGTCCCACATCGGGCTCCCTGCTGAGCGGGGAGTCTGCTTCTCCCTCTGACCCCCTTCCCTCTCGTGCTCTCTGTCTCTCATTCTCTCTCTCTCAAATAAATAAATAAAATCTGTAAAAAAAAAAAAAAATTTTAATAAAATGTTTTCCTAAAACTAATTCAGTATTCCCCCAGGGAGCAAACCATGAAAGTTAACAGAGAATAGATCCTTTCTAACTGAAAAACTCCCAATGCCAGGCACTCACAAAAAGAATCAATTATTTTCTATTATTTCCAACCTTTTAAGGATAGAATACTAGTAATGTCTAATTGAAATATAATTGAAAGAGCAATTAATTGAGGCATTCTCAAATCTCAAAAATCCTTATGCATAAATTAGACACAGTGGGGGGGGCTGTTCCAACCTTTCAAATGATTAATATTTTGCACTGGACAAATATTTAAAGTTGAGTAAACTGTTGCCTTCAGGTCCCCTGCACAAGCCAACAAGTAAGACATCTGTAAAATCCCACGTTGGCAAATATCAAGTCTTATAAATTTCCACTGACGACTTTTAACAGAACACCAGCCTGATCAACACCAAGAAGAAATTGGAAAATGATGTTTCACAACTCCAGAGTGAAGTGGAAGAAGTCATTCAAGAATCACGCAATGCAGAAGAGAAGGCCAAGAAGGCCGTCACTGATGTGAGCAAGCTAAGCATTGGTTTTTCTGATACACGTGTGTTACCTGCCATTACTAGGTTTCCTTATTATCTTGGTGTGTTTACTAAATAGGCGGCCATGATGGCCGAGGAGCTGAAGAAGGAGCAGGACACCAGCGCCCACCTGGAGCGGATGAAGAAGAACATGGAGCAGACGGTGAAGGACCTGCAGCATCGTCTGGACGAGGCTGAGCAGCTGGCCCTGAAGGGCGGGAAGAAGCAGATCCAGAAACTGGAGGCCAGGGTGGGTCTCTCAATCTCTCTGAATCTGGGAAGGGGAAAAGGGCACTCCCTCTATCTACATATTGATGCCCATCTTTGTCCTGAGGCTGAGGCTATCGCCCAATATCTTCAGCAGGTCCTGAGCTAATTAATATCCCCCAAGACTGGCTGTGTACATATCTTTCTTGGTTGTAGGTACGTGAGCTTGAAGGAGAGGTTGAAAGTGAGCAGAAACGTAATGCTGAGACTGTTAAAGGTTTGCGGAAACATGAGAGAAGAGTAAAGGAACTCACCTACCAGGTAAAGGGAATAACTTTCTAGAATATCCAGACTTCCTGCCCAAAGGGAAACTGACAATCTGGTAACTGTTTATGTGGTGCTCACAAACAGATCCACCTGAACTCGATATATAAATATAAGGGGCAAATGATAAAATTGCTTATCTCAGACCCTTTCCTAAGCTGGGAAAGGCAGGGAGGTCTTCAGAAAATAGCATACCAGAGAAAAGGATACAGGTGTTAAAGCCAGATAAACTGGGTATTAGTCTTAATTTGGCCCTCTTAATTTTTGAACGTGGGTAGGTTACTTAACACTCTAAACCTTAGTTTCATTCCCTATAAAACAGAGTAACAGCATGTACTCTCCAGAGTAGGGAGGTGAGAATCAGAGATGATGTACAGGATTCCCTAAGACAGAACCTGCACAGAGTGAACATTTAGCAAGAAGGCTACTGTTAATACCATGGAAGAAGGCTCAGGGTTGACCAACTTTACCCCAGACCCACCTGCCATCATATCAAAGTGGTTTGTTTTACCACTTGTAGGAGGCTCATTTCATTGTACTGAATACAAACTGTTTTTTCAAACCCCCAGACGGAGGAAGACCGCAAGAATGTTCTCAGGCTGCAGGACTTGGTAGATAAATTACAGGCGAAGGTGAAATTATACAAGAGACAAGCTGAGGAGGCTGTGAGTATCTTTAAGCCCTTGAGGGAGGAAGAAAACTTCTTTTGGGGTAGAAAGTATATTACGAGAATGTGCCAACGAGAAAAAAAAGCAAAGTAAGAATATACCACTCATATTTTTTAATTGTTTTGTTTTTTTAATTTAAATTCAATGAATATACCACTCATATTTTAAGAGAGATATTATAAATGTGAATTTACCTCCAAAACCTGATTACAGAATCAGACTTTAAGAGGAGATATTTTTATTATTAAGCATTTTGTAAGGGTTGGGGAAAAAAAACAGTAACCTACCTTGAGAGCTGCAAAGACTATACTATCACAACTGTAGTCCATGAAAAATAATCCTCTCCCTCTAGGAAGACACAAAATCAAGTGTTCTCAAGAGCCAAACATAAATCGTTTACCCCAGCTGACTCCTTCACATACTACCAGTATCATCAGGGGCTCATCTCTCCACATGTACTGTGGCAAATAAGGACATGCTGGAAGATTCTCCAGCCTCACTTTTCCTGATTGTTCCCCATTCTTCCAGACACAATGTGGTAGGTCGGAAGTAGACAGTAAGTTAGGAGAAGGAAGGGAAGGGCTCAAATGGTAATAAGTAAAACCAACAGACGCATGCTTCTTCTCAGACCCACTTTTTCCCTTTCTCTGTATACCAGAGTCAAAATATGTGACAAAACTTGTTAAGTGAGGTTGTCTCAAAGTTGAAATCTGACCTTGTATTTACTTACTAAACTCTGTCGGGGTACATGGCTCTCTTCCTTCTTTCTACCCAGTCCGTGCATCACAAATGGATTTCATGTACACATGGGTTTGACACACTAAGGTTGTCCTTCCACTTCAAAAGTTCTTTTTTCATTCTTTAGAGTGAAAAAAATACACAACTGAAGTTACACGTTCTGTCCAGATTTGAAGTCAGACATGGCAAACACCATAAGAAGGACGTATCTGAGTTGAGGAAATAATCCTGTTTGGTGACAAGCGCAGTGAGAACCACAAAGTCTAATTCTCACAATTTTATCTTTCCTCTTAGGAGGAACAATCCAACACTAATCTTGCTAAATTCCGCAAGCTCCAGCATGAGCTAGAGGAGGCCGAGGAACGGGCTGACATTGCCGAGTCCCAGGTCAACAAGCTGCGGGCGAAGAGCCGGGAGATTCACACAAAAATCAGCGCAGAGTGAACACATCTGCCTGATGCTGCCGAGGGGCTGAAGAAATGTGCAAAATGTGCTATTCTGGGCCACTTGTGATGTTTATTTTTCTCTTAATGTTGAGTAAATAAAAACTCCAGTAAACTTATAAATTAAACCAAACTCATTTTTTCATTTGCAAACTTATTTACTCTTAAACACAGTTCTCACCTAGCTATATTTTAATACTATATATGGCCTTGCAAAGCATTCAATATTTTGTACTTCCATTACCACGCAGCCTCACCTTTCCCACCCCTACCACCCACCCACACACACACAAGTATCTTTCACTGGACTTGATTTTATTAAATCTCTCTAGGTCGTTACAAATGCTAAGGAAAACACTCCCTAAGGCTACTTCTCCAGACAGGATCCATTCACTGATCCACTCCACAAGTAGTTATTGAGCATCTACTCTGTGCCAGGCACTGTTCTATGCTCTGTGGGTATAGAGGTGAGCAAAAAGAGTTCCTGCCCTCTGGGAACTTACATTCTACAAGGGCATGTAACATGTCAGATGATAAGTGCTAGTGAGAAATAAAGAAGAAGGGTCAGGCTCCCTGCTCAGAGGGGAGTCTGCTTCTCCCTCTCCCTCTGCCCCACTCATGCACACGCAGACACGCTCTCTCTCAAATAAATAAAACCTTTAAAAAAAAAAAAAAAGACATATGAGCAGAGACCTGTAGGAACTAAGAGAGTAAGCCAAATGAGTATGTGAGGTCAGAAATACTTCCAGGCAGAGGGAAAAATAGAAAATGCACAGTCCCTACGTCAGGGGCAGGTTGGCATGTCTCAGGGGCTGGAGGAGAATGAGCAGGATAAAGAGTTATAACATAAGAGAGGAACCAGGGGCCAGATCATGGAAGGTCTGAGGGTCTTTCCACAGACTTGTGTCTTTAGAGTGAGATGTCAAAGCTTTGGAGGGTTTAAAGTAGAGAAGAAATATTAACACACATTTTTTAAAAATTACTCTGGCTGCCGTGTTGAGAAGGAGACCAAAGGTGGCAAAGGTGCAAACTGGAAGACTAGTTAGGAGCCTACGGCAAAATAAAAGATAACAAATGACAGTGGCTCAGACTGGAGAAACAGCCCTGGGAAATGATGAGCGTACAGGACGCTAGGTGAATTATGAAGGCAGCACACAAGGACTTTCTGACCAACTGAATGAGGAAGTCAGAGAGGAAGAGAGAGGGGAAAAAAAAAAAAAACCTTAAGAGGGACAAAGGATAAGCCAAGAAAAAAGTGGTGGAGTACGAACATTAGGGGTTTGGTCTCCAGAAAGAGGGGAGTCAGTAGAGCCAAACTAGTGACCTAGGCGAAGATCGTATTTTATGGGCTCCTATCCCTCTTCCAGCATCGACTCTCCCCTAGCTCCCAACCCTGTCAGCTTCAGTCTTTTACAGTATAAACTGTACAGCCCACAATCTCAAATATGTCTAAGGTTACTAACAGAAGTTTAAAATGAAAAAATTTTCAAAATAAATAAAATAAATTTTCTTAAGGAAAATTTTAGATCAAAGAGAAAACCAAAACTACAACCACAAAAACTTCTAGGAGTAAACATGAGAGTAAATCTTTGTGACCCTGGTTTTGGCAAAGATTTCTTAGCTACAACACCAAAAGTACAAGCCAGGAAAGAAAAAATTGATAAATTGGACTTTATCAAAATATAGTTTCTGCTCTTTGAAAACACTGCTAAAGAGGATGAAAAGACAAGCCACAGACTGAAAGTATTTGCAAATGACCTCCCTGATAAAGGACTAGTATCCAGAAGATTTGAAAAAGTCTAAAAACTCAATAAAAAGAAAACAGGTCACCCAATTTCTAAAGACGCAAAAGATTTAAATAAACATTTCACCACCTCATACCTGACGGAATGGACAGGCAAGAAACAAGTGTTGGCGAGGATGTGGAAAAAAGGGAGCCCTCGTGCGCTGTTGGAGGGAATACAAACTGGTGCAGCCACCGTGGAAAACAGTACGGAGGTTCCTCAGAACTTTTTAAAAAGAACTACCCTATAATCCAGCAATTCCACTTCTAGGTATTTACCTGAAAAAAAAACTGAAAACACTAAGTTGAAAAGATACACGCACACCCCCCCACCCCGTGTTCACTGCACCATTATTTATAGTGGCCAAACTGTAATTTGCAGTCTTACATGCTGTGACATCCCTTATGTTGAATTTTTGCAATGCAGTCATAAATTAGGATGTCCTTTTTTGCAAAAATGGATGATGGCTTCATCAGTATTTTTAAGGGACTTCCTAATCCTTTGATATTGAACTCATTCTTGTGAAACACTTACTGGATCATCGTCATTTTCAGTTCTTCAGCTGTCTGCTTGAGACTCTCTCTCCCTCTGCCCCTCCCTTCCCTTCTCTCCCTCTTCCTCCCTTCCCCTCTCTCTCTCCCTTCCTTCCCCCCTCACGTAAATAAATCCTTAAAAAAAAAATCATGATGTGAAAGAAGAGTTAATACCACAAGAAACTTTTCATCATCTCTTAAATTTTAAAGGCAGGCCACAAAATCCTGTCTGTTGGCTGATATCCCAGTTGCGTATGTGTTTAAAAACTTGTTTTAAAAAATTGTGTATATGTCTACAAACATGGGGGGGGGAATGCAAAAGAATTGAGCCCAGGGCGCCTGGGTGGCTCAGTCGGTTGGGCAACTGCCTCCGGCTCAGGTCATGATCCTGGAGTCCCGGGATCGAGTCCCGCATCGCGCTCCCTGCTCGGCGGGGAGTCTGCTTCTCCCTCTGACCCTCCCCCCTCTTGTGCGCTCTCTCTCTCATTCTCTCTCTCAAATAGATAAAATCTAAAAAATAAAAATAAAAAAGGAACTGAGCCCAAAATTTAGATAAATGCTATGCTAAAATTTTAGGAGTGATTTAAAATTTCCCTTTGAGGTTTGATTCTACTTTGCAGTCTTTCTACACTGTAAACACTAGTTGCGGAGAATTTTTTGAGGTTTATTTAAGCAATCTCCACGCCCAAGGTGAGGCTCGAAAATTCAAGACCCTGAGGATCAAGAGCCCCACGCTCCACTGACTGAGCCAGTGAGGAGCCCCAGGTTTGGAATTTTTTTTTAAGGCTCTTTTTTTTTTTTTTTTTTAAATAAAGAAATAAAAGCAACCTGCTCCTTGGGGAGATTTCACAACCACTTCTCATCAAAGAGGTGGATATATATAACTGACTACAGAAAGGTGAAGAGGGAGAGGGTCATCTGATGCATGAGCCCATTAGCACCGCGGCTCAAAGCCCCCGCCCTTCAGCCAAGCTTTGGGTGGGGATTAACAGTCCAGGGCTAACACCGCAGCTGTCAGGGAGCAGACCTAAATTCCGCCTCCTGGCTGCGGCAGGGGTTGGGGCCCATGTTACAGACACCAGTGTCCCCGGCCCCCTTCACGGCGGCCTTCACGGGTCACATGTTCCCAAGTGGGAAGCCCAAGAATCAGCCGAGGGCCGATGGAAAAGAACCGTACTTAAGGATGGCATTTACCAGCCCGACTCCTCCCTCCTGGCTCCCAGGGCCGCCACCAAGATGCTGCTTCCGGAGCCCACAAGGAATTAAACGATGCCCCTCCGGTGGTGGAGGTTAGAAAAACAACCCCTTTGGGGAAAGAACCCAGAAAACGGCTTTTCTTAGCTTACAGCGGCCCGACCTTCACGGGAGGGCGGACGGTGCTCTCGGCCCCTCACGGAAACTAGGGTTCAAGGTTCTCTCTCTCTGGGGAGACGGAGGTCCTAGTTTCTAAGGGTCAAAGGCCGAGGGCTCGAACTAGGAGACAAGGTGTGAGCCGCGGGGATGAGAAGGGTGGTGCCTTCTGAGCGACCGAATCCTACCCTTTCTCAGGACCCGGAAAAATAATGTGCCGTCGCCACCCACAGAGTAGAACCCAAACCGGATCTGGCACGGCACAGTACAGAGCTGTGTTCAATTTAACCGCACGCCAATGCGGAATTTGGTGGCTCAAGAATTTTCCAGAAATACTCCTCTGGCCCCGCCTTCAAATTCGCTCCCCAGTCTCAGGTTCGTCCCCTCCCCGCCGCACTGCCGCAGGGGGGTTAGTCTCTGTCACCTCGAGCACAGACGGGTCGTGGGGAGGCGGAGGCGCAAACCCCTCCCGCCTCACAAACCCGGCCACGCGCACACTCACCGGCCACGTCTCGCCGTCGCCTCCCGCCAGGTCCCAACCACGGCGGCGGGTCACTTCCGGCCTTTCCTTCCCGCCACCTGACTCCTCCCATGATGCCCTGGGGCGCACCGGAAGTGACCCCTCCCCTCTCCGGGAATTGAATCCTTTGCAGTAGAGCAGTGTGTCCCTCAAAGCCTAGGGCGGGTGTGTTTTCCCACGTTTTCAGAGCCGTGACCCATGCACCACCCCCCCCACCGGCCCCCAACTAGATTACAAACTGAGAACCAGCTTTTTATCCCCGTTGCGTACCACAGTGTCTTCACGAACCGTTTGTTGAGTGGAGAGCGGACGCCAAATTCTTTCTGTTCGGCAGAATGAAGCAGAGACGCTAATAGGGCCAACACTCAGAGCACAGTAAAAAAGAATAAAGCTGCCGTTATAATAACAACTGACGTTTAAAACCCGAAGTCCTTACCTTAGCTTACAGAGCTCTAAACCATCTGGCCCGTGGCCACCTCTGCCACTTCATTCCCTGCTGCCGTTTCCCTGGCTTCCTTCGCCCCTGCCCTGCTGGCCTTTTTTCCCTTCCTGTGCAGGCACACTCACCTCCCAGAGCCTTTACTTCTGTTTCCTCTGCCTGGAATAGAGTTCCCCCTTTGATGTTCTCATGGAAGGCAGCTATGCTAACCACTATACCACCAACGCCTTTGATGTTCTCATGGTTTGCTCCTTCACGTCAATAGGTGTCTGCTCCAGCATCACCCTTTCAGAGAAACGCTCCCAGATCAATCTGTTTAGACACCACACAGCCACTATATCCTTACCCTGCTCTTCTTTTCCTTAGGAGCATTTATCACTAATTGACATCAGATAGGTCCCCAGACAACAATGCGTACACGCTCGAATAGAATCTCCGTGAAGGCAGAGACTTTGCCTATTTTGTTCCCCAGCACTTAAAATCAGCACATAGTAGATCCTCAATGAATGTTTGATGAATAAACGATTGAATGAGTGCATGCTCACTATGTTGCTAGTTCTGTGCATTACAGCCTCAAAACTAACAGTTCCAGGTATGAATTTCGTCACCATGCTGGCTTCGTGGGAGATCCTCAAGCTGGTTCCATGTAGCCCCACCTTAGCCAGATTTGAAGGCTTTGCCATCATACCCCCTACAACCTTTCAGATAGGGTGATGAACTTATCTGGGTTTACCCAGGACTGTGCTGATTTTAAAACCAAAAGTCTCAGGAACCTCTTTGATCCCACGCAAACTAGGATGGTTGCTCATCCTACTTTCCAGTGTCCAGGCTCCATCCTGCTTGTTTTGTTTTATTGTGTGTGTCAGTGTGTGTTTGGGGGGGCAGAGGGGAGTTGCTGTTGCCTTGAGAGTGTTCTGAGCCATCTGAACAGGAATTTGGCTAAACGCAGTGGGTAGGATGGGAGGAGTGGATGGACAAAGGTCAGGCTGTGGCCAGCTGGCAAGCTTCACCAAATAGCAACATAAAAGACATGAAATAACAACAAAGACCTTGTCCTGGCTTCCAGGGCCCTCTGGCACTGACAGAGAAAGCTCCAGGTTTCTAAATTTTAGGCTGTCCTGGTGACATAGCCCCACCTACTCTTCCCTTTCCCAAACCATCACCTCACATCCATGATGGCATACCCTGCCGTGCATCCATTAACTCGATTGTCACAAGAACCCCATGAGTTATGTATTATTATCATCCCCATTTTACAGATGAAGAAACAGGCTCAGAAAAGTTAGCTAGCTTGCTGAAATTTACAGAGTTTAAATGATGAAGTCAGGATTTGAACCTCCGTATGTTGACTCTCAAAGTCCACTCTTAGTTATTACATTACATGCAGATTTTAACCATATACATACACATTTTGGCTATGTCCAGCAAAGAATGTATACATTTTAGGATACATCATTTAAGACCCCAACAGTAGTAATTAAAAGTAATCAGTCATGCCGTTCCTCGTTCTAATGAGACTTTAAGCAACCGAACTAACCAAAACACAACTACTAATAGACAAAAATGATGGGCAAAGGACGGGAGACCCTAACGCTCCCAGGCACCGATCCAGGTTATGAAGCCAGGCAGAGAAGTCTCCAGTTTACTGAACAGACCTAGCCAGTAGAATTTCTTCCTCGAACACAGTGTTTCCAGATCATCCACACCATCTCTCCGTGTTGTTTCTGAGAAGGATGCCTGGTTTGTGTGTAATTCTGAGAAGCGTGTATAATTCTGAGAGCATTGGTGTCTTACAGGATCTTACAAAGCCAGAAGCAGCTGTCTTGTACTGAAGAGACAAACCGGACTTGGAGACAAAGATGTTTGTCTTAGTTCCCACTCTGCCACTGGCTAGCTGTGTGACTAGTCCCTTAGTCTTGCCAAGCCTCCGTTTTCCCACATGTGAAACTGATTAATCTATCTGCTCCTTGAGATTTAAGGAGAATCCATTTAAATGATTCTCTTGATAATCCCCTATCAACTGTGCTTTGCAAAATTTCCATGTATAAACGCGAACAGTGAAGAAGGGTATACATTGCATCTGAACTAGTTCTGAACCAGGTCTCGGGCTTGGGAGTAGAACGGGAATGTGGGGGGCGGGGGGTCTGTTTCTACCTTAGCATTAACGAGGTACTTTGCCCAGAACCTCAATCTCTGATTCTGTAAAGTCAGAGTTGGATTAGATAATATTCCGGGGCCCCTCTGGGATTAGATAATATTCCGGGGCCCCTCTGGTTCTGGAATCTAATATTCTCACCCAAATTTTTAATTAGGCAATTCAGATAGGCATTAGTGTCATTCACTAATGTACCTGTCCTACAACATTCACCCAGAAATTTCTGTTCCTGGCTGAGGAACTTCCTGCTGCTTTTTGAAATTCCATCTGTTATGTAAGCTCTGGCATAGCTGAGAGGGTAAGGTATGATCCCACCATCAGCACAATTAATTGCCCTTTCTTCTCAAGTAGCCCTCTGAGGAATGACCTTCATCACACTTGTTTCCTAGTCCTCTCTATTTGGCCCTGCTACTGCTTTCTCTCCTTCTTGCACCATCTAAATCTACGGTTCCTCTGAATGCATCTTGTATAGTGACTGGCAGAGAGATTTCGCTCCTAGGAAAACTTTTTCCTCCTCCTTAACACCTGCTCACTCCTTAATCCCTTGCCTTTAAAGCTTCCACCCCCACCATCCTGCTGACATGAATGTCAAGATCACCTCCCTGACCACTCCAATGCCCTTTTTGGGTCTTGTTTTCCTCTGGCTTCTCTGCAGTGCTCTCCGTGAGGTCCTCTCTCTTTTGGAAATATCACCCCTCTTGACTTCTTTTGACACTAATAACAAAGCTCCCTTTGCTTTCGAGTTGACAAGCTGATTTTGTAACAAGAAGGGAGAAAGCCCTCCTTCACAGAATTCATCTCAGATGTGGGAGAGATGGGATGACGGTGTGGTGTGTGAGCTACGGACTACGGGGGATAGCAGCGGGATAAGGATAAGACCCCCAAAAGGGCGTAGGAGTATAAAAATAGGTGGTCAGCCCTCACACCGGTCAGAATGGCTAAAATTCACAAGTCAGGAAACGACAGATGTTGGCAGGGATGCAGAGAAAGGGGAACCCTCCTACACTGTTGGTGGGAATGCAAGCTGGTGCAACCACTCTGGAAAACAGTATGGAGGTTTCTCAAACAGTTGAAAATAGAGCTACCATACGATCCAGCAATTGCACTACTGGGTATTTACCCCAAAGATACAAATGTAGGGATCCGAAGGGGTACGTGCACCCCAATGTTTAGAGCAGCAATGTCCACAATAGCCAAACTGTGGAAAGAGCCAAGATGTCCATCGACAGATGAATGGATAAAGAAGAGGTGGTATATATACACAATGGAATATTATGCAGCCATCAAAAGGAATGAGATCTTGCCATTTGCAACGACGTGGATGGAACTGGAGGGTGTTATGCTGAGTGAAATGACTCAATCAGAGAAAGACATGTATCATATGACCTCACTGATATGAGGAATTCTTAATCTCAGGAAACAAACTGAGGGTTGCTAGAGTGGGGGTGGGATGGGAGGGATGGGGTGGCTGGGTGATAGACATTGGGGAGGGCATGTGCTACGGTGAGCGCTGTGAATTGTGCAAGACTGTTGACTCACAGATCTGTACCTCTGAAACAAATAATGCAATATATATTAAGAAAAAAAGAAGAAGAAGAAGAAGATAGCAGGAGGGGAAGAATGAAGGGGGGGCAGATCAGAGGGGGAGACGAACCATGAGAGATGATGGACTCTGAAAAACAGACTGAGGGTTCTAGAGGGGAAGGGGGTCGGGGGATGGGTTAACCTGGTGATGCGTATTAAAGAGGGCACGTTCTGCGTGGAGCCCTGGGTGTTATGCACAAACAATGAATCATGGAACACTACATCAAAAACTAATGATGTAATGTATGATGGTTAACATAACAATAAAAAAATTTAAAGAAAAATAGGTGGTCACCAAATTGCTAAGGCCAAAAGTGGTCTTCTTTACCTGAGGACGTTTATTTTGTTGAGTAACCAGATGAATAGGATGGGAATGCAAGTCTAAGGCAAAGCTAAAAGGCTCCCATTACAGAGGTATAGCTGAGTACCAGCAGTGGTTGGGGGAGACACCCCGGGGAAAGAAACAAAATAAACCACCAGCATCCGTGTGAAGGAAAATGGGCTTTGTAGAGTGACATTTCTCTTCTTTTTTTTTTTAAGATTTTATTTATTTATTTGAGAGAGAGAGCACAAGCAGGGGGAGAGGGGCAGAGGCTAGAGGGAAAGCAGGCTCCCCGCTGAGCAGGGAGCCCAATGCGGGACTAGATCCCAGGACCCTAAGATCATGACCTGAGCCGAAGGCAGACACTTAACTGACTGAGCCACCCAGGTGCCCCTAGAGTGACATTTCTGATGCACACTTTGAATAATTAACTCTAGGATATGCAGTATAACTCTCCATGTCTCTGCTACAAAATCTTTAGTAAAGACCACATTGCTCACCTGGGTTTTTGGCGCTAATGGATTATTTGCTTCGGTCTAGGTCAAGGATAACACGGATGGAGACATAATGTTTGGCATGGACTGGAAACAGACTGCATGCAGAGACAGCCATATCTAGATGGCGATGACAGTATTTCATTTGATCCCCCACACCATCCTCATTGCTTGGGCAGAAACAGAATTATCTGCATACTTTTGCAGCTACAGGGAAAACACCATAGTTGCTAAAAGAAGTAATGTGATTTGCCACAGTCAATAAATAGCAGAAGTAAAATATGGACCCATTGGCTCTTTTGGCTCCAGCAAGACCTCACTCAGGTATTTACTTATCTACAGAATAACCTTTTCTCCCCACTCTTTCTGTCTTCATTCCCTCCTTCCACCTCCTAAACATGCAGGCATCCTCTGAGAGCTCAACCTACTTAATGAGTTCAAGTGTCACCCATACAGGGGACAACCCCCTGCCACTGCCCCCTACCCCATAGACCTACATCTTCAACCTTGACTTCTTTAAACTTTGAACACTTGTCTCTCCCTCCTTTCATCTCAACCTCAAAATGGCAAAAATCTAAACTCATCTTTTCCCTTTTCTGTATTTCCTCTGGACTGGGGTCATGCCCCTAGATTCCCAGGCTGAAATGAGGGCCAAAAGAAAGGTAGGAAAGTCCCTCCTCCCTCCTCAAACCTGGCAGTCATCAAAGTCCCATGGATCCTGCCTTCAGGGTATTCCTTGCATTTTCTCTTTCTTTTCATTTTTTGTTTTTAAGTAGGCATCACACCCAATATGGAGCCCAACGTGGGGCTTGAACTCACAACTCTGAGATCAAGACCTGAGCTGAGATTGACAGTTGGACGTTTAACCGACTGAGCCACCCAGGTGCCCCTTCTCTTTCCTTTTAAATCTCATTTCTATCCTACTTAATCAAGACCCTCTTCATTTAACACCATGATTATTTTTTGTATTCAATTCAAGTAGATTTTAATAAAGTGATATAACATGGGGTTAAGTCTTCAAAAAATAAGCCTACAGCTCACAGAGGTTTTTTCACCTCCAGAGTTTAAAAGTTTTCTTTTCTTGCTATGCCTAAGTGGGCCAGTGAGGCAGAAAAACTTTGGTCCACATAATGTTCTTCTCCTTGAATCTGAAGGACTCAGAGACAACTAGGCACAACCACTGTAACAGCCAGCCCTCCATTGCTGCAGAGAGTTTTCACACAGATCTGAGTTCATAGGGGCATCCAGGGGATAATTCCAACTCTCTTAAATGCCCGCCTGCCCTGCAGGCTCTGATAAGCCTGTATAACCATTTCAGCAAGTTTTACAACAAGGTTTTTTAAATAGTTGCTAAATGGCTCTAGGCTCCCCAGGGTTCTCCCCTGTCCATTAAATCCTACCATCAGTTCTAGAATCATTTTCAAATATATATACATATATATGTTCATTTTCCTACTTAGAACCTCAAATGGTTCCCCAGTGATCTCAGAACAATGTCCCGACTCCCTCACTGGGCTTTGGAAGCTCTTTACAGATGAGCCCAGCTCATTTGTCTGGTCTCTCCCTTCATACTACCCACCAGTCCATCCCAACCCTCTGTTCCAGGCTTGCCTGACCAACCTTCCTGAAACACACCCGGGGCAGTCTTCTTCCAAAGCCATGATCCCTAAGCCTAGAACCTCCTCCCTATTCCTCTCACCCATGTAATAGTCCCCTTTCTTTAAGACAGGACACAGAATGGGGGCACCTGGGTCGTTCGGTCGGTTAAGCATCCAACTCTTGATTTCAGCTCAGGTCATGTTATCAGGGTCTTAGGATCCAGCCCCGAGTTGGGCTCCACACTCAGCAGGGACTCTGCTTGAGATTCTCTCTCTCCCTCTCCTCCCCTACTTGTGCTCATGCTTTCTCTCTCTCTCTCTCTCTATCTCTCTCTCTCTCTCCCAAATAAACAAATAAATAAATCTTTAAAAAAAAAAGAGAGAGAGCACGCAGAATAAAAGAGAAAGCAAGGCTTTGGAATCAGAAACCCTGGATTTCAATTCTGCCTCTATTGTCCACCAGCCGTGGGGCCTTTTAGCCAGTCACTTAACCGTCTTTGGCCTTAGTTTCCCCTTTTGGAAAATGGGAATAGTAATAATCTGAATATGAACACTATAAACCCCTCAGGCTTGCGGAGAAAATTAAACATAATAAAATACACAAAAGTGCTGTGTGCGCTATGGTGAGCGCTGTGAAGTGTGCAAGACTGTTGAATCACAGATCTGTACTTCTGAAACAAATAATGCAACATGTGTTAGGAAAAAAGGAAAAGAAGAAGATAGCAGGAGGGGAAGAATGAAGGGGAGTAAGTCAGAGGGGGAGACGAACCATGAGAGACGATGGACTCTGAGAAACAAACTGAGGGTTCTAGAGGGAGGGGGGGTGGGGGGATGGGTCAGCCTGGTGATGGGTATTAAAGAGGGCACGTTCTGCGTGGAGCACTGCGTGTTACGCACACACAATGAATCATGGAATGCTGCATCCAAAACTAATGATGTAATGTATGGTGATTAACATGACAATAAAAAATTTAAAAAAAAAAAGTGCCGTGTGAACTGGAAAGTACCTCAAGGAGGTCATGATTATCTCCACAGTTCCTACTCCTCTCCAGATCTCTTTCTGCTCCAAAGGAGGATCACGACATTGATAACAATTCTGATCAGATTTTGTATATACAACATGCTTTAGGGGTTTCAAATGCCCTGTACCTACATGGAACCCATGGCGCATCCCACTCATTTTGGCACCTAGCTTGACCTCGGAAAAGTGGCTTATCCTTTCCTGCCCACATGCTCCATCCCCATGTCCCCATCAGCTCCTCTGGGGCAACGACCTTGTGGTTCTCAAGCCACAGAAGGTTTGAATCCCATTTCTGCCACTTACTAGCTGTGTGGCCTTGGGCAGATCACTTCAATCGTCAGTGGCCCAATTTCCCTCCCTATAAAAAGGTCAGTAGACAAATATTAGCACCTAACCTCACGGAAGGAACCGTTATGAAGCTTCAGTGAGCCAACATGGATCAAGCCCCGCACGCGGTGAGTTCTTAATAAATGTACGCCACGACTGTGAAGTGAGACTGAATCTGACTCCATTTTCCTTCTTATCGCTTCACAGCTTCCCCATGAATCCTCCCGATTCATTTATTCACTGGAACATTTACTGAGCATCTGCTACATGCAAAAGGCTGTCCTTCGAATGAAAGCAGCTGTGTTTATGCCTCATGGCTCTGCTGCTTTCTTCTGGGCCAAATGCCGCTAAGGAACAGAGACAACCTCTATGTGGATTACAGCCTTCAGGCTTCCCCCTTGTTTCCTGAAGCAGGGTTTAGGATGCTGACCCCCCCATCAGATTACCAGGTACAAAAGTTACTCCTCTTTCTTCACCAAGAGACGGCTCCGATCCCTGAATACGCGAATATCTGCGGTGAATCTCTGCGGCAGGGAGCAAGATTTGCCACGTTTCCTAAACTCGGTTAACTCCGGGACTGTTTATTTCACAGCTTCCCTCAGAACCCGCGTTCTGTCAAACCCGCTTCGGAAATCACCATGCGGAGGTTCTATTCTAGTCTATTCCTCTTCTACCCACAATTTTATCCTGACTGGCGCCAACTGTCCTGTGGCAATCCCCCACCTGTAGGAGACTACCCCCAGGAGGACTGAATGAGAATCCTGATTCAGCACACATTGCTCATATACGATTGAAACACGTCATTCTGTATTGCTGTCAATGGCTGGAAGGGTCCTACACAGTCAACCATCACTTATGTTTTAGCAAAAAAACAAAACAAAACAAAACAAAACAAAAATTCCCCAATGAACCATAAAAGTTGTCACAAAGACCATGTATTTGAACTCCAGAACTTCACTTGGAACTTACTAACCCTTCCTTTAGCCTGATCTGAATGAACTTTGTGGTCGGCTTCCCGGTCTATGGCAAATGAGAAAAAGCAGGGCGCCTGGGTGGCTCAGTCGGTTAAGCGACCGCCTTCGGCTCGGGTCATGATCCTGGAGTCCCAGGATCGAGTCCCGCATCGGGCTCCCTGCTCGGCAGGGAGTCTGCTTCTCCCTCTGACCCTCCCCCCCTCTCATGTGCTTGCTCTCTCTCTCTCATTCTCGCTCTCTCAAATAAATAAAGAAATCTTTAAAAAAAAATTAGAAAAAGCAAACTCAGGCTAGCGGAGGCAAGCATAGTAACCATACCTGAGAGGCTGGCCATGAAGGTGAAACTATAAAAAACTAAAAGATAAACACAATTCATAACACTCTAGAAACAATCAGCACAGGGGTAAAACCAGGCAAAAAAACCAATAGCCCAGATGACTACATTCCATCATTCCCAGATACCTGAGCAATCAAGAAAAAGTGAAATTCTATTCCAGACACAGATTTAAAAACACAAGATGGTATGTAATACATTTTAGAAAACTGTCCTTCGCCAGCGGATTTTTTTTAATAATAAATAAATAATTAACACTGGTTATGTTAAATGGTCCCTCTTAAATTTGCAGAAATTTCTGAGAAGGGGCACAAACCATCTCACATCAATGCTAGATGGTTGAGATGGAGTTACGGTCCGTGCTATTGATCGCCCATTGCTTGACAATTTATCCTGTGGTTCTGCCCTTCACTGACCTTCTTAGCACACTCTGCCCCAGTGCACTCAGCCCCTAGGACTCTCTAAGTCTCAAAGATCTGTGTCCAACGTCAAAATCCCTACACAGCTGACTTGGCATTATGCAGCCTCCACTGGTCATTTATCCAAGTAATTTAACAAGAGTGAGAGATCAGGGCTACGACGCATTTACATCTCACAAGTAAATGGTGATCCCCCAAATATAGCCAAGTTAGAGTGCTGGGCTGGCAGATTTGGGAGTATAAAGAGAGCTGGGGGCCCACACTCTTGAAACTGCTTCGCTGCAGCATCTCAAGGTAAGTGCCCACTAGTGCCCACTTGTTTGCTCCGTGTAGCTGTGATTAAACCTGATCAGGTTACTGGTCAAGGAGGACCGGCCACACAGTAGTCTTTATTGAAGACCTACTAAGTGTAAGGTCCAGTGTTAAGGGCAAGATGGGTGATGAAACAGCAAGACAGGTACCCACCTTTCAAGAAGCTTTTACAAGGAGTAAAAAGACAAGAATATAAGCAATTATGAGACCAAAAAAGTAATAATAATAACCTGCAGAATAAAACAGAATATGATGTTTAACTCCCCCTCTCCTAATTGTTTAGGTCAGTGTTATACCATGCAGTTAGCAAATAAACACGTTAATTTTTTTTTGTTTTAAAGATTTTATTTATTTATTTGTCTCAGAGAGAGAGCGAGAGCACAAGCAGGGAGAGCAGAAGGCAGAGGGAGAAGCAGGCTCCCCACTGAGCAGGAATCCTGACATGGGACTTGATCCCAGGACCCTGGGATCATGACCTGAGCCAAAGGCAGACACTTAACTGACTGAGCCACCCAGGCATCCCTAAACATGTTAATTTGTGATATCTCTTCTGTAATTGCCTTGAACTAGTATTGGAAATTTTTATAGTTACTGAAAATTTTGTTTCCATGTCAGGATTTCTGAGACATGATAGCAGGAAGAATTTCTCCCAAGTATTTGATCCACCCTAGGATGCACCATAGTGTGGTCATTATTGGCTGGTTTCCAGACTGGTCTTGCACGGCATGCCTTGTGGATTGTGGGCTGGGTGGTGTCTGACACTGCAGGAGCATCCCTCGGAGGGGCTCCAGGCTTGGGAGGCTTGTGACATTTTGATTCCCAGCCACCATCTCTACCAGAGTACTTTCCATCATACATTCACAGGGCTAGAAGGAATCTTGAAGCTTTTTCTGGTCCATCTGTCCCGTTTTAAAGAAGAAACAAAGTTCAAAGAAATTATAAGAGCTTCTTAATAGAGCCTGTATTAAGAAACTGAGATTCTGTCTCCAAATCTTACTTCTTTTAAACTAAGGATTCGGGATATAATATGTAGCCATTTAATTTTTTCCTGAAAAAAATTGTTAAGACTTTTTAAGGGATAGCTGGAGATTATCAGAGACTCATAAGAGAAAGAGAAGGAAGGGGCAACCAAAATAGTAAGCCAAGTGTTGAAATGTCTCTTCCTGCCCAAATGGCATTTCATGACATGTTCCCCCTTGGTTCCACAAAAGTACTGAGTAATAAATGGGAGTTTCCTTAAATTAAATTTGATGTTGAAATTTTTCCGACTCTCACAGCTCCTGGAGATCATCACATAGGTTATAAACTCCTGGACTGGAGACGCTTTAGTCATAGATGAATTTTCAGCTGCCCTACCTACCTTCATCTTCTCTATTTAAAGGAATGCCCTCCCTCGACTCCTTAAAGGAGCCTTGCCTATAATTCACCACTTTCTCTTACTGCCAAAAGAATTCGGCTACTAGCTCCAAGCATCCAGATTACAATTTGGATCATTTCCCCTCCCTCCTTTCTTTTTTTCCTGACCGCCCACAGCCTCCTATTGTCAGCCTAAGTCCCCATAACATTTCATTTAGGCTCTTTTAGAATTGGTGTTACTCTCCTTGGTTCGAAGATTTATTTGAGCGTTTCTCTTAACCCTTACTAAATTTTGCATTCATGTAGGGCAGAGACTGTCTTTATTCTTCTCTGCACCTCGTCTTAAGGAGCTGACATGGTACTTTGCACACACAAGAGACACTTCTAAAAAAACTATTAATCAGGGGCGCCTGGGTGGCTCAGTCGTTAAGCATCTGCCTTCGGCCCAGGTCATGATCCCAGGGTCCTGGGATTCGAGCCCCGCATCAGGCTCCCTGCTCGGTGGGAAGCCTGCTTCTCCCTCTCCCTCTCCCCCTGCTTGTGTTCCCTCTCTCACTGTGTCTCTCTCTGTCGGATAAATAAATAATTTTTAAAGTATTAATCATATGTTGTAATTAACCAATTATTTAAGGAGTAATCATTTAAGCAAGGGGAGAAAATGGCAAATATAATTCCATGCCACATCTACTGTATACCTATTTAAAAGTAGAACTTGGAGCAAACACAGTTTCTATATTTATTTACACACTTCGTAGTTCATTTGGTCTTTGTTTTTGTTTGGTTTTGGTTTCTGAAATAACTCCCAAGAAGACACTTTGTTCCTGAAGGACACTGACCATCACTTTGGAAACCAAGAAGGTAAGAGTTAATTTCAACCAGATTGGGAATACAATAATTGAAATTAGCAAACACTGTTTTACATATTTTCATTCTTACTACATTCGTAAGAAGCTGAAAATTGAGGAAATTGAAACCAATTACTTAAGTATTCCTAAAGGCAGATTTCAAAATATGTCAGTTTGGGGCGCCTGGGTGGCTCAGTTGGTTAAGCGACTGCCTTCGGCTCAGGTCATGATCCTGGAGTCCCGGGATCGAGCCCCGCATTGGGCTCCCTGCTCGGCAGGGAGTCTGCTTCTCCCTCTGACCCTCTTCCCTCTCGTGCTCTCTATCTCTCATTCTCTCTCTCTCTCTCAAATAAATAAATAAAATCTTTAAAAAAAAATATGTCGGTTTTACCAAAAGAAAAATCGTTCCCCAAATTTGCTTATTATACTAATAGGCATAAAATACAGTGCAGATTTTTGACATGCAAGCTCCAGGTCACTATAGTTCGTTGGCCCAGAACATAACGTTTATACTGCCGTGATTCAGTTTTCGCGCACAGGCTAACTTTGCTATTCCTTGAGCAGAGTCTGTGCCCCTAAATCCACCCAGCTGTGTCTTCACTCACAAATAATGCTGAGAGAATAAAGAGCAATCAATTCAAACCTACACTCAGGGTGGTAATGAAAAACCCTTTCCTTGCCATTCCCCTGCAAAATCTGTGTTTTATTAGAGACCATTCTAGATGAATTAGGACCAAGGAAAGCAAAGTATGATTGAGTTATGACCCCATGATTGCGGACAAGATACAGTGGCTGAGAAATTCCCAGGAGAGGGATGAAAGTCAAGAGCAGCGTCTGGTGCCCTGACAGTAAACAGAGGAAGGGGGAGCATTCAGAAGGTGGCAAATGGAGTTAGGTGGGCTGGGACGGCTGTCTCAATGAGAAGACACCTAAAGACAGGAACAGAGTTGGTGGTTGAAGGGACACAGCTATGCAGGGATATAAGCAGGTCGACCTTTTGGAATAGAGAAGGAGCTAATTAGGGGACTTTGGGAGGGTACAGCCCAGGGGCACCATGAGTCACACCTAGAGAGCTGGATCAGACCTAACAAGGCAAAGCTTATCAGCCAAGAATGAATGGTTTTATCATTGGGTCCCAGAGCACAGGTGCATAAATATGGCGAGAAGATTTGAGTTAGCAACCGCACGCAGGCAGAGGACCGAGGGGCTTCGCTTGATGGTGAGCAGTGAGTCAGCACCTGGGTCAAGAGAGATGAGGGCACAGGCTGCTGAAGGTGGCATGTGGTTTGGATGTCACGCTTTGGGAGATTAACAGGAGTGGGGTCACCATGACAGTAAAGGAGATTCAGAAGCACATCACGGAAGAAGCAGATGAAGATAGAGCTGGGGCTCTGTAACATGGAGAAGATAAAGTGAAGGAGAACACAGAGCAGACATCACATGGGTGCAGGGTCGTCCTGTGGAAAGATGGTTTGAACTCCTTCTGCTGTTAGCGAGAGCCGGAATGAGGATTGATTGTCCTGAGGTTACAGGAAGACAGATTTTGCTCTAATGCAAGAAGAATCTTCAGCCTGTGAAAACTGCCCAAAAGGAAAAGAGCTGTCTGTCCCTGAAGGTGTTCAAGTAGGCAGGATAACACCTTTGCGGAAATATTGCTGACACGAATCGTGCCTCATCTAGGTAGTAAAATTAGGAGATACTGAGTTCTGAGTCCTGGTTAGAGTAGTGGCCAAAAGGAGAAAAATCTGCACCTCCAAACTGGTCGAGACTTGAAACCCATACGAAAGTCTTATTTCTCGGAGATGCCTAAAAACTGAGTTTGACCAAGAGTTATTATAGTTTCCCCCCAACTTTAGGCTTTAGTCTTATGCTACCATCACACATTTTGTGATATCCATTTAATACCAGTACTGTTAATTCACCTAATATTTTCATTTACATTGATTCATTCTTTCCCTTAGATTTGTTTTTGTGTTTTTTTCTTTTTTAAGTAGGCTCCCCACCCAGCGTGGAGCCCAATGCAGGGCTTGAACTTAGGACCCTGAGATCAAGACCTGAGCTGAGATCAAGAGTCAAATGCTCTGGGGAGGAGGGTGGGGGGATGGGTTAACCTGGTGATGGGTATTGAGGAGGGCACGTTCTGCATGGAGCACTGGGTGTTATGAACAAACAATGAATCATGGAACAGTACACCAAAACAAATTATGTAATATATGGTGATTAACATAACAATAAAAAAATTAAAAAAAAAAAGAGTCAAATGCTCAACGGACTGAGCCACCCAGGCGCCCCTCCTTAGATTTGTTTGGTTTTTTTTTTTAAGACTTTATTTATTTATTCGAGAGAGAGAGAGAGCACAAGAGTGGGGAGCGTCAGAGGGAGAAGCAGACTCCCCGCTAAGCAGGGAGCCCGATGTGGGACTCGATCCCGGGACTCCAGGATCATGACCTGAACCGAAGGCAGTCACCCAACCAACTGAGCCACCCAGGCGCCCCTTAGATTTGTTTTTTAAAGTCACCCCACCCTGTATGCTTGCTATGAAAATGTGGACCATGAGCTGAGATATTTGTTAGGTATTCAGAATTTCAACCCCACCCCAGACCTGCTGAATCAGAACACACATTTCAGCAAGATGCCCAGTTGGATTCGTATGCACACTAAATTGTGAGAAACACTGCCTTATATCACCAGCATAAACAGAGATAACACATATTACCCTACTTGATCAATTTTAATTTTCTTCTCATTTTTCACAAAATATTATCTCTGAGCTTGAAGAGCATCTTACAATCAATGAAAGGAGTACTGTCATAAGACACATTTTTTTCTTTATTTCTGAAACTCAAAACAATTTCTCTTATGATTGATGACAATTTGATTTTGATAAAATAATAGATTTAATAAGCACATCATTATTAAAATTAAGAAATATTTGCCTAAAGTCATTTTGTGTATGACCAACGGGACCATGCCATGGTTTGGGGAAGCAAGATAATGATTTAAGCTAGTGATTCCCAAACATCACTGGTTTTGAGGCCCTTGGGAAAAATTCAGATTCTCCAGTCCCAGCCACAGAGATTCTGTTGCAGATGATTTGGATGTGGATCATTTTCCAACATTTGGGGTACCATGCTTAATGCTAAGTCATGCTGAATCATGTATGGGTCACAAACCTGCAACCTGACAAGATCCCCTCATAGTGCAACCATTCTCAAGAGTGACCCATGGATCTTTGGAAACCCCTAAGAACTTTGCTGGAGAAACATGAGATCAAAACAATTTTCACAATAATACCTAGACACATTTGCCTTTTTCCCTGTGTTAACCTAATGATGCAAAGCAAAGGCAGATAAAACTTCTGATGCTTTATTACAAATCAAGGCATGGCACCAAACTGGACTAATAGTCATTGTCATTGTTATACGCTAACCCTGGGGGGAAAAAAGCTTTATTTTATTTAAAAATTTTTACTTAAAAATTACTTAAAATTTCCAGCAGCAAAAATTATTAATTTTGGTATAATTCAATTCTTGCATACATGTATTAATAATACTCTCTGAAATGGGAAGTCTGCATAAGGCACTCCAGCTGCATACCAGAGTTTGATGGTTGTCTCGAGGAAATGCACATGTATGGTTGGTCTGAGTTGCAATATGAACTAGCCACTTTATTCATGCAGCGCCATTATTACTTGAAAGAACTTCTAGTGTGCTTATCATTTCAAGGAAAACAACTGACAGCATTTGTTACTAATGATATTTTGAGCTTTCAAGCAAGAATTAGAATTTTGGAAAACGTTTATCTGCTACCACTAACTTGACCACTTCCTAATACTTAAGGAATTTTCTAATGAAATCAGTAGAGATATTAATGATTGTGATTATTTTATATTCTATGACGAAATGCGTCAACATTCAGAAGTTCTGTATAACTCCATGAACCAATATTTTCCAAATGACTAATGTAGGATATTCATACTTGGGGAGAGATCCATTCAAAGTTGAAATACAGACCAATGGATTATAATGTAACAGAGTACAAAATATTCATCGATACAGTTTCAGATTTTATTCCACATTGCAACTAGCCTTTAAAAAATGACCACTTGTCAAATTCTGGTATATCTAAGAGGATTATTCAAAATTATTTGAAAAGACAACAAAGGGGCACACCTGGCTGGCTCAGTCGGTGGAACGTACAACTCTTGATCTCAGGGTCATGAGTTCGAGCCCCATGTTGGGTACAGAGATTACATAAATACATACATACATACATATATATATATATATATATATATATATATATAAATGTTTACAAAGAAAAAGAAAAGACAGGGGCGCCTGGGCGGCTCAGTCGTTAAGCGTCTGCCTTCGGCTCAGGCCATGATCCTGAGGTCCTGGGACCAAGCCCTGCATCAGGCTCCCTGCTCAGCGGGAAGCCTGCTTCTCCCTCTCCCACTCTCTCTGCTTGTGTTCCCTCTCTCGCTGTGTCTCCCTCTCTCTCTGTCAAATAAATAAATAAAATCTTTTAAAAGAAAAAGAAAAGACAATGAAAAAACTCTTTCCTTTTCCCAATTACATAACTGCATAAGGGCAGATTGTCTGTATTTACTTTAACGAAAAAGAACAAAAACAAAAACAAAAAGCCTTATGGCAACAGACTGAATACAGAAGCAGAAATGAAAATCCAGTCTTTTATTCAGTAGACATTAAAGAAAGTTCTAAAGGGGTGCCTGGGTGGCTCAGTCGGTTAAGCGTCTGCCTTCAGCTCGGGTCATGATCCCAGGGTCCTGGGATCGAACCCCGCATTGGGCTCCCTGCTCAGCGGAGAGCCTGCTTCTCCCTGCTCCCACCCCACCCCCCCGCTCATGTTCTCTCTCTCTCTCTCAAATAAATAAATAAAATCTTTTTAAAAAATAAAGAAGAAAGAAAGTCATAAAAATGAGAAACAATGCTACTCTTCCCACTAATTTATTTTCATTTTGGAAAATATAGTCATCTTAATAAAAAGGTTATTTATGTTAACATGCAGTGTAATTTCTAATATGATAAATATCAGTAGATATGACCAACATAAGCCAAAGCTTGCTGGGTTCTCAATTATTTTTGAGAGTGTGAAGGGATTCTGAGAACACAAAATTGGAGAACCACTGCTATTGTAAAGCCCACTTAAGCCACAACCCTGGGGACCACCGTTAGGGAAGGGGAAAGCTGTGTGTATGAATTCTTTGTTTTAAGATTTTATTTATTTATTTGAGAGAGAGAGAGCACAATTGGGAGGGAGGAGCAGGCTCCCCGCTGAGCAGGGAGCTGGACACGGGGCTCCATCCCAGGACCGCAGGATCATGATCTGAGCCAAACGCAGACACTTAAGCAACTGAGCCACCCAGGCGCCCCTGCACGAATTTGTTTTGATCCACTAGCCAGGAACAGATAAAAGTCTGAACCAGCACAATGCCCACAGGCCAGGGGCCCTCTTTCTGGGAGCGCTGACTTCCAGCCTCCTTCTGTGAAAATCTAACCACCATGGTTCAGTAGAGCCAGTGGCCAAAGTAAAACTACGATGTAACTTAGCCGAATAAGGTCCAGAGGGAAGCAGATGCTTTTCTTTCTGTAGGAATAAAACCCCGCAGCAGCGCAGGAAGGAATAATAAAACAAGTTACCAAATGAAGAGCGATTTCATAACGGGGGAGCTGGGGGAGGCTGGCTTCCAAGAGAGAACCATAAGATGTTCAATTCTCCTACTTCTAATAGGAAACGTAAAAATCCTCATTAAAAAAATATGAACTTTTCTGAAGAGAAAGTGTGTGTGACTTCACTCTATAATCAGTTACAGGAGAATGAGTGGGAAGGGAAAGGGGAAGAATAGGGAAGGGAAGCGACGTGGGGAAAAGAAGTGGAGGAGTCCAAGGGTCAGAATCCAGAGGGAGCTGGACAACCAGATGCATATGCAGAAAAGGAATCTGAGAACTTCACCACCTGCAGGGGACTTAGAAATGAGCTCGGCTTGCTACTTCGTTTTTAAGTGGAAATACACAGCAGCCCAGAGAAGCTAAGTGGCTCGACTGAGTTCAGCGCTGGGACTTTAAAGCCAGATTTTCTGGCTTCTAAGCAGGGAAAAACAGAGAGGGGCCCAAGGAAAGGGGGATGGTTTGGGGAAGGAGTTACAGAAAGGATGGGAGGGAGGGAACGGGAGAGAGGGAGAAGCAGAGGCAGAAAGGCACACACACACACACACACACACACACACACACACACACACACGTGCGCGCGCACGCGCGCATGCACCAGCCGGTGAATTATAAGGCAGATATTAATCTAATTAAGCACTGCTTGTCACACTCTGACATTGCTATACACAACTGAAGTTTGGAGACCACTGCACTTAGACCTGATACTTCTCAGTCTGCTATGTAATCCCCTGGAAATCTCATTAAAAAATGCAGCTTCTGATTCTGTAATCTGGGGTGGGTCAGAGATTCTGCATTTCTAACACACTCCTGGGTGGTACGATATAACAGATTCTAGGACCACACTTGTAGGAAGGCTTTAGACCTGCCTTTCTCAGATGTGGTCCCCAGACCAGCAGCATCAGCATCCCCTGGGAACTTGCTGGAAATGCAAATTCTCAGGCCCCATCCCAGACCTAGAATCAAAACTCCAGGGTTGGGGGCTTGACCATCTGTGTTTTAACAAGCCCTCCAGGTAACTCTGGTTGCACATTAACGTCTGGATTCACTGCATTTGGCCATAATGCCCCCCATCAGCTTGCTACCTAGAATGTACTAAGCAAGCATGGCAAGACTTTACATTCATGTCATTACTATTCACTGGGCCGTCTGAGATTTCTACTAGGAATTATCAACATTCCAATAATTCTTTTCAGAAGCCCTTAAGATTTGGGAATGACGCTGAGATCATGGGGCTCAAACATGAGGTGTACTTAAGGAAGTGCTTCTCAAATCCCCCTTCATTGGGCTCACTCTAATTGGTTCAGACTTCCTTCCATTTGTGGGACTGAACTAACAGATATCCCCCCAAATCAGCACTCACGGATGAAAACAACCCCTCAAATGTTTTTCCTAGAGTACGGTCTCTCCTTTAGCTCACTCCCACTTGCCCAATCTAAGTCCCTAGACCTGGTTCTGGATTCCCCAGGACCTAAATTAATACCAGGAGCTTTTGATCTGGCCCCCTGTCTGCATGGAAATAACAGGGTGGGGCCCTTCCTATTCAGGAGTCCCTGCAAACTCCAGACTCAACTGTCTCCCTGGTCTTCCCAGCACCCCCTGCAGCCATGAGCTCTGATGCAGAAATGGCCATTTTTGGAGAAGCAGCTCCCTACCTGCAGAAGCCAGAGAAGGAGAGAATAGAGGCACAAAATCGTCCATTTGATTCTAAGAAAGCCTGCTTTGCAGTGGATGATAAGGAAATGTACGTGAAAGGTATAATCCAGAGCAGGGAAAATGACAAAGTCACAGTCAAGACCCTGGATGACTGGGTAAGTGTTGATCTCAGATGTCCTCCATCACTTGCCTTTGGAGTGGGATATTAGAAATCGTATGCTGGTCCATAGGAATCTGAAGGTAGAACATAACGTACACTTACCTCTTCCATAGTGAAGTAACAGGTGAAAGCTCCTATTGCAAACACCTTCACTCCTGCTTCTTTCACTTTTCCAGAATTTGGGCTTTGAGAGTTTTTGTTGTAACGTTTGCTTTGTAAAAAGGGGAAGTTGAGGGTGGCAGAGGTTGGACCATTTAAGGGAGAGATTGGTGCTGATCACTGCTGGGTGGGCCTGGCAAATATCCCTCCCTGGGCTGTGGAGTGACTTCCAGAGGAAACACTGGAGGCGATGCCTAGCTTAATGTCGAGAATTACAGTGCATCGTTCAATCCAATATTTACTGGACACCTACCACGTCTAGCATCTGTCCTTTTGCAAATGGAAGCAAATCTCAGCACCTGCTTTCCCACAGTTTACCATCTAGTGTAGGAATCAAGATGTGCCTGGCAGGTATGACTCTCAGTTCACAAACTCAGGCATACGAAGCAGATCTTTCTTTTATTTCTTGTTTGTTTGTTTGTTTGTTGAACTTAACCTCTCATTTCAGCCTCTTTTCACTGGGAGGGAAATAAATTTTCTTCAGTCATTCTTCGGGTCTGCTCCTATGGTTGTGCCTCATTTTCAGGACCTTACACCGTACCACACTGAGGACCTCACCACCACCACCCCACCCCACCCTGAACTATCAGCTAAGAAACAAGTCCCAGTCTTTGAAGCTTCAGGATGCACAGACTTTTCCATCTCCCCTGTGCTACTTTGGGTGTCTCTAATGTAGGGCAGTGGGGCAAAAGAGTCTCCTTTCCTCAAGAGATTTGACATGTACCAACAAATCCCCTTCCTTTTGTTTTTTCACTAAAACCCTCAAAGCTTTTCTAAGGGCTTAGGCTTTGGGAAAACAGAAGCCAGAAAGCTTTATAGGCTCTTTCTCTTTTCTGCCCTATTTTCTACCTCTCCTGAGTAATGGAGTGCAGAGCTAGCTGTATGCTTGAGTGGGGGAGTCAGGAGGGGGCAAACCCAGAGGAGGGAAATGATGTAATAGTCTCAGAAATATTGTTCAGCCATGGGCCATGCTGCAAGTTCAAATGTTTTAACTATTAGAGCAGAGCTGCAAGGAATTATGGAAGCCTTGAAAAGACAGGAAGACAGGAAACGGGTCACAGAAGAGATGTGCCTTGAGTTGAACTTTGAGGGTTTCTGCACATAATTTCAATGAAGATAGTCCAGACAAAGGAACCCATGTGAGCAGAAGTATTGAGGTGGAAATGCACAGAATACATTGGAGCATTCCTTTCCAATCTTCCAACCTTTGTTTCATTGAAGCACTCAAAGCAAATGGGAATAAACAGAGGCAAACTGCCGTGGGACCTGGGTCATCCTGAGTCCGACCTGAACCCTGAGGGCTGAAGGGCTCTGTTGCTGTGCACACTGTTAACTCATCCTTGGCACACACGATGGCACACTTAAGGGGGGGGCATGAGACCGGAACTGGCTATGCAGTTTGACCAGAATTGGGTTAATCAAGGACAGTTATTTGTGGATCATCTCTTTGAATGACCCAAGAAGCGATTCATGCTAATGGGGTGATTTACCTGCCATCTCTCACTACTTCCACCACACCAAGTAGAGCAGGGTTCACAGAATTGGCTCTCCTTCTCCGTCATGTGCTTTTCTTCTCAATCCCTAGACACTCACTCTCAACAGTGACCAGGTGTTCCCCATGAACCCTCCCAAATTTGACAAGATCGAGGACATGGCCATGATGACCCACCTGCATGAGCCCGCTGTGCTGTACAACCTCAAAGAGCGTTACGCAGCCTGGATGATCTACGTGAGCACTCTTCAGCATCTCCCAATCCCGTCTATCTCTCTGAGTAAAGACAAGATCCTCATGTCACATTTTCTGGTTTTCTCAGACCTACTCGGGCCTCTTCTGCATCACCGTGAACCCCTACAAGTGGTTGCCAGTGTACAACCCCGAGGTGATGGCCGCCTACCGAGGCAAGAAGCGCCAGGAGGCCCCACCCCACATCTTCTCCATCTCCGACAACGCCTATCAGTTCATGCTGGCGGGTGAGCAATTTCTTCAATCCCTATTTTTTAAAAATAGTTTTTAGTTAATTATGCAAGCCATTTAACTGGACAGGTTCTTAGCTAATTATTCAAGCCTTTCAGAAGGACTTGATCATCTGAATGGGGCGATGGTCAAGGTGACCTTCAGAGACTCTGATGATTTCATGATGAAGAGCCAGAGGTGCATATCTCCCATTTGCAGGAAGGTGCAGAGGCCAGTGCTCACGATTGGAGCCCTGCTGTGCACCTGCTTGTTTGGGGGAACGTGGAATCCAGGGAGATGCCCTGCCCCCACCTCCAAAGAACCCCCCCACACACACACCAACATGAGCATGCTTAGAAGAAGAGAGATTAGATTAATAGCCACTAGGGTGCAAAATTGGAGAACCGGGCACAGCAATGTCCTGCACAGTCTTCTTTCCCAGACTCGGGTTCCTCTTTCTCTTCCCTAAATTCCCAGAATGGCACAGGACATAGACACGTGGTAATACTGCCGTGTCACTATGTTTCGAGTCACTTTTGTCTGTCCCACTTTCACCTGACTTGGTCTGATGCAGACTCAAGAGGCAGAAGCAAGCCTGTGAGATCTGAAGACACTTGGAGTCATCTACTAAACCTTCAGTTGCCCAAACCTCAGGTCTTCTTCTCTCACACTCAAGCCTAGCCATCCCTGCACACTTAATATTTGTCTTCAAATTGACCAAAGGTGCATCGGTTTTCAAGGGAAGATCAATAGCACTATTTGTAGGAGTTTCCTAGGGCTGCTGTACCAGAGTACCACAAGATGGGTGGCTTACACAGCAGAAATTATTGTCTCCAAGTCTGGAGGTGGAAAGTCCGAGGTTGGGGTGTCAGCGGGGTCCTCTCCTCCCCAGGGCTGAGAGGCAGAATCCATTCCCTGCCTCTCTCACAGTTTCTTGGTGGTTTGGTGGCCCTCTTGGGGGTTCCTTGGTAGAAGCGCCTCCCTGCTTACACAATCGCCTGTAGGCGGCATTCTCCCTGTGTACGTCTGTCTCCAAATCTCTCCTTTTGATAAGGATGCCAATCGTATTGGATTAGGGCCACTCCAGTATGACTTCATCTTTTTTTTTCTTAAGATTTTATTTATTTATTTTTGAGAGAGAGAGAGAGAGAAAGAGAAAGCCCAAGCGGGAGTGGGGGGAAGAAGAAGCAGGCTCCCCACTGAGCAGGGAGCCCGATGTGGCACTCGATCCCAGGACCCTGGGATCATGACCTGAGCCAAAGGCAGACACTTCACCGACTGAGCCACCCAGGCACCCCCAATGTGACTTCATCTTCACTAATAACATCTACAATGACCCAGTTTCCAAATAAGGTCATATTCTGAGGTCCTGGGGGTAAGAACCTCAACAGATGAATTAGGGTAGAGGGGGCCACAACTCAACTCATAAATGATTGTAAGTGGAAAACCATGATCACCTTCCACAAGTACAGAGTAAAGGTAAAGGAAAAACCCAAGGACAACCCATCAATCTCCATGGATTCTAATTAGAAGCTGCACCTTCCCACAAGCCCCGAGTCTGAGACTCGCTCTCTTCGTTAAAAAAGGAGATGAGAAATTGCTGGTCAGCAGTTGAAGATCTAGGAACAAGAATCACTTTCCCTGTGGGATTGACTGTTCACTTGCCATGTGGAAAATCTACACTAATCGTCTCCAGGAAGATTAGCCACGCCCAAGTCCTCACACTGCTAGTTCACAGCAAAGCCATCACTCCAATCACCCCTGGAGCTGCCCTATTTTTATATTCCATGTGTTTGCTGTTCCTTTATTTTGTTTTCTCCCCTCTGCCTTTCTAGATCGAAACAATCAGTCCATACTCCTCACGTGAGTAACCTGAGTTTGCTCCACGATGACTTCGAAGCCAAAGCCGTCCCTCCCACTCCTCTATCTTACTTGCTTTTAAATCGACAGCGGAGAATCCGGGGCGGGGAAGACGGTGAACACCAAGCGTGTCATCCAGTACTTTGCGACAATTGCGGTTACTGGGGACAAAAAGAAGGAGCCGCAGCCAGGCAAGATGCAGGTGAGGAGCTCCCTGCATCTAGAGGTTTGCTGGAGTAAGGACAGCTTAAAGACGGGGTGAGCACCGAGTGGGTGCAGGGCTCGGTGCTCAGCAGAGATGCACCGGGCGGGGTCTGGTCCCACTGGTGCTTGTGCGGCAAGGCTCGGGTGGTGCCACCTGATGGACGCCAGAGGTAGCACCGGCTCCATCCTCAACAAGCCCAGGTACGGTGAGCAGCTCCCTGCGTGCTCGGCTGGAGAAAGGATGCTTTGGGGGGTGAGGGGGGGGAGAGTAAAAATTCTGCTTTCTATAAGCAGACTTCTTTTTTCTTTTTTTTAGATTTTATTTATTTATTTGAGAGAGAGAGCGCGCTAGAGAGAGAGGGCAAGCATGAGTCGGAAGCAGAGGGAGAGGGAGAAGCAGACTCCCCACTGAGCAGGAAGCCCGATGCGGGGCTCGATCTCAGGACCCTGGGATCATGACCTGAACTGAAAGCAGACGCTTCACCGACTGAACCACCCAGGTGCCCCTATAAGCAGACTTCTAAGCAAAAATTCTCATGACATATTTTATGTGACTTAAAAATTTTTTTGAGAGCCACTATTTCTTTTTTTCTTTTCTTTTTTTTTTTTTTTTTTGAGAACCACTATTTCTATTGTATGATTCCTTGGGTGACTTTGAATATGGAATGGCCAGACTCACGTCGATGCTGTACTAATGAGACCCTCTCCAAGATGGGACCTTGAAGCCTCCTCGGGTGATAGAGATGGGCCCATGGGTACCTTCACCCATCTGCACTGGCCACCACGCTGGGCTGGTCAGCTTCTCTCCCTGGACCCTGCCCAGAGCATCCACACTTTTGAGTCACCATGGGCTCCTTCAGAGGACCCTCCAAAGTCCTCCCTTTGCTTTTCCTTATTTATTATTAGGGGACTCTGGAAGATCAAATCATCCAGGCCAACCCCCTGCTTGAGGCCTTTGGAAACGCCAAGACCGTGAGGAATGACAACTCCTCAAGATTTGTAAGATCCAGTCCAATTTTAACTACTCTCCTCCCCCCACCAAGAACCAAACCCTCTCCTCAAATGCTAGATATAAAAAATAATAATAATAATCCCACATAAACTAGAATATAGCCCGCCTTATTCTACCCTCAAGTGATTCAGATCAATTGAGCCCTGCTGGGATAATCGGATACACCATTGGCTCATTGTCAACAGTGGGGAGGGTGGTCATCTGTCCATTCCTAACTAAGCTCATCACCTCAGTCAGAGCATCCCGAAGTCATGGTGATTCAAATTCCACAAGTAGAGATCAAATTCTTTATGCTACACTTGCTCTCGCTAGAGGGAAGCATTTTAAAATTCCGAAGTCCATTGAGCAATCTCCATTGGCTTATTAGCCATGGAAACCTTAGTTTGAATTAAGTGAGCAGGTTTGAACTCCTCCAAGTCAGAAGGCAATGGGAAAAGGAAAAACCTGGGGAAGTCAGGAGAGCTCAAAACTTGGGAATACGTTGATGTTGTAGATACTGAAGGATATGTTCCATCCTTCGATGTTTTGCTTAAGATTCGCTCATCCAAAGAGGTCTTTACTTCCCCATGGGCAAATAAACAAACATCCAGCCCTCTACCTGATCTCACTATACCACGAAATGAGCAACTACCATGAGGCGAAGCCCTCGCTTATGCCTATAGTTACAAGAGAATATCAGGACTCCACACATCTCAGGAGCTGGATAATCTCAAGCTTGTGTTTTATTGTTTCTTCTCAAGGGTAAATTGGTCACTGATGAGAAAGTAGATGCAGCCATCAGAGACTGTGGCTATGAGCCCTGACCTTTCTTTCTTTCCCTTGGTCCTCTGTGCATTGCCCATCCTAGTGCACAACTAAAAACTCTTGATTGTAGGGGATCTGGGTGCATGTTACACAGCAGAGATAGAGTGTACATACTTGCACCAAGTTAGTAATTGTGCTAACCTGGCACCAGCTTTAAAATGAAAGACAATGCCTTTAGATACTCCCATTGCCACTCCCATTTATTTCATACTTGGGTCTTTCCTCTTGGCCCTGACCCAGAAGTCACGATTGCCCTGGTTAGCTTGTCCACCTTCTACCCACCAAACAAACATTTGCAGACTAAAACTTCCATCATCTTCTACTGAGCAGCTAGCAACACACTGAAGACCAACACTTACAGTTCACTCATGCCTCCAGTGACCCTTCACCAACTCTCCCCAAGCTTCATTCGGAAAACAGTGACAAGATTATGAAGTGCTGACTCTGTGGGTAGATGAACAAAGCAACATTTTTGCCTTTCAGATTTGCTCACAATGTGGTAGAAACCAGTCGCTCATAAAATTTCACCTCTTGCCTCCCCTCCAAAGGGGAGAACTCAGACTCTGAATGTGTATTTTGGGAGCCAGAGAACCTAGCCTGAGCCTGGGAGCTAGGTTTGTGTATAGTAAGGGATAAGGAAAACCAAAGCAAGAAATCTCAGAAAGAACACCCAGAGGCAAAAGAAAGAGAGAAGGGAGGGAGTACGGGAGGAAGGAAAGGAAAAGAGAAAGAGAGAAAGAGAGAAAGGAAGGAAGGAAGGAAGTTTGTCAAGATGGTCCAACCAGGTCTATCAAAGTTATCATGAAGCATTTGGGAATCCAGGTACCAGAGAGCAGGATAAAAACCAAGGGGACCATCTAGAGTGAGGTGATCCCAAGCAGAAGTTGGAGAGGGAGCCTGAGGGTGTCCCCAAAACTGGAAGAACAGGGTCAGATTCTTTGGGTAGAACTATCTGAGTCTTGGCTAAGCCAACTTGGGAATTCTGGGTGCCAGGCAGACAGAGAGGAGGGAAGTCCTCCCTTCTAGCATCACTTCCCTGACCCTACATTTCCCACCCATGGCTGGTAGCACCTGGCAAAAGCCAGCCACAATACCATCTACATAAAATAACTGTGATGTTTGTCAACCTGCCATTGGACAGGGGAAGTTCATTCGGATTCATTTTGGAGCCACAGGAAAGCTGGCCTCAGCGGACATTGAAACCTGTGAGTCCCAACGCCATATTGGGCACCGTGGTATTTGGCCACAAAGGCACCTCCTAGGAACCTGAAGCCACATTCTTTCTTATTCCCCTTAGATCTCTTAGAAAAATCCAGAGTGACGTTTCAGTTATCCAGTGAGAGAAGCTATCACATTTTTTACCAAATCTTGTCAAACAAGAAGCCAGAACTCATTGGTAAGTTCTTGGGGTATTGGTCTCATCCTCCAAGTTAGTCACATTGGAGAGATAGCCAGAGTGCCTCGAGCATGTGTGAGATGCTAACAGGACCTTCGTGTTTCGCAGACTTGCTCCTCATTTCAACCAATCCCTTTGACTTCCCCTTCATGAGCCAGGGAGAGGTCACAGTGGCGAGCATTAATGACAGCGAAGAACTGCTAGCAACTGATGTAAGCACTTTCTCTCCTTCCTTCTTCCTTTCAGCACAAAATTACTGAGTTTGTGAATCGAGAGGCATGCTAGCGATCGAATCAGAAACTGGGACCCAGGGATGCTCAGTGATCAGACCCGAGCTCTCAGAAATCAAGATGTCGAGGGAAATTAGTCCAGATGGTACCCCTCCCCACTCAACTCCACCCCAGGAGATGCTCGGGGGGGGAGGGCGGGGGAGGGACAGAAAGTTCTCCAAAATGGGCCTCCAGTTTCGTTCTCTAGCATTTTAGAGTGGGGTTTTGCACATATAAGATTTTTTTTAAAGGTTTTGTGGGAACTTCTCAGGCCACAAAACCATCTGCACAGTTCTTTAAGAAAATTTTTAAAATACAGCAAAGAGTAAAGCAGGAAAAACAACCCACTCTGTAGGAGCAGACGCTCCACACCGCGTGCTACCTGCCCCCCCCCCATCAAGCTCACATTCGGCTTCCACACATCCTCGGTGCACCTGTCGGGCCTCCGACCATTAGCTTTGGGAAGTATTTCCAACGTTCATAACTAGAATAATAATAATAACATATGGATGGTGCCTCACTCCATGCCTAGCACAGGGGGGCTCTGCAGAAGTTCGCCCCTTTTTTATTTGAAAAATGATGGCATTCTCTTCGATGACCTTCCCTTCCAGTTCTAACAGGCTGGCGCACCATATTGTCTCAATTCTGAACATCAGAATTCCTGGGTTATAATGCCAGACTCTCGAGGTGTTGGACACTGTTTCTCAGACACTCTCCATGAGAATTCTTTCTCCTGGTATCACACAGTGGTTCCCAGTGGCCTCCTCCAGAAAATAGCCCCAAATCTATGTAAAGGATTCAAATCAGTTCTGATTAGATGGAAGAAAACGGAGTATTCACATTTTCTTCCCATAATCTCCACCCTCCCACACAAACATGTTAAAGAAACGGCTTTTAACCCCTAACTTAACATACCGTTCCGTCATCCACTTCTTTGGGCAAATGCTGTCTCACGGGCTGGACAGAAAGGGTGAAAATGGAGGGACAACTGAGTCCCTGTGACAACTGTCCTTTCTCTAACTCCCAGAATGCCATTGACATCCTGGGCTTCAGCTCAGAGGAGAAAGTCGGGATCTACAAGCTCACGGGGGCCGTGATGCATTACGGGAACATGAAGTTCAAGCAGAAGCAGCGGGAGGAGCAGGCTGAGCCCGATGGCACCGAAGGTAACTCGTCCGGGCAGAGACTGCCATCTGACTCTGCCCCTGTGTTCATGTGTGGACGGGGCCCAGTGGGATGAGCTCTGGGTTCATCCTGAGAGCTGCTCTTCAGAAGTTGCACAAACAGAATGTGAGGTGTCCCAAGTTCATTGTGCTTGCCCTGGGGAAAGTCCACTCCCTCTGTCAAGGAATCCTATAGTGGTGGATCCGTGAAAAACAAAAGACATCATTCTCATGAATGAATAATCACTGTCCACCCTGCAGTTCACCTGTTATGTTAAGGTGGGCATTGACGAGAGGATATAGTTCCGTGAACTTCACTTTTTCTCCGTGCATGTCATTATTCATATGCAGAACACGGTCCTAAGCACCTGGGCCAGGTGAAGAAGTTTCCTCCTCCCATTGTCTTCAAGTCCACTCTGATATCTGTTGAACTTGACCCTGAACCAAGGACTGGTGTACAAATCTCCCCCCTCCCCCACCCCATGACTCTCATCTGGGTGGTCACCCCATCCCCCTCTGCCTGGCCCTGGAAACAGAGCCCCCGGCAGGGGGAGGGGCTACCAGCAGCAGGACCCACCCACCATGCACCCTGCTCAACTGGCCTCATCTCTCACACGGTCTTATGAGCTCTGTAAGGAAAAGACTGCTTCATCTCCAAAAATTCTATTGTTACATCCCCACAATGTGTGAAGAAGTGTGTCTTGAACAATAGCCTTGAAAGCAAGGCCAGGAAAGTATATGGGACTTTATCACTGTCCATAAAGGCTCACCTGATTAGGGTCGGGTTGCCCGGGATCATCTCTTTTTATTTCTTTTTTATTTTTTATTGTTATGTTAATCACCATACATTACATCATTTGTTTTTGATGTAGTGTTCCATGATTCATTGTTTGTGCATAACACCCAGTGCTCCACGCAGAACGTGCACTCTTTAAAACCAATCACCAGGCTAACCCATCCCCCCACCCCCCTCCCCTCTAGAACCCTCAGTTTGTTTTTCAGAGTCCATCGTCTCTCATGGTTCGTCTCCCCCTCCGACTTACTCCCCTTCATTCTTCCCCTCCTGCTATCTTCTTTTTTTCCTTAACATATGTTGCATTATTTGTTTCAGAAGTACAGATCTGTGAGTCAACAGTCTTGCACAATTCATAGCGCTCACCATAGCACATACCCTACCCACTGTCTATCACCCAGCCACCCCATCCCTCCCACCCCCCAGCACTCCAGCAACCCTCAGTTTGTTTCCTGAGATTAAGAATTCCTCATATCAGCGAGGTCATATGATACATGTCTTTCTCTGATTGACTTATTTCACTCAGCATAACACCCTCCAGTTCCATCCACGTCGTTGCAAATGGCAAGATCTCATTCCTTTTGATGGCTGCATAATATTCCATTGTGTATATATTCATCTCTTTTTATTAATTTCAAGTCAACTGATTAGTGACCTCATCACAGGAGTAATAAAATAGCCCATCAACTTTCATTGATCCCACCCTTCGCACAAGTGGAGGGGATTATGCACGGAATGTACACCAGGGGGCGCCAATCCTCGGGGCCATCTTGGAATCTGGCGTGGGGCAGTGGTGCAACATAAGTGGCCGCAGAGAAACTGTTCAGAGCAAGAGACACTTCTGATTGGGGTAATCAGGGAAGGCTTCATGGAGGAAGAGGGCACTGAAATGGACTTTGAAGGATGGGTAGGATTCTAAACGTTGTGGGGGGGAGGTGGGGGAGAAGGCAATCTGGGCAGAGGAAGCATAATGACCAAGGGGACTGAACAGCAGAGGGGTCCACTTTGGCTACAGAAGAGGATGTGTGCGGTGAATTTGTAAGAGATGGGGATTAAAAGGTGGCTATTTTGGTATTAGTTGAAGAAGGCCTTGAATGTCGGGATAAATGGTTTAGAATGTACACGGTAGGCACCGGAAACCATGAACTCTCCACAGAGCAGGGGAGGTTCATGGGAATTAATCTGTGAGCAGTCAGGCTCACCAAGAGCGTGGGACCTTGAAAAGAAAGTGTATCAGGCTCCTCAGCAAAGATGGATCATATGATAAATATCACGGCGGGGGCTCAGGCCCCCTTCCAGCCCCAGCTGCTGTGTGTTCAGTGTGCAGGAGTAGAAAGATCCTACAAACAGGAAAGTGGGGCTATAATCCAGCCCTGAGGTCCTCTGATGATGATGTCAGTCCAAGTGAACATTTGCTGAGTGCTCGCCACACACCAGGCCCCCACTTCATGACAACCCAGCCCATGGGGTCCTGCCACAACCCCCCCCACCACCAGTTTACAGATGAGAAAACTGAGTAATAAGGAAGCAAAACCAAAATTTGAATGTCAGGCCGTCTGAGTCTAGAACCCAGGCTCTCTGCCACTATGTTATTCCAAACGAGGGAGATGCCAGCTATTCTGAAGGGACAGCAAGCAGGGTTTGGTGGCTGTCTGACCACAGGCAGGTCAGGGATGAGGAGAAAGGATGTAATCACCCCAAGCTTTCAACTTTAAGACTAGAAGAATATCATCTTCCCACGTGGGCAGAGCAGGAGAAAGGGATAGTTTGAGCAAAGAGGAAAGCATACATTTGGCCTCTTATGAAGCACTTCACAAAGACAGTCCTGGATTTTTATTGGCTCAACTCTCCAGCCAGCAATAATGTAATGTTCTCAACCAAGGAGGAGCTGTCCCTAGAGGAGTGATATTTCTCTACGTTCTCCATGAGCTCAGTGCGGGCAGCCAGGTCCATCCCAAAGTCAAATGAAGTCCCAGTGAACTATATGAAATTGCCAATTCTCAACTGCTTTTGACCCTCTCCCAACACCTGAAGGCTGGGTCAAGGTTTTGTAGTTCTCTCTCAGCTATGAGCATAGCATCTTGCAGAAATTTAGGAAGCTGCTTTACGTATATTGTTAACTGCCCAAATAGTGCCACCTTTACTCATATGCCATTTTGTTCAATTATCAGACTCCAATATTACTGTGTAACTGTATCCTCTTAAAAATGAAATTTATAGGTACGTGCACCCCAATGTTTATAGCAGCAATGTCCACAATAGCCAAACTGTGGAAAGAGCCAAGATGTCCATCGACAGATGAATGGATAAAGAAGATGTGGTATATATACACAATGGAATATTATGCAGCCATCAAAAGGAATGAGATCTTGCCATTTGCAACGACGTGGATGGAACTGGAGGGTGTTATGCTGAGTGAAATAAGTCAATCAGAGAAAGACATGTATCATATGACCTCACTGATATGAGGAATTCTTAATCTCAGGAAACAAACTGAATGTGACTGGAGTGGTGGGGGGTGGGAGGGATGGGGTGGCTGGGTGATAGACATTGGGGAGGGTATGTGCTACGGTGAGCGCTGTGAATTGTGCAAGACTGTTGAATCACAGATCTGTACTTCTGAAACAAATAACGCAACATATTTTAAGAAAAAAGAAAAAGAAGAACATAGCAGGAGAGGAAGAATGAAGGGGAGTAAGTCAGAGGGGGAGATGAACCAGGAGACATGATGGACTCTGAAAAACAAACTGAGGGTTCTAGAGGGGAGGGGGTGGGGGGATGGGTTAGCCTGGTGATGGGTATTAAAGAGGGCACATTCTGCATGGAGCGCTGGGTGTTATGAACAAACAATGAATCATGGAACCCTACATCAAAAACTAATGATGTAATATATGGTGATTAACATAACAATAAAAAATTTTTTTAATGAAATTTATAGGCACCTGGATGGCTCAGTCAGTTAAGTGTCCAACTCTTGGTTTCCACTCAGGTCAAGATCTCAGGGTAGGGAGATTGAACCCCAGGTCGGGCTCCACGCTGACTGTGGAGCCTGCTTAGAATTCTCTCTCCTTCTCCCTGCACCCTTCCCCTGCTGTCTCTCTCTGTCTCTCTCTCTCAAAAAAGAAAGAAAGAAAGAAAGAAAGAAAGAAAGAAAGAAAGAAAGAAAGAAAGAAAGAAAGAAAGAAAGAAAGAAAAGAAAGAAAGAAAGAAAGAAAGAAAGAAAGAAAGAAAGAAAGAAAGAAAGAAAGAAAGAAAGAAAGAAAGAAATTTAAATATCAGTAGGTCAAGATCAACCTTCAATTCAAGATTGCATCTAGAAGGCAAACTAAAAGTTCTAGAAAACCTGCACCCCTAGACTATGAGATCGAAGCCTCTTCGGAAAAGCCCAGTCCTGGTGCACATAGGAGAATATAAAAACACCAGAAAGGATTATAGGAAACGTTTCCCAGAGGACCCGGGGCCTGATTGGCCACGTCAACCACTGCTGTCTTTGTGTGACATCATTTCCCTCTTCCTTCAGTGGCTGACAAAGCTGGCTACCTGATGGGTCTGAACTCTGCAGAAATGCTGAAATGCCTGTGTTGTCCGAGGGTGAAGGTTGGGAACAAGTATGTCACCAAAGGGCAGAGTGTCCAGCAGGTAATGGAGATGCTCTGAATTCAGCTGACTCAGTTATTCTGCTATTTTAACCACCATCTTAAAGTTCTTTCAATTGCAAGTGTCAGAAATGCATATGCAATTGGCTTCAGCATTAAGGGGAATTTCATTCTTAGGCCCCTGGGGTAGCTCAAGGAATGCACATCGAGGAGCGCCGTTGGGCACCAGGAGGGCTGGAACCAGGAACTGAAGGGCGCTCTGGAGCTGGGCAGCCCCTCGGCAGCTCCTTCCCTGGGGCTCCAGAGACAGTCGTTGCTCTCCTTCTCTTCTGTGTCCTCACTGGGCAGACAAGCTCTTTCCACCTCTCCTGCCCGTGTCCACCCCGTAGCTCCCAAGTTCACATCTCCATGGTTCAGCCTCCCGCAGAGATTGAGACCAGTATCTTTGATCCCAGTTCCAAATTCTCAGGAGAGACATTCTGTACAACCTGACTTGAATCAGAAGTCCACCTCTGGTTCAGTTTTTTGCGGCCAGGGTCTAGAGTCATGTTATAACCATGGTTGTTAGAACATCCTGTTCAACCATGGCTGTTAGGATGTTAGGGGAACATCCTAAGCTGGCAAGTGCTCTAAGGAATATTTAATATTAGGTTGGACTATATGAAATGGCCAATCTCCAACCGCTTTTGACCTTGAAGATGTCATCGGCTTCATGCTTCAACTTTGAGGGTTGAGTGGGTGATCTTTCTTCATGAATTTGAGGGTTGAGTGGGTGATCTTTCTTCAAGGTGACCGATTCAGTGGGTGCTCTGGCCAAGGCCGTCTACGAGAAGATGTTCCTGTGGATGGTCACCCGCATCAACCAGCAGCTGGACACCAAGCAACCCAGGCAGTATTTCATCGGGGTCTTGGACATCGCCGGCTTTGAGATCTTTGACGTGAGTTGTTTGAATAAATGGCCTTTTTAAGGACCTTCCCCTTTGTGTCTGCTTTGCTGAATCCCCACTGGATTTTCCAGACTCACTCAAACTCCTTGCTATTTGCAACACCTAGTTCAACAGCCTGGAGCAGCTGTGCATCAACTTCACCAACGAGAAGCTGCAACAGTTCTTCAACCACCACATGTTCGTGCTGGAGCAGGAGGAGTACAAGAAGGAGGGCATCGGGTGGGAGTTCATCGACTTCGGGATGGACCTGGCTGCCTGCATCGAGCTCATTGAGAAGGTAGAGAAATAGACGCTGCTCCCCAGGGACAGCTCCTCCTTGGTGGGGAACATCATCTCTTTGCTCTCACTCTACCCTGATGAGAGAATGGTAATCCTAACCCAACTCTTCCAGCCTTCAGAGAGGTGAATTCCCTTGCACAGAAAAGTGTTTGGGAAGCCTGCATAATTCAGACACCTAAAGAGGTACACAGAGGTTAAGATCCAAGGGCTCAGTTCTCCCCAAGAATGTGAAAGGGACCCTGGGAGGAACCGTAGAATTTCATACTTTTTTGACTTAGCCAAAGACCCAAGGACGACAGACTATGGAGCGGTAGAGTTCTTAGAATAATGTTACTATAAAAATAGCAGAGGAGGGGTGCCTGGGTGGCTCAGTTGGTGAAGCATCTCCCTTTGGCTCAGGTCATGATCCCAGTGTCCTGGGATAGAGTCCTGCATTGGGCTCCCTGCTCAGCGGGGAATCTGCTTCTCCCTCTTCCTCTGCCCCTCCCCACTGCTTGTGCTTGCTCTCTCTCAAATAAATAAATAAATAAAATCTTAAAAAAAAATTTTTAATAGCATAGGACATTAACTAAAAAAAGGAATTCCCATAATGTTTTGAGCACTGGTCATGTTGGAATGAGTTTATCTTCCTAAGGTGGCTACTGAGAAATCCAGACATGATAGTTTCAGTATTACTCATATTATTTTATGTCTATGTATGTAACTTTACTTTTTTGGGGGGTGGGGTGGTAAGCCTATTGCTAAAAGTGAGCTACATGTATATACATAGTTAGTTTCTTTCCATGTTCTTTTGATCAACAAGCATTCATTAAGCGCATACATACTCCGTGTCTAGCGCTGTGTACCCTGCAGTGCTCCTTAGGGACAGAGCGGTAACCACCGGAGAGGTTGTGTTTGGCTCCTGCAGACAATGGAGTCATTGAAACGTACTATTAAATGCTGAGTCATGGTCTGTCATCCTACTGTCAGCCCATGGGCATCTTCTCTATCCTGGAAGAGGAGTGCATGTTCCCCAAGGCCACAGACACCTCCTTCAAGAACAAGCTCTATGAGCAGCACCTTGGGAAATCCAACAACTTCCAGAAGCCCAAGCCTGCCAAAGGCAAGGTCGAGGCGCACTTCACTGTGGTCCACTACGCCGGCACCGTGGACTACAACATTGGTGGCTGGCTGGACAAGAACAAGGACCCCTTGAACGAGACCGTGGTCGGGCTGTACCAGAAGTCTTCCCTAAAGCTGCTGTCCTTCCTTTTTTCCAACTACGCTGGTGCAGAAGCAGGTGAAATTCTTCTCCCCCCGCCCCACCGCCCCGGCCCCGTGGAAAGCTCTGCATAATTACTTATGACCCAGAGCTGCTCCTTGAAGAACCAGTATTTGAGTGTGAACTTCAGACTGAGCTGGATTTATTTGTCTGTCTCTGATGTCCAATTTTCTTTTACCTATTCTTCTTCCTTAAGAGATTGAGTTCTGTAGAGGTAAACAGGGCCTCTCAGGGGACAAAATAGCCAATACCACATTTTTAAATAGCTTTTAAAAATTGAGATGGGGTGACTGGCTGGCTCAGTTGGAGGAGCATGCAACTCTTGATTTGGGGGCCATTGAGTTGGAGCCCCATACTGGATGTAGAGAGTTCTTTAAATAAATGAAAACTTTAAAAATTGAGATATAATTCACATGCCATGCAATTTGCTCTTTAGAAAATTCAGGGGTTTTGAGTATATTTACTGGGTGTGCAACCATCCCCACTATCAAATTCGAGAACATTTTCATCACCCCTGTTACCCCTTTGCCAGGTCCTGGCAACTACAAATCTACTTTCTGTCTGTCTCTATGAATTTGCCTATTCTGGTCATTTCAGGTAAATGGAATCATCTTGCATCTGGCTTCTTTCATGTAGCAGACTGTTTCCAGGATTTGTCTGTGTTGGGACACACTTCTTTTTATAGATGAGTAATATTCCAGTGCATGGATAGCACACATTTTGTCTATCCACTCATGAGTTGATGGACATTTGGCTACTGTGGATCGTGCTGCTATGAACATTTGTATGCAAGTTTCTACGTGGGCATATGGTGTCAATTCTCTTAGACATTTACCTAGGAGTGGAATTGCTGAGTCATACGGTAACTCTATATTTAACTTCTTGAGGAAACCCCAGACTGTTTTCCAAAATGGTTGCACAATCCAGGATCACTTGTTACCTTTACTCACATTATATTTTTAAAATAATTGCCAAAATAGGGTTTTAAGATTATGGACTGTCTTAAATGCATCAATTTAAAAACGTAATGTTCTTAATGTGAAAATACAGGCAAAATAATCATTCATTCTATAATTAGATCATTTTAAAAAACAAACAAGAAGGTGCACCCGGGTAACGCGGTAGGTTAAGCGTCAGACTCTGGGTTTTGGCAGAGGTCATGATGTCGGGGTCCTGGGATCGAGCCCCGTGTCAGACTCCGGGCTCAGTGCAGAGTCTCCTTGGGATTCTCTCTCTCTCCTCCTCTGTCCCTCCCCCTGCTCTCTCTCTCTCTCTCAAATAAATAAATAAATCTTAAAAAAAAAAAAAAACAAGAACCCTTCATCCGTGTTACATCAAAAGAAAACCGAAAGTCCTATCTCAGGGTTTCAAGGACATGGCCACCACTAAAAAAAGAGAATCCTTGTGCCCTGTTGGTGGGAATGTAAGTTGGTGCAGCCACTGTGGAAAACAGTATGGAGTTTCCTCAAAAAATTAAAAATAAAATTACCATATGATGCAGCAATCCATATCTGAAGGAAGAAAAGTCACTATCCTAAAGAGATTATCTGCACCCCCATGTTCACTGCAGCATTATTTACGATAGCCAAGACCTGGAAACAATGTAAGTGTCCATCGAGATGAATGGATAAAGAAAACATGGTGTACTATTCAGCCATAAAAAAAAAAGAGAGAGAAAATCTTGGATTTGTGACAACGTGGATAGACCTTGAGAACATGTTGCTGAGGGAAATGAGGCAGACAGAGAAAGACAAATCCTGTACCATCTCACTTATATGTGGAATCTAAAAAAACCCATCTCTCATGGAAACAGAGGTCAGGCTTTGTGATTGCCAGAGGTGGGGGTGAGGAGTGGAGAAATTGAATGAAGGTGTCAAAAGGTACTAACTTCCAATTATAAGATAAATCAGCTCTGGGATGTAACGTACGGCATGGTGACTATAGTTAACAATACCAGATTGCATATTTAAAAGTTGCTAAGAGAGTAGATCTTAAAAGTTCTCATCACAGGGAAAGTAATTGTAACCATGTATGGGCACAGGTGTTAACTAAACTTAATGTGACTATTTCAAAACATACACATGCATCAAACCATCATGTCAGTACACCCGAAAGTTACACAGTGTTATTTATATGTCAATGATATCTCAATAACATGGGTGGGGGGCAGGGAGACGGCTCAGGGCTGCATCTGATGCACTCCCTGTGTCTGTCTCCAGGTGACTCCGGGGGAAGCAAGAAAGGTGGGAAGGAGAAAGGCTCCTCTTTCCAGACCGTGTCGGCGGTGTTCAGGGTTTGTGTTTTGGCAGTTTCTACGTTCGGTTGTTTTTCTGCCCCCGTGAAATGGCATTTGCTGAGGTCGATGTGCTTGTTCTGATTTGTGTCCCAGGAAAATTTAAACAAGCTGATGACCAATTTAAGGAGCACTCACCCTCACTTTGTGCGATGCCTGGTTCCCAATGAGACCAAGACTCCCGGTGAGTAAGAGTCCATTAGAACAGGACTCCCCAAGATGTGTGCAAACTTCTGCGTGCGTGCGTGTTTCCCTGAGCAGAGGGTTATGGTGTTACTCACCTCTCGACGTCGCCTGTGAAGTAACATGTCCAGATTTAGCAAATACCCATTAAGTTCAAATTTCAGGTAAACAATGAAAAATGTCTTCGTGTAAGTATGACCCATGCCGTATTTGGGATACACTTACACTAAAAAACGATTTATTGTATCTGAAATTCAAAATCACCTTGGCGTCCTGTATTTCATCTGGCACCCCTACTCTGAAATCATATCCCAAATAGTTAAGTACATGTAGAAGCACATCAGATCCGTGATTTTCATGAGGTTCTCCAGGGGTTCTGTGACTCCTTTCCCCCAAAGAGCACCACTGCATCTCGAGTATTCCACAGTTAAAACACCTGTTTCCCAAGCCTATACGGTATACCGTTACCCTGTCATCTCTACTGCTTCTAATAGTGAGGTAAGTAGAGTTCTCTCCATTTTACAGATGGGAAAACTGAGAACTGTGGATCTTAGAACACTGCACGGTATAGTAGATCTTTAACCATCCCTCGGTCCCCGATTCAGAAATATTCTTAGAGGGGTAGCAGCATCTCAGTGCTGTGTGTCACAAAGAGAAGAACACAGAGTCACACGGAGCTCTGACTCCGAGGCAGCTCACTTATAGCTGATAGAATTATCTGTCCCAAACATGAGTAAGCATCCTGCCCCTGCAATGTGACAAGGGAACAGAGGGCTTCAGAGGCCGAAAGGAAAAACAACCCAGCTCCATCTGTTACTGCCCATGGGACCCATAGCTGCGTACTCTAGCTTTCTGGGCTATAAAATGAAGACTAAAGTGGCATTTCATGCATGCATTCAGCTATTCATTTATTTATGTAACGAGCGCTTATAAACTGTAAATATTAATTCACTCAACCTGCTTTACGGGGTGGTTGTGAGGATCGCTTGAGTGACTGCATGTCAAGCGTTTCAAGCAGGACTGAGTGCCATGAGAACACCCAGTGTACGGCTGTCAGTGATAATGCTAATAATTGTTTAGTATAATTACAAGAAGAAGAATTATGTAATAATGTTGTGTATGATAATAACGATGAGAGAAATCATAACATCGTGGGGAAATAATTTTATTATTACATTAAAGATTAATTGCTTGTGATATTATTATAGTATAATTACATTATTAATTCTTACGATATTTATTTGTATTACTATTATTACTGAAAACCAGGCATTTTAATTCTCCAAACGACCACATCTACTATGTGTAATGGGATCCATCTTCCGTGAAAATCTAAGTCAAAGGCAAAAACCAGCCGGCGCCCTGTTCGGACCCTTGTTGTCTTTGCAGGCGGCACCCCTCCCAGCGCGCCCAGCACAGCCCATTTCTCCACCAGTGTTGGAACAGAGCTGTTTCTCTGGTTACACATCAGACGAAATTGTTGGCTTGTGTGTACCTGTCTTGTCCCAAAGAAAGCGGATTTCCATTATTGTTTTTGAGCACATGTCTGCACAAATCAAACGGGCTGTCCATAAAGCACCTGCCTGCACGAATCAGGTGACAGGGGATGGATGGCCCCTCGCTGGGTGCAACCTGTCCCTCTAGGGGCCCCCAGGGGTCCGGGCAAACCACTGGTCTCCTTTTTCTCTTGGAAGGTGAATTGTGACGAAATCTCCATCCCTTCCTGTCGATTTTGCTTCTCCTTCGTTCTGGCCCCTCTCTCTTTTCTTTCTCATTTCTGAGAATAAACTAAGACTCTACTATAGGAGCGTGGGCGAGGCTTTGGAAAGGACCGAGTGGGTCCTCTTCATTTTCTAGAAGAGGGAGTTGAGACAGTGGGGATTGAAGTGCCTGCCCCAGGGCCTCCGGAGCTGGGGCTGGAGTCCTGGTCCTGGATCAAACCGCGGGCACACTCAGTGCATGGTGGATGGTGGCCGCTCGAGCAAGGGAATCAATGGGGAAGCATGGGGAGGGATGGGCGAGCAGGCTGAGCAGGTTAGGAGGGGCTAGTTTGGGTCATTTCAGCAGGCCCCAAGGTGTGGGGGCTGCCCTGGTTGTCTGGTGCCTGGCCTGAGCGCGGCCGCCTGATGAGACAATGGTTGGGGGACACGGGCTTTGGGTTGGTTAGCTTGGGTGGGGGGTGAGATGTGTGCTCCCAGGGGAGCAGTCTGCCACCCTAGGAACTGGCTCTCGGGGGCAGTCTCTCGGGCTCCGCAAAGGCCCCAATTTGCCAAAGCATCATAAAATACAGACCGTAAGACACACTGATTCACACAAATGCCCCTGAGGCGGAGATGGCAGGAGAGAGGAGTTTGTCGGAGGTGACCAATGAGGGATAAAGAGAAAATTCTTTAGCAGCGGTAACGAGAGAAAGATAAGGCCATAACTCAGGGGACTTTTTAGAAGTTTTGCACATGGGTCAGAGGGCAGAGAGGATTGTCTTTATGGGCTTTCCAGACACCGTCTCTGCCTGGGTTGGGAGGGACATGGGGAGAGCCCTGGGCGAAGTCAAGCCAGTTCTGAGCCTGCAGCGACAGCAGGGGCCCCCCGGGAAGGCGGGAGCCCAGTCTCAGCTCTGCAACTAGGCAGCAGGGCCCTCACCTCTCCAGGAAATGGGGGCACACAGGTAGCAAATGCCAAAGCCGGCATCGGAGCCCCTCAAAATCCTCATCCGAGAAGTACTGGGAGCTGGACTTGGTGATCCATCAGGTTCGCTCCCACGAAAGGTCCTCGGAGTGTCTGATATGTTTCTCCTCGGTCTTACCCGCTCCTTCCTCGAGAGAATCACTGGCCAGTAGAATCTCCAGGAACGATGGAAATGTTGCACGTCTGTGCCGTCCAGTACGTTAGCCACTGGGTACGTGACATGCAGCTGGTGCACCTAGGAAAATGAACTTTTCATTCTAATGAATTTAAATTTAAATAACCACACGTGGCCAGAAACTATTGTATCAGATGGCGCAGCTCCAGCAGAACCTTGAAAATTGTGTAAATGAATAGTCATCTCTCCTCCCAGCCACCAAGGAAAGCTGTGAGCCTTCTAGCAGTTTCCAGAAGGTTCATCAGAGACAGCTTTAGCACTCCCTCTCCCCAGCAACCTAGGGAACTCACAAGGAAAAGCCATTATGCAGCCATAAGACGGCTCCTAACCCCTCACACAGCCCCAGTACACAATTTTCCCAGTGCCCATTTGATTTGTGCCTGACCCAAGAGAATCCCTGATAAGAGCTTGTCCCTATGGCTCCTCTTCTTCCTCCTAGCATTAGTGCCCCCCCAACTCCTTCCCAGAGCTCATGCTCAGCAGCCAGCAGATAAGTGCTCTGCATTCAACTCCCTGCACCCTCTAAAGCATAGCTGTCCTTCTCTCTGTTTCTCTCTCCCACTAAAGGCACAGCCCGCAGATGCTACATGACCTTGAGCAGAGAAGGGCATATCACGTTATCTAATGGGAAGTCCAGAGGGTACCCATGCTCATTCCAGCCTAGCTAAGTCTCAAGGGTCATGAACAGGGTAAAGATCAATATTTTGGCTTTTAGCCCATAAGAATGGGATGCTCGAGTGTCCCCAGGAGTTTGGGATTATTTCTACTGTGAGACTATAGGTAGGCTCCAGGCTCTCCCAGCCCCTCCATCTTAGAGCTGGCACTAACTTTATCCACTCAAGTCTGGGGGCGTTGGCGTGTCCCTCGGTGGCCAGACCGTCAAAGACAATGAAGAAGCCACCGACATACCCCCGGGACATTCTCTCCCCAGGCGTGATGGACCACTACTTGGTCATGCACCAACTACACTCTAACGGGGTCCTCGAGGGCATCCGGATTTGCAGGAAGGGGTTCCCCAGCCGGATCCTCTATGCTGACTTCAAACAGAGGTAGGTCACCTGGCTTTGCATTTGTCTCTCTCTCTAAGATTTTATTTATTTATTTGAGAGAGAGAGAGAACATGAGCCGGGGGAGTGGCAGAGGGAGAGGAAGAAGCAGATTCCCCTGCTGAGCAGGGACACGGGGCTCCATCCCAAGGACCCCAAGATCATGACCTGAGCCAAAGGCAGATGCTTCACCATCTGAGCCACCCAGGCGCCCCGCATCTCTCTCCTTTTGAGGTCACCCTGTGCATTCCCCAGAGGAACTCCTTGGGCTGGGTGTTTAGTGAGCTCACAGCTTCCCAGGGTTTCCATGAGCCTTGTCTTTAGCTGGGGGGATGATCTATGCCCAAAGTGGTCCCAGGATCAGAGCCCCAACCGTCCAGCTCAACTGTGCTTCCAGAGCGAGTCTCTCACCTTCCGCACTATTGACGTTCGGGGCGAGATAATCCTTTCTTGTGGGGGTTGTCATGTGTGTTGTAGGATTTTAGCAGCATCCCTGGTCTCTACCTACAGCGTTGGAAGCAAACCACACCCCACCCACACATTGGGACAATCAAAAATGTCTCCAGACATTGCCAGATGTCCCCTGGGCTGGGGCGGGGGGAAGCGGGGGGAGTTCACTTGTCCCCAGTTGAGTCCTGCTGCTCCAGACCAGCTTTCTCCTCCCAGCTGCCATCTGGGCCCACAATTCCAGGCCTTGTCTGGAGTAGAGGAAGGGAGAGGACACTCCAGAGATAGGAGGACCAAGGTCTGCAAGTCACAGAGGATTTCAAGGTTCTTTTATGCAGATAAGAACTATTTCCTCTGAAGACAAAATTCCAGCTGTGTACCCTCCTCTCCCAGACTAGCTGTACGATATTCCATTTCCTCCTAAGGTTGGAGCAGGAGAAGGTTCTAGAAGGCCTGGTCTTAGGTAGGGGGTGGGCCTTGTCTCAGCTATGGGGCCTCTCTCGGGGTTTGAATCCATTCAGGAAATTTTGTCCCTCGACGGAAACTGCCTCCCAACCTAGCACTGCCAAGCCAATGAAGAGGGCCTAAGTAGATGCTAGGCCTGACCCAGCCTCCAAAGCCAGACTGGAGTGAGGGTAAGGGGTCTTCTCGGCTTCCTGTGTGCTCGGCCAACTGCTCGCCAACTCTTGTCACCTAAACTGGGGTGGCTCTCCAGAGTCCGTGTTCCCTCAGGGGAGGGCATGGCCTTTCTGGCCATGGGTCATCACAGAATGGGCTGGGCCCTGGCAGGGGCGAGGCTCCTGAGCAGAGAGAGGCAGGGTGAGGCCCTCGGGAAATTGCATGGAGGGAGCACCCTCCCAGCTCTGTGCGGCCAGAGGCCCTTCTACCCCAAGATCCCCCACACCCAGCTATCTCCAGGTAGCCAACCGACCGTGCTCCCCACCCCCCCAGGTACCGGATCCTCAACACCCGTGCCATCCCTGAAGGACAGTTTATTGACAGCAAAAATGCTTCTGAGAAGCTTCTGAGCTCCATCGACGTGGACCGGGAGCAGTATAGGCTTGGCCACACCAAGGTGAGAACACGCAAACCAGGGACACCTCCCCGCTCTGCCCCATGTCACCCACAGCCCCGCGCTGCTTGTCGGCTGGTGGGAGGAAAGGGCCTCTTTCCCCATCCAGCCAACCTGATGACCCCATTGCGCAGGAGCCCACACAGAAGGAGCCTGGGTCTAGGTATCGAGAATTCTGTCTCCATGTTGATTTCTAAGTGTCTAGAGGCTTAATTGGAAACCAGCCCCCCTCACCCCCAGCAATGGAAGAAAGCAATAGAAAGCTCTAGGGTCCTAAGAGAGCAGAGCAAAGGCACTCTTACATGGGACCAGAGAGCCAAGGAAGGAGGAGAATGCAGCAAGGATTTTGGGAACAGTGAAAACTGGGAGGGAATGATGATAACAGATAAAAATGGCTACCATTTATTGAGCAGGTGAGGACCTGGCCCTGTGACTCGCCCTCTATGCACCTTGCATTCAGTCCTCCCGATAACCCGAAGGTGATAAGGCTAGTCCTGACCTTGTGGGGTTACAGGGAGGGCAGGGGAATAAAGGCTCCCAGAGGGCAAGAAACTTGCTCAAGTTCACATGGACAGTGAGGGACAAAGGCCAGCTTCAAATCCTGGCCTGACTGCAGAGCTCTCCCTCCTGGAAAGGGCCAGTCGGGGCCTGTGCCCCGCCCCCCCCCCGGGAGCCCTGCTTCCTCGGAATGTTGGCAGTATGGGCCATGGGTGAGTGGGCCAGAGGGTAGGACAGAGGGCAGACAGAGAGGAGAACGGGGAGGAAGAACCGTCTATGAATTTCTCCCAATCTGGGCACAGTTGAGCTCGGAGGGTACTTTCTGGACACATCCTTGCCTCTTGTGTGTGAGCTCTGTCCGAATCGGTCCGTGGGGGTTGGAGGGGCCTGGAACGTCCTGTGGAACAGAGCTCGGGAGAGGCCACTGTGAGGCCCAGCGGACTGCCGGTCCCAGGCCACGGCTCTGAAGGCCGCGGGCTGGGCTGGGCAGAAACAGGCTCCCTGGAGGGCCCCGGTTTGCACGGCAGCTGAGAACAAAGCAGGGCTCGTCTCTCCTCTGACGCAGGTGTTTTTCAAAGCTGGACTTCTTGGACTCCTGGAGAAAATGAGGGACGAGAAGCTGGTGACCCTGACGACGCGCATGCAGGCCATCTGCAGGGGGTACCTGATGCGGGGCGAGTTCAAGAAGATGATGGAGAGCAGGTGATGCGGACCCTCGCCCCGCCTTTCCCTGCCCTCCCTACTTCACAGCTGCTGGTCGCTTCCTGGTTTCAGTCTCGGGCATCGATGCCCTCACTCCTTCATTTAACCAACACCTGCCGAGCAGCCCTTCTGTGCTGGGGACCCTGCATGGCACTGGGGACACAGAGAGGAGTCCTGCCCTCCAGGGGCTCAGGGGTGGGTTGGAAACAGACCCTGGCATGGCTGACTGTAACACGCATGACAAGTGCAAAGTCAGAGTCACATTCGGGGCCATGGGGGATGGTGAGAACAAGCCCTCCACCTGGCCGGGAGTTGGGGCAGGCTGAAGGGGTCAGCAAGAGGAAAGAACTTTCTGAAGGAAGCTTTGCTTGGCCTGAGAAAGGACAGCCTGGAGGCCACCATGGTGGGAGGGAGGAGGGAGATGCACCCAACGCAGGCTTCCCTGTACCATGTTCATGGGACCAGACCCAGGCATCAGCTGGGAAGAATTGGCAGGTGCATATGGGGACGAGTGAGAGGATTGGGTTTGCAGACGATGACAAGGACCTGAACTAAATCATAGCCCAGCGGTGAGGCAGCAGGGGATGGAGTCCAGGGACACTGAAGAGTTTTACTCCTTCGATAATTCACCAGCAACACTGGTGGCTGGTTTCGTGCGGGAATTTCAGGGAGAGGGGACTTTGGGGGGAGGTCCATTCTCCTTGATTCCCTGATGCCCTGTATAGCCCAACACTGGCGTTGCCACGTGGGCCACCACCGTGCATTAGTCAAGAACACCTCGTGGGCATCTAGCTGGGTGAAGTCAATGGAAGCCAGCACAAATGGGAGAGAAGAGCCCTCGGCAGGAGCTGGTTAATGGGAAAGGGAAGCAAGTTGTCAGGCACACGTGAGCTCTGGAGGATACGGAGTAGGAGGTAAGGCAGGTGACCCTGGACACAGGCAACACTCAAAATCAGGAAACTCGGCGAATTCTAGGAGAGCAAGTGTCGGGGAGACGGTCTTGGGTGTACATCCACAGGGGAGCAGGAAGAGGGACCCCACACATCAGAGCACCCTGAGGCAGGAATCATGGAATCAAAGGCAATGGGGTCTTTCAAAAAGGTGAGAGCCATTCAAATGTGGGAGACGGGCGCCTGGGTGGCTCAGTCCGTTAGGCGTCTGCCTTCGGCTCAGATCATGATCCCGGGGTCCTGGGATCAAGTCCCGCATCAGGCTCTCTGCTCAGCAAGGAGTCTGTTTCTCCTTCTTGCTCAGCCTGCCGCGCCCCCTGCTTGCACCTTTCGCTCTGTGTGTCAAATAAATAAATAAAATCTTTAAAAAAAAAAAAAAAAAAACTGTGGGAAACAGACTCAGGAGAGTGGAGATGAAGATGCTCCTAGCGTTGGTAATCAGGATCTTAGGCACCGCATCTCCAGGCCAGCGATGGGGACGGAAGCCCGGGGGGCCGGAGGGGGGAGGGTCCACAAATGACCCCGTGTCCTCTCTCACCTCCCACCCTCTGTGCATACTGTTGCCTCTGCCCCGCATCTGCAGAGCCCACCCCAGGGCCCAGAGGAGCCGCAGACCTTGGCTGCCCCTGCTTCCCACCTAGCGGGCAAGGGTGAAGGGCCTGGGCCCCCCGGCGGGTGGGGGCGGACACCAGTCCTTGCTGTGGTTCACTAACGCAGTCCGACGGGGTGCACAGGGACTCCATCTTCTGCATCCAGTACAACATCCGCGCCTTCATGAACCTCAAGCACTGGCCCTGGATGAGCGTGTTCTTCAAGATCAAGCCGCTCCTCAAGAGCGCGGAGGCGGAGCGAGAGATGGCCACCATGAAGGAAGACTTCGAGAGGGCCAAGGAAGAGCTGGCCAGATCTGAGGCTCGCCGGAAGGAGCTGGAGGAGAAGATGGTGTCCCTGCTGCAGGAAAAGAATGACCTCCAGCTGCAGGTCCAGTCTGTAAGTACCTTCCCCGTGAGGATAGAAACGAGGAGCAACACCGAGGCCCCAGCAGGTGCGTCAACGTAAGGGGCAGTGGTGTCACCTAGTGGATGTATGGAGTATTGCAGCGCCACCCGGCCGGTCGGAAGAGGGAGGGGGCGGGGCTTGGTGGCTGCAGAGATGAGGGGAAGCATGTCTGCAAAGGGGATTTCGGCCCACCCTCATTTCTGTCTGTCTTCCACGGCGGAGTTAGACCTAGTTTGCTGTGGGTATGACGGGGAATGTGTCTGTCCTCATGATTAAAACCTGTCAGGAATGCACCAGGTCTTTAAAAAAAAAAAAAAATCATGTAAATAAAAATTAAAGTAAATCACTAAAACAATTCAAAGGAGGAATAATTTTAGTTGATAATTGTATCAATTCACAAGCTAGGGCCTTTTAATAAACTCCCAAATGGCTTGCATACAAAGCATTTTCTCCTCCCCTTTTATACTTTCCCAATCAGTACAGTGTGGTCATTAGGAGCACTTTCCCAAGCCCAGTGGGCAAGAGGATCAGTTTTGGAACCAGAGAGCTGGGTTTATATCCCAAACTGTCCACTTGATAGCTGTGTGGCTTCGGGCAAGTTACTTAGCCTCTCTGTGCCTCGGTTTTCTCATCTGTAAAATGGGCACAGTAACAGCACACATGTCATCGGGTTGTCGGGAAGATCAGATGAGTCCATGCATGTGAAATGCCGAGCCCATAGTACGTGTTCAATTAACACTGGCGCTTATTCTTATCCATAACCTTGAAATGTGGGTCCAGTTTACAACGCTCTTGTACAAGAAGATATAACCCAATTAGGTTTAAGAATAGAATTAGCTAATCTTGGCCTATCCAAGAAACTCATTACAGAGCCTTCTGGGACATATATCTACTTAATCACTTTATTCCTATTTTGAACTTCCTGTTCTGTGGCTCGAGGAGGCAGAGCTCACAGGGAGAGACCGCAGCTTTCCATTGGAAGTTAAAAGGTAGTAATGTTTTGAAAATACCAGTTAGTTTGCGTTAACATTGATTAGAGGAGTCATTTTTCAATGGGTGGTGAAAGGAAGAGTGAAATGGCCGGCTGGCCGAACTTGGGCAAATTGACAGAAGCTTCGTGAACTGTGTGGACTCCTTTGTTTGGAATTATTTCAGGTGAATTTCTATTAAGTGGATGTCCTTGGTGGTTAAAGAAAGGTATACGGATAATATACAAGTGGTGTGTGTGTTTGTGCATGTGCGTGTGTGCATGTGTGCTCGTGTGTGTGCACAAGTGGGTGTGCATGTGCGTGTGTGCACATGAGTGTGTGGGATGTGCGTATGTGCACATGAGTGTGTGTGTATGTGCACATGACTGTGCGTGTGTGCACATGAGTGTGTGGGTGTGCATATGTGTGCACATGAGTGTGTGCATGTGTGGGTGCGTGTGTGCACATGAGTGTGGGGGTGTGCGTGTGTGCACATGAGTGTGTGTGTGCATGTGTGGGTGCATATGTGCGTGTGTGTGCATGTGTATGCGTATATGCACATGAGTGTGGGGTGTGCGTGTGTGCACACGAGTGTGTGTGCGTGTGTGCGCGTGAGTGTGTGTGTGCACGTGCGTGGGTGACTGTGTGCGCATGCGTGTGTGTGTGTGCGCGTGTGTGACCCATTCCTTGGCTCAGGTCCAGATAGTGGGCTTCTGGAGGGCAGAGCACTCCCCATGTAGGGTTCGCTGAGAGCCTTACAGAAATACAACCATCTGGCTCTTTCAGGAAACAGAAAACCTGATGGATGCAGAGGAGCACTGTGAAGGGCTCATCAAAAGCAAGATCCTACTAGAAGCCAAAGTCAAGGAGCTGAATGAGAGACTAGAAGAGGAAGAAGAGGTGAACTCTGACCTCATGGCAAAGAAGAGGAGCCTGGAAGATAAATGCTCATCTCTCAAAAGGGACATCGACAACCTGGAGCTGACCCTGACGAAAGTGGAAAAGGAGAAGCACGCCACCGAGAACAAGGTGGGCAAACTGGGGAGTCCCACGGCTTCTGGAACCATCCTTACTCCCTCTCGGTGAGGAGCACTCATTGCCGAGTCCTGAAGTCAGAGGCAAGAGCGAGCAGAGGGGCAGTAAGGTCCCACCAAGCTCCGTCCTTCTCTGCCTTGCTTTCTGTCCCACAGGCTCTTCTCAACCCTCCTCCTGCCCGGCTGGTGGCTCCCCAAACTTCCAGCCCCCAACCCATCCTGCACAAAGCAAGAGATCCTCCACAGGGGTGGCGTCCTATTCATTTTTGTTTGCACTTGGCTCAGGAAGAGCAAACCAAAATGCCTCCAGGGGCCAGGCAGGTGATGAGGGAGGCAGGTGGCGAAGGAGGCAGAAAGCGGGGTGACCCCACGCACCGGCAGGGACGTGGGCAAACAGGGACCCTCGTGTGTTACTGGCAGAGTATAGAAGGACGCAGCCTTCGAGAAAGCATTGGAAATACTCGGTCAAATTAAGGATCCCCACATTTTACAGAAATGCGCGAAAAACACAGCCACTTGATTGACATAATAATGGTTGCTAGTGAGGTAGAGCAAGGGATGGGGCTACCCTGGTGTGAGCTGACCCAGAGTTGGTGTGAGCTAGACTCCTGGGAATGGTGGAAAGGGACAATCAGAAGACACGGAGCCTTGGCAAACGACTGTGCCCCTGCCCTAGCCGTGGCGGAAGCCCTGACCCAGCTGCTTCCAAGGGGAAATACAAATCCAGCATCCCAAAGCTTTGGATTTTCCATGCGCCACCAGGAGTCCGGATTTTATGGGAAATTTCACTGCTTCCTTCAACATTGATAACTTACACAGCAGTTGTAAACTATTATGTGAATTAAAGAAAACCTGCCCCTGGCCAGATTCAGCCCACGGGGCAGGAGCTTAACAACTTCTGATCTGGAAGAGTGTCGTACGTAGATTAAAGCTTCATGTGTGGTGCCTCCCCTCCTGCTTCCTGACGGCACAGGATTCCCATTCTGGATGTTCTTGCATGGCACGGGTGTCTTTCCTTAGTCTTCCTGCCTTATTCTAAATCCCAGTCCCCCAGCCTGGAAAACACGTTCCCGTGGATATGGAATGATAAAGAGGGAACGAGGCTAACGGGGAGATTTGAGGCTCTGTGGCAGGCCAGCAAGGAAGTGAAGAGCTGGGAGGCTTCCAGTTTCAGGATGATGCAGCCTACACAGTGAGCACCTGCGGGGGAAGTAGAGACGCAGTAGCCAAAAAAGAAAGGAAAAGGAAAGGGGAAAAAAAAAATCAATAGCTACTGATTGAATTGTTTGAGCCCTCCATTGGTGTTGATATCCTCCCAGGTAAAGAATCTTTCTGAAGGAATGACAGCACTCGAGGAAAACATTTCCAAACTGACCAAGGAGAAGAAGTCTCTGCAGGAAGCCCATCAGCAAACACTGGATGATCTTCAGGTGGAAGAAGATAAAGTCAGCAGTCTAATGAAAATAAATGTCAAGCTGGAACAGCAAACAGATGACGTAAGGATATTTTACTACTGTGTTCTAATGGCTGTTATTTGCAGAGGCAGGGGTTAAGAGGGGAGTCTAACTTCTGATTCTGAAGCAGATGAACTGAGTCCAGACCTCAGCCCCCTCCACACGAGTCTGGAATGCTGAGCGAGCCACTTAAACTCTGCAGCCTTTGTGTCTACCCTGTGAAATGGGGCTACAACCAGCTCCATTTCAGAGGGTTTCCATGGAAAGCTCAGCACGGGGGCTCCTGGGTGGCTCAGTCATTAGGCGTCTGCCTTCGGCTCAGGTCATGATCCCGGGGTCCTGGGATCGAGCCCCGCATCGGGCTCCCTGCTCAGTGGGGAGTCTTCTTCTCCCTCTCCCGCCCCCTGCTTGTGCTTTCTCTCAATAAATAAAATCTTGAAAGAAAGAGAGAAAGAAAGAAAGAAAGAAAGAAAGAAAGAAAGAAAGAAAGAAAGAAAGAAAGAAAGAAAGAAAGAAAGAAAGAAAGAAAGAAAGAAAGAAAGAAAGAAGAAAGAAAGAAAGAAAGAAAGCTCAGCACTAGAGAGTGTTCAGTAAAACATTAGCTCTTAAACTATTCCCATCATCATCATCATCAATTTCACCGTAATTAGCATCCATTTGCAGGTCCTTGGGTTCCAAAATCTCCAATCCTGTTCTAACATTGTTAAAATTGAGTTATTTTAACATTGTTAAAAATGAGTCCTGTTGGTAACCATGACAATTACCATTTTTCCCCTATGGTGTTACGTTGTCTGTTTGTTTCTGAGGTAGACTGTAGTGATTCATCAGTTGCATATATGTTCCCTGGTGAAAGAGCCAGGCCTGACATTTGCAGGCTTACTCACGACTGTGGCTAGAACTTGTCCAGATTTCATGTTTTCCTGAGGCCAGAGCAGGCGAGCTCCACCCCTACCACCCTGTTCCCCACACTCACAAGTGTGTGCACATGCATGGAGACACACACACACACACACACACACACACACACACACACACAGGAGCCCTGATCTCCCCATGGATCCATGGTGTCAGCTGGGAGGAGTGACAGTGTGCAATCTAGACCTTCCCGGGCTTGGCTGTAGCAGAGCCCGTCCACAGATGCCCGGCTTGTTCCTGTCTGTGCACAAGCGTGCACCTATGGGCACCATGATCCCACAGGGAAGGGACAGGCTGAGTGGGAATCAGCCAAAAGAGACACCAGAAGGCTCCCAAGAGATCCAGCCCCCTGCGGTAACCTTTGCTGCAGGAGGGAAGAGTGGGGACACACGGGGAAACTTGCTCCCTCCCAGGGCCAGAGGCCAGCAGTCACGCCCCCACGGGAGCCCAAGGAAGCCGCGGGCACGGGTGCGGCTCAAAGGGCGAGCCCCAACCTTTCTGCCCATGTCTCCCCAGCTTGAGGGCTCCTTGGAGCAGGAGAAGAAACTGCGGGCAGACCTGGAGAGAGTAAAGAGGAAGCTGGAAGGGGACCTGAAAATGTCCCAGGAATCCATTATGGATCTAGAAAATGACAAGCAGCAAGTGGAGGAGAAATTGAAGAAGTAGATATCTCGTGTTTGACCTCTCTGTTTGAGCCCGAGTGCCAACTTAGCCCTTTAGAAAGGCTTGTATTTCATGTTATTTAAAAAAATATATATATATATATGTATATATATATATATCTATGTGTCTGTTTGCAGGAAGGAGCTTGAAATCAGTCAGTTACAAACCAAAATTGATGAGGAACAAGGGCACAGTTTACAATTACAAAAGAAGATCAAAGAACTGCAGGTAGAAGTTTCAAAAACCTTCAAGACCCCAAAAACCCTTTGCAAGGGTCCCTCCTGCCCTTTGGACTTTGTTTCTTTAGCTGCTCATTTTCTTCCTGTCCTTGGAGCTGGAAACAATGTCCTGCCCTTCCCTTTATTTTTTCTGAAATTAACATTTTAATTTTGTCAGTAGCACATACATAGATTTCCTTGAGAATATTACAGTGTTACCAATAAGGCCAAATATGATTGATAAGGGTGCTTTGATCACCACCGATAACCCTCCCTTCTCAGAAGTCACTCTCACTTTTAGCTGGATTGTGTATCCTACGGGATCTCTTGCTATGGGTTCATGTATGCATTTAAGACCCAAAGACGGGCGCCTGGCTGGCTCAGTTGGTGGAGCCTGCCACTCTTGATCTCGGGGTTGTGAGTTCGAGCCCCATGCTGGGTGTAGAGATGACTTAAAAATGAAATCTTAAAAAGACCCAAAGAAATTATCTATGGGAGAAATATATATATATGATACACACATACATATGTATATGCACATATGTTAAAATATAAAGGAGCGGGGCGCCTGGGTGGCTCAGTCGTTAAGCGTCTGCCTTCGGCTCCGGTCATGATCCCAGGGTCCTGGGATCGAGCCCCGCATCAGGCTCCCTGCTCGGCAGGAGGCCTGCTTCTCCCTCTCCCACTCCCCCTGCTTGTGTTCCTGCTCTCGCTATCTCTCTCTCTGTCAAATAAACAAATAAAATCTTTAAAAAAAAAAAAAAAAAAAAAAAAAAATATAAAGGAGCAAGAACATAAATATATGCAAGCATATATTATATATATTTACATTTATGTTTACGCATATAAATATGTTCATTAAATATATGTGTATTTTCTATTCTATATACTTTATATTTTTTAGCTTCAATATGATAATACAGAGACTATGGTTCTGCAACTTGCTACTTTCATGTAGCAATGCCATCTTGCAGAGCTGTCCGTGGTAGACATGGGTCAAATCTAACTGCTCCATGAACTTTTGGAACATGGTTCCATCATGGTGGATTTGACCATTCCCCTACTGATGGACATTTAGATTGTTTTCCAGGTTTATTCCTCACTAACTTAATATTATCGTGTTGTCTTTTCTTTGTGGTGCCTACCCCCAGTCCCTCACCCTGCCCCTCCCAAAGTGGGCTCCTCCCTCCCCCCAACATTCCTGATGCGGTGACCCTTTCAGGCCCACACAGAAGAGCTGGAGGAGGAAATCGAGGCAGAGCGGGCCTCCCGGGCCAAAGCAGAGAAGCAGCGCTCTGACCTCTCCCGGGAACTGGAGGAGATCAGCGAGCGCCTAGAAGAAGCCGGCGGGGCCACTTCCACCCAGATCGAGATGAACAAGAAGCGCGAGGCCGAGTTGCAGAAACTTGGCCGGGACCTGGAGGAGGCCACCCTGCAGCATGAAGCCACCATGGCTGCTCTTCGAAAGAAGCACGCGGACAGCGTGGCCGAGCTCGGGGAGCAGATAGACAACCTGCAGAGGGTCAAGCAGAAGCTGGAGAAGGAGAAGAGCGAGCTGAAGATGGAGATTGATGACATGGCCAGCAACATTGAAACTGTCTCCAAGTCGAAGGTACCTGATCCCCTGCTCTTAGAAATGCGAGGCAGCCACGTCCACCTGCCCAGGGAGCAGACATAATTTGATGCCCCCAAACTCACTGCCTGTTCTAAACTGCAAGGCTCTCCTGCCTTCTGCTTGCTCCCAGTCCTCCCCAAATCCATTCCTCTCTTGGAGCTTGACTCAGTGACCTACTATGACTCAAGGTCTCATCATCCTTCCAGAGTTTCAGAAAGCTTTCAGAATTTTCCAATCCATCTGACATTTTCTAGAACGGATGGATTGCACCAAAGGGCCTTGCTAGGTATGGTTGTCTACATGCCGCCTCCTTAGCCCACGGTATCAATCCCTGGGGGAAGCATAACCAATGTGAAGTTATGCGTGAGAACAGGGGTAGATCCAAGTTTTATGTCACTCGAAGCATGTAAAATTCAGGAGGGGAGGGGCTCTTTAAGAAAATGTACACAAAATTATAAATACAAAGTTAGGCACAAAAGTAAATACTAATTTAGAGTGAGAAAAAGAAGTCACAGATTACTGGCACCCTGGAGACTCAGACCATTTGCCAGAAATGCCTCCCTAGAAATATATTCTGCTTGCATGCAGCTTTCCTTCTCCACCTGGAACCTTCTACAACTACCTGCATGATCTAGGGCCCATGCAAGTGAAGGTCATGAAGCTCAAACCTCACCAGCTTGCTGGTAAACCCACCCCTGTGTATGACTTCAAGGCAAAGCCTTCCTCAGACAGCGACACTGTGCTCCTAGATTCACGGGGCCTCTTGCTATCCTTGTTTAGGATCTGGACACCCACAGCCTGGGCTTTCTCTTGATTTCTTCCTCCGGGCCTGACTGCCACTCCTTTTTTTTCTCTCTTGCCTGCTTCCCCATTTTTCTGCCCTTCTTGGCTTTTTCCTCCCTCTAAGAAGTTATGTCTGTATGTATTCTCTGTCTCTGTCTTTGTCTCTCTCCCCCATGGCACCCAGGCCAGGTTGCAGGGCTGTCTGGGTTAGCAGAGATGACAGCACCTCCTTACCATCTCCCTTCCTCCATTGCTTCATGCTCTCTGTTCTCAATTTTAGAATTCAGTGGAAGAAGTACCTTATATTGCTTTATACTTTTTGTCATTGTATCTTTTGATTTTTCTCTTTGTGAGTTGCTGTCTCTTTTTCAACTACCCTACCAAAAGATAAAATTATTTTAGGTTCATATGTCATTTTCTCAAAGACATCCGAAGCCCCTGGAGACCTTCCTTTGAATCTAATATCCCTGCCTCTTCTGCCACCATCTTATACTTCCCAGTCTGAGGAAAAGTATATGCTCAACATATTTGTTTTACGATATATGAGGTAGAAGGAGAAACTCTACAATATATGCAAGGTTTTTAAATAAACTTCACAAAAATATGGGCCAACTAGAGGCTGGGGGAGTGACTCCCTCCGTGCCACCTCCAACGTAAGGAATCTTCTGTATTATCAAATGAAATGTGCAACAGTGTCACCTGAATAGACTACTTGCAAACAAACAAAAAAAAGTAATATTATTCACAGGGCAACAGAATTACTTATATTACAAGAGGATCCTGGGGTTCCTTTGAGTAGCATCTTCTCAAAGGTTTTTTTTTTTTACGAACCAGTCTATAATTATCTACCTGAGATAAGTAGATAAGTGGATAGTTGAAAGCCGTTGCTTCAACCTATTGGTGACTAAGCAGTCATCACAGATTAAAACTAAAGCAAATCTGAAGTGATTATAATTTTTTAAACTGACATGTATGTTGTTCTGCATTTTTATTTTTATTTTACCTGACAAGAAGCTAAACTATCCAACTTCCCAGTTCAGTACTGGACACCAGAAACGCATTTTTTCCATTCATGTTGACTTTTTTTTTTTTAAAGAGTAACATGGAAAGAATGTGCCAGACTGTGAAAGACCAATTTAATGAGATCAAAGCCAATGATGACCAACAGACACAGTTAATCCATGATCTGAACATGCGGAAGGCAAGACTGCAGACCCAAAATGGTAAAGGGGGGGGGCTGGGTTTCAGAAGCTACAGGCTGTGGGTCAGCAATGGTCAGCAACACTCATACATCTGTTTGGTAGGGGAGCTGAGCCACCAACTGGAGGAGAAGGAGTCTCTGATTTCACAGCTAACCAAAGGCAAGCAGGCCCTCACCCAGCAGCTGGAGGAACTTAAGAGGCAACTGGAAGAAGAAACCAAGGTAAGAATGCCTCTTTCTGGAATGACAGAGTCAGAACCTGAGAAGCCACGAGAACTGGTTGGGGATAGGGCTGCCGCATGAAGTCTGATGCTTCTCCTCTCTGCTGTGTTTGAGGGCAGGAACTTGTTCTTTGAGGTCACAGGGCTTTGGCGTTGGATCTCCTTCCTCAGAGCCAGGGTGCTCCATCCTCTGGGCTCCTCTGTCCCTCAACAGGGTGGTCTGATAAACACCCCTCACCAGCCAGGGCATCCCCTCCCGCCACTGCACCAGCTTGACCATCTCTGCCTCTGTGTATTCTTTCACTCTGCTCAGCCATTCAGTCCGACCCCTCGAGATGCCCTCCTCTTTCTTCCTCCTCACTCACGCATCACCTGCCACAGCACCCGATTTTAAGTTCTCCTCCAAAAAGAGACTACATGACTTTAGGGACACACTTGGGCCATATGCATAAGAGTAACATGGAAAGAATGTGCCGGAAAAAATGGAAAAATGAACATGGAAAAATGTTCATGGAAAATGGAAAAAAAATGGAAAAATGAACATGGAAAAATGTTCATGGAAAATGGAAAAAAATGGAAAAATGAACATGGAAAAAAACATGGAAAAAATGAACCTCATCATCATGTTTTTGACTTCCATATCTAGATATTTATGCTTATCAAGCCCATCTCCCACTGATCTGTAAACTCCTCCTAGGCAAGAACGATTTTTCCCTAGTGCTAAACAGTAGAACAGTGCACACAGCAGGTGCCTAATAAATGCTGCCAATGTGCGTTCAAGCATTAGAATAGGAATCCAGAAGTCCACCAAAACTGCATTCTGTGACTTTGAGGTTGCCATGTATCAACTAAGGCTTACAAGACAATCATCTGGAATTTTCCTGAGCCCCACTTACTTCTTCTAAAAACAAAACCAAGCGCTTTATTAGTCTCCCATCTTTCCGCTCTATGGTAAGGGTCTTCGGTGGACTGGGGTGGGGGTTGTGATAAGAACCAGAGTCGGAACGAGCAGTGAGAAGATCCATTTCAGGAACGAGACGGTCCTCTGGCCCAGATACAGTAGCAACTGAGTTCTCTTTCTTGGGCTAAGTTTTGCTGTCTGTGTTAAAAAAAAAAAAAAAAAAAAAAAACGGAAATGTACACGACTGTGCTGGGTCAACAAAACTCCTTCTTTGATGGTGGCCTCAGAAGGTGTTTTGTGGGGCGCCTGGCTGGCTCAGTCGGTAGAGCATACGACTCTTGATCTCAGGGTTGTGAGTTCGAGCCCCATGTTGGGTGTAGAGATTACATAAAATCTTAAAAAAAAAAAAAAAAAGAGTTTCGTGACCATCGAGATGAGAGCTAAATTGTCCTTCTGACCAGGCGGGAGTGAGCAAGGGAGGCCTCTGGGCACATCCTCCCCTGCCCAGGAAGAGGACCCAGAGTCATAGAAACAGAACAGCTCACATCAGAGTTCCCCAGTGTGGGGACACAGCCCCTGGTGACACCAAATAATACCTTTCTGGGTTTTTTTCACAGTGATAGCTTTCCATAGCATTGCATCACCTAGCAAGAAAACGACCCCCTTCTTAATTCTGTTTCGATTCTTCTGCTTACATAAGGGAAAGAGCTCGATTTGGATACCATCTCTCTAGCGCGTGCTCATTCTCCTTATTAAGGTGTAGAGCGAGTGGGCTTCAGGCACAGAGCCACACGGCAAGTACCTGGCTGGAAGGTGATCGACAACATTGCTTTACGTTCATTCTTACGGTTCCCTTCTGTTTGTGGCGAGGGTTAGTGTTTTTCTATTTAATGTAGTTTAATGGTTTACTTTTATTGAGATACAATAAGGGAGTCCACTTGACAAAAATTGAATAAAACGAGACATACGTGGATGTGGCAAAAGTTTGCAAAGGCAGCTTGGGAACAGCTCATGTTGGGAGATGCCGGTTTAGGGGAAAATACCTTATAGCTTGGAAAATGGCCAAACGTCTTTGCAATCTGTCACCACCGTCCTCCCGCAGGCCAAGAACGCCCTGGCCCACGCCCTGCAGTCTGCCCGCCACGACTGTGACCTGCTGCGGGAACAGTATGAGGAGGAGCAGGAATCCAAGGCCGAGCTGCAGAGGGCGCTGTCCAAGGCCAACAGCGAGGTGGCCCAGTGGAGGACCAAATACGAGGCGGACGCCATCCAGCGCACAGAGGAGCTGGAGGAGGCCAAGTACGGGCTCCCCGGTGACAGCAGGAGAGGTGACCCCAGGATACTTGAGACTGAAGGGCCAAAAAATTCTTCCTGCCTTGAGAGACTCTTTCTTCCTCCCCAGGCCCTTGAGTTTTTGTTAAGCATTCAGATGGGGCGTCCCTGACCTTCCCCAGGGACTGTCTATTCCGCCTGGTTCCCTTGGTGGCTTCTTGGTGACCTGCTTTGCCGCCACGCACTTTGGGGCTCTTCAGGTGATACTTAGCCCCTGTCCGCACATCCCATTCTATGTCTTGGTCTTACCCAGTCCCAGCCCCAAATAGACTGTTCATCGTCATCTGATCTGACATTTATTTCTGAAATGTCCACCTTTACCAAAAAAAAAAAAAAAAAAAATCTGGTTCTCTTAGGAAAAAACTGGCCCAGAGGCTCCAGGAAGCAGAAGAAAACACAGAGGCAGTGAGCTCCAAGTGTGCCTCCTTGGAGAAAACCTAGCAGAGGCTCCAGGGGGAAGTAGATGAGCTGATGCTGGACTTGGAACGCACCAACACGGCCCGTGCCATCCTGGACAGGAAGCAGAGGGACTTTGATAAGGTCTGCCCCCGAAGAGCCACGGCCTCTCACGCTGGGATGTTGGGAGAGGCACGGGCATTTGGGAGGTCTGCTGAGCATCAGGTCATAGTGTGGGCGGCTAGGCTTTGCAATGTCTCTTTGCTTTTGTGACAGTCCTTCCAAAGTGAATTTGTAGTCCAAGCTAATTCAGATTACTCTGAGACCCAAATACCTTTAAGAAGACAGTGGATGGCCCGTAGGAACATCAGAGTCTGGAGCCCGTGATCTAGAACGGGGCCCACCTTGTTTCTTGGGTCCCTGGGATGTAACGGTAAAACCTTGGCGTTGCTGACAGACAGCCCTTGTTTTCGTGGGCTCTCCCAGGTGCCCTGGTCCTTCCTGCTGTTCACGTGTCCCTGTGTCATCTCCCAGGTCCTTGCAGAGTGGAGGCAAAAGCTAGATGAGAGTCAGGCTGAGTTGGAAGCTGCTCAGAACGGATCCAGGTTGCTTAGTACTGAAATCTTCAAGATGCAGAACACCTATGAGGAGGTGGTGGACCAGCTGGAGACGCTCAGGCGGGAGAATAAAAATCTGCAAGGTGAGCTCTCCCCCCGACGCACCCCAGGTGAGCACCTGTACCCCTTCTTGTCCCCTTCTTCCCACTGCCCCACAGAACCCTCCCATCTGCTCCGTTGACCCCGGAGCTCAGCCCTGCTGATGCCACAGACACAGTCATAGTAAAGTGTCATTCTGGAACACGAAGGGCAAAGTGAGTTGCTAAGCTCTCCTCTTCTCGGAGAACAGGATCATCTGTGGATTCTGTCTGTACGTGGCTTTATGTCCTTGGGCATGTCGCTAAATCCCTTAGGACATCAGACTCCAGATCTGCAAAATCAGACCAGACCCAATGCCCCCTAAAGCCCCTTCCAGTCCCAAAAGGCTATGATTCTATAGTCTATGCGTCGTCTCCAGAATTTTCTTCCCCGGCCCTCGCCGCACCCATTTTATATACTTTGTGAAGTTTTAGTGTTCTTGCCACTCCACTCTCTGCATCGTTCAGGTGAGGCAACACACCTGTGTCGTGCCGAGACCTCACCTGAAGGTCTCCGCTATAGTCTCTCCTACATAAATGTAAATGAATCACCAGTCCCCAAGTTGCCAGGCAGGATGCCTCTGCTGTCAACTAGAGCCCAATCGAACAAGCTAAATCGAGCCTGTCCTTTGCAGAAGAGATCTCCGACTTAACCGAGCAGATTGCAGAAACTGGCAAGAACCTTCAGGAAGTGGAAAAGACCAAGAAGCAGGTGGAGCAGGATAAGTCAGACCTCCAGGTTGCCCTAGAAGAGGTGGAGGCAAGTGTCTGGGAAGGTCAGGAGGGCAGGACACCAAAGGAGAGGGGGGACTAGACCAGACCTTCGGGGCTGCTTCCTGCCAGGAGGTGCTGAGGCTCCATGGGGAAGAACATCGAGCCGTCCTTGGGGAAACAGCTGTGCTGTGTTTCATCTCCTGGGTGTCCTCTAGTTCATCACGTTTCCCCTTTGGAAAATAAATAAATGCATTCGTGATGTCCTCCATGTCTTCCTCTCGGGAAGCAAGAAATCAATCAGCAGGCATCCTGAGAGCTGGCTCAGAATTCCTCGGCTCTAACAGAGTAAGACGCCAGCCGGTCTATGGCCACTGAGATTTCTGTAAAGTCAAAATAGGCCCAGGGTCCTGAGTGTGGCCAGCACAGGGCAGATGATAGAGCTGTTTCTAGGGAAATTTGCATAATGCAGGACAAGGGGAGAGCGATCACCCTGTCGTTTCAGGCAATAGGGTGGCTCCTGAGTCATGGTCCCTGTTAAAATAGACACACCCAAACTCTGAAAAACAAACGGAGGGTTCTAGAGGGGAGGGGGTGGGGGGATGGGTTAGCCTGGTGATGGGTATTAAAGAGGGCACGTTCTGCGTGGAGCACTGGGTGTTATGCACAAACAATGAATCATGGAACACTACATCAAAAACTAAGGATGTAATGTATGGTGATTAACATAACAATAAAAAATTTTAAAAAATAGACACACCCAATAAAGGTTTTACTAATTCAAAAAGGTGCTCTGTCCCTCTCCAGACATAAAATTGTTAATAACAGATACACAGCTTTAGTCCCAGGTTCATTACTAGGAGGGATATTTGGGGGTCACATTGTTTGACCTCTACTCATCTGTAGAATGGGTAGATTAATACTCATTTTATCATAACGGCGAAGAAAATACCTGTTCAAGAAGGGGGGCTGCCCATGATCCCCCCTCTGCTTTGATCAGGGTTCCTTGGAACATGAAGAGAGCAAGATCTTGCGTGTCCAGCTGGAGTTGAGCCAGGTGAAATCCGAGCTTGACCACAGGGTCACTGAGAAGGATGAAGAAATCAATCAGCTGAAAAGAAATAGCCAGCGGGCAACAGAGGCCATGCAGAGCATGCTGGATGCCGAGATCCAGAGCCGGAAGGATGCCCTGAGGCTGAAGAAGAAGATGGAGGGAGACCTCAACGAGATGGAGATCCAGCTGGGCCATTCCAGCTGCCAGGTGGTGGAGACCCAGAAACACCTGCGCAACGTGCAGGGCCAGCTCAAGGTGAGCGCGCAGGCTCTGGTGGACCTGGCTGGCGCTCAGCCTGTCCCAGGCTCTGGCCTCACATCTGGCTTTCCCTGCAGGACTCCCAGCTGCACCTGGATGAAGCCCTCAGGAGCAACGAGGACCTCAAGGAGCAGCTAGCCATCGTGGAGCGCAGGAATGGGCTCTTGCTGGAGCAATTGGAGGAGATGAAGGTGGCCTTGGAGCAGACGGAGCGGACCCGCAGGCTGTCGGAGCAGGAACTGTTGGACGCCAGTGACCGCATGCAGTTCCTCCACGCCCAGGTGCATCCCTCCTCCCTCCATTCGGGGCCCACCCTGGGGGGCAGGCAGGACCCACACGGCAGAAGGGAGCACCCATCCTTCCTCCCAGACTAGCGGTCAAGACCAAGTGGCATTAAGCTTAGCTCTTGCAGGGAGGCTAGCAGCGCAGTAGAGCACGGGACTCTCAATCTCGGGGTTGGGAGTTTGAGCCCCACTTGGGGTGTAGCAATGACTTAAAAATAAAATCTTTAAAAAAAAAAAAAGCTTAGTTCTTGGAATAACGATGCTCCAGATGGACAGATTTCTGAGCTTTCTTTAATCGGAAGATAAAAGGTCGCGCATATTGTGGGAACATCAGAGAAAGGAAGGATGAATTATTGCATCAAGGTGCTGGAGAAGGCTTCACGGAGGAAGCAACATCTAAGCCACAATCATAGAAAATTAGAATTGTCTTTCAAAATAATTATTTTTATTACCTTTGTGAAAGTTTTTGTTTGTTTTTTAAGGAGGTAGAAGTTTATTGAATACACCACAAGGGAGCAGTGAGCAAGACAACAGAAGACAGGCTGTCTGCCACCTTTATAAAAGTTTTAAAAAACCAATTCTTTTTTTTTAATCTGTGTCTTTTTTTAAGATTATTTATTTATTTATTTGACAGAGAGAGACACAGCGAGAGCAGGAGCACAAGCAGGGGGAGTGGGAGAGGGAGAAGCAGGCTTCCCGCCAAGCAGGGAGCCCGATGAGGGGCTCGATCCCAGGACCCTGGGATCATGACCTGAGCTGAAGGCAGACGCTTAACCATCTGAGCCACCCAGGTGCCCCTATAAAAACAATTCTTTGTTATAAAATATAGAGCATACAAGCAAACAAATAGAAGAAAAATACCAGCCACAGTGCTACCACTTTGAGATCTTTCATTCCAAGCTGTCGAGGTCTACAATTATCATACTTTTGTAGAAATGTGATCAATGTTTTTGCAACTTATTTTCATTTTAACGTATCATGTACATATTTCCACACCTTTAAATAATCTACGACTATTTTATAAAAATATTTATTTATTTATTTATTTATTTATTTGAAAGAGAGCAAGAGGGGTGCCTGGGTGCCTCAGTAGTTAAGCGTCTGCCTTCGGCTCAGGTCATGATCCCAGGGTCCTGGGATCAAGCCCCGCATCAGGCTCCCTGCTCAGCGGGAAGCCTGCTTCTCCCTCTCCCACTCCCCCTGCTTGTGTTCCCTCCCTCGCTGTGTGTCTCTCTGTCAGGTAAATAGATAAAATCTTTAAAAAAGAGAGAGAGAGAGAGAGGACGCACGCTTGCACCGTGGGGGAAGGGGCAGAGGGAGAAATCTTCAAGTGGACTCCCTGCCAAGGGCGGACTCCCCCTCCCCCATACAGGTCTCGATCTCATGACACTGAGATCATGACCTGAACTGAAACCAAGAGTTGGACGCTTAACCGACTGAGCCACCCAGACGCCACCCGCCCCCATGACTATTTTTAGTGGCAGAAAAGTGGTCTGTTACAGTAGGGTGATATGGCACTTTTATTTAATTGATCCTCCACGCCTGGATGTTTTTAATTATTCCCAATAAAATTTTTACGATTAGAAGGTTTTCTATGATGAACTTAGTTATAATTAATTTTTCACATTTTCCCATTATTCTTATTTCCTTAATATTCCTAGAAGTAAATAGATTGCTGGAAGCAGAATTTCATGGTCCAAACAATAAAGACATTTGTAACATGTTGTAAATCGGCCTTCACAAGGTGGTCTCCATTTTTATTCTCATTGGGAAAATATGTAAGCGCTCTTGCCTCTAAATCCTCAAAGACCCTAATTATACATTTTTTAATCCTCACCAACTTTATGGTTGGAAAACACCTCACCTTTATAATTTTGATTTTCTTGGGGTGCCTGGCTGGCTCAGTGGGTAGAGCATCCAATTCAACTCTTGATCTCAGGGTCATGATTCAAGCCCCATGTTGGGCGTGGAGCCTACTTAAAAAAATAAAATACAACAAAGTTTTGATTACTAATGAGTAATTATTTCTTCTGGTGTGTTCCACCTATCTGTACTTTGTGCCCTGTTTTCTTGCACGATTTGTCTTTTTAAGATGTTAAGGAAGAGAATGTTTTTTTCAGCAACATACATTGCGAGTGTTTTGCACCTTTTCACAACCCTTATAATTCTATTTTATGGTGTGTTTTGATCATTGGAACCATTTCTCATTTTCTATACTTATGTCTACCTATCCTTTGCTTGCTCTGACACTTTTTACTGAGTAATCTCTTCTTCCTCAAATATGTGAAAATCTACCATTACCAGTTACTCACTTAATTGATGTGCAGTTCTTGGGTCTGTTTCAGGACCTTCTGTTTGGTCAAGAATGAAACAGTATCTAGCAAATCCCCGGGGTGAAAAATAAGAAACATGATCGTGATTGATTTCCTTCTGCATGCAACTTTCTCCCCCTCGATTTTCCAAGCGTCCAAAGATAACCTACACCTCTGGCATCTAATTTTTCCTATAGAACACAAGCCTGATAAATACCAAGAAAAAACTGGAAGCGGACATAGCCCAGTGCCAGGCAGAGGTCGAGAACTCCATCCAGGAGTCCAGAGACGCGGAGGAGAAGGCCAAGAAGGCCATCACAGATGTGAGCTCTGTTCCTTCTTTTCAGAGCCAGTGTTTGGAGATAGGGAAGGGGCTTCTAGGTGGGGACAAGGCAAGTAGGCTTTGTCTCCTGCTGACCTACAGTTGGTCGTGCTGGCTTCCTAGGGAGGTAGATGAAGCCTCAGCCAAACCCAACCGGGGAGGAGATGCATCACCAGTCATGGCGGAACGAGGGAGGCAGGACCAGCATGCACAGCCCTGACTTTGACAGCATCCTCCCTATACTCCCGGTCGGGATGCCAGGTGGCCCACTCGTACTTTCTATGAACTTCATCAGGCGGCCATGATGGCCGAGGAGCTGAAGAAGGAGCAGGACACCAGCGCCCACCTGGAGCGCATGAAGAAGAACCTGGAGCAGACGGTGAAGGACCTGCAGCATCGTCTGGATGAGGCTGAGCAGCTGGCCCTGAAGGGCGGGAAGAAGCAGATCCAGAAGCTGGAGAACCGGGTAGGGCGGCTCGAGAAGATGCTGGCTCGCAAAGTGATATCTGGTTCAGCCATCCGGGGCAGAGCCACCGTCCAGAAACAAGGTTGCAGGAAAGTGGGCACAGATGGAGTGCATGCAAGTTTGGTCTGAGGACTACTTGCAGAGCTCTCTGTGAGCCAATATGCCCACCTGTTTGTCCTTCACTGGTTCCTACACCCCAACACACACACACACACACACACACACACACACACACACTTTACAACACTCATGCCTCATGCGTCAGCAGCTGCAGAATGAAGACACTTGCAAATGTTCACATCCTGTTTTTATAGGAATTTAGTTCCTTGTAAGTGAAGGGAAATGTAATTTACATTCATAACATTACATAGTTGGTGTAAGTTACATTTTGGACCAGCCTCCACTTTGGTGAACAATGGCCCATCCTACGTAAAGTCTAGAGTCTCTCTTCACCTCCCACCCCTGGCTCCCATTCGTCTTAGATTTCTCAGTCTCTGGACGCAGTCAGGCCATAATGCTGGTAAAGCTGCTTGCTCGCTCCGTCCTACATGGCAGGTGACTGGCGCTTCCTCTGGGCCAAAGCCCCAGGAAAATGCTACACCCTGCGCAGAGGCAATCCTGCTTTTTCTGTATCTGGGAGTTTATTTATACTTGCTTTTGTTTCTTTGCTAAGAAGAAATGGATCCCTTTGTTGCTTGAACCCTTTGCTTTTCCCTTTAGACCCGTGATGGTTTATTTCATTTGTTTTGCAAATGGCCTCCATTACCAGTTGATGTTCTGGAAAAGGGCTGTGAGGGGGAGCTTGTTAGAATGTCTCTGTTGTCCTGGGAGGGAGGAAATGGTGGAGTGGGAAGAGAAGGGGGTGACCTCTCCCAGCAGGGAGGCACCCCACATGCATTCAGCCTTCAGGCCAGCCTCCCAAGGATGTGATCACCAGCACACGTACACCATGAATGTGAACGAATTTTTTTTTCCGCTAAAAACGACAAGGCTATAGGCACGTAACAAAAGTCAACACCAGGGAAGTCACAGCTTCTTCCCCCCAAATTCTTTAAATGCTTACTTTTATTCTTCCCAGTCATCCTCTATTGCATGAGTTTAAGCCTGTCCTCACGGATCCCTCCACTGAGAGAGGGATTAGAGCCCACGCCTCCCTCCGTGATTCTTTGATTCCTGGGCCAGTCAGCCCCCCTCATCCCATGGGAGGCACTTCGACTGGCCTCCAGGCCTAGATGCTGCATTATCTTTAGTTCCACGAACCTCACAGAGGCCACAAAATCATTGGTAAACAGCTTCCCAGGGCTTGTGGGGTGGCGGGGCGGGGGGGGGGGGGGCGGCGCGGTGAGGATCGCTTTTGGAACAGCGCCCAGAGTTAACCGGGGCCACTGGCGGAGTCCAAGGTTGATTTGTTGAGTCCACAAGCCCAGAGCTGCCCGTGTCTGTGGCCGATGGGATTCCCCGTGGCTGGCCGCCACCCTCACATCTTGGCTCTCTCTGAACTGTCGTATTGGGGCCACCGTTGGTGAGCTGTGTCCTCGGTGGCTGTCCTGTCCCCTCAAGACTTCAGGAAAGCCAGAAGCAGCTATGAAATGAACACTACCGGCGGGGCGCTTTATCATTTAAGACATACTTGCACACACTCTAATTTGACCCCCACGTTTGAGGCAGGTAGAGCAGGAATTACAGCCTCCACCCTAAACACACAGAAACTCGCCCTGGGGCTTGAACACACCTTGACCATTTGTGGCCCAGCCTCTCTCCCTGGCTCCCCTCGGCCTCATCTGACCAGGAATCAGGCCTCCTGAAACTCTCAGACTTCACCTGCGGGGATGTGTCGGGGCTGAAGCCCAGGCCTTGCCAAGCCGCTGACCCCAGAGTTAGAGGCATCCGAGCCCAGCCTGGTGGCCCCGCTGTGAGCACCGAGGGCTGCATCTTATTCTCATTTGCACAAGGCCACCACACCAAGAGTGGTTCTTGAGCCATAGGAGGAGACATTTTTACAAACTATAATAAGGGGATCCCGAGTTCATACTAAGATGACCGGCCAACGAGTCCGCGGGAGAAGCCTGGCCACTCTGACCTGGACGCTGGGCTCTCTCCCCACAAAACCCAGGTGCGGGAGTTGGAAAGTGAGCTGGATGCTGAGCAGAAGAGGGGGGCCGAGGTTCTGAAGGGGGCCCACAAATATGAGCGCAAAGTCAAGGAGCTGACGTACCAGGTAGGCATCCTCAAAGCCTCAGTGAGCGCTGGGTTGCTCCAACCCCAGCAGAGCTGCGGTGGCACGGTGCTATGTTTGCAGGCCGAGGAGGATCGCAAGAACATCCTCAGGCTCCAGGACCTGGTGGACAAGCTGCAGTCCAAAGTGAAGGCTTACAAGAGGCAGGCTGAGGAGGCTGTGAGTAGGGGGTGGTCCCCCGAAAGCCCACGCCCAGGGACCCCCAGCCCTCAGCAGGAGTCTGTCCTGTCACAGGCCCAGGTTTTCATTTGCAGGCTACAAAGTCAGGGACGCCTGCCCTCCTCCCTCCCCTGGTCTGTGTTAAACACGCCTGCCCACCCCCCAACTGCACCTCCTTAGTGCCTTCTGCTTCACCTCATGTGGCTAGCCCCCTCACTTTATCCCCCACCCCCAGAACATTCTAGCCCACCCTGCAAGCCCCACCTCACCCTGATGCCCCAGCCAGCTCAGCCCTCCCTGCGCCGGCAACCTGGCCTTAGACGACCCCCCCATCCTGGTTCACAGCATCGCACCTTGCCCTGTCCCTTGGTCTCATGCCTTCCTCCTTCCCACTCTCCCTAACTCCCATCCATCCTTCCCGACCCGCCCTTGATCAAATAGACCTCAGGGATATTGTTACTAGCAGGGAGCTGGGCTGGGGCGGCAAGGGGTGGGGAGGACTTCTTCTGTTTCAGAAAAGAAATAGTTTGGGAAACTCTAGGTTAAACCAAGTTGAACTGGTAGCTTTCGAGGATTTCTCAGATTTTGTCGGTGACATGTAAGGCACTCTTCAAAGTGGACAAGGCATTCCAGAATGCAGCTTTCCGCCCCCCGCCCCAAACCAGAGTGGAACTTGGAGCCTTTTTATTGTGTGCAGAACAGCCCACGGGACTGGTGTTCTGAGGAACAAAATTTGGGGGACTCTGCAGTTGATAAATGACTGAGCATATGGCTTCTGTCTTTGTCCTGTTTCCCCCCCTGCCCAGGGGCTGGTGGTTCCGCCTTGACCACAGGGAAGCAGATCTGAGCTGGTTAATTGGAGGGGGAGGGATCTGTGCCCATTGGATGAGCAAGGTCACAGCAGGACTCCCTGGGAGGGAGGGTGCCCAGGAGGCCACCTTCTTCAAGAACCTTCGGATTGCCCTCGGTCAACGTGGACAGTGGCCTGGCCACCAGGCAGACAATCCCAGGGCAAAGGGAATTGGGCCACTGGCCTCTGACCTTCCAGGTGCCTTGGGAGGACTCAGGACTTGGGTCCCGGCCAAAGAGCCCCAGTAGGGGGGCTTCCTCAGGCTCTTGCCGCTCCATCTCCCATTCAGGAGGAGCAGGCCAACATGCAGCTGTCCAAGTGCTGGAGGGTCCAGCACGAGCTGGAGGAGGCGGAGGAGAGAGCGGACATTGCCGAGTCCCAGGTCAACAAGCTGCGGGCCAAGAGCCGAGATGTGGGGGGCCAGGTGAGAGCAGATAGCTTCCCCAGAGCACCCAGAGAGAGCGCGGAGGGTGTCGCTTGGTGCCTCTTCCCTGCTGCTGGCCATGCATTCAACAGACGCCACCCCTTCAGCCAGGCCCCTGCTGGTTCCAGACTCATGGGGCAATGAGCAGCAGGGGACAGGGGGCCACACACCTTGTCACCCCCATCCCTCCCTGTCCTAAGTGGCGCTGCCCAGGAAGCCCCTGTTTTTCGGGGGACTCATCCCTCTCCAGCGGCCCCACGGCTTTGTTTTTACTACGTGCGAGGGCAGACAACGCCATCCCTCAATATTTTTTCTGGAAGTTAGCCTTTCCAAGCTCTCCACGTGAAGGCAGTACTCAGCCTTGCCTTGGGTTTGACTCATTTCCTGATTGTTTTTCTCCCACAGAAGCTGGAAGAATGAGGCTTTCCTGATGCCCGTTGCCATGCGACACGCTGGGAGAGGGGAGGGACGATGTTGGGAGAAATAAAGTCTCCTCGCTCCTCGTCTCTCTGGCTCTGTGTGTTCATCATCACCGTCTATCCTGCTTGCTTGGAGTGCTTGGAGAGGCTTGCCCTACCTGCTATACATATAAAGAAATAAGGGGTGTGAGAGTGGGCCCTCTGGCTCCAAGCAGGAAAGGTGGAGAGCCAACCCACCGCCAAGTAAATCACCAGCTTCCTTCACACTCAAGTAAAGCCCCTTGCAGATAACTAGAGCACATTTTCCTCCTCGGAACACGCAATTGTTTCAAATTCACTTCCCCGGTTTCTCTCTCAACTTTCAGACAGCGAAACTGGGCCCAAGTCGATGAAGCCCTCTGACTGCAGTTACCCGAGGCAGAGTGGAGACGAGACGCCCAGGGTCCCAGACTCCCGGGGAGTGCTTTCTGCTAAGAAATTCTGCTTTTCCATCCCTTCCTTCTTAGGGGCTGTGTTTTCATCCGCTGCGCCCCATGACATCTGAGCAGGGAGTAGGTGTGCCCCAACTCATTCCCTCCTGGGAAACACTGGGTAGGGGCTTGCCTGCCTTCTCCTTCCGGCTGTGTTCACTGCCCTCCACCGGCACGGATCCCTCCCACGGTGCCCAGAGCCAAAATGTGAAGGGAGCAGGTGGGCCCCGAGAGCCGTTCACTTCCAGAGTCCAGGCTGAGGCTGGCCCAGGTGCCAAGAGAGAAGCCCCTGCTGGTTTGGGGGCTCACTCCTGGATCTAAGGATGTAGCGGAATGGGATTAAGTACAGGATTAGGAGCTGAGACTAAATCTGAGGCTTGACCTGATCACTTTGTAGCCGTAAATGCCTGGCCTTGGGTTGGCTTTGGGTTGGCCACACATTCTCTGAACCTGACTTGCCTCAGTGGTCATGCTGACTGAGGCTATGTGCTTGGGTTCTGGCAAACCTGGATGGAATCCCAGTGCTGTCACATGCCAACTGCATGGCCTTGGGCAAGTCAGTCTTCTCCCTGAGCCCCATTTTCCTTATTCTGTAAGGTGGAGATAATAAAAATCATAGCTTCACTGGGATGGGTGAGGGGCTGGGGTGGTGACAAAGGGTGTAAGGTTTCTTTCTGGGATAATGAAATGTTCTAAAATTGATTATGGAGATGGATGTGTAGCTGTGAATATACTCAAAGCCATTGAATTGTATAGTATGTGAATTATATCTCAATAAAACCAAAACTGGCTTACTTTGTACCAGGCACCAAGATAAGTACACTATCCTCTAACATCTTGGATCATCCCTTCTCTCTATCTTTCTAGATCCAGTCCTCCTTTCCATCTCATCGTCAGCCCACCCCACATACTTTCAACACAGTAGGGTTGGAAGCTGAAGGCAGGTGGCAGCAGTGATGGTAGCAGGAAATAATTCTGAGGTCAGGTGACCTCATATGTCTGACATTACCATCATTGTCATCACCATCAGCAGCAGCAGCATCACCATCACCATCATCAGCATCACCACCATCATCAGCATCCCCACCATCATCATCACCATCATCATCACCATCACCATCATCATCATCACCATCATCATCTTCATCACCACCATCATCAGCATCCCCACCATCATCATCACCACCATCAGCAGCATCCCCACCATCATCACCACCATCATCAGCAACACCACCATCATCATCACCATCACCACCACCACCACCACCATCATCATCAGTGCTAAATTTTAGGACTGGAAGAGTCTATCTAAAAAGATCTCTTCAGTCTCTTCAATTTTACAGACAAGGAAACTGAGGTCATTCTCAAGGTCCCTAGATATCAGCCCCAGTCCAGCCCTCCCAAAAATTTCAAATACACAAAACAACTGTGTATGTGTTGAGGGTTCACATGCTCTTTTTTTCTCCCTTCCATTCAAGCCACACAACAAACCAATCAGGAGATCAGGCTGATATCAATCTCTCATTTTCTAGCGGTGTTGCAGACAAGCTAAGGCTTGTCCAGTGTTGAGAGGATGAGATTGCAGCTCCCAGACTCTCCGTACAGCACACAGTCTCACAATGGTGGGTTTTGCCTCTGTGTAGACATGTGATGTAATATTAAGAGCCCTGGATTCCACCCTGCCTGGGTGCCAGACCTGCCTCACCACTAACTAGCTTTGTGATTTGGGGCAAGTGGCTTCATGACTATAAGCTTCAGTTGCCTCCTTCCTGTACAGTGAGGGTGTAACACTGTACTTTATAGGGTTATTTTGAGAAGTAAATAAGATGATTCAAGAAGTACCCTTGGTCTAGAGCCTGGCACCTCGTTAGCACCCTGGGAACCTGTCATCATGGTGAGAGGGGTGACACATGGCCTCAGGACAGGGATGGAATGTAAGACAGGGGTCCAGATGCACAATAGTCTGGGATTTGGCTGTGTCTCTAAGGGGCTGGCTTCCTCTGGTTTGAGGAGATAATATACCATGCGATTGGGGGTCATCAAAAGAAATTACTATGGAATTCCGCTCTTCTCTGACATCCCAACAAAAGCAGATCGGGATCCCATCCCCTCAAACACTGCCCAGTTCACCTGGCGCTCCCTAAAATGAAGCCACCCTCACACACCTCTGCACTTACCCGGCTCCCCATATCCCAGCTCTGCGCCCCCAGATCTCTGAGTTAGAAAGCAAGAAAATTCCTCTATCCTTCCCAGTGCATGACAGTGTTTCCACTACATCGAATCCTGATCATGGAATGAAGGGATGAATGATTGAACGAGAACCTTCCATACATAGACACCAAGTCTGTCCTGATGAGACATTTCACATTTTCTTTTCTGAGGACCGGAAGGAGAGAAAGGAGTAAAGATGAGGCCCCTGTGCTGAGTTTTATTTCCCAGCGTCTGCATGTCGAATTCCAGCCGACAGCTGGACCCTCAGGCTCTTTGGCTGGGCCCCTTGGGCCCCTCTAACTCTCTGGAAAAACCAAGAGGGTGGCAGAAAGCAACTTGCCTTGGGTCTCCCATGGGGCAAGGTAGAGTGTGCATGGGACCAACGCGTGCGTTCCTGTCTTGGCGCGTCACATTTTCTAGAAGTCCTCGGGCAGGTCAGGTAAGGTCTCTGGAAGTCTGGGCACTGCCTGCCAGGGTGATGGGGTTGTTGAAAAATTTCTAAGTGATGCTGTGCAAGAGGTCTCCTCAACCGTGTGGTATTGCCCAAACTGAAGGTAGCATTGCTACAGTCTCACTAGCAATAACAGCAGAGAGAATGATATGCTGTTTTTTGCTGCCATGATAATTAAATTATTCTTCGGTGGTAAAGCCCAGCCAAAAAACCAGGACGCAGGGGCCTCTGGTCTTTGGAGAGTGGAACCTACCCCAGCCCCTTCAAAACAGAACTTTTGCTGCCACCTCCTGGCTGTGGAAGGACACACTTTTCATTATGCAAATGACCTTGAGACTGCACTCCTTAAGTCTCCAAAAGAGATACTCAGAGAATCGGAGGTGTCCTTGGGATTCGTGATCATCTGGTCTGGGCCCCTGGTTTTGCAGATGAGAGAATTCAGATTAGTGATAGGGTTTTGTAATCCCTGAGGGTTACACCTGGGTCTCCTGGTTCCCAGGCCAGGGCTCCCCCCACCTGAGTGTCCATAGAAGAGGGCCCCAGAGAAATCTCCAGATGGAGGACTAGGACCAGCCAGGCAGAGAGAGTGAACGGCCTTGACAGCAGAGGCTGGGACCACCACCAAGGGTCTGCTCCCCAGACCCCTTCTCCTCCTCCTCCCAGGAGCCTCTGCGAGGCTGGAAGAGCAGTGTTGACCCCAGGGTAGAAGACAGTACACTTTCAGAAACAGCCCCCTGCCCCTAACAGGGGAGGTGACCAGACCCTTAATGGCTCTGGGATGAAGGTGGCCCAGGATAGTTCCAAAAGTCAGGTTCCTTGGCCTTTTTCCTAGCCCCAAGACAAAGGACCAGGGTGGACATGCCCCAGCGAAATACCCAAGATCAAGATCTATGCCATTGGACCGACCCTTCAGACCCCTCCACCTTTCTCCAGTCTCCCAAAGAGGTTGAAAGGGCCATCTTCCTTGCTCTCTGCCTTGCGAGTGGGTCCAGCCAATGGGGGGGGCTGAGAAAAGCAGAAGGAAGGAGGAGAGGAGAGGAGGAAGGCCAAGGATATCTGTTCCCTGGGTCCCTCTTTGCAGACCTGCAGGCAAAGGTCCCATTTCCCAGAAGATGTGCAACTCCCCCCAGCCCCCTCCATCCCCGTCGCCAGTAACTGGTCCTCACGCTCACTGCTTGCACATTCAGGCCCAGTGTCATGGAGCCCTGAGGTGTCAGACCTGGAGTCTGGCAGCAACCCTGCCGTTTCCCCAGTACCTGACCACACCTTTGGGAGGTGCATCTCCTGCAAACCCTCGCACATTACGCTAATCTGGGCGGGCCATCTATTTCCTGCTGGACCTCTGCCTGATGCAAAACCCCCACCCTGCTCATCTATTTCAGGGCTCCACTGCCCTCCTATGGAACAGGACCAGCAGACCGCGCCGGGTTAAGATGTGCTGGCCAAAAACAAGAGGATGCAAAGCAACCAAAGCATTTATTTGGGGTCTTCAGGATTGAAATCTGGGAGGCACCCAGTTTACCAGAATCTAAAGTGTGCTCCAAATTACAAGCAGGGAATACAGGCTTATAAAGGCCAAAACCACAAAATGACATGGGTTATTTTGAAAGGATTAAGATTGGCACTGACAGAGTTAAAGGGACTACCTGCCCCATGATTGGCTATTCAGCGAACAGATGCTACATTATTTCAATTCCAGCCCAAAGTAGAAGGATGTGTTCCAGGAGGTAGCGAGGTACAATTCACAAGTTGCAATTGACAGAAGTCAAAAGTCCGCTGTGTTCCCAAAATTGAAACAGGAGGTGCACGCAGGCTTCCTTCCTCAGCGTCCCCTCCCTCGCCCTGCCCCCCCGCCCCCCATCCTGAATGGATCTCTTAGCGGTGGTTGCTGCATTTCGGATTCTCCTTTGCAACAGAGTGCTACCTAGTTGCACTGCGCGGACATCTCTGGGTCCCAAATTCCATCCAGATAGCTAATTATACATTCACTTTCATTGCACGCTTCAGCCTGGCACAGACCTTCCCCAAAATCAAGGGTTTTTTTTTTTTTCATAATTTTTTATTGTTATGTTAATCACCATACATTACATCATTAGTTCTTGATGTAGTGTCCCATGATTCCTTGTTTGTGCATAACACCCAGTGCTCCAGGCAGAACGTGCCCTCTTTAATACCCATCACCAGGCTAACCCATCCCCCCACACCCCTCCCCTCTAGAACCTTCAGTTTGTTTTTCAGAGTCCATCGTCTCTCATGGTTCGTCTCCCCCTCCGACTTACTCCCCTTCATTCTTCCCCTCCTGCTATCCTCTTTTTTTTTTCTTAACATATATTGCATTATTTGTTTCAGAAGTACAGATCCGTAATTCATCAGTCTTGTACAATTCACAGCGCTCACCATACGTCTATCACCCCAATGTCTCCCCAATGTCCATCACCCAGCCACCCAATCCCTCCCACCCCCCCACCACTCCAGCCACCCTCAGTTTGTTTCCTGAGATTAAGAATTCCTCATATCAGTGAGGTCATATGATACATGTCTTTCTCTGACTGACTTATTTCACTCAGCATAACACCCTCCAGTTCCAGCCACGTCGTTGCAAATGGCAAGATCTCATTCCTTTTGATAGCTGCATAATATTCCATTATGTATATATACCACCTCTTCTTTATCCATTCATCTGTCCATGGACATCTTGGCTCTTTCCACAGTTTGGCCGTTGTGGACATTGCTGCTATAAACATTGGGGTGCACGTACCCCTTCGGATTCCTACATTTGTATCTTTGTGGTAAATACCCAGTAGTGCAATTGCTGGATCGTAGGGTAGCTCTATTTTCAACTGTTTGAGGAACCTCCAAACTGTTTTCCAGAGTGGCTGCACCAGCTTGCATTCCCACCAACAGTGTAGGAGGGTTCCCCTTTCTCCACCAACATCTGTCGTTCCCTGACTTGTTAATTTTAGCCACTCTGACGGGTGTGAGGTGGTATCTCACTGAGGTTTTGATTTGGATTTCCCTGATGCCGAGCGATGCGGAGCACTTTTTCATGTGTCTGTTGGCCATTTGGATGTCTTCTTTGGAAAAATGTCTGTTCATGTCTTCTGCCCATTTCTTGATTGGATTATTTGTTCTTGGGGTGTGGAGTTTGAGAAGTTCTTTATAGATTTTGGATACTAGCCCTTTATCTGATATGTCATTTACAAATATTTTCTCCCATTCTGTCGGTTGTCTTTTGGTTTTGTGGACTGTTTCTTTTGCTGTGCAAAAGCTTTTTATCTTGATGAAATCCCAATAGTTCATTTTTGCCCTGGCCTCCCTTGCCTTTGGCGATGTTTCTAGGAAGAAGTTGCTGCGGCTGAGGTCGAAGAGGTTGCTGCCTGTGTTCTCCTTTAGGATTTTGATGGACTCCTGTCTCACGTTTAGGTCTTTCAACCATTTGGAGTCTATTTTTGTGTGTGGTGTAAGGAAGTGGTCCAGTTTCATTCTTCTGCAGGTGGCTGTCCAATTTTCCCAACACCATTTGTTGAAGAGACTGTCTTTTTGCCAGTGGACATTCTTTCCTGCTTTGTCAAAGATGAGTTGACCATAGAGTTGAGGGTCCATTTCTGGGCTCTCTATTCTGTTCCATTGATCTATGTGTCTGTTTTTGTGCCAGTACCATAATGTCTTGATGATGACAGCTTTGTAATAGAGCTGGAAGTCCGGAATTGTGATGCCGCCAGCTTTGCTTTTCTTTTTCAAGATTCCTCTGGCTATTCGGGGTCTCTTCTGGTTCCATACAAATTTTAGGATTATTTGTTCCATTTCTTTGAAAAAGGTGGATGGTATTTTGATGGGGATTGCATTGAATGTGTAGATTGCTCTAAGTAGCACTGACATCTTCACAATGTTTGTTCTTCCAATCCATGAGCATGGAACGTTTTTCCATTTCTTTGTGTCTTCTTCAATTACTTTCATGAGTATTTTATAGTTTTCTGAGTACAGATCCTTTGCCTCTTTGGTTAAATTTATTCCTAGGTATCTTATGGTTTTGGGTGCAATTGTAAATGGGATCGACTCCTTGATTTGTCTCTCTTCTGTCTCGTTGTTGGTGTATAGGAATGCCACTGATTTCTGTGCATTGATTTTATAGCCTGCTACTTGACTGAATTCCTGTATGAGTTCTAGCAGTTTTGGGGTGGAGTCTTTTGGGTTTTCCACATACAGTATCATCTCATCTGCAAAGAGTGAGAGTTTGACTTCCTCTTTGCCGATTTGGATGCCTTTGATTTCTTTTTGTTGTCTGATTGCTGTGGCTAGGACTTCTAATACTATGTTAAATAGCAGTGGTGAGAGTGGACACCCCTGCCGCGTTCCTGACCTTAGGGGAAAAGCTCTCAGCTTTTCCCCATTGAGAATGATATTCGCTGTAGGTTTTTCATAGATGGCTTTTATGATATTGACGTAGGCACCCTCTATCCCTATACTCTGAAGAGTTTTGATCAAGAAAGGATGCTGTACTTTGTCAAATGCTTTTTCTGCATCTATTGAGAGGATCATATGATGCTTGTTCTTTCTTTTGTTAATGTATTGTATCACGTTGATTGATTTGCGGATGTTGAACCAGCCTTGCAGCCCAGGGATAAATCCCACTTGGTCGTGGTGAATAATCCTTTTAATGTACTGTTGGATCCTATTGGCTAGCATTTTGGTGAGAATTTTTGCATCCATGTTCATCAGGGATATTGCTCTGTAATTTTCCTTTTTGATGGGGTCTTTGTCTGGTTTTGGGATCAAGGTAATGGTGGCCTCATAAAATGAGTTTGGAAGTTTTCCTTCCATTTCTATTTTTTGGAACAGTTTCAGGAGAATTAGGTATTAATTCTTCTTTAAACGTCTGATAGAATTCCCCTGGGAAGCCATCTGGCCCTGGGCTTTTGTTTGTTGGGAGATTTTGGATGACTGCTTCAATTTCCTTAGTGGTTATAGGTCTGTTCAGGTTTTCTATTTCTTCCTGGTTCACTTTTGGTAGTTGATACATCTCTAGGAATGCACCCATTTCTTCCAGGTTATCTAATTTGCTGGCATAGAGTTGCTCATAATATGTTCTTATAATTGTTTGTATTTCTTTGGTGTTGGTTGTGATCTCTCCGCTTTCATTCATGATTTTGTTGATTTGGGTCGTTTCTCTTTTCTTTTTGATAAGTCTGGCCAGGGGTTTATCAATCTTGTTAATTCTTTCAAAGAACCAGCTCCTAGTTTCATTGATCTGTTCTACTGTTCTTTTGGTTTCTAGTTCATTGATTTCTGCTCTGATCTTTATGATTTCTCTTCTCCTGCTGGGTTTAGGCTTTATTTGCTGTTCTTTCTCTAGCTCCTTTAGGTGTAGGGTTAGGTTGTGTATTTGAGACCTTTCTTGTTTCTTGAGAAAGGCTTGTATTGCTATATACTTTCCTCTCAGGACTGCCTTTGCTGTATCCCAGAGATTTTGAACGGTTGTGTTTTCATTTTCATTGGTTTCCATGAATTTTTTTAATTCTTCTTTAATTTCCTGGTTGACCCATTCATTCTTCAGTAGGATGCTCTTTAGCCTCCATGTATTTGAGTTCTTTCCGACTTTCCTCTTGTGGTTGAGTTCTAGTTTCAAAGCATTGTGGTCTGAAAATATGCAGGGAATGATCCCAATCTTTTGGTACCGATTGAGACCTGATTTGTGACCTAGGATGTGCTCAATTCTGGAGAATGTTCCATGGGCGCTAGAGAAGAATGTGTTTTCTGTTGCTTTGGGATGGAATGTTCTGAATATGTCTGTGAAGTCCATTTGGTCCAGTGTTTCATTTAAAGTCTTTATTTCCTTGTTGATCTTTTGCTTAGATGATCTGTCCATTTTAGTCAGGGGGGTGTTAAAGTCCCCCACTCTTATTGTATTGTTGTCAATGTGTCTCTTTGCTTTTGTTATTAATTGCCTTATATAATTGGCTGCTCCCACATTAGGGGCATAGATATTTACAGTTGTTAGATCTTCTTGTTGGATAAACCCTTTAAGTAGGATATAGTGTCCTTCTTCATCTCTTATTACAGTCTTTGTTTTAAAATCTGTCTGATATAAGGATTGCCACCCCAGCTTTCTTTTGGTGTCCATTAGCATGGTAAATGGTTTTCCACCCCCTCACTTTCAATCTGGGGGTGTCTTTGGGTCTATAATGAGTCTCTTGCAGACAGCATATGGATGGGTCTTGTTTTTTAATCCAATCTGATAGCCTGTGTCTTTTGATTGGGGCATTGAGCCCATTTACATTCAGGGTAACTATTGAAAGGTATGAATTTAGTGCCATTGTATTGCCTGTAAGGTGACTGTTACTGTATATTGTCTGTGTTCCTTTCTCACCTATGCTGCTTTTAGGCTCTCTTTTTGCTTAGAGGACCCCTTTCAATATTTCTTGTAGGGCTGGTTTTGTGCTTGCAAATTCCTTTAGTTTTTGTTTGTCCTGGAAGCTTTTTATCTCTCCTTCTATTTTCAATGATAGCCTAGCTGGATATAGTATTCTTGGCTGCATATTTTTCTCGTTTAGTGCTCTGAAGATATCATGCCAGTCCTTTCTGGCCTGCCAGGTCTCTGTGGATAGGTCTGTTGCCAGTCTAATGTTTCTACCATTGTAGGTTACATATCTCTTCTCCCGAGCTGCTTTCAGGATTTTCTCTTTGTCTCTGAGACTCATAAGTTTTACTATTAGATGTCGGGGTGTTGACCTATTTTTATTGATTTTGAGAGGGGTTCTCTGTGCCTCCTGGATTTTGATGCCTGTTTCCTTCCCCACGTTAGGGAAGTTCTCTGCTATTATTTGCTCCAATATACCTTCTGCCCCTCTCTCTCTTTATTCTTCTTCTGGGATCCCAATTATTCTAATGTTGTTTCGTCTTATCATATCGCTTATCTCTCGAATTCTGCCCTCGTGATCCTGTAGTTGTTTATCTCTCTTTTTCTCAGCCTCTTTATTTTCCATCATTTGGTCTTCTATATCGCTGATTCTCTCTTCTGCCTCATTTATCCTAGCAGTTAGTGCCCCCATTTTTGATTGCACCTCATCAATAGCCTTTTTGATTTCGACTTAGTTAGATTTTAGTTCTTTTATTTCTCCAGAAAGGGTTTCTCTAATAACTTCCACACTTTTTTCAAGCCCAGCTAGTATCTTTAAAGTCATGATTTTGAACGCTAGGTCCGACATCGTACTAATGTCCGTATTGAGTGGGTCCCTGGCAGACGGTACTAACCTCTTGTTCTTTTTGCTGAGGTGATTTTTTTCGTCTTGTCATTTTGTCCAGAAGAGAACAGATGAATGAGAGAACAGAATGCTAACAGGTTAACAACGTCCCCAGCAAATATACTCTATAGAAATCAGAAAAGACCTGAAACCAAGGGACAAGAAAGGGAAAGAAAGAAGAGAAAAAAAAAAAGGAAAAAGATAAAGATAAAAACAAACAAAAACAGAACAAAACAAAAAAAGAAACAGAATATGATCAAATATGATCAGGCTAGTGCATAGATCCATGCCACACACTAGCTTTTGGGCATATTTCGGTCTGTTAGAAGAAAGTGCCTGCTAAAATTTTAAAGGAAGAAAGACTTATATATGTACAAAATAAGGGTTGATACAATGAAAGGATGGAAGATGACTGTAAAGATGAAACTTATAAAAGATTTTATAAAAGGAATTGATAAGATAAGAAGTTGTTTGAAAAAAGAAAGAAGATTTAAAAAAAATAAAAAAGGGAGAGAATGTGATCAGGCAGGAGACTAGAACAAAGCCATACCCCAGTGATTTAGGGTATATTTTGATCTGTTAGAAGAAACTGTAACTCAAAATTTTAAAGAGAGAACAACTTATATATATATGCCAAAAATAAGGGTAACTACTATGAAGGGATAAAATATGAGTCTAAAAATGAAAAATAAAAAATGTTTTTTTAAAAAAGGGATTGATAAGATGTTGGTTGAAAAAGGGAAAAAGAAAAATTTTTAAAAAAAGTTAAAAAAATTAACTTTGAAAAACTAATGAATCATGGTAAAAAAAAGCCATGAATTCTATGTGCAGTATTCCCCTAGCACTGGGGTTCTCCCGTTCTCCTTGATCGGTAAACTTGGTCTTGGCTTGCTGGCTGTTTGTGTCGATCTTCTCGGGGAGGGGCATGTTGGTGTGGTTCCCAAATGTCTTTGCCGGAGGCAGAATTGCCCCGCCCTTGTCGGTCCAGGCTAAGCAAGCTGCTCGGGTTTGCTCTCAGGAGCTTTTGTTCCCTGCAGGCTCTCGGTGCAGCTTTGGAGGCCCAGGGTGAACATGGCGGCCTCCCAATCTCTGCCCAGAGGAGCTGAGAACTCGGGGCCCCGCTCCCCAGTGCACCCCCAGAGAAAAGCAGTCACTCCCGTGTCCCCGGTCTCCGGCCGCACTCCGTGCTCACCCGGCCCGTGACCGAGCGTTTCTATCTCTGGCACCCGACCCCGTGTGGAGTCTCCAAACCCAGCAGATCCCTGCGGTGCGCTCCCGCACCGCTCCTCCCGGGGGAGGAAGGGGAGTCTCCCCGGCTCTGCCGCTTGTTGGGTCCCTGCTGGAGGCGCAGTGGCCCAACTGGGCCGCGGATCACAGTTTATGGCAACCCCGAGCTGAGAGCCCGCGCCTCGGCTCCGTCTCTGCAGCCGGCTTCCCCGCTCCGATCCCTGGGAGCTCTGCCGCACTCAGGCACCCCCGGTCTTTCTGTGACCCCGAGGGCCCTGAGACCACACTGTCCCGCGAGGGTTCCACCCCCTGCTTAGCCGCTGCAGTGACGTCCCTCCGCGGAGCCAACTTCTAAAAGGTCCGATTTTGTGCTCCGCGGCTCTAGCACTTGCCAGAAGCGGCCGGCGGAGGCCCCCTCCCTTGCCGTCTATCCTCCCGAATATCGCCTCGGATTCACTCCTCCGCACGTCCTACCTTCCAGTAAGTGGTCGCTTCTCTGTTCAGAGAGTTGTTGCTACTCTCCTCTTCGATCTCCTGTTGAGTTCGTAGGTGTTCAGAATGGTTTGATCCCTATTCAGCTGAATTCCTGAGACCAGACGAAATCCAGGTCTCCTACTCCTCCGCCATCTTGCTCCACCCCCCCCCCCATCAAGCTTTTAAGATTGCTTCCAGGTCCTTTTGCTTTTATTTAAACCGGAACTCACATGCACGCATAGTTCTTCAACCCAGTCCTTTCTTCTGGGATCCAGTCGGCACCCGTGTGTACTGGAACCAGCTCATACCAGCTCACAAGAGCCGACTGTAAACATTTTAGGAATTTCCCGAGCCACTCATTCTACACTGCTATTATTAAAAATGAAATTACAGAAACATAAAAGGAGATGAAGTATATTAAAAACAAAGGTCATTTAAAAAAATCAAAAATTTTAACTTCCTAATTATTTGCTGTATTTTATTATTGCTTATGATCTTAAGGTTATCGACTTAAAACTTAAAACTGTGTGGTGGGAATACGATTTAATGGTGGGTTCCTTGCATGTCCTCCGATGCCCACGTTCAGTGACGTCATGCTGGTAGTTTGCCATTGGCCATGGTGGAAATATTTACGCGGTAGAAATGGGTGAACACTGCAACGCGGAGCTGTCTTATTTGTTTGCATGTTACACATTCACCAGCGCCAAGTGGAACCAACGGGATCCAAGTTAAAACCAATCTGCAATTCTGTACGTACAGATACTGGGGTACGTAGGGCCAGACCCGCCCCCTCCCCCACCAGCCTCCCACCAAGCCCACTAGGTCAGCTTATTCAAGGCTGCAAATTGAGAGGTCTTCTCAGGGAATCAGGATTTACATCTTGCAGATTGTGGGGCAGTGAGGAGAACAAGAAGGAAAGTGGATTCTTGCTGCCCCAGCCCGAATTCCACGGCTCTACCCTGGTGGTAAGAGTTCATTCCGCTCTGACAGAAAGTCAGTTTCAGGCGTCTAGCAAAAACAAAGATTTATTGGTTCACCTAAATGAAAATTCCAAGGGTAGTCAATCTTCAGGCTGCCTGGACCCCACCGATACATGGTTGGGTCTAGGTTTTCCAGTGATTTCTGATTTTTCTCTTTCTTTCCGTATCTCAGTTCTGGATTCCTCTAAATTAACTTTATTCCCATGAAGCCTGCCCCTTTCTGATTCCAAAACAGCCAGGCTTCTATCTTCTATCTTAAAATCTTACGCCTGCACTGAAAGGAAACAAATTCTCTTTGCCAGGTGCTTTGGCAAGAGCCCCAGGGCTGGGTCTCACTGGTTCTGATTGCCCAGGTGGTCAGGAGGGGGTAGGAGGAGGGGAGCTTAAGATTGGTTGGGTCTGAATCACAGGGGTCAACCCCACCCAAACCCCACGAACGGAGAGTAAGCAGGGGTGTTCCTTCTTCCTCCTATCCGGTGAGGCTCCTAATCCCAGAGGAAGCAGCGTGGGTAGGGAAGCACCACTGCCCTTGATGAGGACTCACCAGCATGTCCCTGCTGAATCTGCTTCTCCCTTCTGGAACTAGGCTGATGGTGCCTTCCCATGGGGCCATGGTGTGGGCCAATCCCCACGATGGCTATGAACCCCTGGCACAGAGTGGGCCATCTAGAAACGCCAGTTGGCATTTCCCTTACCCTTTGGCCCTTTACTCACCTCCCCTGTCCCCCTCCACGAAAGGGCCCCTGCTGCTAATCTACGACTCTGAGCTATAGGCAATGTATGGGGTAGCTTTTCTCACTCACTGTCCAACCAGCTGGCCCTCAGACCCAGCAGACTGCCCTTGGCCTTCCACACTCCTGCTAAGTAAGAGTCCCACTTCTCCTAACATAACATCATTTCCTCCCCCGGCCCGTGACCTGAATTCCATGTAGGGCCTCTCACTGCTGACAGAGGGGGAAGATCATTGCTCAGAGGCGCTGCCCCGAAGCCCGGGAGCTTCCTGTCCCATGAGTCAGGAAGGAGAGGTCCGGGTGGGGCCAGACAAAACATCTGGTCCCAAATCAGGATGTGGCTGGGATCCGAACCCAGGGCCGGCCCACAGCAGGTGGTGGTCTTGCCGGGGGCGACGCTCATGCATTCGACAGGGAACTGAGACCAGCCAGGAGCTGTTCTAAGTACTGGGAACGTAGTCGTGAAATAAATAACATGTGTGGGAAGTGTTTTCCTCTCAAAGATATTCCAAATTTATCTAAAGGGTCCGCTCCTCCCCCGAGCAGCTCCTGATCCTTACCGGCCTCACGTGCTCTCTCCTGGCCTTCAGCAAACACTCAGCACCTTCCATCTGGGCCTGGGGAGGCCTGGTTTCTCTCCCCCATGGAATGGCCAACTCTGTCCAGGAGTTCATCAGCTTAGGATGCTCTAGCATGGATGAGGCAGTTCTTAGACGTTGCCAGAAAGGATGAACTGTTCCTAACAGCATTTTTTGTGAGAAAATCATTGCAAATAACCTAAAATGCTTAGTAATAGAGGACTGTCGGGATATTTTATGGGCATAATTATAAGAGCCACTAACGTTAACTGAGCTCTTTTTACGTGCTAGGAGGCTTTTTAAAGAACTTTACATGCATCATCTCATGTCTCACAAAACTCCTCTCTGCTACAGGCTCTTACTTTATTCTTTACAGGCATGGCTCAGAGAGGTTAAGAATTGGCCTGATGTCACACAGCCAGTGAGTGGTGGGGTTCAAGCTTGCAACCACCATGCTAGTCTAGGATTGCTTGGAGAGTTATGTATATCATAAAAGGCAAAACCACAAACAACATGTGGCTACCTCGACATGTATATATTAATGTATTTACTAAAAGAAATTAAACAGACAAAATCCAAATCAATATATCAGTACCGATCATAGCCCTGTGAAAACATATGGATGTGTCAGGCAGGCCCCCGATCAGGGTAATGAAAAGGAATTTCTAATCTCTGAGTCTTCATTTTTCTGTGAAGCGGAGTCTAATTTCTTATAGTTATCTACCTGTGAGTTTTATGCCCCTGAGACTGGGCAAACTCTTCACTAATTTGATGGATGAATCCTTGCTGAGATGCTAAGGCGTGAGACTGGCCCTATTCTGTTCCTTCCCAGCAAACACATTTTATAGGTTTTTCTGGAACAAAACTTGGGGGGAGTCCCATTGGCTCTGGGCAGTCCTGGAGACTGGGGAGGAGACCACAGGGTGGTGGGGATGAGGGATGCTTGTGAGGAGTGCCACAGAAGTGAGAGCCCCTTCTTCCCAGCAAAGGAAGGACCCGTCTTCGGCTCAGTGCTCCAGCCCCTGAATGCTGTAAGGGGTGGCGGATAGGAAAGCCCAGGTGACTCGTGTAGATTTGAGGTGACTCCAGAGCGGGTAGCAGGGAGTCTTCGGACAGAGCGGTGAGGGCAGGAGGCTCACCAGGGCATGAGGCCAGTTTGGGCAGATGCTCACTGCACTGTCCAGCTCTGGAGTGATTTCCTTCCTCTTGCCTGAAGAGTTTCCCAGAAGCATGAGCAATCTGAAAACTCCCCCGGGGCTGGAGCCAGCCTAGAAAATGCTGAAGGAAACAGCGCCAAGTGCCAGGAACAGGGGGGAAAGAGGGTGAAGGGAGAAGAGACCATGCAGGCTGAGGGCCAGGGAGTGGATAACGTCTCTAGGAGCAGCCTAAATTGGGGGCTGTGGGGTGGGAGAAGTTGGTGTGTAGAAACATTACTGCCTAAAGAGTAGCTGAGGAAACCAGGTCATATTAAGCCCAGAGAAGCAGCCTGGGAATGTGAGTGTGATCATGGCTTCAGATACATAGCTCAGACACTTGGGAGAAAAGAGAACAAGCTCTAGTCTAGAGCCTTGCTACTCTCACTGTGGTCCAACAGCATCAGTATCCCCTGGGGGCTTAACAGTGCAGAATTCGGGGTCCCTCCCAGACGTAGTACGTCCATCTGACAGTGCTGCGGCATCCAGGTTCGTGGTCGGCGGACCCATACCCACCACGGAACGGTGTGGCTGAACAGGTGTGGTGAGAGGCGTGCGGTGTGAGCTGCGGACTCATCATGCCCGGTCAGGTCTCAGAGTCGCTAGAAGAGCTTGTGATACTGAAGACGGCCCAGCCCCATGCCCCGGAGTTTTGGATTCATTCGTTCTGGGGTGGGACTGAGAATCCGCATCTCTCCTATGCTGCCACGGGATGCTGATGCTGATGCTGCTGGTCCTGGGACGCGGAGAGAGGACAGGTCCAGAGCAGTGGGTAAGAGTTACAGCCCCAGGGGCTTGCTTAATACAAAGAAGGGTGTCCTCACAATGACTGTTGCCCGGCACTCTTTACAAACACTTAACACGACGGCACTCTTTACAAACACTTAACACGATAGCCCCACGAGGCACGTCTGTTAGCTTAGCATTTGTTTCAGAGATAAGGCGACTGATTTGCCCACGGCCAAGTGGGGCAGAAGAGATCCACATCACTGGGTGGTTCAGATGGAGTCTGAGGGGCTGAGTTTGGGTCTGATGGTTTTAAGGTCTCTTCTGCCTTGAAGACGCTGGAGCCTCGTTCTGAATTCCAGCCAGCTGGCTTCAGTGGGGCTCATGCGGATCTGTTATTCTAGCTGCTTTCATTCCCCAGAGGTGACGCTCTCCTCTCATTGGGAGGGAGTCAGGCTCTAGGCTAACAGACCCTATGGCGGGCATTGTGGTGGTCCTCCCAGATCCCCCTTGAATTGCTCAGGCTCCCATCACTACCACTACTGGGAATGCTGGTGGCTGATGGCTCTCAGCTTAGCGCCTCCCCCCGCCCCACTACCACCAGGAATTAAACCTCACCCAGGATCATGCCGCCTCCCCGGGGAAGAGAAGGGGTAAAGGATGAGCCCCCTGCTCAAAGCAAGATAAGAGCCCAGCTCCAGAGTCCCACCCCTTCACCCCAAGCACATGGGATCGGCTGAGACCTCTCTTGTGGATGCATCATGATCCAGCGTCTTCCATGACCAGTCCTGCTGCCTTCATCCGCCCCCCGAGGTTGTTCAGGAGAGCCAAAGAGATGGAGCTCATAGCTCCCCAACTCACTAGCCAGATGGTCTTGGGCATAGCAAACCTGTCTTCCCATCTGTGAAATGAAAATAATAATAAAGTCCATCTCATAACTGGAGCCAGGATGGCAGAGATGGGGGCCTCCCAGAATGGAGGTGGCCTGGGTCCCTGAGTCACAGCACAGAGGACGGTTGCTCAGATGGCCTCTCCAGAGAAATCCCACACAACCCTGTAACCAGCTTAGGGCCAGTTCGGTAGCACCATCCAGTATCTGCTCTTCCTTCCTCCCTGTCTCTCTTCCCTGTTCCCCTCACTCTTGGGGCCAGAGGTGAAACCAGCCAATAAAGCATCAGTGCATGAAAAAAAAAAAAAAAGGAGGGTGGAAAGAAAAAAGAAAACAATGGTGGGAAGGCCTGGGCGGCTCAGTTGGTTAATGACCACCTCTTGACTTCAGCTCAGGTCATGATCTCAGGCTCATGTGATTGAGCCCCGTGCTGGGCACAGTGTCTGCTTGAGATTCTCTCTCTCACTCGCCCTTTGCCCCTCCCCCGATCATACTCTCTCTCTCTCTCTTTTTAAGATTTTATTTATTTATTTGACAGAGAGAGACACAGCGAGAGAGGGAACAAAAGCACGGGGAGTAGGAGAGGGAGAAGCAGGCTTCCCGCGGAGCAGGGAGCCCGATGCGGGGCTCGATCCCAGGACCCTGGGATCATGACCTGAGCCAAAGGCAGATGCTTAACAACTGAGCCACCCAGGTGCCCCTCTCTCTCTTTATGTCTCTCTCTCAAAAAAGGGGGAAGGATTAAAAGAGGCAATTCCTGAGAAATGATTAAACAAGACCCAGCGCTCACATTCTGTACTCAGTAAGTGGTCACCATCATCTTCGTCATCATCATCTTGAAGGCTTATCGCTTCTTGGGAATTATAAAAAATTTCTTGGTCCACTAGAGTCGACGTCATAGTGCATCCACACGTCGGAGTGTGGTCCACAGACCTCTGGACGTCTTGAAGTCTGCTGGGTCACAACTCCTTTCATTACAATTCTGACATGTCATGTCCCTATTTCGCTGTGTCTGCATCAGTCCTGATAGCACAAAAGCAGTGGTAAATTGTAGATGCCTTTGCCAAATCAAGGCAGTGGCACCAACCTCTACTAGCACCATTGTCTTCTCTCTGCCTGGCGTTCTCAGGAAACACAAAACTCAGGTTTCCTTCTGCATGTCCTCAATTAGCAGTAGGCAGTATTGCTTTTATTAAACCATAAACCTTGAATACACTTTTAAAATACTCTTTTTAAAATTTTATTTATTTATTTGAGAGAGAGAAAGCACAAGCAGGGGGAGCGAAAGAGGGAGAAGCAGACTCCCCGCTGAGCATGGAACCTGACGTGGGGCTCGATCCCAGGACCCTGAGATCATGACCTGAGTCAAAGGCAGACGCTTATCCGACTGAGCCACCCAGGAATCCTGAAAATTCAGATTTTTGAAAACTTGTATCTGCCACCCTGAGTGCTGGATTTTCCCAACACCCAACACTTAAAGACATTTCCGATGATATTGGGGGTGATGGAAATAAATGTGATGTTTTGATATTGTACAAGGAAATGTGTTAACATCTAAAATATCTGTGTAATTGAGTGAACCAGTATTTCCCCAGTGACCAGAGCATGATGCTTCAAAATCATACATGGGTACAAGATCTACTCAAAGTGCAAAATAAGCCAATGGATTTTAACGGGAAAGAGTATAAAAGTGACGGATATTAGATTTCACACTGCAACTCACTTTTAAGAAACTACAAATGGTCAAGTTTTGGTGAACACTCAAAAAAGAACAACCACAATTATCTGAAAAGCTATTAAATATTCCTCCTTGGGGCACTTGGGTGGCTCAGTTGGTTAAGGGTCTGCCTTAGATTCAGGTCATGATCCCAGAGTCCTGGGATCGAGCCCTGCATCGGACTCCTTGCTCAGTGGGGAGCCTGCTTCTCCTTCCTCCTCTGTCACTCCCCCTGGCTCATGCTGTCTCTCTCTCAAATAAATGAAGAGAATCTTAAAAGTAAATAAATAAAATAATATAAAATATTCCTCCTTTTCCAACTACATATCTACGTGAGCCTAAATTTTCATCACATCACATACTTTAGCAAAAAAAAAGTTTACTGTAATAGATCTAATACTAGAGGCAGACATGAGAATCAGCTATCTTTTATTAAGCCAGAAATTAAGGAGATTTGCAAAATTGTAAAACAATGCCACTCTTCTCATTAATTTTTCTTTATTTTGGAAACTGCAATGATTTTTTCATAAAAGTATATTATGCATGTTAATTTTAAAGGGTTAATTATTGTTATTTTAAATAAATTAAATGTTTTTAAATTTCTCAGTTCTGTTTTTTAGTACACTAAATATCAGTAGATGGGAACCACACAGACAAACGTCCCTTGGGTTCCTCTAAAACTATAAAGGGGTCCGGGGAACAAAACTTTCGAGACCCACTAGCAGAGGACATCAGCCAAGGTTTGCAGGGAACTTTTGTGGCCGGAGCTTTGAAAAGCCATATAGACCTCCCCCCCCTTCCACTCCTCCCCCCGCATCCCCTCAACCTGCCCCCGGTGAGGTAACCCTCCTCAGGGTGCGGTAGAGGAAAAAGGAAAAGGAAACTTTCTCTCACTTCTTTTCCTGGAATGTGCCCTGACTGGCCTCCCTGTGTGTGTCATGCCCTGTCCTCCCAAACAATCTCGGTGCCGGCGACCCCATCACAGAAGAAGCTGGGAATGTCTGGGCCAGGCGAGAGAGGTGAGGGGTGGAGGGAGGTTATGGGGCCAAAGAACAAGAGCTGCTTATCGTCCACACTTGGATGCTGACTCTGTGACTTCTGGCCGAGCCTCCAAGGAACAGCTTGAGGAGTGAACGTGAATGTCATTGCTCCACTGGGCACCTGGGGCTCTAGACCTCAGCTTTCTATAATCCCCCATCTCCTTCCCAGCCCAGAAAGCAAGCCCACGGGGGCACCTTCCCCAACCACCACATATCCCACAAGCCTCACAAAAACGAGTTTCCATAGGGCGCCTGCATGCCTCACTCGGCTCAGCTTCTGCCTTTGGCTCAGGTCGTGGTCTCAGGGTCCTGGGATCGAGCCCCGCCTCAAGCCCCACATTGGGCTCCCTGCTTGGCGAGGTGCCTGGTTCTCCTTCTCCCTCTACCATTTCCCCCCCCCCACACCCCACCTGTGCTCTCTGGCTCTCTCTCTCTCTCTCTGTCAGATAAATAAGTAAAATCTTTAAAAAAACAAACAAAATAAAAACAAACAAAAAAACCCAAACAACAAGAAGAAAAAACGAGTTTCCTGCTCAGCTTAAGGGAAGACTGGTATACATGATCTGCAGTCCACCCTGACTCTTGATTTCAGCTCAGATCTTGATCTCAGGCTCGTGAGTTCAAGCCCCACATTGGGCTCCACGCTGGGTGAGTAGCCTACTTAAAAAAAAAAAAAAATACTCTACATACACAGATTAAAGAAGAAAAATCACGATCATTTCAATAGTGCAGAAAGAAATAGGGAATCCATATGTGAATATTAGAATTAATAAGAGGGCTTAGCAGATAGCTGTTTTCAAAATCAAAATACACTAAATGCAATGAAGTAACCACGATTGTATCTTGGAACCAAAAAAAAAAGGATACTACTGGAAAAACTGATGAAATCCAAATAAAATCTCAAGTTTCTGTATTGGTAATGTATCAGTGTTGATTTCTTAGGGTTTTTTTTTTTTTAAGATTTATTTATTTATTTATTTATTTGCGAGAGAAAGAGAAAGCATGAGCGGGAGGGGCAGAGGGAGAGGGACCGAGAATCCCTAGCGGACTCCCCACTGAGCGTGGAGCAGGACGCGGGGCTCGATCCCACGACCCTGAGATCATGATCTGAGCCGAAACCAAGAGTTGGATGCTCAGCTGACCGAGCCACCCACGCACCCCAATTTCTTAGTTTTGATAGCTATGCCATGGTTATATGAGATGTTAGCAGTGGGGGACATTGAGGGAGGGGTATACAGCAACTCTGTATTCTTTGCAACTTTTCTGTAAATTGAAATTCATCCCAAACCAATAGTTTCTTTACAAAAAACTTTTCCAAATCAAAATACAAAAGTAAATTGCACTTGTGTATAACATGTACCAAACAGGTAGAAAAGTGATTTCTTTATTTATATACTTGCAACTGAATATTTTAAAAAATCAAGTTCCTGGCAGCAAATAAAACCAATTATGTCGCTTTCTTCTACAGAGAAAATAAAGAACTTTTTCATTATGAGCTATTAAAACACCTAAAACAAAGATATAGCACGTTCATTGATTGCAAGAGTCAGTAGCATAAAGGTATCAGTTCCTCCCAAATTAATTTAGAGATTTAGTACAATCCAAATTAAAAATGACTACAGCCTTTTAAATTTCTTCCTTAATCCCTCCTTCCTTGATCCCCTCCCTACATTCTCCTTTCTCTCCCTCTCTCTGCCCCCCTTGGTAGAAATTAACAAGTTGATTCTAAATTTTATAAGGAATTATGTAAGATCTAGAATAACTAAAGAATTTTTTTAGGAGTTTATTTATTTCTTTTGAGAGAGAGAGAGACAGCACAAGCAGGGGGTTAGGGAGAGGGAGAAGCAGGCTCCCCGCCAAGCAGGGAGCCTGATGAAGGGCTTGATTCCAGGACCCCGAGATCATGGCCTGAGCCCAAGGCAGAGGCTTAACCGACTGAGCCACCCAGGTGCCCCCAAAGTAGTTTACTTTTAGCATAGAATGTGCTCCAGAAAATAGCTGACATTTCATGGGTGCTTATACGTACCAGGCACTGTCCTAAGCCTTTTTGGGTAAATAATAGTCATTCTATCCTCCCAGCCCTTCAAGGAGGTAGCTACCATTTCAGCTCCATTTAGCATCTTTAGGGAACAGCAGCGAAGCCAAGGAACACCAGTGAGAACAAGGTCCACGGTGGAATCCCTGGTCCCCAAAGGGCTCTGGCTGCCAACACACTGCGGAGAGATTCAGACAGGCCCTGAGCTCACCTGCTCTACACACATTGTCCGCTAGGGGGGACCCACGGGAACCATTGGAACCTCTGGGATTGGGTTTCAGGCTCCAATTAGCCCCAGGCACTCACAAAGCTGGAAAGTGTTAGGAGGAAGGGGGCGGGTGGGGTGGGGAAGGAGATTGAGATGCAGAGAGAAGCTTCCTAGAGCATTAAGATTCTGACAGGTGCCAAGAACAACCTGGGAATTCCCAGGATATTTCCTTTTGTTTTTTCCTCTTTAGTACGAGTGCCGTTCACAAAACCCTTGGCACCTAACAACAGCAGCTAAAATTCTGTTTCCAAATGTGATGCAAATCACCCCTCCTGCCCCCCCCACCTCCTCTTAGGGCCAAGGGAGAAACTCAGCAGTGAGCAGAGAGAGGATCAATGCCCTGGCTATGCAGAGTCTGGGCGGCATCAGGCCACTGGGGTGGGGGCGGGGGGGAGGGGCAGGGATTGTTACAATGTCCCCCCATGAAAACCTACCACCTGGGCTGTTGGAACTTCCAGAGAAGGGGTGACAAACTGGGCTTGTTTGTTTGTAGCCACTCCTCCGGGGAATCATTAGCCCAGGGTGACACCACACTTGGAGACCCACTTATCACTTCCCGGGACTGAGGAGGGAGGACGTGGCAACTGAGGGGTCTGGGACTTCACTGTAAGGTTTGTCCTTAGACTTCATCTTGCCCTGAAAAACCCTGGTTGCCCTTGAAACTAAGGAACAAGGGGAAATGGTATATCCCACAGAGTGTGTGCCCTTCTGGTGCCAAACAACCCCAAAGGCAACACCAGTAAGAACTATTATTTACATTTATGGAGTGCTTACTATGTTCTGCATAAAGTTCTTTCCAGCTTTTTACTCCCCCTCGACCACCACGAGGGGGATATTCCTGTGCCCACGTTGTATTTGCACAAACAGAGGTTAGAGTTTGCCCAAAGCCACCCTGTAGAAAGGGAGGGAGCCTGGATTTCGCCGTGGGGGTGACTTTGGAGCCCACACTCTGCAGTGCTTCATCCCACTGCCCTACAGAAGCAGAAGATCCCAGCCCGCTGTTCTCTGCAGCCCCCTCTCACTCTCTAGTCTTCGCTTGAGCCAAATAATAGGACCCCACAGCATCTGGGGTCCCAAAGGGCTCCCTCCGGGCCACCGTGCTCCCTGTTCACTGGTTCTCTGTCTTACCTGGAGGTCCTTGGGGGCAAGTTCTCAAGGCTGCAGTCAGTCCCTCCTTGTCCCTGTCACCTGGCCCCCTGCCTGGTGGGCTCTGGGACCCCAAAGCAGGGCACAATGCCCTGTTGCTGATCTGGGAGGGTCGTACCGGTTCACCGAAAGTCATATGCTGTGAGTCAGGCGCACAACATCCCAACCTTCCAAAGCCTGGCTTTATCATGGGTGTCCCCGCAGGGACAGCTCTAGCCCTTCCCCTCGAGCATGTACAAGGTACAGAATTGCTAGTGACAATCCTTCTGCATCTGGGGTAGGGAACGTCCCCCCAGTCTCTCTCTCTCTCCCTCCCTCCCTCCCCCCCCCTCTCACACACATACAAACACACACACACACAAGTTCCCTATTTCCTGTGCCCCACAATGCCTTTCCTTATTCGACAGAAGAACAAAGCTTTTTTGAACCTTAGCCTGTACAATCACCACCAGCCTATTTCCAGGCACTCGTGAGAATCCCTTTCATTACCATGGGCTCCTCTTTCTGCCCTGCCAGTGTTTTAAGGCTGTTCTTTAACCACCCTCGTCTCCCTGTGCAGCGCCGACACGTGCTCCTCAGACCCCCATCTCTCTTTTCCACTTTGCTCTTCCCTCTTTCGTCCTCCCTTTCATGGTTCCGACTGATCTCTGCCCAGTAGGTTTTGTGAAGTTTCCCGCTGTGATCCCTTTATCTTCAGCCTGCTTGTCTGTGGTGTTTTGTAGCAGCGCCCTGTGGTGGGGAACAGCCCCTTCCCATCCTCAGCCCCAGAAAGTTGCAGCAGGCCTGCCCGATTTCTATAACTGTGGGCCCATCCATTTTTTCCACCTCTCTGCTGACTTTTCCCTCGCTAGGACCAGAATGTCAACCCCATGAGGACGGGGCCCTCCCTGCCCTGTTCCATACCCCATCCCTGGCACCTAGGACAGTGCCAAGCATCCAGTAGCGGCTCAGTGAATATCTGCAGAATTCGTTAAACGAGCTACCCAAGTCATCCTTAACTACTCAAGTCATATCCCAACACACATGCCTTCACGAGGGGAAAGCATAACAGAGTGTTTAGGAGGGTAGGATATGAATGTGGCTCTGCCACCCACCAGCCCGATGACCCACAAGCTCCCCGTGCCTTGATTTCCCCATCTATAAAATGGGATTATCAGTAGTACCTACTTTGGACTTTTTGGGAAGAGTAAATGAGTCAATACACATAAAACACCTAGGACTGTGTCTGACATGAAGTGAGTTTCAGTAAATGTTAACTCCAACCATCATTATGTACTAGATGCAAAAAGATGGGAAGGACATAATCCCAGCATTTGGGACAGCTGGACAAGGTACTGTCAGGGAGGCAGGAAAGAGGGGCTGTAGGGTGCCTGGGATGAGAGCAGCTATCCCTCCATTGCGGGGGGCGCGGTGGGCAGGGACTTGGGAAAGGCCACTCTGGGTCTTGAGGGTTGACTAGGAGAAGGTCAGATGCAAGGCAGGGCATGTGAGTGAGGTATGAGTAGGGAGGGTAGTTTCGGGCCAGCCTATTAAAGACTAAGTATATTACAGTTAGTGTACAATTAAACAAAATGAAAGAAGCTTCCCACGTGCACTATGCAGAACTCCGTCCTCAAAAAATACCCCTACACTAGGCTTTCCTCATTTTGGATTCATCTCAAAGTCCAGTAGAACTTGGCTGGAAGGTCTCAGGGAGTGGTCACTTTTTCCGAGACCATTCTCCACAACCGGTGCCTTTTCAACTAGTTTTAAGATATCTATTGACATGATGGACCTTAAGACTATTATTTTAAAAGACCTTAGAAGAAGCAAAGTGACATCTATGATCGAACCATATCATCAGATCACAAACCTCATAGTTTTGTGGGTTTTTTAAAAAGATTTATTTATTTGTTCGAGAAAGAGAGAACAGGAGGTGGAGAGGGGCAAAGGGAGAGGGAGAGAGACACTTTAACAGGCTCTGCGCTTAGCACAGAGCCGGATGCAGAACTTGGTCTCACGACCTTGAGATCACAACCTGAGCCGAAATCAAGAGTCAGACCCTCGACCAACTGAGCCACCTGGGAGCCCCCCTAAACCTCATAGTTTTTAATTTGCCAAGCCTTCTGCTTTCAAGCTAACAACAGCCTCTTAAGGCAAAGTCTCAATAATTTCGCTCATTCAACAGCTCTTTAATGAACACCTACTATGTGCAAGGCACTGTTCAGGAATAAAACGCTGAGAAAAACAGCTGGAAATCCGGACCCTCGTGCAGCTTGATTCGGGGAAAGGATAAATTTTAACTTGCTACTGATGGAGGCACAGATGGAGTTTGCCACAACAGTATCTCCGATTTCCTATAAAGGGATTTAATGCCTTACAACTTGAGTCGAGAGGTATTTGAAGTCACAGAAATTAGGGACACTCAAATAGGAAGACGGTCAGAAGAATCCTTTTATCAGGGGCGCCTGGGTGGCTCAGATGGTTAAGCATCTGCCTTTGGCTCAGGTCATGATCCCAGGGTCCTGGGATCTGGCCCTGAATCGGGCTCCCTGCTCAGCGGGAAGCCTGCTTCTCCCTCTCCCGCTCCCCCTGCTTGTGTTCCCTCTCTCCTGTCTCTCTCTCTCTGCAATAAATAAATAAAATCTTAAAAATAAATAAATACAGAAATTCTGTATTTGGATTTCCAGCTTCCATAGTTGGAGGCAGCAGGAGGAAGAGGGGGGCCAGGAATGGCATGGGTAGGCAAACAACAGTGTTTTCCAGAAAAACCTTCACAGAGAAACCACAAAACATCAGACTGAAGTTTACTCAAGCCATTTTAGGCTGGGAAATTTTTTGAAAATGGAGAAAAATGGCACAGTTAAAAAAATATATTTTATTTATTTATTTTGAGAGAGAGAGCATGAGCAGGGGGAGGGGCAGAGGGAGAAGCAGACTCCCCACTGAGCAGGGAGCCCAACATGGGGCTTGACCCCAGGACCCTGAGATCATGACTTGAGCTGAAATCAAGAGTCGGCCGCTCAACCAACTGCACCAGCCAGGCACCCCAGAAAAATGGCACATTTTAAGCTGAGTTCTGACATTGGGTTAGACAGAGCTAGGTCCACTGCAGGAAAAACCCCAGGCTGGAAAGGTCTCTGTGTTGGAGGAAAAGGCGCTGTGTTCAGACACATGGCCCCCACTTCTGCGGCCCAACCAGAAAGTTAGTCCCAGGAAGCTAGGCGATGGGTTCCATTGTGCACTAGGCAGAAATCAGAGACTTTTCTGCCGATAATATGGCTTCATCGGTTGTTAGGGATTAAAAACCAGAGGCGGGGGCAACTCCCACCTCATGCTGATCACACAAGCCCATCTATCTAGGACATGATTTTGTCAAAAAAAAAAAAGGATGGGACTGAAGAGCCAAAACCACTTTCCCATCAGGAATATCTTTTTCCCCAACCAGCTCCATTGTACCCTTTGCCCAAGTTATGTAAATACTTGCTACCATCATTATTATGGGTCCAAGTATCTCATTTATGCCAACTCATGGGGCTTTGGGCTCCCACGCATAAGGGAAATTGGAGAGTGACAATTCAGTCAAAACAAAAGCTTGGCGTGACACAGTAAAAAGGAAAGGAAAAACCCCAAACAAAGTTTTATGTGTGTCTCTGCACACGTGTTTATGAGAAAACACACCCACACATAACATTAAAAGGCCACACTGTCCTGATTACTTCCTAAGCCCAGGCATGTCCTTGCAGTTCTGACCACATTCAAATGTCATAATTCAACGTGACTTTGGATATCCACAAGTCCTTTCTTTAGGCTGGACAGGGAAAACCAAGTTGCTCGGCAAAAGAAAACAACTAACTCATCATCATGCTTCTGTGTTGGGAGACAGTTAAATGAGTCCAGCCTCAAATATCTGTGGATTTATCTCTCTATTCTCTATTCATCTGTTTACCCACCCACGCATTTATCTTATCTATTTATCCATTTATCTATCTATCTATCTATCAATCATCTAACCATCCATCCATCCATCCAAACACTAATTCATTTCCTTGGGGCTTTCACTATCCTTTCTTCCTTGTGCTATGCTAAGCCTTCACTTTTCACAAGGAATGCCTTTCCCCTTTTCCATTTTGTGAAATCCTACTGACCCTTAAAATTTAGGTTCAATTCTTTTTTTTTTTTTTAAGTAATCTCTACCTCCAATGTGGGGCTCAAACTCATGATCCCAAGATGAAGAGTCATGTGCTCTACCGATGGAGCCAGCCAGGTGCCCCTGGCTCAATTCTTCTTTGGAAGATCATTTATGGACCCCCAGTGCCAGCCCACGGTGTTATCATCTTAATTTTACGGTACTTCTGTTTTGTACCCCTTTTTCTATGTCATAAATTACTGCCTTCAACATCTCCTCCCTTTGTGCTACATTGCTCTCATCTCTTGCAACGGAAATAATCTGTATTGGTTCTTATCTCCCCAAGTAAATTGCAAGCTCTGTGAAGACAGAGACTTTGGTTTTTACCCCCTTTGCAACCTCCCTCCACAGCTTGCCTCTTATATAATGTTACGTAAATTGTAGGCACTCAACAAATATACTTCGATGGGGCATGCAGTTTCCTCATCTGTGAAGTGCGGATAATATTGGTGGTGTAGGAATACGTGAGGATTAACTGAGATAATATATATTAAAGAGCATCTTAAACTGCAAAATCCTAAAAACATTATTATTTATAATATTTCTCTTTTTAATAAAAATAAGTAATAATTAATAGCCATATGCCAAGTTATCTACAATCTGAATGAACAAGGATTTTTCAGTAAAAATTTCATTAGTACAGGGGTGCCTGGGTGGCTCAGTGAGTTAAGCCCCCGACTCTTAATTTTGGCTCAGGTCATGATCTCAGGGTCGTGAGATCAAGCCCCGAGTTGGGCTCCACATTCAGTGGAGAGTCTGCTTCTCTCCCTCTGCCTCTACCCCTCGCCCCTCCTCCCACTTGCACCTGCTCTCCACCCACCCCTACCTCCACCCCTAATGCCCCCTCATGTGCTTGTGCACTCACTCTCTCTCTAATAAATAAATAAATCTTTAAAAAATATTTCATAAGTACATACAGAATCATTACCTGTGCAAGGTACCAGAGCTACAAGGTGGATGAAATATAACCCTTGTCTTTTTTTTTTTTTTAAGATTTTATTCATTTATTTGGCACAGAGATACAGAGAGAAAGCAAGTAGGCAGAGAGGCAGGCAGAGGGAGAGGGAGAAGCAGGCTCCCCACCGAGCAGGGAGCCCGATGCGGGGTCGATCCCAGGACCCTGGGATCACGACCTGAGCCGAAGGCAGCCGCTTAACCAACTGAGCCACCCAGGCGCCCCATAACCCTTGTCTTTAAGGAGCTCATGTTTTAGCAGAGGAGAAGGAATAAAAGCACCTGTATTGTGCGTGAGGATGCAGAAAGCACCAGAACACAGACAGGTGCTCAGAGACACTTAAGGGATTCCTTAATTCTGCCTGGGGATTAGGAAACACTTCAAAGCGGAGTCATCACTTGAGCTGATCCTGGAAGATAAAAAGAGAAAAAATAACTGTTTCTTCTAGAGAAGAAACAGCATAGACGTGCAGGATGTTTTTGGGGAAGAGGAGGAAGGATTGTCTAATCACAAGCTGAGGGCCTAGGAAAGGGGTTGGGAGATTCTAAGACCCAGGGCCTGATGCGCACATCGGGAGCCCAGCAAGGGCTTCACGAGTCACAGAGTCAGGGTAAAGAGTTTGGCCTTGATTTCAAAGGTGATGTGAAGCCACGGAGGAGGGGAATCAGTAGATTCGTATAAACTAAGTGACAGTCAGCGGCATGCTTTTGGCTGCAAATATGACAGAGACCCAACTAAAACCGGAGTAAACAATAAGGACATTCATTATCTCACTTAACTGGAAATGCAGGGGTAGGCAGGCTGCAGGCATAGAGTAACCAATCCCCCAAGGACCCCTGGGCTTTCTGCATCTCCACTGTGCAAACACTAGTTATCGCTTTATTCTTGACGTGCTTTGCAAAATGGCAAAATGGCCAGTAACACAATCAGGCACAGCCAAATCCTGAAGCATCCTCCCAGCAGATACCCCTCCCCAGGTCTTGGGTCACATGGCCCTTTCAGAAGATAGAAGCATTTGCTATGGCTGGCTTGGACCTGCCATCTGAGATGAATGATATTGGAGAGTCAGCCATGATGTCCACCACAAAGACGCTGGTTGCCAGCATGCAGGTGGGCTCCAGGGGGAGTGTGAAGACAGGGAGACCAATTGACAAGAGTGTGCAAGATTACTGGCATTGGGGAGCCAGGGAGGCTCAGTCGCTTAAGCATCCGACGCTTGATGTTGGCTCAGGTCATGATCTCAGGGTCATGAGATCGAGCCCCACACTGGGCACCACGCTGTGCAGGGAACCTGCTTAAGATTCTCTCTCTCTCTCTCTCCCCCCCCCGCCCCTCCCCGCACTCGCTCACACTCTCGCTCTCTCTCAAAAAATTAAAAAAATAAAAAAGATTACTGGCATTGAGTAATCAGCCCTGGACCAGAGATGCAGCTGTGGGCAGGAAGGAGGAGGAGAAATTGAAGACACATCTTGCGTGTGAAAAAGAAGTTGCCAACTCATCATATGGGGAGTGAGAAGCCAAGAGTTGAGAATGATCCACGCTTCCAACCTTAGGTGACAGAGGGGTTAGTGCACTATTGGCTGAGATGGGTGTCTGGGGGGCTCACTTGACGGCCCCCCCCAGGCCTGCCTGACAAAGACTGAAAGCATGAGAAAGAGAGGGCTCATCCAAATTCTCTCTTTCTCCAAGAGTCAGTACCGTGAAGTGATTCAAGGACCGACTTTGATATCATGCCGCCAAGCCTCCTGTCACTTACAAACTGAGAACCTTGAGGGAACTTCCATCTCCTTATTTGTGAAATAGCTGTAATAATGCCTAGCTCATAGAATTGTTGTGTCCGGGGCTCCATGCAGTGCCTGGCATAGAAGAGACATCGAGATGTAATGGATAAGGAAGGAGGCCAGGGTTCTAGCTCTGGTTAGTTCACTCACTGCCTGACCTCAGTCCAATTACTGTTCCTATCCGAACCTCCACTGGTTCATCTAAAGGATGGGGGAAATACTCACTCATGGGGTTGCTAAAACGATTGGATTAGAAAAATATGTCAAGTGCTAACGTGGACTTTGGTGGGTTTGGGCCAGTGACTTACACTCAGTCAATCAGATGGTCATGCTACTAGGCTTTAAATGAGGGTGGAGAGAGGAACTAAAGCTAGGAGAGAGGACTGGGATGGGGCTGGGGGTGACAATCATGCACAAGGGGCAATAGTCCCAGCCTCGGTGTCTGGTGTCCAGGCCAGAGGGGACAGCGTTGCAAGCTCTGGACTTTAAAAGTGCTGGCACAAGGGAGCCTGGGTGGCTCAGTCGGTTAAGTGTCTGACTCTTGTTTTTGGCTCGGGTCATGATCTCAGGGTCCTGGGGTCAAGCCCCGAGTTGGGCTCTGCACTCAGTGTGGAGTTTGCTAGAGATTGTCTTCTTTCTCTTCTCCCTCTGCTCCTCCCCTGCTTGCTTGCATTCTCTCTCTCTCTCTCTAATAAATAAATACAATCTAAAATAACAATAATAATACTCAAGGTGCTGGCACAGCCGTTTTCTTTTTTCTTTCTTTCTTTCTTCTTTTTTTTTTTTAACTGAACCCATTCTGTGGCAAGCTTTTTGCTATTCTCTGACTGCAACCCATTTTGTTCCTGCCTATTTGCTCTGTCTGGTTATCTAATCTTTCTGAGAATTCTGTGCACTACCCAATAGCTTCAAAATTATGTGTGTGTGTGTGTGTTTTTTTCCCCGCTTTAATCTGCTTCAGTCCATTTCTGTGCTTATGCTAGGGCTCCTGCCTACACAAGTGCCCAGGAGGATGCCTGGCATGGAGTAGGAATTTCGAATTGATTCCTTTCTCCTTTTGGCTCCTTTTTCTCCATGTCTTTCCTTCCACTCAAGTTTTCTTGTAGGTGCAGGATGCTCTGATGAGTGGGAGGAAAGCCATGCCCATGGGAAGAAAATACAGAGTCACTCCATCCCATAACCGCTCTTCCCAGCAAAGATCATTCCACAGGCTAACAAACCTGGGGTGGCGAACAGCCCGCAGTTTCTAAAATGAAAGGAGTTTTGAGGGCAAACATGAGCTTGGTTCACCAAACCCCCAAAACGTGACACTAGGGGACATCTGTGAATGACTAGGAGCCGAATCTGGGGAACTAAGAAACAGAAGTATTCATTTACATGATAAGGATCTTTGGGATTTCAAAAACGGATGGACCTCATGAAGAACCCAGTAGAGGTAGAGTGTAACAAAATAACTGGGTTCACAAAAGGTTTCTTTAATTCATGGGCAGTGGAACGGCATCAGATGACAAAGAGGACACTGGGGAGTTTTAAGAAGTACATCTTTAATATTCTTGGATGAAAATTGCCACTGGTTTGTGCAAAACACCCTACGTATGACTCAGAGAGAATATTCTTTCATTTTTCCAGGGCTGCTTCCCCAGGCTCTTTGCTACGAGACATTCCAAATCTTACAGTATTTGTTTCTTGCGAATGTTAACTAGAGTCTGTTTCTGTTGTTTGCAACCAAGGAACCCTGATGGATTCAACTCATTATGGCAATAGTAACAATCCCTAATTGTTAGAAAGTTGCTCCCTTTAGCAAGCTCAGCTTTCTGCTCCTTGTGACTTCTACCCTGTTTCTGTTTTCTGAAGCAACTGTTTCCTGTTTTCTGGAGCAACTTTGAGCCAATGTTCTCCATATGATGGACATTCAATTGTTTGAGGATAAGATACTTTCCCTTAGTGGTTTATTTCCTGGGATAAATAGCCCCTAATCTCTCACTAGTGATTTAGAACATAATTTCCAACGTTGTCAACATCCTGGTACCACTCCTCTCAACCCTTAAAATGTGACCCCCAACAGGGGAACATGAAAGTTATAATAGGATCATTGTTTCTCCCAGTCTCTTCCTTAATTACATAAATGGCCACTTTTTTTTTTAGTAGCAACATTACATTTTTTTATTATATCAGGTGTGTTTTCAGCTAAAACTATTTTTTTAAAACTCATTGCTTCATCATATAAACCACACAAAATCTTTGGAAGTTACAAAATGCAAATAAAGAAAAGATAAATCTCAAAAGCTCTCACAACCTCCCCCTGCCCCGGTGATAACCACTATAAATACATTCTTATAAAATCTTCCAGACTATTCCCTACGTTTATTATGTTGTATTTCCTATTTGCCATACACTATTCCAATGTATGTTATGTATTTAACTAGTCCCCTCTGGATAGGTTCTTTACCTTAGTTGTGTTTTGTTTGGCAATTGCAAACAATGCTTGGATTAACATTCTTGTACATCCATCTTTGTATATTTCTCTATTTTCCCCAACTTTATTGAAATATAATTGACATTTAATATTGTCTAAGTCCAAGGTGTTGATTTGACACATTTATATATTGCAAAATGATTGCCACCATAGCATTAGCTAACACCTCCATCCCATCCCATCACATAATTATCATGTCTTTTTTGCAGTGGGACCATGTAAGATCTACTCTCTTAGCAAATTTGAAGTATGTAAGAGAGTATTATTAGCTATAATCACCTTGCTCTACTTTACATGTCCAGAACTTGTTAATCTTATAACCAGAAGTTTGTGCCCTTTGACCAATATCTCCCCATTTCCCGCACCCCGCAGTGCCTGGCAACCACCACTCTGAGCCTGGTTGGTTTAGATTCTGCATATAAGTGATATCATACAGTATTTGTGTTTCTCTGTCTGACTTAGCATAACAGCTGATTTCTTAAAAATTCCTGGAGGTTGGGGGACGCCTGGGTGGCTCAGTTGGTTAAACATCCGACTCTTGGTTTGGGCTCAGGTCATGATCTCAGGGTCCTCCGATCGAGCCCCGCATCAGGCTCCGCACTTGGTTCAGAGTCTCCTTGGGATTCTCTCTCTCTCTCTGCCCCTCCCTCTGCCCATGTGCACTCTCTCTCTCTCAGATAAATAAATAATAAAATATTTAAAAATAATTCCTAGAGGTTGAATTGCTAGGTCAAAAGACACGTGTTTTCTCGCAAGGCTTTTAATTATCTATCACCAAATTACCCTCCAGAAACCAATTCATACTCCCATCAGCAGATTATAAAAGGCTTTAAGACTCCTGAAATTTCCACATGAGAGCCCGCTGAGCCGGGCCTCTATAAGTCGTAATTGATTTTAAGCTAAATGAAATACTTGTATTTATACTTCTTTAATTGTATTTAATTGGCTCTAGTGTCTCTCTCCCACCTGTTGAGATGATTATTACATGAGAGATTCAGTCTTACCTCTTAAGAGTTCAAGTATGAGTTTGAAGAGTCTTGAGATTCAGTCAAGTATGGAAATACTCATCCATTCTGATTTTGCATCATCTACGAATCTGACTTAGTGTCTCTGCTGTTTTCATCCAAGTTCCTGATGAGACCGTTGAAGAGAAGATGGCCCAAGGAGTGGGTCCCCCAGAAATCTACTAGGCATGTCTTCAGCCTGAGAGATACTTATCTGTGCGCCTACCGAGCAGCTCCGGCGGGCAATTTACATGTCATTGGGTATTTCTCAAGGACCCCCCAACAGTCCAGCAACTAATGTGATGGCTGGCACCTCGGGATGGGGCCTCAGCCCCTACACTCTGTGTCTGTTCTGGCTGGTCGATACCCAGGGGCTGTCTGTTGTTGAAAACTATTAAGCTCATGCTTGCCTCCACGTACCCACTACCAAGATGAAACAGAGGATAGTAGTTACTCATAGTTGTCTTGTGGATTTTTTTTTTTTTAGAGGAAATAGGGTGTCTCAAACACGGTTAAAGGCCCACTCTCATCCCCTTCCTACCTCCAAGAGGAGGAGTATGCCATTCCTTTGCATCTTGTATTTTTATTTATTTAAATATTTTATTTATTTATTTATTTATTTGAGAGAAAGAGAGCAATAGAGAGCCATGAGCAGGGTGGAGGGGCAGGGGGAGAGATGGAAGGGCTAGATCCCAGGACCCCAGGATCATGACCTGAGCCAAAGGCAGATGCTTAGCCAACTGAGCCACCCAGGTGCCCTGCACTTTGTACTTTTCGTACACTTATATGTATCCATAAACAATGTACATTACTGATTTATTTTTTTAATATGAAAATGTCCAAGAAGTAACATTGCATGCCTGTATCTTCCCAGAACTTATCAATATTGTGTTTCTGAACTGTATCCATATTGATACATAGAGATCTAATGCATTCATTTTAACTCCTTTGTAATCTCACATTTTTAAAAAGATTTTATTTATTTATTTGAATGAAAGAGAGAGCACAGAGGGAGACTGAGAGGGAGAAGCGGACTCCCCAGCTGAGCAGGGAGCCCAACACGCGGCTTGATCCCAGAACCCCAGGATCATGACCTGAGCCGAAGGCAGACGTTTAACCGACCGAGCCACCCAGGCATCCCATAATCTCACATTTAAAGAAAATCCCCTGCTGGAAAAGAGTTGCTGTGTCATAGGATGTCAGCATCTTCAAATTGATGTTACCCGGTTCCTCCACAAGTACCAGTTAGTTCCAATGTATATTCCTGCCAAGACTAGAGGAGTTCCTTCCTTCCCCCATTCTCCCAACATTTGGTATTGTCAGACCTCCTAACAGTTGCCAAGCTTTTGAGTATGAAATAGTTCCTCAGTATTTTAATTTGCATTCCCCTGGATATTAGTGACAGTGGGCATCTTTTCTTTTAAGATTTTATTTATTTATTTGACACAGACAGAGAGAGAGAGAGAGCACAAGCAGGGGGAGAGGGAGAAGCAGACTCCCCACTGAGCAGAGAGCCTGCCATGGGACTCGATCCCAGGACCCTGGGATCATGACCTGAGCCAAAGGCAGATGCTTCACCGACTAAGCCATCCAGGCGCCCCGGGCATCTTTTCCTAAGTGTATTGGTTGTTTTGAGTTTCTCCTTCTAGGAGCTGAGCTGTAACTGCTAGCCAGCCTCCCAGACGGCCCCCAGTCATCTCTGCCACATGGTGTTCACACCCTTGTGTGGTCCCCTCCTGCTTTGTGCCCAGGTTGGTCTGTGAGACTGAGGGCATATGGCAAAAGAAATGCTATGTCACTTCCAAGATTAGGTTCTTAAAAGACACTGAGGTTTCTATCTTGGTTATTCTCTTTCCCTTGGATCATTCAATCTGGGAGAAGCCAACTGCCATGTTGTGAGGATCCCTTTGGGGAGACCCACATGGCAAGGAACTGTGGCCTCCAGAAAACAGCTACATGAATAAATTTGGAGACAAGTACAATACGGATGACTCCAGCCTTGGAGACATCTTGCCTGGTAGAACTACCCAGCTGAGAGACCCCTGAATTCCTGACTTTCTATAAGACAATAAATGTTCATTGTTTTAAACTGCTGTTTGGGGGTAATTTTTAGGCAGCAACAAATAACTAAAACAACATTCTGGGGACTTTCTTCTACTGGGCTGTTTTTTTCTCTTTCTTCCTGATCTGTAGAAATTGTTTTAAATATTCTAAACACTAATCTTTTGTTAGTTACAGGGGCACAAATATCTTCTCTCAGCCTTTGACTCATCTTTTTGCCTTATTCATGGTGCTTTTTGATAACAAAGGTTTAACATTTAATATAATCGAATTTGGCAGGGTTTTTTTTTTCCCCTATCTAGTTAATGCTCTTTCATATTTGATGTTGAAAATCCTTCCCTACCTCAATGATAAAAAAGATAGTCTTCTGCGTTTTTCTTTAAATGTTTTAGAGAATTTTTAGATCTTTAATCAGTCTGGAAATAGTTGCTGAACTGAATTAACCAGACTCTTTCCTAACACTTTTCTTTGTAATTCATTTGTAAAGAATTTGTTGTGGGGTGCCTGGCTGGCTCTGTTGGAAGAGCATGAGACTCTTGATCTCAGGATCATGAGTTTGAGCCCCACGTGGGGTGTAGAGATTACTTAAATAAATAAAACTTAAAAAAAAAGTTCCAAAGAAGAAAAAGAATTTGTTGTGCATTTTTCTTGGTTCTGACAAAGACCAGAGCAAAATGATTATGAAGCCATGTTATTGTCTGCCATCTTAAGATAAAAGAAACTTATACCTTCTTGCTTCTTTGATTGTCCAAATATTGGGGCAGGGCATAGACACCAGTGATTCCTCCTGGTGGCTCAGCATCTAAACCTGTTTGTCTTGAGAACCCCACGCTCTCACAAGTGTTAGTACAAGGCAGAGCTGATCATTGCTGACCCCCACTTTCCCAGCCTCTCCTACAGGAAGACTGTGGACACATGACCTAGGATCTGCCAATCAGGCATATTCTTCCTGGACTTCTTTTTTGTAATTTTAAATTTTAATTTTTTTAAAGTCATCTCTACACCCAACATGGGGCTCGAACTCACAACCCTGAGATCAAGAGTCGCAGGCTCTACTGACTGAACCCACCAGGTGACCATTCCTCTCCTTAGGCTTTGAATGCAAAGACTCATCAGCGATTATGGAGCCATGCTTTTCTAACCTGACTTTCAGTTTTTCTCTATACACACACACATCTATATTTGAGATTATACTGTACATACCGTTTGGTAACTCCCTTTTTTTATTCCAACAATATAAATAAACATTTCCCCCCATCGAAGGGATTGCACAATATGATTTGCAACAAGGACATCGCATTCCAGCATATGACATGCTGTTCACATTCAACTAACCCCTGCTATTTGACATATAGGTTGATTCAAATTGTTCGCTATTATAAACAACACTGCCAACTTCTAATTCAAAATGGCACAGGGTGGGGCACCTACCTTCGGCTCAGATCATGACCCCAGGGTCCAGGAATCGAGCCCCGCATGAGACTCTCTGCTCAGCAGGGAGCCTGCTTCTCCCTCTCCGTCTGCCCACCGCTCTGCCTACTTGTGCTTTCTGTCAAATAAATAAATAAAAATCTTTTTTAAAAAATGGCACGTGGTGAGCCAGTTCTACGATAGCCTCTCCAAATTCTCAAAACCTCATTCATCCAACAAATATTTCTTGAGTGTCTACAATGGGTCATGCACTGTTCTAGTTGGTGAGGATAAAGAAGTGAACAAAATGGACAGATACCTCTACCTTTGTTGCAGCTTACATCCCGATATAGTGAACAGTAATGGTGCTACATGTCAATAACATACACACAAAGATATACAACCCTCATAAAATACCATTAACGATGACAGTTCCCACTTATTAAATGTTTGCCGTCTGCCAGTCATTACGCCAGGCCCTTCATGGGCAGTTAATCCACAGATGCTATTATCAGCTCCATGTTTTTGGAGAAGGTCACTGGCATTTTACCTTTCTCCTGCCCCACCATTAATGTAGGCAGACTTGGTGCTGCATCAGTGAAATCTATCTTCTCCCCAAAGCCTATGTTGGGAGCAAGAGGAAGATGCCACCTCGTAGAGCCTGTGGCGTCCCAACTGAGAGTCTGTTTTCATCAAGGAAGTGGACCAGGATCTGTGCTTCCAAAGCCTCGCTCCAGCTGTAGACTGGGAAGGACAGAGGACCACGCCCCCATGAGAATACAGGCAATTTGCTTTCTACTCATTGACAAACATCAGATTGTATTTGTTCAAGAGCAAATTAAGAGATGAAACAAACAAACAAGCAAGCAGAAACAGACCCATAAGTACAGGGAACAAACTGGCGGTTGCCAGAGGGTGTGGGGGTGTGGGGGTGTGTGGGGGAGGTCCAGGCTTCCAGTCATGCAATGAATAAGTCACAGGGATAAAATGTACTTCAGGAATACAGTCAATGATTCTGTGACAGCATCATGTGGTGACGGGGCGGATACACTTGTGAGCACAACGTAACATATAGACGGGTCCACTCACTATGCTGTTCACCTGAAATTCACATAATATTGTGTGTCAACTATACTGCAATTTTTTTAAAAAAGCCAAAAAAAAAAAAAAAAAGCGCAAATTAAGAGAACAAAAGCAGCACGGGGTCCATGAAAAAACAGAGAAGGAAAAAAACAAAGCAGATGTGGGATTGGAGGTCTACAGGAAAAGCAAACTACTGAGAGAGTCATCTGTTGCCAGATGGACAGGAGGATGTGGGCAAACTCTTTCTGCATCCACCATGGGATACAAGAAGACGTGGGCTTTGGGAAATACAGAAGCATAAGGAAAAAATAGACTCAGGTGAAAGGGCAACAGACCGAGATAAATAAAAGCCGTATTAAACAGGTGATAAAGGAGGCATGCAAGGAAACCATAAACAAAAAGCAGGTGCACTTCTAAGAAGCTCAGTCAGTTAAGGGTCTGACTCTTGATGTTGGCTCGAGTCATGATCTCGGGGTCGCAGGATCCAGCCCTGTGCCAAGCTCTGCGCTGGGTGTGAAGCCTGCTTGGGATTCTCTCTCTCTCCCTCTGCCCCACCCCCATGTGCACACTCTCTTTCTCTAAAAATAAAAAAAAAAAAGCAGATTACAATTCATAGCTCCCCCTTCACAAATGGTAGAATTGATGTTACAGAAAAAAATTGAATTGGACAATACCATATATTGGCAGAGCCCTGGAGAAACTAGGACTCTTGCACATTCCTTGTGAGAAACAAGTTGACAATATCCAATGCAACGAAAGATGCACAAGGTCTACGACCTAGGGGTTCCATGGTAATTCCACTCCCAAGCAGATATGTGGTAAGACAATGGTTCCAAACCTGCTTTCTAAAATCCTGATGTCTGGGGGTGCCTGGGTGGCTCAGTCGGTTAAGCAACCAACTCTTAATTTCAGCTCAGGTCATGATCTCAGGGTCCTGAGATCAAGCCCTACATCTGGCTCCACACTCAGTGGGGAGTCAGCTTGAGGACTCTACCTCTGCCCTTCCCCCAGCTTGTGTGCATGTGTGCACTCTCTCTCTCTAAAATAAATAAATAAATCTTTTAAAAATATATTTAAAAATTTGGGGCGCCTGGGTGGCTCAGTTGTTAAGCGTCTGCCTTCAGCTCAGGTCATGATCCCGGGGTCCTGGGATCGAGCCCATCATCGGGCTCCCTGCTCAGCGGGAAGCCTGCTTCTCCCTCTCCCACTCCCCCTGCTTGTGTTCCCTCCCTCGCTGCGTCTCTCTCTGTCAAATAAATAAATAAAATCTTAAAAATAATAAAAAATAAATAAAAATATATTAAAAATTAAATAAAATCCTGATGTCCAAATCAGGGGTGCCTGGCTGGCTCAGTCAGAAGAGCATGGGACTCTTGATCGTGGGGTTAGGAGTTCAAGCCGTGCATTGGGTGTGGAGATTACTTAAAAATAAAATCTTAAAAATAAAATGAAATAAAATCCTGATGTCCAAGTCAGACACTGTACCAGTTAAATCAGAATGTCTTGGGGATATGAGTCACATCTGAATAGGTCTTAAATTCTCACATGACTCCAACATGTAGCCAAGTTTGGCTATGACTGCTCTAGACAAATCCTTGTGTGTGTGCACTGGATGACATCTATTAGAAGGTTCACAGCAGCGTTGTTTGTAATTGCAAGAATCCAGGAATTTCTCAGCGTCCATGGGCAGAATTGATAACGATGTGGTGCATTCACACAATGAAATACTATGACGCAGTAGAAACTAATTGCAGCCACGTCCGTCAACAGGGATGAATGTCACAAACATAATGTTGGGGAGGAAGCAGAAGCAAATCGGAGAAGGGCATATACAACTCGACTGCATTTACATAAGGGAAAAATTGCATTAACCAGACAATACGCTTTATAAAGATACATACGTTTGTTGAAAGAATATGATAAGCACAAACTTCGGAACAGTGGTTATGGGGGCAGGGGGGTAGCTTCTAAGAAACTGTTTATTGCTTTATTTTTTAAACTGATGGTGGCAGGGTGCCTGGGTGGCTCAGTTGGTTAAGCGACTGCCTTCAGCTCAGGTCATGATCCTGGAGTCCCTGGATCGAGTCCCGCATGGGGCTCCCTGCTCAGCGGGGAGTCTGCTTCTCCCTCTGACCCTCCCCTCTCTCATGTGCTCTCTCTCTCTCAAATAAATAAATAAAATCTTAAAAAAAATAAAATAAAATAAACTGATGGTGGCAGTTTATAATTTCTATATATGTTATAAATATTACTCTATCTGCTTTAATTATTTCATTAAATATTTTAAAAGAATTTAAAAATCACAACAGGTGAATATTCATGTGGCGGGACCAACCTGAAAAATTCTTTCAAACTTCAGAGGAAAAGAACAAAGAAACCAAAAAAATGAGGGAAAAAATTGTAACTGTAGAGGACACCGAATAGCCATAATTATATCTTTTTTTATTATAATTCAAAGAAAGTAGAAACTCTAAAAAAAACTCGCCAATTAAAAATTAATTTAAGTAAACTTAGAGGAGCATAAAAACTTCTGGAACCAGAAACCACGAAGAAATATTTCTAAATCTGAAATGCAAACAAATATACAACCACATTAAGAATATCGGGTAAGGGGCGCCTGGGTGGCTCAGTGATTAAGTGTCTGCCTTCGGCTCAGGTCATGATCCTAGGGTCCCCTTGGGATTGAGCCCCTCATCGGGCTCTCTGCTCGGCGGGGAGCCTGCTTCTCCCTCTCTCTCTCCTTCTGCCTCTCCCCCTGCTTGTGCCCTCTCTCTCTCTGTCAAATAAATAAATAAAATCTTTAAAAAAGAAAAAAGAATATTGGGTAAATATATTGGCTTAAACTGATTGAAACTAACTCTTTGCTCATGGACTTGAATATTTCCTTCAGTAAATTCTCAGAAGTAGAATCACTGACACATACAGATATTTAAAAAATGGTTGTTAAAAGCATGAACCAACAGGGAAGATTCTGTAAAAGTAAACATTCATAGGGAAGAAAATTCTGTAAAACCATAATGTCAGAGTTTGCTTTTGAATGGTGAACTAAGAGATAATTTTTATCTGCTTTTTTATTTGTCTGTGTGTTTTTTCCTTTTCTACACTGAATACATGTTACTCATATAAAAATAACAAAGTGTAATTTTATAAGGTGTACAAGGTAATTGCAGCAAAATGCATGACTGGGTCTTTCCTGGAAAAGCTTGCACATGGTGAAAACAACTTGCTTAATACTGAAGGACTAAATTAAAAGAGAGCTGGATTCCCAGCCAGAGCCTCACAATCAATGGACCTCATCAAGGTGGGCCAGCCTCCATTGACCCCCAGCATCCCTGCCTCCTGGTATTCTCGTCCTTAGGTAGCCCCCCTCCCAACACTGTATAGGGTCGTTCTGTGAGACCAACAGAACATAGCACTTCTGAGGTTAGGTTATAAAAGACACTTTCATCTTGGTCATTCTCTCTCTTTTGGATGAATTGTTCTGGGGGAAGTCAGCGGCCATGTTGTGAGCAGTCCTCTGGAGAGACCCATGCAGCAAGAAATTAAAGCCTCTGGACAATCGGCATGTGATTGCCGCCATCTTGGGAGTGGCTCCTCCCACCCCAGTCAAGCCTTCAGATGAAGCAACTCGGCTGACATCCTAACTGAAACCACATGAGAGGCCTGGAGCCAGAACCACCCAGTTAGACCACATGTTGCTTCCAGACCCTCAGAACCTATGTGAGATAGGAATAGTTTTGTTTTTCTTTTTTTGTTTTTTTAGTTTATTTATTTGAGTAACGTGAGGCTTGAACTCATGACCCTGAGATCAAGAGCCCCACACGCTTCTGACTGAGCCAGTCAGGTGCCCTTATTTGTTGTTTTAAGCTGCTAAATTTTGGGGTAATTTGATCCATAGCAACGGATAACTGATATACACTTTTAAACTGGGTCAGTAGCTTCCAACACCAGGAAGAGATAAGAAAAATGGCTGGAAGACAAAAGGGGGTGAAGGGATGTCTCTGAAAATGTGCAGAATCCTTTATGAAGTACTTATATCTTCAACCATTGCCTCCGTCCCATGGAATATGGGGACACCTGACCCGTCTTCTCAAACTGGAGGACTCCAAGGGAGGAGCCTGTGAGGTAGAAGAGAGAGTCTGGAATGGGGTCATGTAACCCCTTTTTTTCTGAAGTTATTAACTGGCAGTTGGCAACTCACCGGTGTATGCAGTTGTGGGGTGGCCCACTTGGGCACCCAGAAGGTGGTGCCTCATCCCTGGCATTTCACACAAGAAGGCCCATACAGGAAGGTCCCACCATCCTGGTTAATGGTGGGCTGACCGGGGAGAGCCAGCTCAGTTGCCCAAGGAGGGGAGATCCTGCCGGGGGTTGGAGTGGCTGAGGGTCTGAAAGCTGCTTGACCACCTGCCGTTGAAGATCCACCCAGCCTAGGACCTTGGATAGACACACTGTCGGGGTCATTGCCTAAACCAAGGACGGCATCACAGCCAAATCCTACCTGGGATCCCCCCACAAGTGCGCACCTACCACCAGCCACCGAGGGACAGATCAGAGAAGCCCAGCCTGGCAGAGAAAGGAGAGGTCCTCCTTCACTTCCCACAAGGGGACTCTTGGAGCAGACCCAAGGGACTTCAAGGAGGAGGGGAAGGAGCACCAATGGACAGAGCTCTCCTCTGCTTCCCGAGCCCAGGGCAGGGGCTCTGCACCAGACTACCGTAGAAAATACCAACCTGAATGTGCCAGGTGTTTTCCTTGAAATGAAACTATTTTAAACTGGAAGTGGCTGGGCACAGCTGATATTTATAAGATTGGGCTAACTTCAGTTTTTCCACTGCCGAGCATGAGTAGGGGTTCTTTTTAGAGAAAAGGAAGTTAAGTTTAAAAATAAAGCAAACCTCTTGTTGGCACAAGGCAAAGTGGAGATTGTTCAATTAAAACTGTTAAATGAGCAGGGAGACCTGAGGTATGTATCCGACTTCCTCTTGAATGTTAAGTTGGTCAAGTTCCCCATGTGGGCATACTGTCCCCTTCCAAGACCTTCCACAGTTATAAATGCAATTAAAAAAAAAACTGTCTAGAGTCTCTTGCCGCCTTGTAAGTACCACCCCTTCTTTGGTTCTAGACCAACGGAACTTTCCTTGATGGTGGAAATGTCCTGAGTCTGCCCTGCCCAATATGGCAACCACTGACCACACGTGGCCACTGACCACTGGGGGACTGACTTTAAAACTGTATTTTAATTAATTTAAATGTAAACAACCACATGTGGCTAGTGCCACCACACTGGACAGTGCGGTGCGAGATGGAGTCAGACGTATTTCTTTCTACTGAACTTTTGGAAATTCGGGGCACGTCCTTGTTCGTTCACTGTCTTGAGCTTGGGTGAAGCTTTCTGACACTTCCACGCCACCCACCCATCCTTTCTGATGTGTCCTCAGAACCAAATTGAGGAGAGCATGTACAGTAATGCTTACGTGGGGAAAATCTGAGCACAGACTGGATTCTGATAATATTAAGAAATTACTTAGGTCATTTCAAAGAGGGATTTGGGGACTGAGACCAAGAGCTCTTAACACTCTGACCAATATTGAAGTTCTCCGTAGGATGTAATAATTACTCAATAGTGCCATGGTTTCCTGAGGAGATAGAAGATAAAAAAAGAAAGAGAGAAATTACTAAAATTGCATACTGGGGTATTTACAGATAAAATAACACGCTGTCTATAATTTGCTTTAGATAATGGAATGGGGACTGAAGAGAGGAGACAAGATTGGTTGCTAATTGTTGAAGCTGTGTGATGGGTTCATGAGCTTGCCTTAGATTAGTCTCTCTATTTTACACATGTGTACTTTTTTTAATCAAAAAAGTTAAGATGGGGGATGGGATAACTGGGGGATGGGCATGAAGGAGGGCGCTTGATGGAATGAGCACTGGGTGTTGTATGCAACTGATGAATCACTAAATTCTGCCCCTGCAACTAATAATACACTATATGTTAACGAACTTGAATTTAAATAACATCTTTTTAAAAAATTAAGAGTTTTAAACAAAATGGGAGGGGCACCTGGGTGGCTCAGTCGTTAAGTGTCTGCCTTCCGCTCAGGTCATGATCCCGGGGTCCTGGGATGGAGCCCCGCATCGGGCTCCCTGCTCCGCGGGAAGCCTGCTTCTCCCTCTCCCACTCCCCCTGCTTGTGTTCCCTCTCTGGCTGTCTCTCTCTCTCTGTCAAATAAATAAAAATAAAATCTAAAAAAAAAAAGGGAAAAGGCTTGTATTATGATATCAAGTAGAAGGGAAAAAAGAGGGGTGCCTGGCTGGCTCAGTCATGGAGCATGTGACTCTTGATCTTGGGGTCGTGAGTTCAAGCCCCACATTGGTCATGGAGCCTACTAAAAAAACAAACTAACCAAAAAACTACTAAAAAAAAAAATTAAGGGGAAAAAGCAAGCCACAAGGGACACCCGGGTGGCTCAGTCGGTTAAGCATCTGCCTTTGGCTCAGGTCATGATCTCAAGGTCCTGGGATCAAGCCCTATGTCGGGCTCCCTGATCAGCAGAGGGCCTCCTTCTCCCTCTACCCCTCCCCCTGCTCCCTCTCTCGCTCGCTCACTCTTGCTCTCAAATAAATAAACAAATAAAATTTTTAAAAAGCCACAAAGTGATAAGCATACAATAAAATGAGGAATTTACCGAAATGGGAGGAAATAGGTAACATAATGTCGCGGTTAGGATCCAGATAGTGGAGTTCAAATCCTGACTAGAACACCAACCTGGTTTCGGGAATTCTTTTAGTTTTGCTCAACTTCGGTCTCCTTATCTGTGGAGTAAGGCTCATACTGTAACGCACCCCTTAAAATTGCGGTGGAGAGTAAATGAGCCTATTTACCAAATACTTGGTCAGCATCTGGCGGACAAGTCCCATCACTTCTATCTGGGAAATTGATGTAGAAGCTGCTATTGTATCATCAACTTAGCCAGTTTTCCATCTAATTATCCAAGCTTCCTTTTATATACAAGGAGGAAAATGGTTTTCAAAAAAATCAAAAACAAACAAACCAAAAAACTACTTAAAAAAAAGAAGAAGGGGAAAAAACAAGCCACAAGAGACACCTGGGTGGCTCCTTCGGTTAAGCATCTGCCTTCGGCTCAGGTCACGATCTCAGGGTCCTGGAATCGAGTCCCACATCAGGCTCCGAGCTGGGCAGTGAGTCTGCTTGTCCCTCTCCCTCTGCCCTTGCCCCCCATGCACCCACAAGTGTGTGCTCTCTCTTTCTCAAAAAAATAAATAAAATCTTTTTTAAAAAATTAAAAGAACAGTTCCTTCCATTGCTACCTCCTGTGTTCTGAGAAACTGTTAGCAAAGTAAGTTGATAATTTATCAGATGTTCTAAACTTTAGCAAAAGGAGAATTCCAGCTTATGTCTGGGCAGGTGGAATTCCCCGTGAAAACCCTGTTTTGTGGTTTTTGTGATATGTGTTAGGGAAGCATCCTCTGGAAGTTTCCTCTGGCCATGGCAGGGGTGGAGCGGGGTCTTGGGTCTGTGGGTCTCTTTATTAGTCCTGACCCAAAAACTCTCCACACTGATGGACAGACCTTCTTTGCAGGAAATGCAACACACTTTTCCCTTCCTGCTAGGTTTGCATCTTTTTAACAACATATAGCCTTCCATTGGCTCTGCCTTGTTATGAATCCCATCCAAGTGGCAGTGATGCTTATGAAATTGTATTTTGCTTCTTTCAGTAGCATGAAAATCTTGCTTTATCCATTCCCTATACCATTTGCATTGGGAGATAGACACATAAGGCCGTAAAGTTCTGGTCCAGCTGATTCTATTGTTGCTCAAGAATAATGACACTGTTTCTATTATATTGTTTTGGACTATTTCACAGAGGCTGTTTTCCATTTTTTCCTCAACTATCAGTGGTTCTAAGTCAACTGAAACTACACTAAACCAGAGGGAGTGGGAAGAATATTGACGTGAATAACTGAAAAGTCCAGGGGTAGGGTTAGCTTCAGGTAGGGCTAACTCCAGGTGCTGTAATATTTTCAGGAATTTCTCTCCCTCTCTTTCATCAGGCTCAGCGTTCTGCTATGTTGGCTTCATTCTCAGTCTCATTAAAGCAAGGTAGCATTCAACAGCTCCAAACATATAACTGACCATCGTAGCCACTCTACTAGAGAAAGAAAGCACACCTCACTCCCAATCATCTGAGCAAAGTGCCAGTGACAACTCTCATCGGTCCAGAGAGGGCCATGTGGCCACCTCTGAACCAGTCATTGAGATTTTGGTAGACTTCTTCTGGTGCCAAAGGATAGGATCGGCCCTCTTTGGCCACATAGATTATGAGTGGAAGATGGATGGCTTCCCTTCAAAGGTAAAGAGGCTGTTGAAAGAAAATGACAAATGGATGCTAAGCAGAACACCAGTGTCCGCTCTGCATCCCATAACAATCTTTTTTTCGATGCCCTTTGGGGCCATCGGCCAAACACATTCTTCCCTAACTTGGTGGCGCACTCTGTCCTTTGCCAGTAGCCTCATATTCCACTGTGTTGGCCTCTTGCCCGGGGAAATAAAATCCTGCTCAACACTGTCAATGTCACGAGCTATTTACTCCCAATATCCCTTCCAAAGTCACAGTCATCCGCTGGATGAAAAGATGGAACACCACCCATAGCCCCAATCCTTCAGAGTCCGTCCGAGCTGTAAAACTTCCAGAGACATAGTTCAGGCTTCTTTTGACCACTCTGTTTATCTACACATGGATCGGAAGTAGGTGATGGCTGAAGATTCTGTGCAAATATCCCATCACATCCTGTATTTGTGCTCCAGAAACACATGCCCCTCCAGTGTGCCTGGTCTCAGGAGGGAATCTTCTCACTCTGGGAATGCACAGTGCTGTTGTTGAGTTTTTTTTCCCCACCCAGCTATGGCTGCTTCTCTCAATATGTGTACCCTATAGTATCTGGCATGGTGCTGAGAACACGCCAGATAGTCAATGATGCATGCCCTGGTTCCATTCTTGCCCTATCCAACTGCCCTTAGAAAAACCAAAAACAGGGCACCTGGGCGGCTCAGTTGGTTAAGCGACTGCCTTCGGCTCAGGTCATGATCCTGGAGTCCCGGGATCAAGTCCCGCATCGGGCTCCCTGCTCGGCGGGGAGTCTGCTTCTCCCTCTGACCCTCTTCCCTCTCGTGATCTCTATCTCTCATTCTCTCTCTCTCAAATAAATAAATAAAATCTTTAAAAAAATAAAGAAAGACCAAAAACAGGGGGGCCTGGGTGGCTCAGTTGGTTAAGCGACTGCCTTCGGCTCAGGTCATGATCCTGGAGTCCCGGGATCGAGTCCCGCATCGGGCTCCCTGCTCGGCGGGGAGTCTGCTTCTCCCTCTGACCCTCTTCCCTCTCGTGATCTCTATCTCTCATTCTCTCTCTCTCAAATAAATAAATAAAATCTTTAAAAAAATAAAGAAAGACCAAAAACAGGGGGGCCTGGGTGGCTCAGTTGGTTAAGCATTTGACTCTTGGTTTTGGCTCAGGTCATGATCTCAGGGTCATGAGATCGAGCCCCGCATCAAGCTCTGTGCCCAGTAGGGAGTCTGCTGGAGATTCTCTCCCTCTACCCCTCCCCCTGCTCATGCTCACTCGCTCTCTCTCTCTCAAATAAATAAATAAATCTTAAAAAAGAAAAAAACAAAAAACAAAAAACAACCAACCAAACAAAAAAACTAAGTTAAGGATGGAATCAGGTAAGAGGTACTGGGACTTTATCTGTGATGTATTTTTCAAGCTAGGTGGTAGAGTATGTGAGTGCTTATTGTATTCCTGGCTAGTCTCCTGAAATATTTCATAAATTAAATAAATTAAAAGATTTGCAGGTTGTGACTCAAGCTGACAAACCGAAAAGCTAATCCCATCCTGTCCTCCCTGCTTGGCTCCCCACAGCCCACAGGATGGCTCCAGCCCCTTGCCTGGCACAGAAAATTCCGGCACACAAGGACTAAGATACGGTCCAGCCTTCCTTCTCCTTGCCTATTAAGGCCTGAATGTTTGTGTTCCCCACCCCCACAAAAGTTTGTATGTTGAAGCTCTGACTAGGGTTAAATGAGGTCACCGGCGTGAAGCCTCTGTGATAGAATTAGTGTCCCTCTGAGACCAGGAAGGGGGACCACACCTGCAAGGACAGAGTGTGAAGGTGCTGCGTGCAAGCCAGGAGGGGAGCCCTCACCAGACACTGAATCTGCAGGCACGTTGATCTTAGACTTCCCAGCCTCCTGTGAGAAACACGTATCTGATGCTTAAACACCCTGTCCAAAGTATTTGATTATAGCAGCCCACCCCCGCCGCACCGCCAGCCATAGCTTCAGGTATCTCGAACCACTCCCAGTTCCCTGAATGGGCTATGTTCTCTGCCAACTGGGTGTTTCAGAGTCTCTTCTCTCCCTTTCTTCACATGGCTGACTGCTGTTTACTCATTGCATTTGGTAGAGTAGGCTAACAAAGACATCCCAGAATGCAGCAGCTCAAAGACTATAAATTTCTTTTCAATCGCGTAGTAAGTGCTGAGATGAGCTGTCCAGGTGAGTGGGCAGCTCGGTTCCTAGTGGTCCTTCGGGGACCCCGGTTCCTTTCAGTTATTGCTCTGCCTGCTTCCAGACCCTCACGGTCCCCTGCGTGATTGAAGCTGGGTCACCTCCTTCCGTAGATTCCACCTGCTGGAAGAAGGCACACAGGGACGCTTTGCCGTCCAGACCCGGAAGTGGCCCACATCATCTCCATGCATTCTATTGGTGATAACTAGTCATGTGATCACAACTGACTGCTGGGGATGCTGGGAAATGTAGTCCCTACTTAAGCTGCTACGTGCCTGTCTATAGTTCTCCAATAACAGAAGGAACTTCATCCAGCTATTAAAGTTAAAACCTGGATTCCTGAATAGCCTTCTCTGCCCCGACCTCTCTAAGTCAGACATTCCTCTTACAAATACCTCGTGCGTTACATAGCAGATATTTCTATGCTCACTTCTCACCGTCCTCCCATCTACCCCAGTGAGCACATTGTGTGAGACTCTGTAAACCCACTGCCTTGCACTTTTCTTCAGCACTTTTGAGTAAAAGTATGGAGGATCGGCTACTTAATTTGCAGGGCCCAGTACAAAATGAAAATGGGGGCCCCTTGTTCAAAAGCGACTGAGAATTTTCAGACGACAGAAGAGCATTAAGCCAAACGTGGCGTCTTTCTCAATGCTGGTCCCTGCGCGCCTGCACCAGGCGTGCCGCCCGTGACGCCAGCCCTGAAAGCACGAACGAGCAAATGAATTGCATTGAACAGCCCACATCATCAACCCTAAGAGAAGTCACATAGCTGTTGTGCGATCTCGTGCAGCGGGTGGAAATGAGTCAAATCATGCTTGTGAATATCTGGGAAGCCCGTCTTTGTTGTCCCTACAGACTAAACTTAATAGGGGCCACATCGATGGTGAGGGCATTTCCATGTTCCCTTGTTTATCCTCTGGAGGGCAGGGACAGACACAGCTGCTGGTGGGTTGCCCAGCACCCTAACAACCCAGATGCATAGCATCCTGCCTTACCCTCACCCGCAGGGGTCCCCTTCGGCGTGTCACCCTGCAGAATTCATCATCATGACAATTTTCTACCAGCCTCAGACACCCCTGGGGTTGCTGGGGAGACTCTGGAGTCCCTGCCAAGCAGTTCTCCAGCATCTGCTCAAACACCTCCAGCAACAGAGAACTTCCTACCTCCCCAGGGCCGCTCCTTCTGTTTCTGACAGCTCTGCGGATGGAGTTCTTCCTAGAGTTGAGCCAAAACCTCCTTCCTCGTGACTTCTCCCGGCTGGCTCAGAGACACACAGGAATTGTAATGCCGCCCCCGTGCCCTTCAGGTGTCTAGAGGGCTCTGGTGTCCACCTGAAGGCAGAGGTTGCCAACGAGCAGCACAGAGATGGAATATGGACCACAGATGTATTGTGTTTGGCCCAGGCAAGATTCTTTTTTTTTTTTTTTTTGGTTGGTTGGTTGGTTGCCAGTGCGGAAAAATCTGGAGCGTTCATACAAAATGTAGAACTGAAGCCTCCAAAACTTAAAAGCTCTGGCAATCCTGGGCTCATAATCCCACAATCCTACTTGCTATTAAAGATACTAAAGACTGGATATGGGGTGGGCAACTGCCACTCTCCATCACAGCCTGTTGCTTTGGCTACTCGATAACCACGCATGGACACTGAACTTCCGGTCAGAGCCCTTATATTGACTAGCATGTTGATGTGCCCTTCCCCACCTTAGAAGTAGCCACTGAGGTGTAAATCCAACTTTTTAAATTGGTTCCAGGAAATGTTAAAGAGGTATGACGGGCGCCTGGGTGGCTCAGTTGGTTAGGCGACTGCCTTCGGCTCAGGTCATGATCCTGGAGTCCTAGGATCGAGTCCCGCATCGGGCTCCCTGCTCAGCAGGGAGTCTGCTTCTCCCTTTGACCCTCTCCCCCTCATGTGCTCTCTCTCTCTCATTCTCTCTCTCAACTAAATAAATAAAAACTTTAAAAAAATGAATCTAAAAAATATAAATAAAGAGGTATGATTCCTTTTTTCTTTTTCCCCTGCTCATAATGTGGAGGTGTTGGCTGGTGTTCCAGCAGCTACCTTGTGACCATGAGGCAACCCTGGGGATGCAGGCCACATACAGGAATGTTGAAACAAACAGACAGCAAGACACTGGTTCATTAATGATGATAAAACTGCCACATCCGCTGTACCTGCCGCTAGAATTCTTTTACCTAAAATAAATAAGTAAAAGCACAAACGTTTCTTGTGGAAACCATTCTTAAGTAGTCGTTATTAGCAACTACAGGCAGTTCCTACCCAGCATATAATTTTTTTTGTCATTGTCATTTTTGTCACTTATCATTGTCATTTTGTCATTAACTTTTCTTAAGTTAAATTTTATTGTGGGGGCGCCTGGGTGGCTCAGTCATTAAGTGTCTGCCTTCGGCTCGGGTCGTGATCCCGGGGTCCTGGGATCGAGGCCCGCATCGGGCTCCCTGCTCGGCGGGAGGCCTGCTTCTCCCTCTCCCACTCCCCCTGCTTGTGTTCCCTCTCTCGCTGTGTCTCTCTCTGTCAAATAAATAAAATCTTTAAAAAAAAAATTTATTGTGGAAAACTCTCAACGTACACAAAGATAGATGGACTAATATCCACATGCAAAAGAATTAAGGCAGACCCCCTACCTCACATCAAACCCCAAAATTAACTAAAAATAGATCATCCACCTACATACACAAGCTAAAACTATAAAAACCTTAGAAGAAAACATAAGAGTAAATCTCCACGAAGTTGGCTTAGGCAATGATTTCTTAGACGTCGCAGAAAAAAAGCATAGGCAATAGAAGAAGAAGTAAATTAGATTTCATCAAACTTAAAACATTTGTCCTTCAAACAACACACTCCAGAAAGCAAAAAGACAACCTGCAAAACAGGGGTAAATATTTGCAAATCGTTTTCCTGATAAGGGACTTGCAGAATATAGAAAGTATCACAACTCAATTAAAAATATCTTTAAAAACCCCATTTAAAAATGTGCAAAGGACTTGCATAGACATTTCCCCAAAGAAGGTACACAAATGGCCAATAAGCACATGAAAAGAGGCTCAACATCATTAGCCATCAGGGAAATGCAAATCTCAACCACAATAAGCTACCACTTCACACCCACTAGGATGGCTAGGATCAGAAATAACCAGAGTTGGAAAGGATGTGGAGAAGTTGGAAGCCTTGTGCTTTGCTGGTAGGAATGGAAAATGGCACAACTGCTGTGGGAAACAGTCTGGCAATTCCTCAAAAAGCTATACATAGAATTACCATATGATCCAGCAATTCCACTCCTAGGTATATATCCAAAAGAATTGAAAGCAGGGACTCAAACACATAACTTTTCTACCAATGTTCATAGCAGTATGATTCAGAGATCGGTGTCTTTTTTTTTTTTTTTTAAAGATTTTTATTTATTTATTCATGAGACACAGAGAGAGAGAGAGAGAGAGAGAGAGAGGGAGAGGGGGGCAGAGGGAGAAGCAGGCTCCCAAGGAGCAGGGAGCCCGATGTGGGACTCGATCCCAGGAGTCTGGGATTGTGACCTGAGCCGAAGGCAGATGCTTACCCATCTGAGCCACCCAGGCGCCCAGAGAGATCGGTGTCTTAATGGTAAAAACAACCCAACTGTCCATCAACGGATGAAGGGACAAAGAAAATGTGATTGATCCCTACAATGGAATGTCATTCAACACCAAGAATGAAGCACTGATATTGGCCACAACGTGGATGATCCCAGAAAACCCTATGCTAAGTGAAAGAAGCCCGTCATGAAAGATCACATGCTCTATAATTCCCTTTATATGAAATGTCCAGAATGGGCAAATCTGTGGAGACAGACCGATATTACTGGCTACCAGGGGTTGGCAAGAGGAGGAAAGTGGGGGTGACTGCCCTTGGGGACAGATTTTCTTTGGGGGATAAAAACCTTCTAGGGCACCTGGGTGGCTCGGTTGGGTGCCTGCCTTCGGCTCAGGTCATGATCCCAGAGTCCCACATCGGGCTCCCTGCTCAGCAGGGAGTCTGCTTCTCCCTCTGACCCTACCCCCTCTCATGTGCTCTCTCTCTCTCATTCTCTCTCTCAAATAAATAAATAAATAAAATCTTTAAAAAAATACCCTAAATTTAGATGGTGGTGATGGCCACTCACCTCTGTAAATAGACTAAAATTCATTGGATTGTACACTTTAAATGGGTGGATTTGATGGTATATAATGATATCTCAATAAATCTGTTTTTTTAGGGGCACCTGGCTGGCTCAGTTGGTAGAGCACGCGACTCTGGATCTTGGGGTTGTGAGTTCGAGCCCCACGTTGGGGGTAGAGATTACTTAAAAAATAAAATCTTTTTTTTTAAATCTGTTTTTTAAAATAGACTAGTAAAAAAACAAAAACAAAAACCTCTCATTTACCAGCTCCAGCTTCAACATTTATTAACTTGAAGCCAGTTTCTTTTCACCTACACCCCCACATGCTCTCCCCTCCCCATATTATTTTGACGCAGATCCCAGACACCTTTAATGCAGAATCTAAAATAGGAAAGTCCTGTGGTGTGGTCATCGGCCGCATGGTTCCTGGCTGTGTGATACCCGTGCGGGGTTCTCCAGCCTTCTTGGACATGTTGCAAATGGCACAGTACCCTGGAGGAAATCTCTTTCTGCTTAAACTTTTCGGCAACTAAGAACCTCAACTGTTGTATCCACAACGGACATTGACCTCTAGTGCATACTCATCCACGGGAGTTCTCATGGAGCTGTGGGTATCTGGGTATCTGAAAAATAGTGTTAGAGATTCTCCCATTTTTTTTTTAAGATTTTATCTATTTATTTGACATAGAGAGAGAGAGAAAACACAAGTAGGCAGAGGGAGAGAGAGAAGCAGACTCCCCGCTGAGTGGGGAGCCCGATGTGGGGCTCGATCCCAGGACCCTGGGATCATGACCCGAGCCGAAGGCAGATGCTTAACTGATGGAGCCACACAGGCACCCCAGACTCTCCCATCCTTAATGAAAACCTCCCAGGAAGCCCAGAAGCCTTCTGGAGACCAACCGTCAATTTAAATCTGTCCTAGGTAAATATGGATTACAGGAGGAGGCATTCCTTCCCAGGGGAGATCCCAGTGGTAACGAATTAATAAGGTTGACCATGGTTCTCTACTATCTTGGATTCTGAGTCTGATTCCCAAAGGAGAAATGCCTCCTTCCCCGAAAGTTCCTGGGCGGAAACATCCTTCCCCTGACCTTGGGAGTGGGGTCTTGTCATATCTTCTACAATTTGGACTCACCCGCCAGTTCCTCCTTGTACTAAGAGTATGCTAGGTAGGCTGTGGTTAACTTCTCCACTCAACCAGGTTTCTCAGGTAGAATAGGATCCATGGTCTTCACCAAGTCTTGGTCTCAGACCCCAAAGGGTTTGTGTTCAATTCCTGATTCCGACTCTTGTTCACTGCATGACATTTAGCAATATACTTGACCTTTCTGAAGCTCTGTGGCTTCATCTGTGAAATGGGAAAAATAACTCCTATCATTTATTCACTTATCTGGGTTGGGAAGATGGCATGAAGGTAGCTTTATAAGGCACCCACCGCAATGCTGGGCCTGAAATGGCCATGGGACCACTGCCTGCCACCCTTTATTAGTAAATGTGAAACTGGTTTAGATCTCATCTTCTCCACCAGAGATTAGGCTTTTTAAATTGCTGTTGTTTTGATTTTAAGAATTGGACTCAATTTCCCTTCCTAAATATATTACCTTTATATAATAATAACAATAATAAACATTTATTGTTTGCTCTTCAGCAGATACTATACGGGGGTGGGGGGCTTCTAGCATCTCATCTCATTTTCTCAGCCTTACCGTGGGTTAAGTATCATCTTAGAGAAGAGGAAACTCAGGTTTGAGGTCAATTAACTCGCCCAAAGTCCCACAACTGACAAATGGCTGGGCTGGGGCTCTAAGCCCACCTGCCTGGTTCCAGAACCTTCCCCGTGCTGCTTCCCCATCCACTCTGAGCTCTGCCACTACACTGTCCCATTCAAGGGCCCTTCCTAAAAAAGGTTCACTGCTCCCACCTTCAAGCTCTGGACTCACCAGGATCTGGGATCAATCTTTATCAGGGAGACAGTGTGTAAGAGGCTTCCTGGCTCAGAGTGACATTGCCAAGTTTTAAGATTTTTCCCACTGTCTTGACTTATCTCTGCAGCCTGGGCTGCTTGAGCGGGGAGACTTTCAGGGTCCGGGGCATCCTTTCTTACTTGATGCAACACCTGACTCCCCCAGCTGCCTGATTTCGCAGCACCCTCCTGCGTCTGGCCCATGGCATTGCCTTCGTGACAGGTCCCCAGCTGCTGGCCTGATGGCCGAGCATCTACCCTACCTAGACCATCTACGGCCCAACTGTCGTGACCCCTCTGTTCCCTGATTTTAGCTTGCCCACTGCAGTAGGCAGCTTCCAAATTGGTTCCCAAAGAGCCTGCTTCCCGGTACCCACCCAGGGAACAGAGCCTGGCAAAGGTGATGGGAAGTCACTCCTGAGATTAGGTCACAAAGGATGTGACTTCTGTCCTGCTCACATAGTACCTCTCCCTTTCTTCCTCCCGCCCTTTCCTTCTCCCTGTCCCTCTCTGAGGAAGGAAGCTTCCCTGTTCCAAGCTGCCCCGTGGAAGGGTCCATGAAGCAAGGAACCACAGGGGGCCTCCCGACGGTAACCATCAAGGAACTGAGGTCCTTGGTCCAATAGCCTATAAAGAACTCACTCCTGCCAGGGATCAATGAATGAGCTTGGAAACCATCCTTCCCCACCTGAGCCTCAGCTGACTCCAGCCCGGGCCAACATCTCGGTTAAAGCCTGTCGGATGCCCTGAGCCGGAGGACCACACAGCTACGCCCTGCCGGGACTCCTCACCCACAGAAACTAAAAGGTAATGTGTGTCTTGAGTCGCTTAGTTTCAGAGGAATCGTTATGGAGCAACAGGTGCCTGGTAGAACCACGGCCTTATGCACGCCTTCATCTGTGCCTTAAGGTACCAGCACCAGGCGAAAGGGCTCTAATCCCAGAAAAGATTTCCGGGTCTTACAGGAAGGTGCATTAGCTCATAGCCAAGGACGATTATACCTCCAGTCAGTGGAAAATGGACTTCTTCTTTTAGGAAGTACATTCTCAACGGGGGCGATTCTGTGAAAGTCGGGTCTTGGGAGCTGGAAGACTCTCACCCTTTTTTTATGTATCAAGTGCAGGGATATATAATGCCTGTGATAGTAACATTTCATGGGTCGGGGAGGGGGTAATGGAAAAAGGTTAAGAAAACCCTGATTTAGGATGACGCCTCCGGCTGCCCCGTGAGGGTGGGGGTGGGGTGTGCTGAGGGAGGAACGGAATGGAGAAGTATTTAGCAACCAGGGTGGGAGATGAGGGGGAACCCCAGAAGCCCAGAAGCTGGGGGCCTGCCCCTCCCCAGGGCACCTGCACGTCCCCTGACAGGGAACTTAGCACTCGGTTCTTAGTTTCCTTTTTACCTGTTGGAAATCCGTAGAGGGCACGGGCTGAGCAGGCACAGTGCCTGGCACAGGACAGGAAATCAAAGGGCAGCCGTTGTCCGCAGCTCTGGTGTGCCAGGAGCTTGCTTTTCTCCTCCAGATCGTTTTGGGAAGGAGCTTCCCTCCCCTCCTCACTGTTCTGCTCCCGGACGGGGGGGTCAGGCAGAGTCAGATCCGGCGCTGCACCCAGAACCTTCAGTCCCTGTGACTGCACCCCGTTCCTTGTGCCAAGCGAGATTCTCTCCCCAAGGCCCCAGTGGCCCCCTAGCATGACATCCCCCTCTCTGGAGATAATGTCTTGATCCTCCATGTAAAGGGATGGGTGACAAGCAAGAGCTCAAAGGTGAGCTGAGCATCCTCTGGCACTTGGGATGATGGCTGGTACACAGTAAGTGCTCAATAGATGGTACTTCCATCCAGTAACGGGTCCCATCACGGTAGGCATTCTGACATACATTACAGTGGAGGTCCGGTGTATCTCTCAACCCTAAATCATTCTTCTCCCCCTTCTCCCTTTCTGTTAGAAGTAGCTTCTCATGTTAGCTTTCGGGAGTACTGGATATTCCTTTCCCCGGGTGGCCACCCAGCAAGAGATAGCCATGGCCCAGATCTGGCCCATGAGATATAAAAGGAAATCTGTGGGAGGTATCTGAGAAATGTTTCCTTCTTGGTAAGAGAGATGTTTGAAAAGATTCCTCTCTGTTCGTGTTTTGGTGCTCTGGTGTGAAGACAAGATGCATGGAGCTGGGGCAGCCATCTTGCCACCATGAGAGAAGAGTCCCACAGGCAGCAGAGACTGGGACTCCAGTGCCTTGATATTAGTGATCCCTGACACATGGATCCCACCCTGGAGCCAAGCCACCTCTTGCCTTTCATTAACTCAAATAATTCAATTTCTTTCATTTTAAAGCTACTATAGATCTCTCACTTTCTGTCACTTACAACCAGAAGTATCTTAAATGTCTTAAAAGTAGCTTAAGTAATATCACAAGCTAAAGATTCCTTATAGGGTCACCTGGCTGGCTCAATCTGTGGAGCGTGGGACTGTTGATTTTGGGGTCATGAGTTCAAGCCCCAAATTGGGTGCAGAGCTTACTTACAGAAACAAAGAAACAAACAGAGAAAGAATCCTTGCAAAATAGCAGACCCCATTTCACAGGGGAAGAAGCTGAAAGCAACGTGGCAGGCGTTATGAAGATATATTCCCTATTTTAATCCTCATAAAAGCTCCGTGGGGCAGGTTTTAGCTCTATTTTCAGATTTCTTCACAAGTTTAGAAGGTTAAAGAACAGGTTCCACACAATTAAATGGGGGAGGTGGGACTTGAACCCAGGTCTCTCAAATCTAGATCCAACATCCTTCCCAGTGTTCTTTGGTGCCACTGTTCAGCACCAGGATCCTTCTGGAAACATCTCCACGCCGCCAACGTTGAGTCAGTAAAAATGCAATAACCCTAATTCAGGTCATGTCAACCTGAACATAATTATGTTCATCGCTTAGAAAGTGCATTTACGAATGAAACATTAGCCACAATAAAAAAGAGTTGTGGCGACAGCTGGATGAAATTCACAGTCCTAAGACCCGTGTGCCAATGTATATTTCTGTCTGTAGGCTCTCGGAGAATTTATATTCCCGATCTGCACTTCAATTGGTAATTGCCCAGCGTCTGTTCTTTTTAAATCTTTATTATTTTTTATTCTCTCCCAGATGTTGAGTTGAGCTGCCGTGATTTCGGGACTTCAGCGAGAGGTCCAGCTGCTGGGTTTGGGAAGTGTCCATGTTTTGTTTCTTTTCAGCCCTTCAACTTGAATTTATGATGAGGTTTTGATGAATGGTACCCTTCTCCCAGCCCTGCTCCCTTTACATATGTCTGTGTCTGCAATATCTTTGGTCTAATTATGCGGATGTGTCTCTTGGTAGAAAATTTATGTGATGCCTGTTGCCAGGAACCAGGAGCCGGGACCAGGGATTTGTGGTCTAAACAGCCTTGACTCTACTCTCTGCAGTATATCCCAAGTGAAGTTGGGGAGTCCAGGCAGCTCGTTAATTTAGGGCCCCAGCCGGTTGAGGGTTTGGGCACGTGTCAGCCCCGCAGGGAATTGCAGACACAGCATGGGAATCAAGGATTTTGGGGGGGCAATCAAAATTAGGGGAAAGGGGGTGAGGATGGGAACATATGGGATGGGGAAGATGAGATGCGTGGGTGGGGGTATTCACTATGTTCACCTAGATATGAACTTACCTGCTGGTACTGTCTAATAAACGTGGTTAATTCACTCATTTCTTGGCTTTCCAAGTAGATTTTAAGTTCCTTAAAGTCAGTAGCTATTCTAGTAGTCTGTTGCCATGTAACAAGTCACCCCGGTATTCGGTGGCTTAAAGTAACAGTCGTCATCTAATCATCACTCAGTTTCTGGGAGCCTTGGGCTCAATCTAACCCAGTACCACACCTGCAAGGGATGCTCGGACATGATGGGCCAGGCAGACACCCCCTCACCTGGGGTTCCCTCGTGTGGGACCACGGCCATGGCCAGCACCTGGGGCAGTAAGGGAGGCTCCTAGGGTGCAGAATTTAAGGAGCGCCCCCCACCCGAAGCCACACCCACACTTGCACAACCGTGAGAGTAACACCTCCTGAAAGCTTGGGCCCCAACCCCAGTCCTGTGTCAGATGGATGTGTCGCCGCTTCCTGATTGGGACAGGCACCCCCAGTAAAGGCTTCTGGCTCAAAGAAGCTCTGGAGAGAGCCATGTGTGAGCTGGGAACAGGCTAGCTGGGAGGAGGGAAGATGTCGTCTAAGAGAATAAAGAGAAGAGTGTATAGAAAACCCCAGAGAGAGAGAGAGACAGAGAGAGAGAGAGCCTGGCTCATTAGCAGGGCTGAGTGATGATGAACGATCCTCAGTCACTCTGGGGTCTGGCATTGGTTCTGTGCACAGCTGGTATTCTTCTGAGTCCTGCTTTGTGACCTCCTGGGAATTGCAGAAACCTGGGCTACCCACCAAGATCTGGGGGAAAGGGGTTAACCCCTCTGTGGAAAAGTTGAGGGAGACCCATCAGCTCCAGTAGATGACAGCTTAGACTTACAGTCGACCAGGGTTGCAACCAGGAATCCTCTGCCCCGGGTGGGAGCAGAAAACCGGGAGAAATTGAGGGGGGCGGGAGAGAAGATGCTTTTGTACATCCTTGGAGGGTTTCATGCTCCGTTCCACCAAGCCGCCTTCCTTCTCCTGGGCTAACACTAGTCCGATTCACCTCCTGCCTGAATTAGAATAGCCTCCTGCTTCTGCCCCCAGCCCTGCAGATGACCCAGCACCCAGGATGCTAGTCGAACGTAAACAGGTCCTGTTCCTCGCCTCCTTAAAACCCTGCGGTGGCTTCGTACCTACTGCGAGCAAAATCCTGTGTCCTCCAAGTGCCCTGGAAGCCCTGCGTGGTACGACCTCCCCTGTCCACCCCACTCCATGCATCATAACTGATTTTAGGAGGCAGCTATCTCTCCTCCCCCACGCGACACCCGCAGCTCCAAGAGGGCAGGGATGTTTGCTAGTTTGGTAAACAGCCCTGACCAGCGCAGGAGCGCTAGCTGCGTGCTGCCAGACCTTCCGATGTTTCCAGAGAAATCACATATCTGGGTCTTGAACGCCGCATCTGATGTGTTCAGTATCGGCACGTAATAAAATGGCCCTTTCCCGTGGTGCTGGCCACGAGAGCCACGCGTCTCTACTTTATGGTCTCTGGCCTCGTGTGTGAGGGGCCGTGGCCAGGTTTGGAAAGCAGGCTCAAGGATGGATGCAGGTGGTTGTGGAGGAAGGGACGCGGCAGCCCCTCGAGGCCCTTGACCGCGTGCTTGGCAATGGCCACTAGGGGGAGCTCACGGCTCCTTCCCCTCCCATCACACCTGGTGGTTCTCCACCCCTGGGGAGGGACCGCAGGGGTGGTCCCCAAGGGAGATACACCTGCTGTGATAAGCAAAGTGGTCCACGGCACCGGGCTCTTGAGATTTCTCCTGGAAATTCTCTCAAGCCCTTCCTGTACTGGCATGTTTCTGGTTCCACTGGTTGGATTCCTGCCTCTCAAACCAAAGGTGCCCAGATACACCTGGGCAGTGTCCACCTGCAAGAGCCAGGCAGGAGCAGAGCCAGGTGAGGGATGGAAGGAAGACACGGGGAGGCCCAAGTTGAAATTATGACCAGAAGCTTCGGCTTACACACTGGGGAGCTTGGGTACCTGCCTGGTGTCCTTCGGTCTGGTAATCACCAACCACCTCACGGGGGAGGTGGTATCGCCATTTTCGTAGACGAGGTCAAGACACCGGAGAAGTGACGAACCCAAGGCTACACAGCGGTGAGTGATGGGGTTTGATTCGAAGTCATGGCTAGTGCCAGAGGCCATATTCTGTCCACCCCACAGCTCTGCCCTCAAGGAAGTTAAGGGACCTTTATAGTTACTGAGTCCGTCCCCCCACTGGACTTGAGAGCCTTTTGTTTTTAATATTCTAAGACCGAAAATAAATGTGTTTTATTTAATTGTTGCTTATTATACACACGAGGGTCAGTTTAGGGAACATCTACGAAAAATTTTGAGGCAAATTCTATATGCCGCCTGCATAATTTATAGGAAGATTAATTACCAGTTATCATAGTAAATATAAGTCATGTTCATTTTAAGCTTCTTTTTTTCCTGATTTAATGTTTTGCGACCTTTTTTTCTTGATTTTAACTGTTGGTCACCAGTGAAAGTTCCTGTGACTCAAACCGGCAAGGTGTCCCTCCCCTCATGTTTCTGACCAGCTCTGCTTAGCGCTTTGTTCTGGAACCTGTGACCCCCAGGCTCTGTATGACCTCATCCTCTTGAGAAGTGCTGCTCTGTGTTTGACGAAAGCTCTCCTCTCTTTTCTTTTTTTTTTTTTTAAGACTTTATTTATTTATTTGACACACAGAGAGAGATAGCGAGAGAGAGAGAGAGAGAGAGGGAGAGAGCACAAGCAGGGGGAGCGGCAGGCAGAGGGAGAAGCAGGCTTCCTGCATGAGCAGGGAGCCCGATGTGGGGCTCGATCTCAGGACCCTGGGATCATGACCTGAGCTGAAGGCAGCAGTTTAACCAACTGAGCCACCCAGGCGCCCCTCCTCTCTTTTCTAACAATGCATTTTTTACATAAAAGGCCCCCAATGGGGCGCCTGGGTGGTTCAGTGGGTTAAGTGTCTGTCTCGGGCTCAGGTCATGATCTCAGGGTCCTGGGATGGAGCCCCGAGCAGGGAATCCGCTTCTCCCTCTGCCCCTTCCCTTACTTGTGTGCATTCTCTCTCACGCTCTCACAAATAAATAAATAAAATCTTTAAAAAAAAAAAAAAAGGGACCCCCATTTAGGGAGAAGACCCTGCATTGGGATTTGAACCCAGTTTACTAGGAAGCAGGAGTTAAGCATGAACACGATGGGGATTCGTTGTCGTGGATCTGAGCCAGCATCTCTCCCTCAGCCTAGTGAGGCCCCCAGGAGAGCAGTGTCCAAGAAAGGCTGTCAGGCCACACCTTGGGGCTGTGCTTTGAACCAGCTTCCTGCCAAGGCTGTAAGGGTTTTGCTCCAAGAAAGGGCTGACCGGACCTGGGCTTCCTCTTCCTGCCAGCAGCCGATCGATCGGCGTGCCTCTCCCCGAGAGCTTTCTGGCTCCTTTGGTCTGCTCTTGACTGCTTGGCCAAAGGAGACATCACTTGCTGGTGCAAACTAGAGTCAGAGGGATCACAGGCCAGTGCAGATGCGCGGGTGGGCGGTGGGCAGGGGGGTGGGGAGCAGGCGGAGCGGATCAAAGCTGCTGGGGATATAGTCTCCCTTCTCTATCCGCCCCGTGGGCACACTTGAACTTGCTGAATTACATGAGTTGAGCTGATAAACCCTCCTTGCAGAAAGGCTCCCAAGAGAAAGCGCTTGCTGTGAATGCACTAATCAGATTGAGCATGAAGTTGTTAAGGCACCTTTCCCTGAAATGTGATAATCCCGTTTCCAGTTTACTGATTATGCAATAAGAAAACGTCTTCGTTAATTTCATAAGGAAAGCACCTTATCAGCCTACTTACAGGTCTTGTGCTTCCCTGTGAAATCGTGAATAATACCAGTTCCCTTTAATAAATGGAACCCATAAGAAAATCAAGAATAATTACTTTGGGGGCGCCTGGGTGGCTCAGTCATTAAGCGTCTGCCTTTGGCTCAGGTCGTGATCCCAGGGTCCTGGGATTGAGCCCTGCATCGGGCTCCCTGCTCAACAGGAGGCCTGCTTCTCCCTCTCCCACTCCCTCTACTTGTGTTTCCTCTCTTTCTGTCAAAAAAAATAAAATAAAATCTTAAAAAAAAAGAATAATTACTTTGTTTATTAACATTCAATGATTAATGTTTCAAAAGCAATTTAAATAGATACAGCGCAAATCTGAGATGGGGCCCCACGGTAGTGATCTGCATGGAGTTAAAACAAGGCTCATTTGAACCTGGGCAATTTAAATTTCGTGTCTTCTAAGGTGGCTGCCTGTCAGCGGTTTATGCACCAGGGAATCAAACCGTAACCAAGAGTCTCCGGTTATGGTCAATGAATGGGTCCAGGGTCACTCCCAAGTATGTCTTCCGCAAAGGCCTGGAGATAATTGTCCTTCCCTCTCCTCCAGTATATCTTTGGTGAGGAGAAGGTGGGAGCAGAGGGCAAAATCCATTCCACAACAGGGGGTGGTGGCCTCAAGGGTATGAATTCAGCCAGTTATGAGTCTGACTTCCTAACCTGCTCTGTGCTCTCCAAACTTCCCGTGCCCACCGTGATAGGCTGAATAAATCGTCCCCTTCTCCAAGGACAGCCACATCCTAATCATTCCTGGGACTTATGAATATGTTACCTGGTTTGGCCAAAAACAAACAAAGAAACAAGCAAAAAATTGCAGATGTGGGCACCTGGGTGGCTCAGGTCATGATCCCAGGGTCCTGGGATGGAGTCCTGCATTGGGCTCCCTGCTCAGCGGGAAGTCTGCTTCTCCCTCTCCCTCCACCCCTCTCCCCTGCTCGTGCTCTCTCTCCCTTTCTCTCGAATAAATAAATAGAATCTTTAAAAAAAAATGCAGACACGATTCAATTAAGGATTTTGAGGCGGGCAGATCACCCCGGAATGATCTGGGTGGCCCCTAAATGCTATCGCACGTGTCCTCATAAAAGGGAGGCAGAGGAAGATTCTACTATACACAGAGGAGGAGGAAGAAGCCACGTGACCAGAGGGGCACGGATTGGAATGATGTGACCACGAGCCGAGGCAGAGTAACAGCCCCCAAACAGGCGGGAAGATGCAAGCCACGCATTCTCCCCTACAGCCTTTGGAGAAAGCACAGCCCTGCCAACACTTGATTTCAGCCCCGCAAAGCTGATTTCGGACTTCTGGCCTCCACCGCTGTAAGAGAATAAAATATGCCTGGCTGGAAGTCGAGCTTGTCATAATTTGTCAATAGCAGCCACAGGAAACTGCCAGAGTCCTGCCCCCCCCACCCCCACCCCCCCCGCCCTTCGTGACTCTTTCCAGGTCTGCATACCAATTCCGGAAACTGTTTGCTGACATTTTTCTTTAAATCAATCCTGAGCTAACCGAGTTATTTACCCTCACCTGGTGCCAGCAACGATATTCGTGAAATCCCATGTTCGAGACCCGTCAACATATTCAACTTCGCCTCACTGTAAATGCTCATATCCCCGCGTCCTCTACAATTATCTAATGAACCACGAGGCCCCCAGCGGAAGTGACCCCCACGTTGTGAAACACTGACCCAGCTCCACGCAGCTTGGGAGGCCTCCATCGTGCAGCTGGGCTTTCAAAACTGCTTTGTTAAGTTCAAATTTCACTTGAAAACTATCAGGGGAAAAAAAAAAAAAGGAAAGAATCAGCCCCTTTAAAAATAGAAGCCATTTCTCCTGCACATTTTCACAGAGCCAGATTTTAAAATGCAGAATTTAGCAGAATCTGAAATCGTCGTGGTGGAGTTTACTGACATATAGATAAGGAGCCTTAAAGGGGAAGGAGGGAGCCATGGAGTGTGCTAGCAGGGAGCTGGATCTGGTGGCAGAATCTAGCTAAGAGCCTGAACCAAGATATTGGTGCTGTCTGCATTTTGCTCTCTCTCTCTGCCTCAGGACCGAGGGCCACATACGTTAAGGAGGGTTTGCTGTACAAGGGAGGGTGCAAGGATTTTTGAGGCTGAGAGTTGGAGAGGTGGTAGAATTGATAAATCCCCCCACCTGGAGAAGAATATGCCTCAAGCAGGGGGATGGGCAAAGCAGCAGACTTTCATCTCAAAAGTTGGACCTCGAAAAATGGGCACAGCGGGGGCGACCTCCAGCTGCAAGAGGAGAGTCAGGCTCGTCCTGCTTAAGCCTGGGAGTAGATCCTACCAAGCAAAGGGTACCGACAGTTAAACTCTGAAAGGGGCCAGTCCTGGATCTAGGCTTCTTTACGCCTGTTTGTTTAAGCATTATTTGGTCCTAAGGCATTGTGCATGTGCGCAGAGCTTCCAACACATCTGATGGCGGAAAAAAAAAAAAAAAACCAATAAATGAATAGATTCTCTCTTTTATTTTTTTTTAAGATTTTATTTATTCATTCGAGAGAGAGAGAGAGAGATCACAGAGGCAGAGGGAGAGGGAGAAACAGACTTGCCGCTGGGGCTCGATCTCAGGAGCCCCAGGACCACGACCTGAGCCAAAGGCAGACGCTCAACCGACTGAGCCACCCAGGTGGCCCCAGATTCTCTCTTTTAGTATATATGTTGTTTGTGCTGCTGAGAAAGTATTCTGAAAACAGAATGCGACTTTTTTTAATTCCGAACGGTCTATAGCTTGGATCCCGAGCCTGTGATGGGAGGGTCCACCAGCCAAGCCTGGGGAAAACCAAGCCTCTGACCTCACCTCAGTCAGTGGCCACATGGACCCCCTTTACCTCTGTACCTCGGCGATCTGATTGGGCAGCATCACCCCAAGGCCCCAGGAGGACCTCTCTCCCTGCGGTCAGTGCAATGCTGGCCTGGGGCTGGTGGAATGCTGTGATTTTGACCTGCCCAGCATCACCTCTCTTTTTCTGGTTCCAGTATCCAAGACCTCCCTTTGGTAAAACTTATTCAGTACGGTTGTGCAGAGCTGAGCCAGACCCCTTAGTTTCTAGGGGTGGCCATACATCACAGATTAAGCCAATCAGCATATCCCATCTCCCTGGCCACAGTAAACATTCAAGGGAGGGGTCAGAGAGAGAGAGAGAGAGAGAGAGAGAGGGAGGGAGAGTCAGGCTCCCAGATTTATTTCAAATGCTGGAAGAAAGACTCTCCACTTTGGTGCTGCGGGGTGCCAGGGTAATGAGAGAGCTTTCTCTCATTAAGAGTAAAGCTGACACAGAGTTATATCAAATCCAAAGAAAGCAGAATGAAGATAGAGAGAGGTCACAATGTTGTTTGAGACCCTGGATCCAGCCGTGCCTGAAGCTTCATACCACTGCACCCTTCATTTATATGAATCAATATTTTATTCTTGTTTTCTTTTTTCTCCCATTTTTTTAAAGTTGGATTTTCTGTTACTTACATTTGAAAGTATTCTGATAAATGAAGGCCGAGGCACAAGCCGCACCTTTGGAGGAATAGTGCACGTACTTCTTCTAGAGAGGCGTATTACAATAAGGTGTATCTGCCTGTTTTGGCTGGGGCATGGCCAGACTCTCCGAGTTCAGCCTGGATGGTGGTCTCCACTTGCCCCATTTGCTGGGTTCCCTCGTGTAGGGATTAATCTGCACCACCACATGCGGCAGTCCCATGACTCAGAAAGGGTTTTCTCCTTGTTGTAAGCCAGCCTCCAGCATGGCCTCCAATGATCTTCACCTCCTGCTATTCACACACTTTTAAAGACCCTCCCAGCCCCGTGCAGGGCTGACTGTGTAACCAAGAAGATGTTGTGAAGACCAAAGCTAGGTCATTAAAGATACTGCAGCCCTGCCTTACTGGTTCGTGGACACCTCTCTCTCCGGGGGGAAGCCAGCTGCCATGTCAGGGGGACACCCAAGCACCCCATGCTGAAGAACGGAGGCGTCGAGCCTCCACAGGGCTCACCAGCCGCGTGAGGGAGCCACCTCGGAAGCAGGTCCTCCAGCCCGAGTCAAGCCTTCAGATGAATCAGGTCCTGCTGACGCTTTGCCTGCAGCCCCAGGAGACAGCCCCAAGCCAGGAGCATGCAATGCACCTGCTCCTGAATTCCTGACCGGCAGACCCTGTGAGGTCTTACTTGGTGTTGGTTTAAGTTGCTACATTTTGCGATCATCTGTTTCCATGACAATGGGTCACTAACACACTCTGCTTCCTCAGTCTTCTCTCCACGCCCCCCTGCCCACCCCCACCCCAGCTCTTTCCATTTCTTCCTCCTGGCTACCTTCCCTGATTTCTTTATCAGGCTACCCACCCCTGCTCCCCGCAGCCTTCATCTCATCCCCTTTCTTCAACTGCTGTTTTCTCTCTCGAAGAACCTCCCTTTGGCGCGGTCCCCACACTTCCTATCCTTGCCCCCGGTCTGGACCCTCCTCTTCCACCCGGAGAAATGGCCCCTTCTCCTTCACGTGTCCCCAACCCCTTTCCTCTCGACGAACATCACGACAACAATGACTGTTGATCATCCTTGCTGGAAGGGAGGCGATTTCTTTATGTCTTCCAGCAGATGGGGAAATTTGGGGGTTTGTTTGGGGCTGTTGTTCTTGCCCTCACCCCATCTCCCCAGAAGCACAGAGGGGGAAAATCTCCCACATCCCGCTCCTGTGGAGAAGTCCAGGCAGCCGGGGAAGCCTGGGTGAATGCTGATTTTTCACAGGGCTCTTGCAGTGGCAAAAGGGGGCTGGGGAGCTACCATCGTCATGGCAACACGCTCCCTGGTGGGTCCTGGGCTGCACTCCCAGGCTGGGGAAGTGGCTCCCAAGTGTGTGTCCGTCCTGCAGTGGGCCTCAGAAGGCAAGGCTGCCTGGGAAACAGACGGGGCTGAGGCAGCAGGCCCTCGCAGGTGTCCCACCCCCAGAGGCACACAGCCAGCTGGGCAAAGCCAGCGAGTCCGGACTCGGGAATGCGGTGAACTTGACGCAGGACCTACCCAGAGCCACCTGCCTGGTCGGCTCTTTGCCCTCCCCTTGCACTATTTTTGCTCCCTGAGGAAGTGGTCCGTTTCGGGCTACAGGTGACTCCTGCCTTTGAAAATGAAGGTCTGCCAACTCTATCATGCATGGTTCACCGTGTCGGTGGTTCCCAAACTTGGCTGTACCCGGACATTTTTAAAAGAAGCTTGTTGGGGCGTCTAGGTGGCTCAGTTATTAAGCGTCTGCCTTCGGCTCAGGTCATGATCCCAGGGTCCTGGGATCGAGCCCCGCATCGGGCTCCCTGCTCGGCGGGGAGTCTGCTTCTCCCTCTCCCACTCCCCCTGCTTGTGTTCCCTCTCTCGCTGTGTCTCTCTCTGTCAAATAAATAAAATCTTTAAAAAAATTAAAAAATTAAAAAAATAAAAGAAGCTTATTGCCTGGCTCCCACCACGTATGGAGTACAATCTGGCCATCGGGATTTTTTTTTTTTTTTAAATTTCCAGGTGATTCTAATGGGTAACAAAGGGTAGGAAACATTATCCTCAGCCGGGTCTGTGCATGAGAACCTCCCAGAACTCCTCAGCCTGAATCTCTCCGAGTTGGTCCCTAAGCCTCTGAACTTGTCACAAGCTCCCAGTGATCCTGGTGAGCCACTAATGCAGCATGACCATAATGCTTGTGGAATGCAGGAGCTTGGGGTGAAGTAGAGACCTCCAAACACCTTGCTTTACCTGTTGCTGGTGGGTCTGGATGGGAGGATGCCTACCTTGAATCTATGGACTTAAAGCTGGTATGTGTAGAGACCGGAAACAATCTGGTGTGATTTTTTTGTGGCTCAGTCTGATACCCACTCACTAGGAGACAACTGGCTCTGGGCTCAGATACTTTTTATTTTCTGGAGTCTTTTTTAGTGATTCTTCGGGATCTCTATCCCGCCATTGTCAAGCCGGCGCTCTTCCTGCTGTTAAGATACCCTGTTCCACATACTGTAAACTGAATGACTAGATTAAAAAACCTTGCTTGTTAGGATTATCTGAAGACCGTAAATAAATAAAATCTTAAAAAAAGGGGGGGGGGGGCGCCTGGGTGGCTCAGTCGGTTAAGCGTCTGCCTTCGGCTCAGGTCATGATCCCAGGGTCCTGGGATCGAGCCCCGCATCGGGCTCCCTGCTCTGCGGGGAGTCTGCTTCTCCCTCTCCCTCTGCCTGCCTCTCTGCCTACTTGTGCTCTCTATCTCTCTGTCAAATAAATAAGTACAATCTTTAAAAAAATAGAATTATTTGGAGACCGTGAGTGAGTAGGCTCTACAGAGGTTCTGAGGACTTTCGTTAAGAGCCCGGTGCACCGAGGAGGCCTACGCTTCCTGTTTTATTCTGGAAAATGTCAAGCCTCTAAAAAGTAGGGAAAGTAGAATAACGAACCCCCATTGTTGATGTAGCCCGATTTCGATGATTAACAACATCGAGCGCGTTTCTTGCCCTGCCTGTTTCAAAACTCCTTTTGCCTAGTTCTCGCTGAAATTTGGATTCCTGGAGGATCTGGGTCTTGGGCTCTGGGAGAGCAGAGATTGCTGCATCATTACCATCAACCTCGAAGAACCAGAGATGACCCCCTGCCCCCTGCCCTTTTGCTTCCCAGAGGTCACTCAAGGTGTTTGCCAGCAAAGGGCAGCTTTGAAGGGCAGTTTGCTGGAAGGTTCTCTCGTGAAGCACGTTCTGCCCAGTCTCCAGGCTGCCCCCATGGGTCCCCGCGGAGTCCTTCATGCATCTCAGGCTCTGACCTTCAGGTGACCATGAGAAGCGCTAGAAAAGCCTCCTTTGCTTGATTGGGAGATCGAGCTGGGGAAGTCAAGGGGAATGTAAGCCTGTGTTCGGTTTCCTCACTGATGTTCTGGAAGGCTCCGGCAGGAATTTTTACTAGTCTGGAGAGTAAATAGGCATTCCTTCTACCTCCTGATGATACCAGGCCTGGACATTTCCGGAGATCACTCTCTGGCTTTAGAAATGGAGTCCCTTCCATTCTGCACCCAGCCCCGTGCACGTTGGTAGAGCTGGACCCTCGAGCAGGAACATCCCCCAGCTGGCCTCCTGTGACGGCTCCTTCCCACGGTCTCATGAAACAGGTGTCACCACCTCTCCTGTGCAGTCAAGAAGATTCTACAGATGGAGGTCTCGAGAGGTGAAGCCACTTGTCCTGGGCGTGTAATTAGTAAGCAAAAATTTGGGACTCGGACGAGCCTAATAATTGGAGCCTTCCTTAATAAATGGAGAGCTAATTATAGTCATCGAAGAGACTGTTCCTTGTCTGTTGTGATTAATTCCGAATTTATTTTTAGTCTTCAGAAGAATAGAGACTCATGCTGGGCCTTTGTTCTGAGAAAGAAACGTGCGGACTCCTGACAGTCCTCCTGGGCCAGCGACTCCTGTGAGTTTTTGCAAAGCTCAAGGGTCTCCAGGGATTGGGGTCGACCGGAGCGCCTTTGAAAGGAACACTCTAGAACGACTCTTGCACTTTGTTAAGAGGGCGTGCTGTCGCTGTCGGGAGGAGGGGGGGTGGTGGAAGAAATTGGGGTCTGTCCCGGGCTTGCCTTTGGGGTAAGAAAAGCAGGCTGGGATACCGTTTAAAAGGTAGCCCAAGCTTTAGATACGTTAATGAAGTCATCAAACTGGAGGTGGGTCCCGGCCCGTCAGACTTTCTCTTTAATGGGGCTTTGCATATCTCTGCCAGGCTCCTCCTCGGTGGTTATTTTGTTGTTACTCCCGAAGGGGAGGTTCTTTTCCATAATTCCTTGCTTCCTCCAGGAGTGGGAGGGAATGGGGCAGAAAGTTCTTTTGCCTCCCACCCGCCAAGACCCGTAAAAAGATGGACTTCTGTTTCCGAATGTGATTGTGGGTCCCGCACGGTGTCCTTAATGTCTTTTCCCTCTTTCCTTCCCTCCCGGCTTCTTTTTGCAAATGAAGCCCCCAGCTTTCTTGGGGAAGCACGGTGGCGGGGTGGTGGAGTGGGGGTGGGGCTCCGAGCACGTGGGAGGGGGAGGGGGAGGGGGCCTCGGCTGGGAGAAAGATGGGCCTGCTTGTCTCTCCCCCCCACCCTCTCTCTTCCAGCCCCGGTCCTTTTCTTACTCCGTGTCCCCTGTCTCTCTTCCCCACAAATTGTTTCCTATCCGTGTTTATCTATTTATGTGCTCTGCCTCCCACGTTCCGCCGGCGCCTGGCCCTCTCCCGCCCCACCCCTGCCATCCTTCCGAATGGCCAATAGGACACAACTGTGAACCCTTCTTGCTTCTAAATGACGAGGTTCTCTGATGGTACAGGTGACACCTGGAAATGTATGACCACCGTGGTGTTTAAGGACGGTCTGCCCTAGCAGGGTGTCTCTCCCACATACAGGCTGAGGACTCTAGCAGGATAATCCGGGGGGTTGTTAAAAACCCTGGGTTTCCTGAGTCCCATCCCTGACCCACCGGATCAGAATCTCTGGGGGTGAGGCTCAGGAGTAGACATCGTTTTCTGACAAGGTCCTCAAGTGATTCTTAGACGCGATGTCAAAAACCAAAGTCTGCATACTGAATAAAACAAAGCAGAAAGATGAGTTTATTGTAGTGTTTCTGACCGTAAGCTAGGGAGCTCAGGGCTATAGGAGCAATGTGTTCAGAGTTGCTCACGGACTGAGGGATTTTTAGGGGTAAATGCACAAGCTGTTTGGTTTTTTCCAGCTGATCGGTTGCCTGGGAGTCTTCTTTCTTGTTTGGGTGAGGGGAGCAAGGACCCCCAGAGATGGTGTGAACAGACTTGGCATTCCGGGATTGGCTGGCGTTCCAAGCAGAGGTGTGAATCCCTGTAAGGTCAGGTTAAGTTTCCTTTACGTGCCTACATTGACCGTTTCCATTTCATCCCTGACAGAAGTGACTCCATTTTAGTTTGGTTCTACAGCACTGAAGTTTCCAAATCTGTGGCTGGACCTGTCTCAGATTCCAGATTGCGAGAACTGGGGAGAAGATGAACAGATCTTGCAGGCCCAGCGCCAGGTTCCTCTCAGGCTCCAGGAGGAGAACTGGACCCAGTTACTTTCTCCAAAGTCAGGATTCCAAAAAGGCTTATTTCCCAGTACACTAAATTTCTTTTCCAGTCCACTGTCTGTCTTCTTGAAGCTGACTCTCACGATCCCTGATTCCAGGATGTACTCAAAACATCCACTATGGTACAGGAAGACAATATATACGAGTCTCTGCTCGGACATAACATAGATCTTAATGTAACCCTTTTAACATTTTAATTTTGTGTATTATAATATACCTATCTGTTTAGTGGTTCACGTATTTAATTTATAAGTAATAGAAATACATATATTTGGGAGTTTTACTGATGAAGCTCTATACCCAAAGAAGTCTGGAAAGTAGCACTCTGGAATGTAGCATCTAGATTATACGTTCTTTGAGGTCAGGGACTATAATATTTTCTTTTCTTCTTATTTATTTACTTTTTTAAGTAAGCTCTGCACCCAGAGTAGGACTTGAATTCAGGACCCCAAGATCAAGAGTCACACGCTCTACTGACTGAGCCAGCCAGGCGCCCCTTATCCACTCCACTGTTGACGGACTTTGGGCAGTTTTCAGCTTCGGGCTATTATGCATATTGCTGCTACGAACATTGTGTATGTCTCTCGGTGAACAGATGAACACATCTCAGGTGGACATATACCTACAAGGGGACTTGATGAGTCATAGAGGATGCTATGAATCGGCTTTGCTGAGTATCTCATTTTCCAGCGGGCTCCGGCCAGCAGTGTAGGAGTTTGCTGGGTCCTCCTCAGCGTGTGGCATTTTCTCTTTTGTTTTGATAGTTACCGTACATTTTGTAAATTTCTATTTTTATTTATAAATACAACCATACTTATTACATTTTCTATTTTGTTTTTATATATACATATATTTTTAAAGATTTTATTTATTTATTTGACAGAGAGAGACACCGCGAGAGAGGGAACACAAGCAGGGGGAGTGGGAGAGGGAGAAGCAGGCTTCCCGCCGAGCAGGGAGCCCGACGCGGGGCTCGATCCCAGGACCCTGGGATCACGACCTGAGCCGAAGGCAGATGCCTAACGACTGAGCCGCCCAGGCACCCCTTGTTTTTATATTTTCATGGGTGTATATTGCGACCTCCTTAGGATTTTGCTTTGCTTTTCTTGATGATGAACAAGGTCGAGCACCTTTTGAGGTGTTGTTAGTATTGGCCTTTCGGGGATCTTTTTTGTGAAATGTCTGTTCAAGTCTTTTGCCTTTTTTTTTTTTTCCTAAGGAGTCACCCATATTTTTCCTACTGACCTACAGGAATTCGTTATTTATACGGCTATGTTTGTCTCTCTAGCCCCAAGCCCAGCACATTGTCCATCTCCCAGTCTTAACAGTTCTGTTGTTGAGGTTGCTGTTGAACGAATGAGCACGGAAAAGGAGGCAGGGCACCCTTGACGAATGAATGAGGCCTTTATAGATCCTTGTTTACATTTGGTTCATGTAACAGCTTTATTGAGGTATAATTTACATACCAAAACCTTTCCTTGTTTTAAGCGTGCAATTCAATGATTTCCCGAGTTGTGCAACCATTACCACAATTAAATTTTAGAGCATTGTCCACATCCCAAAAAGAAACCTCGGGACCATTTACTTATTCCCTATTCCTACCCCCAACCCCGGGGCAACCGCTAATCTATTTACCGTCTCTTATAGATTTGCTTTTTCTGAGATTTTCTTCTAAATGCAATCGTACAATATGTAACTTTTTTTAAAATTAATTAATTTATTTTTGGTAATCTCTACACCCAACGTGGGGCTTGAACTCACGACCTGAGATCAAGCGCGGCATGCTCTTCTGACTGAGCCAGCCAGGTGCCCCACAATATGTAGCCTTTTTGTATCTGGCTTTTTTCACTTTGTGTAATGTCTTTGTGGTTCCTGCATGTTGTAGCCTGTGTCAGGACTGCGGTCCTTTCTTGGCTGAGTGAATATTCCATTGTATGGGGGCGCCTGGGTGGCTCAGTCGGTGAAGCGTCTGCCTTCGGCTCAGGTCATGATCTCAGGGTCCTGGGATCGAGTCCCGCATTGGGCTCCCTGCTCAGCGGGGAGTCTGCCTCTCCCTCTCCCTCTCCCCCTCCACCCTGCTCATGCTCTCACTCTCAAATAAATAAATACAATCTTAAAAAAAAAAGAATATTCTACTGTATGGGTCTACCACGTCTTGTCAATCTATTCATCAATTGATGGATAGTTGCGTTATTTCCACTTTTTGGCTATTCTAAATAGTGAATACCGCAAGTTTTTGTGTGGCTGTTTGTTTTCATTTCTCTTAGGTAGATACCTAGGAGGGAATTGCTGGGGTCATATGGCAAATTTGTGTTTAACTTAATTTAAGAAATGGAAACCCTGATATTTATTTCTCTGCCATCCATAGGCTGATGATGGAAAGGCATCGAAGACTGTCTTGGATAGAAAAGAAATCCCCGCCAGCCCATAGTTATCAAATAAATGCACAGTGTCGAGAGAGAGCTAAGAAAGAGAGACTAAAGCCTGCTTTTAGGAGTTTATAGTCTAATCCAGATGTTCTAACACATGTGTTTATGGGAGTAACTTGGCAATATGGGAAATCTGAAAATGAGCAGGGGTTCAAACCTGCTCATATTGCAAAATGAATTCAGGAAGTACCAAATGCCTACTTTTTTTTTTTTTTTTTTTTTTTTGCAAGACTCAGTGTTGGTCTTTAAGAGGGGAAGATGGAAATTAAAACAAACGTACTTTCCCTCCCCTGAGTTACTAAGAGACTACTCAGTAAAATAAGACTTAGTTTCAAAGAAGTAAATAAGTATCTATTTAGTATACTAAATAAGTAAAGATTTCAAATAGAATTTTAAGATAGTAATAGAAGATCGGGGAGGGACCCCTGGGTGGCTCAGTCGGGTAAGTCAGTCATGACTTCGGCTCAGGTCATGATCCCGGGGTCCTGGGATTGAGTCCCGCATCGGGCTCCCTGCTCAGCAGGGAGCTGGCTCCTCCCTCTGCCTGCCACTCCCCCTGCTTGTGCTTGCGCTCTCTTTCTCTCTGACAAATAAATAAAATCTTTAAAAAAAAAAAAAAGATCAGGGGAGGAGGAAGGCAAGGGAGAGGGGTAATAGATGAGAGAGAAACTCATCTTCCCTTCACGATCTCGTGAGAAAACGGAAACCCAGAGTGTGTTTCTTTAACATTTACGGCATCCCAAAGATAAAAGTTCCCACTTATTATTGCCTTGGAAATCTTAGTGCGAAAAAGGTGTTAGATAATAAACAACCAGGACCATTGGACTAGATCGATAATAACTGCTAATATTTGAGTACTTAATATGCCGGGTGTTGGCATAGTTTACATTTTTACTTATTTAATCCTCTTAAAAACAATGATATAGACAGTACTACCATCTTCTAATGGTGAGGAAAATGAAGCTCAGAGAGGTTGAGTTAGTTGCCCAAGGGCACACAGCTAGAAAGTGGCAGAGTTGAGGTTTGAGTACAGGGAGGCCAGAGAGGACACACTGAGCTACTAACTGCGTTTAACCATCTCAAGTCCCGTATTCCAGCTACTGGATTCTGGTGTTGTCCAAGTTACTTCATGAATAAGAGATCAGGGACAGCAGTTCCCCTGACTGCTAGGCCAGTCAATTCTGTCCAGACTGACCTTAGGTATCGACCAGAGAGCCATTATCAGTCTTGGTGCTGCAGAATCATCTGGGGCAGGTCACTTGGAGCTGGAGTGTTTGGGATGCCCTGTACGCTGAGATTTCTCAAAAGCCAAACTGGGTCACAGGTGGCTAACAGGCACCATGGCAAATTTGGAGTTGCAAGAAGGCTCTGGACTGGCTGTCCTCAATTGAGCTGGGCCTTATCATCAGGTATGACACCTGGGGTCAGTCTGCTAACAGTCACATATCCTTCCCGATACAAGGACTTTGAGGCCCTTGTCACTGATTAGGTCAGTTACTTTTAGTGACTGATTCCTATGTCAATTTTTTTATTTTAAGATTTTATTTATTTGACAGAGAGAGACACAGCGAGAGAGGGAACACAAGCAGGGGGAGTGGGAGAGGGAGAAGCGCAGGGAGCCCGATGCGGGGCTCGATCCCAGGACCCTGGGATCACGACCTGAGCTGAAGGCCGAAGCCCAACGACTGAGCCACCCAGGCGCCCCCCTATATCAAGTTTTGCAGCTCTGCTTTAAGCCACGCCCCGTGGTGATGAGTGGTCCAGAGTTTGTTTCCCCCTGTTTCTAGCCAAGCAAGGGTTTGTGCATTTGCAATCGATGGGCTATTATAAGCAATCTGCATTTGTCAGCTCGCCCGTGGCTGGAGGCCAGGCTGAGGCGGTTCAAGGTGAAACGGCTTAAATGCAGACTGTGGCTCAAGGTGGATTTTCCAAAGCTTGGGTGGGCCTGGGCACGAGCATCTAAAAAGTTACTCAGGTGATTCCTCTGTGCAGCCAGGATTGAAAACCACTGGAAGATCTTAAGGCTCTTGTAGCCCAGCCCACCCTTAAGGCAAGATCTTAAGGCTCTTGTAGCCCACCCAGCCTGACTGATTTTGTAAGGGGGGTATCCAGGCAAACACCATGAGAGATGAGGCTAGGGGAGGTATTGTAGAGTCTGAAGGGCACAGGCTGAGAAATCGGTACTTAATTTAATAGGCAACGGGGAGCCAAGGAAGATTACTGAGCAGGATCTAAAGGGAGGCCATTTGAAGCATGCAGAGGGATTAAAGGGTCCAGTTTTTACAGCTTAGGAAATAGACTTTAAGTTTTCCTTTAGAGTAGGCTAACGAAGACATCCACTTTCTTTTACTTCTAAAGCCTCGGTTCAAGGTCGTTTCTTCCGCATCCAGGTCCTCTGGTTCCTGGAGAGCAGGCACCTGTCCAGATGATCTTTGCAGGTACCTGGCTCATGGCATGGAAGGTGTGGTAGCCTCCCACGGTCGGTTTGTTGACTGAGTAAATGACTGCAGACCTCTAGAGACTGGCCGGCCTGGACTGCAGGAGGACTGGTACGCTGGGGGCCGGCCTCCCCTTTGCATGCAAAGCGGTGGGGGCTGTTCCTCTCACCTCCCCCCCCCCGCCCCCTTCCTCCATTTATCCTCATCGGCCAGCTCCCAACTCCGTCTCCTCCCCGCTCGGTCCCTCCAGTGTAACGCACAGCCACCCGGACTCCCGGCTCTGGCGCCAGGCTTCAAACCTGTCCTTCACCCATTGTTCAGTTTCCGGTGAGTCAAGTTCAACCTCAGGTTCAACCCCGACAGTGGCGGCCACAGACACATTCCCTCGCAGGCACCCCGGAGGAGGCGCCCGCCGCCCGCTGGCCGCCACCAGACCCACAAAGCCGGCACAGAAGGGCGTTTCTGTTCCAGCGGCTTTCGGAGGCGGGGGTGCGAGCGCCGAGACCCCTCCCCAAGCGACCTGCCCCCTCGGCGAGGGAGCGCCCAGCCCTCGGCGGGCGTGGCCGCCCTGGTCCAGCCCCCGCCCCGCCCCCTCGCCTCCGCGCGAGTCCCCGCTCGGCCACCCGGCCGCCAGCCCCTCTCCGCGGACGCCCGGCCGCTCCCTCGCCGCCGAGCCGGGCCCCCGGCGATGCTCGGGATCCCGCCTCCCCCGGGAGCTGCGCATTTCCGCGCGCCCGGGCGGCCCCGGCTCCGGCCGGCCCTCGCGGCCGCAGCCCGCGCTTCGCGTCCCCGGGAAGTTGTCTCCGGAGCCCGCGGCGCCTGGGTCTCCTCCCCCCGGGCCCCGCCCCCCCCCCCCCCCCCCCCCCCCCCCCCCCCCCCCCAGAGCTGGATCTGCGAGCTGCCCGGCCCGGGGGCGTCGCCGCTTGCTCCGCGAAGCCTGCGAGTCTTCGCTGCCCCGCGCGGAGCGCGCGTCCCCCGCCTGGCCGGGGACCCCCCGCGCACCCCCGAGACGGCGCGCGCCCAGAGCGCGGGAGCCCGGAGCGCCGGGCGCCTGGGACCCCGCGGAGCCGCTGCCCAGCCCGCGGGGCTCGGCAGGGATGCAGGCTGCACTGTGAGCCCGGGCGCCAAGGCCATGTCCGGCGCCCGCTGCCGGACCCTGTACCCGTTCTCCGGGGAGCGGCACGGCCAGGGGCTGCGCTTCGCCGCGGGCGAGCTGATCACGCTGCTGCAGGTCCCGGACGGCGGCTGGTGGGAAGGCGAGAAGGACGACGGGCTCCGCGGCTGGTTCCCGGCGAGCTACGTGCAGTTGCTGGAGGTAAGGGGCGAGGGCCGGGAGACCCGGGGCCGCGCTGCTCGGCGCGCCCGCGTACCTGTTGCCCGCACCGGGGATGCCGGAGCCGCCCCTGTCCGAGGGGCGCCGCGGGGACGGCGGGGGACAGCCGCTGCGCGCCCGACCCTGCGGGCGGCGGAGGCAGCGGGCGCCCCTCCGGGCTGGGCAGCGCGGGGATCGCCCCCGGAGCGCGCGTCCCCCCCCCCCCCCGCCCCGTGCCGGGCCTCCCGAGCACATCGTGGCCGCCCCGAGGAACGAGAACTTGTTGCCTGTGTGAGTTCTGGAGCCCGCGGGCGGGCGGGTGGGCGCGCTTCAGGCGGTGGCAGGGGCCGGCCGAGGGCTGCGGAGTCCGGCGGTCTAGGGAAGACGCGCCGAGGATCGGGGTCGGAAAAAAAAGTGGCATCGATCTGGCCCCGGAGCCCGGAGCCTGCCGACCCGGTGGACGGTCGTGCTGCCCCGGGTCAGGCTGCCTGGCCGCCTCGGAGCCGCCCACTTGCTGGTCAGCTGAGTCTGGCTGGCCACCAGCCCGAGACGCCCGCCGGATCCAGGGGTGCCGCAGCGCCCCTCCCCTGCTCCAGCTTCCCCAGGCTAAGGTCCAGAGCCTGAGAGTGGCCTGTTCCTGGGGTTCTGGCCTGCCCCCAGGACTGCGCAGGACCTGCTGAGCCAAATCGGCTGGCTGTTTATTGTCTGGGTGACAGTTGGGAGGCCTCCCTGTCCTCTAATCGCTGAGCTCATGGTCACAGCCGGAGTGGGCTCCGAAGTTTCAAAAGTCCGGTGGGGGCGGGGGAGGGCGAAGGAGTGACCTCGTAGGACATCCCCTTTCGCAAAAAACTGCCCAACCCCAGGATCGTTGTACAGACTTCAATGGGCGGTTTACCCGCAATTGTGTTAAATATATATCAAACATTCTGCAGAAACACCTCCCAAATCACCGAGGCTGAATTTATTTATAATTTGACCCCTGACCTACTTCACAAAGAACAGAGTAGCAAGTTTCGAGAGAAATTGCTGGGTGGGACTCAAAGGAAAAAAAAAAAGAAAGAAAAAAAATGATGGATGGATGGGGCTGAGTGATTATGGGTGAGTTTGCAGAGAAATATCCTTTGGAAGTAGTACCGGAATGAGAGCCTGGCCTCCAAGAGGTACAAAATCCCCCCTAAATGGGTTAGTAGCATTCGAGCAAAATTTAGGCTGCAAAAGATTTCGTGGCCTGGCAGAAGAGTAGGTTCCAGAACCCTCGTGGTTCTGTGTTTTGAGAAACACGCGAGTGTCGGACGGGCTCAGGTGTGTCCCTCAGCTTCCCAGGTTCCTTTCCCGGGATTCAGATGTGCAAGAAAGCAAGTGTATCGCTTCTTAGGAAGACCTGCAGCGTCCCTGGCTCAGGAGCCCTGGGAGAGACTCCTGTTGCAGAGTCTCTGGTGGCCACACTTTTTCCAGGAAATCCTGATGTGGAAATTTGGCAGTTGGATGTCTGTCCGGTGAGGAGCATCCCTGGCTGGACGCAGCCAGCTGTGTTTTGGGCGGGGGCGAGGCTGGTGGGTTCTAGGCTGTGTTCGCAAGAGCGGACCGGCTCTGCTTTTTCCTCTGGGAAAGCGAGGGTGAACCAGACCCAGGAGACAACAAGCAGAGTGATCCTCTGGGACAGTCTTGGGTAGATCAGTCACCGGCCTGTGGCGCGTACAAGCTTAGGAAATCTTTGGTGCTTAGTAAGGGGCTTTCAGACCAACTCCCAAAGGTGACGTGCTCCCGAAGGGCCCATCTGTGGGAGCCCTACCACTGGGAGGGTCTTCCATTTCTTGAGCACCTACTAGGCGCCGCGTCCCCTGACAGCTCTGTGAAGGGGAAGGCACCATCCCCGTTTCTCAGGCAGGCATGAGAACTGAAGGCATGTGCCCCAGGGGTAATGCTTGCATATTGGCTCAGCGGCTCAGATGGCTGCACGTTACCCTCTGTGACTGCATCTGTTTTAAATACGGCAACGTGGGCTCAAGTGCTAAAAGGCAAGTGAGGGAAAGGTCTGGATCTTTGTGGGGAAGGGCCGGTGCGGCCCTCCAGGTCAGCGAGCTGGTGACAGCATCCCTAAGGGGAGGCTGCACACGGGGGCCACGTTGAAAGCCCTGCTCCTTCCCACCTGCAGCATCTCTCCTGCTGACCCTGAAGGTTGCTTTCACAGGGAGGCTGCTGGCTTTCCCGAGGGTGGAGGCCGGCCTGGGCCTGAGCCCTGGGACTTTTCAGAGGCAGGATCGGGAGATCGGAGATCAGGCCCTCTGTGTCTGGGAACCTCGTCGGTGAGCAGGCTGGACCCGCAGGCTGAGGGCCAGAAAATAGGTGGGTGGAGTCCCTTGGAATGGGGTGAGTCCTCAAAGCCAGACTGGGTCAGGCGACAATGCAGAGCTCCCAAGGGAGTCGCGGGTGGTGGGCTGGCCAGTTTATGAAATCGGGAGTTTGGAGAAGCAGCGGCCGGGTGTTCATCAAGGCTGGAAGTTGGTGCAGCACCCAGGAGGCTGAGCAAGGGGCCTGGATGTGGACAAGCTCATGGTTTGTTGGCCAGCAGGTGCCTGGCCCTGAGCCTGCTGGGGGCGTGGAGATCAGAAGGCCAGGGGAGCAGTTGGGGAGACAGGTCCCGACAGAATGGACGGCACCAGCCTCCTGGGGGAGGAGTGCGATGGTGGGGGGCACAGCTGGGTGCTGCGGACCTTTGGCTCCTTGGTGGAAAGAGTGATACCCAGAAGCCCCATCTTGGCGGAAGGGTACTACCGGTCGAGAGCAGGGTATGCAAAATGGACACTCCCCGAGGATTTCTTTTTGTTCGTGTGAAGAAAGGGGAACTGAGAGGCCTTGGCTTTGCCAGAAGCGTACCTCAAGGAGAGGAGCTGGGAGCTAACTCTTGACAGGGTTGAGGGATCTGCCTTGGAGGCCAGCCAACCCCCAGGGAGGGACCGGCTTGGGGAGATTCTGGTTCTGGCTACCCCGGGGCGGGGGGGAATCTCTTGGGTCAGTCCTCCAAGGAGATGGTAGAAGGGTACAGCATATCTTTGGCTTCCAGAAAACGGCCTCCCGGAAACTGTGAGCCCAAGGGGGAGAAGGGGGGTGGGACCCTGGTGAGGCCAAGGGCTGGCTGCAAGGGTCTGGGCTCCTCAGGGGATGGTGGAGCTTCCCAGAGGAGGAGAGCAGCACCAGGAGGAGGGAACCCCATGGCTGGGCAGGTCCGGTGACCTGCTCTTAACCTTGAATGGAGAAAAGAAATTCGGGACCTGGAAGATACTGCATCCGCAGAAACGCCCCGGAACTTTTGGGAAATAATAATTCTGGGGGTAAATAGGATTGGAATGCAAACACTACAGAGCTTTCCTTGACTGAGGTGCTGTTCTTAGGAGCCACCATCTGGCTGTGGGGTGTAGAGCTCAGAGGTGCTAACAGTGGGACCCTGTTTGCCAGCAGAACCAAGAGGCTGCAGGGGGTCACCCTTGAACACGGTCTCCTTCTCTCCACCTTCTGTTCTCCCATTTTGGGGTCATGTGATGTGCTGCCAGAACCTTCAAGGTGTGGCTGTGAGAGAGAGTTGCGGAGCTGGGGAGCTGGGCTGGGCTGTGGATAATTGAGGAACGATGGTTCATCTATTCCTGTGGAACGGGCCACCCCAAGACTTCATGTTGCAAAACACCCATTTACTATTACCTCACACGTCGCTGTGGGTCGACGGGGCTCTGCTGGGTGGTTCTTCTGTGGGTCTGTCTCGGCGGCTGTCATGCATTTGCAGTCAGATGGTGGAGGGGGCTGGGGTCCCCGAGGCAGAGCTGGCCTGGAACTCCAAAATGGTGTCTTCACTCCCATGTCTGGTGCCTTGGTGTTCTTCCAAGGGGGCCTTTCTCTCTGCATGGCGTCTTATCCTCCAGGGCCCTTCCACATGGCCTTCCTCTTTAGCAGGGAGTTCGAGACTTTCCACAGTGGCTGGCTTCCAGGAACGCAAAGTGCAAATTGCCAGGCCTCCTTAAGGCTTGGGCTCAGAATCGGCACATCCCTTCTGGCCCATTTTATTGGCAAAGTGAGTCACAAGACCAGTCGGGATTCTGTGTGGGAGGGAGGTGCCTACAGGTGTGGATACAGGTGTGGATACAGGTGCATTGCGGGCCCTTTTGCAGAAGGGCAGGGAGAACACATCTGGCACAGCGATCCATTAGAGAGGAAACAGTGCTACCCCAGACTGACGAGAGAGAGAGAGAGAGAGAGAGAGAGAGAGAGAGAGAGAGAGAGCCCCCAGAGGGAGGTAAAGTGCAGGGGACTTGGCTCTTGTTCTGCTAGAAAATTCTCCTTTGCCATCCTCAGAGGAGGTTCTCTCTCTCTTTTCTTAAGATGCCAGGGATTTCTTCATAAAGGCCACCTGATCAATGTTGCAGCCGAATTTGAAACCAGATTTTCCTGTCCCTAAAGCCTGGGTCTGTCCACTGGGCCATTGGCATGGCAGGCCAGCCTTTTTGGGTGGGTGGGGGGGGGCACTTTGGTGCTGGTGATTAATAGACACAGTGTATCCGAGCTGCCTGACACCTAGTAGCTGTTTGCTATGTTGCCCAAATTGATTTTAATCCCGGACCTTTCAGTTCTGGAACTTGAGAATTATCTAAGGTGGTGTGACCTTGTCCCTCACAGCAGGATTTTTTTTTAAGGCAGTTTTCAGCTCTGTTCACAAAGCCGTGATGAGGGAGGGCTGGGGGTGCCCAGAGGATGTGACCGTGACCCAAGGGACCCAACAGGCTTTCTGCCATCGCCACTAAGTCATTGTGCCCTTTGATTTGGGGGCTGCGGTCCCCAACAGCTCCTGCTGTTTGAAAATCTGCCTTCAGCTCACCCTTCTGCCCGCCTCCACTCGGGAGAGCCTCCCCCTCTCGGCTGCTGTGCCCGTCTCTGGTCAAGTGGCCACCCCCCAGGACTTCAAAGCGGCGGGCAGGGCTTACGGATTCTGTGGATTCAGGGCATCTTCACAAAAGTTCCCTTAGCAACAAGTCGGCAGGAATCCCTGACATGTGTTCACCACCACGTGAATCCCTGCTGCCCATTACCACCTACAAACGTGAATGAGATGCTGACCTTCCTGGGCTCTCCCAGCCTGGGAAAAAATTCAGCTTTCATCCGACGGTCTGATTGACCTCATCGGAGAGCACAGGTGCCGGGGCCCCACTTGCCCCCGAGGAAGGAGAGGGTTGGTAGACCAGGAAGCCCTGTACCCCTGTGCGGCTGCTTCGGGGGACGTGGTTCTCAGCAGTTGGCTCCCTGATTACTCGTGGTGGCGAGGCAGCTTACGACAGGATTTCTAACAGAATGCCAGGATTGATCCGCACCCCCCTGCCTTGTACTTAATTGCAAAATTAGTATATTCCTCTTTTCCTGCAGTGGTGAGACTTGCGGGGTGGTGTTGACACCTGTGGAGGGAAGTAGAAACGGTGGCCGGCGGGGCGTCTGGCTTGTGCTTTGCTGGGATCAGAGCACGCGGTGACCGCGTGGAGGGGCTAAGTGCAACAGGGGTATGGACTTGTGAGGGGTTTTTGTGGGTTCCTGAGGACGAACTGCCTCCTCCCTGCATGCTTTGTGTCTCCCCTGCCTACCATCTGATAAAAAAAAGTATTTTTTTTTTAGATTTTATTTATTTATTTGACAGAGAGAGAGAGAACAAGCAAGGGGAGCTACAGAGGGAGAGGGAGAAGCAGGCTCCCCACAGAGCAGGGAGCCTGATACGGGACTCGAACCCAGGACCCTGAGATCAAGACCTGAGCTGAAGGCAGACGCTTCACCGACTGAGCCTCCCAGGTGCCCCTAACCTTCTCTTCGGTTCGTTCAGTTAGCGAGGCTTGTCTGCTCTCCCTTAGAAACATTTCTCAGAGACTTCTCCTTCTTCACTTGCGCTGGCGTCCTTTTTCCGTCAAGGGCTAGGAAACATTTTCGGTTTTGTGGGCCAAGAGGCAAAGTGGAGTTAGAGCTGCGTTGCTGGGATTTGCCGAGTGCCAGAGGCAGTGAGAAGCCATGAAAGTGCCCCATATGGGCTCTGTCACAGCTACTCAGCTCTGCCGTTGGAGTGTGAAGCCGCCATAGATGATCTGAGAACCAATGGGTGTGTTGAGTTCCAATAAAACTTTATTTATAGATACCGAGATTTGACTTTGTTACAGTTTTCCTGGGCCCTAGCGGTGTTCTTCTTTGGCTTTGTTTTCAACCCTTTAAAGATGTAAAAGGCATCCTTAGCTTATGGGGGCTATATGTAGTTTAGAAGTTCAGAAGTCGATCACTCATTCATTCAACAAACCCTGAGTGTCTAGGATGGGCTATGAGCTCTTTGGTTAAGTGCTGAGGGGGAGATAGTGACAGACACGGAAGAGAAGCTTACCCTTAGCTGGGGAGAGGGTACATTAGAAAAAATAATTTTTAAGTACTCTGGGGCCAATAAAACAGGGGACTGTGGTGGAGTGGGGTGTGGGGTGCAGGAGGGGGTTTGATAAGACCGTCACGGAAGCTTCTCTGAGGAGGTGATACCTGAGCAGAGATCTGGATGATGCAGAGCCATGTGAGTATCTGGGGAGAAGTGATTTGAGGCAGAGGGTACCATGAATGCAAATAACCCTCCAGGGGAGTATATGTGTGATGTATTTGCAGGAACCAGAATATTCTAGAAAGCAGTGAGCAGGGGCAAGAGAGGTGGAGATGTGACAGAGAGGCAGGATATCTGGATATTTATTCTTGTACCCACCGCCCTCCTTACTAGATATACATATATTTATACATAAAACTTTATTTTTCTATAAGAGTCTATAACATTCTGCACAGTAGAAGAAATGTACTGTGAAATAATTTGGGATTTCTTGCCCTTTCCCCTAGGTTTGCATTTCTGGGGTATCAACACTCCCACCCTGGCTGACTTCAAGCTTCTAAAGGTTTTTAAAAATAGAGCCCATTTGACATATGACCTTGTGTAAGGTTAAGGCGTTCAACATGCTAATCTGATTCATTTCTATATGGCAACATGATTGCCCTCGTAGAGATGTGTTGCGGCACATTGCATAATTATATATCCCTTCTTTTTCGTAGTTGGTGGAGAGTTCTCCAAGTGCCGTAGAAAGCCCGTGGTTTGATGGCAGGGGAGGGCACGCTCTGATTCGTTTCGGAAAGCTCATCTGGGCTGTGGTGTGGAGACTGGCCGTGGCAGGAAGGTGGCAGTGGAGATGGTGAGAAGTGGGTGGATCTGGAATATATTGTGCAGGTCGAGTCAAAAGCACTTCCTGGTGGGATGACTTGGTGGGGGGGGCTCCCCTCTTGCAGGTTGGTGGTGATACCATTTTCCTGCTGTCTTCTCCTTATCTGTGAATCATCCGTCCATTCTGCCACCAGAGACCTCTTCCTTAAAAACAAGAGGCAAAGGCAAATACAAATCAGGAAAAAGTTAATATCCTTAATGCAGAACGTGCTCTTATAAATTAAGAAAACAAAAACAAAGGATCGCATCCATATGAGAATGGGCAAAGACTTTGGGTGGCCACTTGATAATAAATGATAGGCAAAGTCATCAGCGTATTCAGTCTCCCTAGTAATCAAAGAATGGGAGTCCATACTCAATATGGGGCTCAAACTCATGATCCCGCGATCAAGAGTTGCATGCTCTTCCAGCTGGACCACCCAGGTGCCCCGAAGAGTGGCACATTTTTAAAAAGATACTTGCTTTAATGAAAACTGTCAAAATTAAAAAAGAATGAGCATTGGCAAGGAATGGTATAGGAAAATTGTCCTAGGCTCCCTGGAGGGTGTGTTGTTTTTTTTTTTTGTTTAAAGATTTTATTTATTTATTTGTCAGAGGGAGAGAGCACAAGAAGGGAGAGCGGCAGGCAGAGGGAGAAGCAGGCTCCCCGCTGAACAAGGAGCCTGATGTGGGACTCAATCCCCGGACCCCAGGATCATGACCTGAGCCGAAGGCAGATGCCCAACCGACTGAGCCACCCAGGCGTCCCTCCCTGGAGGGTAATTGGGCAATATACTTTAAAAGCCTTTACAATATTCATGCCCTCTGGTCTAGCACTTCCATTTCTAGAAATTTGGGCTCAGGAAGCATCTGATAGGCAAGCTGTGGGTGCCAGGAATCCCGCGGCAGCACCGTTTCTAATACTCGAGCATAATTTGGCCACAACATTTCCAACCAGGACGAACTGGTTAAAATAAGGCTCACTTGGCTTCGCACGATGTCAGATAGGCAGAAGGGGCTCAATAACTATGTTGAAGCTGGATTTAAAAAAATAAAGAATTTGGTCAATGATGCTAAATGATTCGTGGAGTTAGCATACTTCATATCTCGCCTTATGACAAGGCAAAAAGAGATGGTGTGTCCAGGAGTGAATTGCTTTTTAAAAGCAGGGACTGTGTGTACCATGCATTCTGTAAGTATCCTTTCGTGGTGAGAACAGGTTGAAGGAATACTTGCTGGCTCGGGGCCACGTTCTTTTAAATATTCTCAGTGATAGCAAATCTTTGTCTTTTGGGGGAGGAGGGGTGGTTTTGATTTCTTTTCTTTTCTTTCTTTTTTTTTTTTTTTTGGAAACAGCCAAAATTCATTTGGAGCCAAGTCTGGTATATCTGTATGTGTGACTGTCTGTCTATCACCTTGTTGCAAAGAGGATTTAAAGCAGCTTACCAAAAAGCATACAGCACAATAAGATGAAAGCATAAATATACAAGGCAATCTGGAAAGGAGAAAATAAGGGAATTGGCAGAGTGAAGTCTGAAGAGCAAAGAGGGTCGTTGAATTAGGTGATGCTGTTCGGGGTTTTTGAGAAGTCCTACCCACTGGTAGGGATGCATCTGAGCATTTCTCAATGGGGAGTCGCAGAAGTGTTCTGAGAAAAATGTGGGCATCGTGGGCTATGTGCTGTATCAGTCAGGATGGGTTAGGATATGCTTCTGTGACAAACAACCCACTGCTCTTGGTGAGTCAGACAACCTAGGTTTGCTTCTTTCCTAGGCTGCACGTCTGTTGCAAGTTGGTTTGGGGCCATGAGGCCCGCCCCAGGATCCAGGATGAAGGAGCCACCACTGTCTGGAATCTTGCTGGTGATCATGTCAAACAGCATCTGGTCCCTAAAGCTTCTGCCCAGAAGCGACATATGATACTTGTGCTCATACTTCATTGACCAAAGCACACCTAATGTGGTAGGTCGCCATCCTGCCACGTGCTCAGGAGGAAAGGAGCAAGCTGAATATATGTGGACATGCTCTCATTTGGGGAGGATGTCCTAGTTTCTACACTGTCTCAGGCTCAGTCTTTTTTGTATTCCTCAAGACTGAATCCAGTGCTTCTAGAGCAAGGTTCTCAAAATGCATTCCCTGGGTCTTGTTGGTTGCAGATCCTGGCTCCGTAGGCCTGCGAGGGGGCCCGAGGTGCTGCGTATCTGACAAGCTCCCACAGACGCAGGGTCTTCATCACATTGCAGACCTTATCAGGTTGCCCTAGCTCCTCAGAGCCAGGATGAACTCTTACTGTTCTTGCAAAGCTGCTGTCGCCTTTTCCGAGCTATCCTGCCATCTAGCACTCTGCTGGGCACAGGAATAGATACTTTATACCTATGCGTTTTGGACAAATGCAATCATTTCCCGACCCCCAGACTTCCTATGATTTCTTTTTTCTTTGTGGTCAATACATCTGTCACAGTTTCTGGTTCACCAAAACCTAAACATTTATATTTGAGCACCTACTATGTGTCAGCTGTCCACAGGGCTCCGTGAGCTACAGCCGAGCCAGGGAGCTGAGGTTAGTGGGTCCTCTTTGGGGAGACCTTAGGGATGTGCTCTCCCCTGCAGGGTGACTCTGACAGGTGACCTAAGAGAGTTAAGCCTCCCACTTGTTCTGTTGGAATGAAAACCCTTCTGGGTGTTTCGCATCCATGGGTCTGTCTCCCATGCCTTAATCCCTCCTCCCTTCTCGTTCGCTTGTCAAATGCACAGAGAACTCCAGGATTAGTCAACAACAGCAACAAAAAACTAATTAGGTTGTAAAAACTCTTTAGAGATGATATTTTAAAAACTCTACAGCAACGAGCCCTTGTCCTAATTTCATCATGACAGAGGATCCTTATTTTAGCAGCGGCTCAGGGAGGAATGTCACTGAGCCCATTTGTTTTTGATTCTTAATGTAATTTAGAAATAGAAAGAGGAAGTTTGAGTCTACTGTTCTCATTTAGCAAAAGAAAAAATAAATTTGTTTTTGATAAATAGCTGTAAGCCTTTGTTGTGCTCAGAGTGAAAAATAAAACTAAGTTGCGTTGTTGATCACCAAGGACACACTCAACATGGGATCCCGCTAATCTGATACTCCAGTCTCATATTTTCACGTATTTATTTATTTTTAGAGATTTTTATTTTTTTAAGCCATTTTGACAGCCAGCGTGGGGCTCGAACTCACAGCCCCGAGATCAAGAGTCGTGCGTGTTCCACTGACTGAGCCAGCCAGGAGCCTCCTCGTATTTTCATATTATAAAGGAGGGTCTGAGTACCTAGAGCTTGTCTTCTGATGTCAGCACATGCTTAGAACCTACCTGTACGACGTCATTTCTGATTCAGTAGGTCTGGGGTCAGGCCTCCAAAGCTAGCATTTTCTAACTAGCTCCCAAGTGATGATGGTGGTTTTGGTGTTGTGGGCCACAATGTGAGTAGCAAAGCATTTTTTTTTTTTAAAGAGTTTATTTATTTGAGAGAGAGAGCACACAAGCAGGGGAGGGAGAGGGAGAAGCAGACTCCCTGACACACAGGGCTCGATCCCAGGACCCTGAGATCACGACCTGAGCCGAAGGTAGATGCTCAACCGACTGAGCCACCCCGGTGTCCCGAGTCGCAAAGCATTTGGGTCACCTAAGGGGTCTTTAAGTTTGCCTGTAAGTGGTGATGAAATCCTGGAATTAGATTGGATTTTGTTTACCTTTGTAAAAGTTTTCTTCTTTTAGTGGATTGTAGGCTGCCCCGGGGTACTAGAAAGAACACAGGCTTGGGAAGGAGACCCGCTCTTTGAGTCTATGTAATCTGAGGACAGAGAGGGAGGTGGTAAAAAGGTGTGATGGGGAGGGTGGTAGCCAGCGTTCCTGTTTGCCCAGAGGGGTCCCTCCATCACACGGTGGAGGGGGCGCCTGGGAACGCTCTGCTGGGACCAGGGCCAGGAGCTGGCTACGGAGGAGGAAAGGCTGGGGAACACTGTGGTGAGTGACATCTCGCAGGGGTGTGGCCTCCCGGTCTTGAAGCAGTGTATCCGTTCCCAGGGGGTGCTGGATGCCTGGTGCGGTTTGGTTTGTGGGCTGGAATGTGTGCCCTGCAGCTACCCCCCAGGTGGACCTCCCAGATCACGTTCCAGGGCCTGGGGTAGGAGCGCAGGGCACCCCCCTCACCATGGGGGCCCTGCAGAATGCCGGGCAAGAGTGCGGCAGCCCTGGGTTCAAGTCCTGGCTCAGCCCTTGCTGCCTGTGAGACCCCCAGGCAAGCCGCAGGAGCTTTTTCAATCTTGTGGGGGGGCTCCTGTGGGGGTCCAGGAGAGCCTGGGGGAGCCCTGGCACCTCGTATACACTCTGTAAATGGAGTTGACATCCCATGACCTCTGGGCATCATGCCAAGTTGAATGCCGCCTGTTACCTGGGGCTCCTCCTGGGGCCGTAGCCGGGTGGGAGAAGCCTTTTCCCGTGGGCCCCCCGGAGGTCATAGTGCAAGACTGGTTGAAGGAAGTACTGTGGTCAAGGCCTTTGGGCCGCGGGCCCCTGGCATCTTATTAAATGCAGATTCGCTTTCAGAAGGCCTAGGATGGAGCCTGAGGTTCTGCCTTAGTCACAGGCCCGCAGGGGAGGCTGCTGCTGCTAGTCTTGGGCACACGCTTTGAGTAGCAAGTCTGTCGAGCCCTTTTTTCGGAAGGGGGGGAGTTTCAGGACACAGGTCCTACGCGTGCAAGCAAGTAAGCCTGTAGCCGAGGGCCATTTGGAGTTGATTTGAAAACCACCTCCTGATGGTTGATGCTGCTGAGGCTGGGCTAATTAGTGGGAATTGCTTCTTGCCTGGGTCTGATGGGTCTCTGGCCGCCGGACGCACAACCCCCTGCCCCCCAAGAGGCCCTTCTTGCAATGTGGGAAAGGCGAATGCAAGAGCTTTTGTAGGTTTCTCATTGCCTTTACGATATAATAGGCCTTAGCTTTGTTTACAAGGTCACTCAGGACTGGCCTTGGCGGTGTTTTTAAACTTTTCTTCCCATGGCGGAATGCTACCACTTAATTCTGGGATGCAACCTTGCTTCCTTTTTTGCTGTGTCCTCGTGCAGGCCGGCAGCCTCCCTACGGTGGGAGCAAGTAACTCCCGAGTACATGAAGTAGGATTGTCACCTTGTATATGAAGGGCAACAAACTTTTATTATTTCCTGCTGGAGAGAGGAAACAGGTGTTGAGGAAATTAACCTCCCTCCAGGCTGATTTGATTCTTGGGGCGCTCCTAGAATCCCAGACTAGGAGTGCCCCCTCAGTTAGTAGTATGTTGGGAGGCAATCCGGTGTCACGCTGTTCAGGGCTGAACAGACCTGGGTTTGGGCGCCTTGATTACCTGACCTTGGACCTCAGTTTCCCTATCTTTGAAATGGGGTTATGAGCATCGTTGCAAGTTAGAACCATCTCCTTTGGCGTAAATGCTACACAGGTGGCGTGGTGTCCAGACTCCGTATGCTCTGGTGGCTGCCACTGTTTCTCGCTTCCCATCCATCACCCAGAGTGCTGGTCATTACTATTTGCTTTTTCTTAGTGAAAGGAACCTCTTGGTCACATTTCTGGTGGTGACCTTGTCTTTCTGGCTGTGACCTTGTCTTTCTGGCTTTTGGTCACTGTCACTTAACTCATTTTATTAAAATAATTTATTTTATTTTTTTTAAATTTTTTCTTAAAGATTTTATTTATTTATTTGACAGAGAGAGACACAGCGAGAGAGGGAACACAAGCAGGGGGAGTGGGAGAGGGAGAAGCAGGCTCCCCGCTGAGCAAGGAGCCGGATGCAGGGCTCGATCCCAGGACCCCGGGACCATGACCCGAGCCGAAGGCAGACGCCTAACCATCTGAGCCACCCAGGCCCCCTCCCCCCATTTTTTTTTTTTAATTTATTTATTTGAGAGAGGGAGAGGGAGAAGCAGACTCTCCGCTGAGCAGGGAGCCCGTTGCAGGGCTCGATCCCAGGACCCTGGGATCGTGACCTGAGCCGAAGGCAGACCCTTAACTGTCTGAGCCACCCAGGCGCCCACGGCTGAGTTTATCTCTTAGCTCCTCCAAGTCCCTTTTTGCTAGGCCTAGCATCACCAAAGCTGTGCTTTCCTGAGGAATCGTGACCCTTGTAGGGAAGGATCTTCAGCTTTGTCATGGTGTGTATTTAGGTCACAGACTTAAACAAAAATTCTTATTTTGAAATGTCTTCTAAATCCCCTCCCATGAGGACCCTCCCCGGGTATGGTAAACCTTCCATGGATGTGACCAGGATTGGACTCATACCTACAGGGTCGTAATTAAGGGGAGTCTCATCCTGGAGCATGTGCCAGATTAACCAGTCTGTAAACATGGAAGATTGCATTAACAGGCCCCCTGAGACCTCGCCCCGACTGGGCGGGTTCCTTCCCAGAGTACGGGTAAGTGCCCTCCTCTGGATATGTTTAAAGTCGATGTGTTTTGTGACATGGCAGAGGGGACATGGATTCCTTCTTTCGGCTAGCCAGCTGCAAGGTTTGAGCACTGTTGGGCGTTCCTTGAAGAGGCAGAAGATGACCGCTGTGGTGGGAAACTGCTGTGCCCAGTTCCCGTCTGCCCTGGGCCTAGAATCTGACCCTTCAAGGTGGCCCTTTTGGGACTTTGTGCTCATCCTTGGTCTCTGGGGAACAGAGGAAAAGGCTTCCCTCTGGGCTTGTAGCAGCCCACCCAGGGGAGAGAGAGGGCAGAGTCTTCCTGTGTCTGACCCCCTGCTTTGAAAAGAGGGGGCGATCTTTGGTCTTTAGGACAAAAAAAATATAGCGGTATCCGCTTGGCACTCTGGCCTGATGATGAATGCGTGCTGATTGGGAGTTTGGGATCAGAGCGATGGTGAGCTGGGGTTTGCGGGTGCTCAGGCAGAGAGGAGGCTAGGAGACCTGGTCTGTGTGTGGCCCCAAGGAACCCAGTGGTGGGGGTGGCAGCAGAGATCCTGGTAAAGTTCGGAATTGCAGATGGACCTCCTCGCCCTCGCCCAGGAGAAAGTCGCCAGAATGAGAACAGAGCCAGGTTGCTTCCTCATTCCGTGTGTATTTGGTGGGTGGGGAGCCCAGCCCGCGGGGAGGTGTCAGATATGGGGCTTGACCAAAGCATGGCCAGGCACTCCGGCGGGCCTGGAGAGGCTGCTGTGGCCCGAGTCCTTTGCCCTGGGCCCGGACTGTGGCCCGACAAGACAGCTATGCTCGAGCGTGAATGGGAGGCAGGGGAGCCAGACCTTGTCTGAAAGTCTGTTTCCCAGACCTGGGTTCACTGGTGCTGGCTCCTGGAGGTCTGTATGCCAGGGCTACTGTTCTGGCCATATACCCCCTCAGTGGACTCCATCACTCCCCTTCCTCTTTGGGCGACTCCTCCAGGAAGCCCTCCGGGGTTCTGTGGGACTCCGTTGGAAAAGCCCAGTGTTTTGTGCCGCCAAACGCTCACGTTCCCCTCTGCCCAGCAGCGTTGCTCTAGAGGGTGCTAAACTCAAGTGCAGCTCTGGTTTGATTCCCAGGGGCTTATCGGGGGCCGGTTGGGGTGCTTTGTTGCTCTAGGTGGCTGGTCTGCTTTATTCTTAGTCTTGGGGAAATGATTTCCCTGGGAAGCAAGAGAACGTGTAAATTATGCTTCACTGCAAATCATCGAGACTATATATATATATATATATACATTCAGCCACAGCTGCAAGTCTTGCAAATGAGGACCGATGTGAGATGTGGGGGAGCTGGAGAGGGTTGCCGAGTGGACGCGCGCCACGGGCGTGATTGATAATCACGGAGTCACCTGTCTTTGGGTTTCTCCTGGTTTCTGGGGGGAGGGAGGAGAGGAAGTCGTTCTTGGAGGGGTGGGCGTTCTGGGAGATGAGAAGGTTGGGAGGGAAGCGGTCTGGAGGTGCTGGAACTCCCCCTGGGACTGGGCAAGGTTTCCACAAACCGGATCCTTAGTAAATATTTCTGAGCCGGGAAACCCCAGGGCTAGTGTGTTTGCACGCTCGCACGGCCATCCGTGATGTCCTCGGAAGCCCGAGTGCTGCCGAAGCCCCTCCATCGGCTCCCCATTGCCCCGAGTGCCAAGGCGCCCCGCAGACGGCACCTGATCTCCCTCCCCGGCCTCTTCGTTTGCGCTCCGGGCACGCACCCCTTTGCGCCTGCACCTTTGCAGAGCTGCTGCCTCTGGCCGGAGTCCCTTTGCTCCCAGGCCTGCCCGCGGCTTGAGCATCTTCATCCAGGCCCAGGACAGGGTGGTCATCCTTCCTCTGGCTTCCATGGGGCACGCTGCCCCGCCCTTCACTTACCACATCGGGTCGCACTCCCTTGCCCTCACTGCACCCTGAGCTTCTCTGGGGCAGGACAGTCACTGGATAAGTCTCTGTAACCTCTCCAGCCTGGCGCGGTGCTTGGCCTCGTTGAGGTCTGGCCCAGTAAGTGTTGGATGGCTGGATGCATGGACAGGTGTCTGAAGAGGATGAAGAGGGAGCTTACCTTAGAGGACTGGGCGCATCTTGCTCTGATTTTGGCTCGTGGCTTAAGCAGTGTTTCTCCAAAAAGGTGTGAATGGCTTTGTCACGAGGTGAGGTTTGGGGTCATGGAAGGCCAAGGTTGGAAGGGCGGGGAGGGTAGCCAGGTGGGCTCAGAATGCTAAACGTCATAGTAAGGCCTCCGGGTCCTGGCGAACAAGGCATTTTGTTTTTCAAGAGTGAAGGATGGAAGATGAGAAGATGTCCCATGAGCTGGTCTTCTCCCCGCCGCCCCATCCTGCTTAGCGGCAGGGACAGCTGGGTGTAGCCAAGGGGTCCGTGGACAGCCGTCAGGAGCCCTGGAGTCTAATTGGAGGACCCCCTCCCTCCCACGCCTCTTGGTTCTTTGACCTTGCAAGATTCATCTAAAATCTCTGACCAGCTTCTTCATCGATCTGTAGGCGTGGCGATACCCATCCTGCTGGCTCTTAGGTTGCTCGGAAGGGTTTTCCAAGGTGACCGTGGATGTGACCGTGGTTTGAAATTCCAGGGTAAGCTGATACCGATGCATGGCCGGCTCAGAGAGTCTGTGCAGGAAGCAGGCAGGGGCCTGGTGCCCATGGACCCCACTGTCCCCCCCCACCCTCCCTGGCAGCCTTGTCCCACCCGCTGCTGGGTGGTCCGTCCCTCCTCAGGCCCCCTGGAACTTGCTTCTGAGGCTGCTTCCTGAGACCCCCTCGTCCTCTGCTCAGGCCTTAGAAAAGCCGTTGACGGCCCTGGGGAGCCTGCCGACAGGACCCAGGTTCCTGGGATCAGGGGGCTCTCCGTCCGTGGGGAAGAAGCCGGTGAGTGGCCGGGGTGGGGGTGGGGGCATGTCTGGTACAGCAAGAGACAGTGCCGGGCAGTGAGGGCACTCAGGGCCTGGGATGGGCTAAACTGTGCAGGCCCCCACTCTGCCCCCAAATTCATATGCTGAGGCCTAACCCCCAGCATTCCAGAAGGTAACTATTCGGAGGTAGAGTCCTTAAAGAGGTAGTCATGAGGTTAAAACGACATCGTGTGGCTGTCTCTATAAGAAGAGGAGATCAGGACGCAGACGCACATGGAGGGAAGACCCTGGGAAGACACGGGGGGGACGGCCGCCAAGGAGAGAGCCCTCAGGAGAACCCAGCCTTGCCCACACCTCGATCGCCCACTTCTGGCCTCAGAACCGGGATTTCTCTTGTTTACGCCCCTCCTCCTGTGGCCTTTCCTGATCGGAGTCCTGCAGGACATTTCACCTGGATTTGGGTAGGAGACTTCTTTTTTTTTTTTTTTTTAAAGATTTTATTTTATTTATTTGAGAGAGAGAGAGAGAGCAAGCAGGAGTGGGGCGGGGGTGGCAGGCAGAGGGAGAAGCAGACTCCCCGCTGAGCAGGGAGCCCGATGCGGGGCTCCATCCCAGGACCCTGGGATCATGACCTGAGCCGAAGGCAGACGCTTCACCGACTGAGCCACCCAGGCGCCCCTGGGTAGGAGACATCTTTACGTGGTTCTTTGTGGGATCAAAACCTTGCAGTGACCGGGGGCACTGGGCTTGGCCCGTTTTTCTCCTTCCATATGTCCCTAGTGGGCACACTGTATGTCCCACGATCGCGTGTGTCCTTCATTGGCACGTGAGCCCCACGAGGATGGAGCTGTGTGTCCAGTTTCTTCACGCAGGGTCCCCACGACCGAGCGCAAGTAAAGGCCTATCTAAGCATGGGTTCGTGTCTCCTGGAAGAATTCTCTCAGAAACGGTGGCGTGAAGTTACATTCCTTACTCTGGCCTTAAGTCCAGAATTTTTAATTAAAATAGCTGGTTTTCTGCAAGCAGGTCTCTGCTTAGAGCTCACGCCCTGTGGGGACGAGCTGGTGTTTCTACAGACCGTGTTCCATCTACTCTCTTACTTCCCCTTAGCCACCCCATGGGATTAGCTTACGTGAAAGTCAGAGAAGAAAGCTTCATTTATTCGTTTCTGTTCGCACTCGGTGGACTGAGCCACCGACGACATCCATCTGCCCACGAGGTCGTGGCCAAGCCTCCGGAGGGTTAACTCAGAGAGGCCAGGGGTTTGATCTCTGCGGTGACAGGGGCTGGCCCAGAGTTGGGGACTCAGTCCTATTTGAGGAATGAATGATTCTGTCATTACACAGCACGGAGAAGTAAGTGCTGAGCGTTTCCTGGTGCGTCAGCCCCTACCTTGATGTGCTGTCCTTCTGCCTGCTGCTGTTTTCCTCCCCAGGCTGCCGCGGGTTCCGTCTCTGTCGGCAGCCCCTGATGAAGGCATCCTGTTAGCGGTTCCCTATGAGAGGAGAGGCCTTCTTTATCCAGTGGACCCCTGCTCGCCTGACACGCAGAGGGTCCCCGATTTGGGGAAACTCTTTTCTTGCCTAAGGACCTTTGGCTCCTTCCCATTTCTCTTCCTCTGTATCCAATTTTCTCCTGGTTTTTCTCTCTGTCCCCTCCCGTCTTAAGATTTGTGGTAAAGCTCCCATAATAAGACTTAGCAGGGTGACACGCTCAAGTACGCAGCTCGGTGATGTTTAGTACGCGCGCGATGTTGGGTGATCCGGTTACAGAGCAGTTTCAAACCCCTCCTCCTCCCCAGAAGGGCACCGCAGACCCAAGAAACAGTGCCGCCCCATTCCACTTTCTCCACTGTCCTCCCCCAGCCCCTGCCAGCCACCGATCTGTGCCTGTGGATTTGACTGTTCTGGGCATTTCATGTCCACCGGAGTCCCCCAGCGTGTGGCCTTTTGTGTCTGGTTTCTTTCACTCGCTGTAGCGCGTGTCCGGGCTTCGCGCCTTCTTGGGGCTGAGGACCGTCGTGCTGTAGGCACACACCAAGTCTGCGGGCCCCGTTGGCAGCCGGCGGACGTCGGGTTGGCTCCATGTACTTCTCCTGCTTCTCTAGCTCTGTGTCCAAATGCAGACTCGAGTCTGGTGCCGGGGTGCACAGATCGCTGGCCGTGTTTGTTTGGAAAGCAGGTTCACGGTCCATTTCTCCCTCCACGTGTGCTTGGTGTTCGTCCAGCCTCGGTTTGCTCATCCATGAAATGGGCATAAAAGCCTCTGCCCTCCTGACTCCGCCCTGCGGGCTGTTCTGGGCGACTGCACCCTCGAGTGTGAGTGTGAGTCGTTCACCAGCTGCACGTGTCAAGTGGTGGTTCTTCCATTCCTCATTTTTCCTTTGATTTTTCTCACTTTCTCCTCTGCTTCCTTTTCCCCCTCCATTCCTGAATGGCTGCCTTTGAATCTTCTTTCCCTGGCTTCTGCCGTCCTGTCTCTTTAGCTGGGCTGGGGGACACTGCACCAACGGGGTGAGAAGGCGTGCATCCTTGCAGAGGCTCTGCGTCGGGCTTGGAATTAGACGAGTTGGAATTCGTTGGCACAGCTTTGAGGCCTTTTGCAGGCCAGGAAGTAGCCAGATTGATGGATCCTTGGGCAGATATTAGAATCCAAATAAGCAGACCCAAGGGACACTTGGAGGAAAGTGGCAGATGGAGGCGTGCGCTTTTCTGGGTAGGTTGCCTCGCCAGGGCTAAATCTTCGGCAGTGGCGGTGGGGGGGGGGGGTGGTGCGCGTCGTCCCAGCTGAAGCAGAAACTTCTTGAAGGCAAGAGAGCAACGGCTGAGTTCTGTTTCTCCCGCTTTGTGCTTGCTCGAGGCGCCCTTCCTAGTGTTCCGGACATATGTGATCGCAACTTTGCTTGCTTCGTCTGCTAGTGGCTACAGAGGGCTTTTGGGTATAACGTGTCTCATTTATCTTCTCAACAGCCTGGCCAGGTGGAGTCCGCTTCTCACAATAAGCAAACTGAAGGCTCAGAGAGGTTAAGGAACTTGCTCGGGATGCACAGCCAGCCAGAGTTGTAGCCGAGCTCTCTGCTTGGAAACCAGCTCCTCCCACTGCCTCCCTCCTCCCTCGCAGGGGGTTTACAGCAGATAAAATCCATGTGGCGGCACTTCTTTGGGGAGATGGGAAATGCATGCTTGCGCGGTTGGACCTCCTTCATCTTGGCGATTTTTGCTTTTTCACGTCTTAGAATGTTCAAGTCCAGGAACTGTATCGAAGTTGCAGGTGGCCTTCACGATGACTCATTCGGTATGGATTCCTCTTTTCACAGCCAACTTCAGAGAAGCTTTAAGGAAAACTGACTTCCTGCTAAGTTGGTGTGTTCCTCATTTGCTACCAGAGGGTCTGATAGAAGGAACTCTTGTCGTTCGTGGTGACAGGCGCGGAGCCAGCTCAGAACGCTGTTGCCGCTTGGGCTCGGGGCTCTGGGTCACTGCCGCAGCTCTGTGTTGGACGGAGTCACTGAAAAGTCTGGCTCCGACTGGGTCTGGCGGGAGGGGTGGGGGGGTGTCGGAGGGAGCGAGCCCGGGGAAAGCTTGCCCGGAGGAAATTCAGTCAAGATGTTCAGTTTAGCACCTCTGGTTTTCTTCCAGATCAGAAGAGGAAAAGATTCTGACTTAAGTTTTAGGGTTGCCATGAATGGAGCTCAGAGATGGACCGAGCCTGGGTGCTTTGTGGCTCGCGTGGACTTCCGGAGAGAAAGACGGGTGCCTGGCGGGTAGGAGAGGCTCTTGCCCTTGGCTGGACCCTCAGCAAATCGCTGAGCTTTGGAAACCTATGACACGAGTGGTATTTGCTGGCTCAGCCACGGAAAGTGCCCACTAGCCTTTGAGCTGTTCAGGGACCTATGGTGGCATTTTGTGTGTATGTGTTGGGGGGGAGGCGGGGAGGGAAGTGGTATTTTTTAGGCCTGGAGACTTCTCTGAGGTGAGAGAATTGCTGGGCATTCGCTAGAAGGTTAAAAGGGTGCCTTCCCAAAGCAGAACCCTTTGGCATGTTAACAAGATGAGGAGTTCGTTCAGTGAAAGAAAGCTGAGCCCCTGCAGTGTGCACCCTCCAAAGCCAGAGATCCAGTAGCGGATAGAGTTCACCTTCTACCATGAGGCTACAGAGAGTAAACGAGACTATGTAAGCTGGGTGGCGATTAAAGAGATTTGTCATTTTAAATGGGATGGGCAGGGGAGGACATCTGGGCAAAGCCCGGGAAGATAGGAAGAAACAAGTGTGTGTGGATTTCTGGGGCAAGAGCATTCTAGCCAGAAGGTAGAAGGCAGAGCAAGTGCAAAGGCCCTGTGGCCTGGGCAAACCTGGAGTCCAGGAACAGCAATGAGGTCAGGGTGGCTGGGGAAAAGTGAGTGTGGGTGGGGGGTGGGGAGTGTTGGGGGTGGTGGGAGGAGCCAAGGCAGGAGGACCTTGGAGGCTTTTCCTCCACACGCTAGGAGAGTCATCGCAGGGGCCACTGAACAGAGATTGATGTACCTGACTCAGCGCTTCCAGGGATCACTCTGGTTTGCTAAGAAGGGATTGGGGGTGATGGCGCCTGGGTGGCTCAGCTGATGAAGCATCTGCCTTTGGCTCAGGTCATGATCCCGGGGTCCTGGGATCGAGCCCTGTGTCTGGCTCCCTGCTCAGGGGGGAGTCTGCTTCTCCCTCTCCCTCTGCCCCTCCCCCCAGCTCCTGTTCTCTCTCACTCTCAAGCTCGCTGTCGAATAAATAAAAAAATCTCAAAAAAAGTTAAAAACAACAAATGGGAAAGTGAGGATCGGAAGGTGCGGAAGGTGTGGGTTTTGGGAAGGATATCCAGAGTTTGTTTGGGCATGCAAAGTTTGAGATTCTTCTATCTACTCAAGGAATGATACTGAGTAGGTATTTGGAAAGGTGAGGCTTGAGTCCAGGGAAGTGGGCTGCAGGTATAACTTTGAACTCATCATGGTGATTGGTGTTGGTCTTCAGGCTGCCATATTGGATGAGATCACCTAGGAAGTGGGGTGGGTAGAGAAGAGAAGAGGGCCAGGGATGGGGCCCAGAGGCACCCCGAAGGGGGGTGAGGGGAAAACCAGCTGCAACAGAGATGGTTCAGCCACGAGGTAGGAGGGAAACAGGAGACCAGAACATTCTCATTGGGATCTGAGAAGGCAGCTCACAGTCACTGGGACGTGGGAGCTCTGGAGGCTTAGACACTAGGCACGACGCCCCCAGCAATATAAGGTTTGCAGCCTCAGGGGGATTTGAATTTTCTCCTGCTGTCTGCATCCTTTCAGTACAGATGCAAACACATCAGCGTGGCCCACGTCCATGTTTGCATTTCTGCATGAAGTCCATGTTTGCGTTTCTGCATAATCCCACCCAGGCCTCACGGGCAGTCCCATCCACAGATAGTTTGGGGCAGGAGATATGGCCTCACTGTCTCATGTGGTGCCGGGAGGCGGGGGGGGGGGGGGAGAATCTCTTAAATTATTAACTTTTAATCACATAAATAACGTATGAATTAAACAACACATCTGCCATGGGGAGGATGTTGGTTCTTGGACAAAATATCCTAGCTCTGACCAGTGATGGCTGGTGGCCCTCCAGAGGGTCACGATACACAAACAGATCAGCGATTTATCTGTGGTATTAAATTTTCCCGGTGGTCGGGGAGGCATGAGGAAAGCTGAGTCTTCAGAGGCTTCTCAGAGAGTGCTGTCCTGAAAAAAAGGTTGAGAAGCCAGAATTAGACTGACCCTCGTTGCCCACCTCCCAAGCCCCTTGTGAAAATATATCCTAAGGATTTGTGGGTTTAATTCTTTTTTTTTTTTTAAAGATTTATTTATTTATTTTGAGAGCGTGAGAATGAGAGAGAGAGAGAGCACATGAGAGGGGGTAGGGTCAGAGGGAGAAGCAGACTCCCCGCCGAGCAGGGAGCCCGATGCGGGACTCGATCCCAGGACTCCAGGATCATGACCTGAGCCGAAGGCAGTCGCTTAACCCACTGAGCCACCCAGGCGCCCTGTGGGTTTAATTCTTCATTGGAATAAATAACAAGAATGTTGTTATTTTAAAAAGATTTAAAGAGAGAGAGTGAGCACGAGCTGGGGGTGGGGCTGAGGGAGAGGGGAGAGAATCTCAAGCAGGCTCGCTGCTGAACGTGGAGCCCTGTGTGGGGCTCGATGCCAGGACCCTGAGATCATGACCTGAGCTGAAATCAAGAGTCAGGTGCTTAGCCGACTGAGCCACCCCGGCGCCCAAATAATGTATTTTTTAAAATTTATTTAATTAATTTATTTTTTCTCCCTGGCTTTGATCAGGTCTTTATTCAAAATTAGCTGTCCAATATAATGTATTTTTTTTAAAGATCTTTATTTTTAAGTCATCTCTTTGTGCAACGTGGGGCTCGAACCCACAACCCCAAGATCAAGAGTCGCATGCTCCTCTGAGCCAGCCAGGCGCCCCCCCCAACAATGTATCATGTCTCAGTTTCTTTACTCAGTAACGTATCTTGAAGATAATTTCTTGTTAGCACATGTCCATCTGTGTTTACTTGTAGAAGCCATGTGCTCTCCTGTAGTATGGATTTAACATAGTGCATTTTGTATTTTATATCGATGGATAGAGGATTTCTAAGGTTTTCTTTTGCTCCCCTGCCCCCGTCCTTTGTTGCAATTAAAGATGCCATGTAGTAGTTGTTTTTGCGTACGTGTGTGATGTGTGTGGTGTGTGTGTGTGTGTGTGTGAGATGACTGTTTCTCGAGGGTCTCAGCGGGAGGGGGCTCTCTGGGTGATGGGGCCAGTGGTCCGCTGAACAGGCTGCAGTCTTAGAAGTGGGAGATGGGGAGCGGGTCGGCTGGGCGCCCAGCCCGCTTCAGGCTCTGTGACAGGCCCTCGGGCACCTTGTCTCCTTAATCTTTATGACAGCCACAGGGCAGGAGTGTTTTCCATGCTTTACTCTAGCCATGCAGAAGTTGGAGTTTAAAAGTGGTGGAATGACACATGGAAGGCACGCAGCAGGTGGTTGAAGAGGGAGGACGTGGGCCCGGGTCTCTGTCCACGGGGTGCGACCCGGGTCTCTGTCCATGGGGCACGGGGTGGTGAGTGTGAATGATCTTGAGGGTCCTTCCGAACCAACTGAGCCCCAGGGCAGCTGCCGTCTGAACTCAGGGATGGAGCTCATGGTGAGCCGACTCCTGGCTTTATCCACAGGCTAGTCTTCTTTTATTCAGGGAAGGGTTCCTTATTTTTCGAATATTAGAGTGCATGAAGTTGCTTTTGTTATCCTGTGCTTTCACTCATGAGGCAGAATGGGCAATAATTTTCTTAAAAAAAAATCAGTTCGTTGTGTATTAAGTAAAAAAGCAAGCTAGAAAACACGCACAATAAAACTTTGAATTTGTGTAAAAATAGATGTGAGTGTGTGCGCCCGTGTGTGCCTCTAAAGGAAGGTCTGAAGGAGCGTGCATTGGAATGCTGATAGGGTAGATCTTGCTGAGTGAAGGGGTTATGGGTGCGTGTAGTTGCTTTTCTGAGCTTTCTGCAGTTAGCCCCTCTCCTCGCTTTCCTTTAGATAACACGTATGAGTATCGTAATTGGGGAAACAAAATACATTGTAAAAGAGAAGCATCAATAAATACTTCATTCAAATGTAAAAGGAAGCGCCTGTGTGTTCATTGCAGAATTATTCATAGTAGCCAAGATGTGGAAACAACCTAAGTGCTCGTCAGTGGATAAAGAGGTTGTGATTTATATATATTATAAATGTGTACATTTATGTATGTATATAAATATATAAATTTTATATATAAACACACAATGGAATGCTCTTTAGCTGTGAGAAAGAAGGAAATCCTGCCATTTGCAACAACATGGATGTCTTTTTTTTAAAAAAAGATTTTATTTATTTAGTTGAGAGAGAGGGAGCATGAGCTGAGGGAGAGGCAGACTCCCCACTGAGCAGGGGACCCGATGGAGGATTCGATCCCAGGACCCTGGGATCGTGACCTGAGCCAAAGGCAGACGCCCAACCCACTGAGCCACCCAGGCGCCCCTCCTCCTCTGTTGTAGAAGCAAGAGGAAGTCATGGTGCATCTATAGGAAGGGTGAGCTCCACTCGTCTGAGGGCAGCCTCCTCCCAAGAGAAGGACCAGTCTGGGCCAGGCTTGTAAACTTGGCTGCACCTTGGGAAGCGTAACTGGACGTGGGTGCCCAGGCTGTACCCAGGATGGACATCAGACCAGGTGAAGCTCCTCAGAGGCTTCCAATGAGCAGCTGAGGGTGAGAAGCTGAGAAATTAAGGGGTGGGGGAGCAGATGGGTGGTGGTGCTAGGGCACTGTTAATGACATCCATTATGTCCCAAGAATTTTCTTTGCACCAGACCAGGGACTGTGAGAACGCTTTACCCTCATTCTATAATTTAACCCATATAGGCTGTGAGATGAGTGCTTTTCTTTTTCTTTTTTTTAATTTTTTTTAAAGATTTTATTTATTAGAGAGAGAGAGAGCACAAGCAGGGGGAATGGCAGGCAGAGGGAGAGGGAGAAGCAGGCTCCTGGCTGAGCAGGGAGCCCGACGCGGGGCTCGATCCCAGGACCCCGAGATCATGACCCGAGCCGGAGGCAGACACTTAACCGACTGAGCCACCCAGGCGCCCCGAGATGAGTGCCTTTCATTTGCTCACTGGGCAGATGAGGAGTGAAGCATCCTGCCCCAGGGCACCTGGCTGGCAAGTGTGGGACTGTGATTTTAACAGGAACTCACAGCCTCAGTGTAAACAGTGGGGACAAGGGGGAGGTAGCGGGATGGGGGGCGGTTTGCTGAGAGGGTGGGAATGCCAAGGATCTCAGGGAGCCCGGGGCTAGGCACCGCCTAGCTAACGTGGGCTGGACGGATTGAGGAGGTGTGAGACACAGAGTGATAAAGAACAATAGTCAGCAGGTGCTAAAATGTGTGAGAAAGCTCTTCTTCCTTTCAGCTTTGTGCCAGTATGTGTCTTGCTCTCTAAAGCATTTTTTTAAAAAAGATTTTATTTATTTGTCAGAGTGAGAGAGAGAACACAAGCAGGGGGGAACGGCAGGCAGAGGGAGAAGCAGACTCCCAGCTGAGCAGGGAGCCCGATGCGGGGCTCGATCCCAGGACCCTGGGATCATGACCTGAGCCGAAGGCAGACGCTTAACTGACTGAGCCACCCAGGCATCTCTCTATAGCATTTTTATAGCTAGATATTATTTCTTTACACCTTGTTCTGATGTTTTCCTATCTAAAACATTTTTACTAGATGAATAACCTAGGCTCTTCTCTTACTACAAGTGGTGGATTCATACAAAAACACGGATTGATGCGTGTCGCTCTGTTTTCCCTCGCATTACACTCAGCTGCAAAAGCATCGTGACAGAAGGTCAGCAATATAAAAAATACGAATTTTTAAAAAAAATGACCCATGGAGGGGCACCTGGGTGGCTCAGGCGTTGGGTGTCTGCCTTCGGCTCGGGTTGTGATCCCAGGGTCCTGGGGTCGAGCCCTGCGTCGGGCTCCCTGCTCCGCGGGGAGTCTGCTTCTCCCTCTCCCACTCCCCCTGCTTGTGTTCCCTCTCTCGCTGTGTCTCTCTCTGTCAAATAAATAAAAAGAAATCTTAAAAAAAAAATTAAAAAAAAAATGACCCATGGAAGAAACTGGGCCTGTGGCAATTCCTTGAGTTTTTTTTTTCCCCTTCTTCTTCTTCTTTTTCCTTAAAAAATCAGACGATATGAGCTCCCCCAGAGAGCTTGTCAAGAGTGAGCATGATGGGGGCCCCAGGGTTCTTGAAGGATAAATGAAGTTCTTCGGATACATTCAGGAAGTGACAGCCAGGAACGGTTCACACCATTCATAAAATATGCAACTCCCTACTAGAGAGAGAGAGAGAGAAAGAGAGGATTCATGGGAATTTTCCCCCCTCTGAAATAAGTCCACCAGCGCTCCGAACACAGGCTATGTGATTCTAACGCTGGGCAGCTCCTACTTGCTCAGGCCTGGCTGCTAGAGCCAGGATGGTCCCAAGCCAAGTCCCTGCAGTCAGTTGCACCCCCAGAGGAGCCCAGCCTGTGCCTGGGGATGGTCGCACCTTCAGAGCAAGAGCTCCTGGAAGCATCCCGTGAGGATGCTGGGAAGGCGTTTTAGGAGGCAGATTGGCAAATTTGACATTTTGTCTTTGGCGTCTTCGTTTCTTGCTGGATGTTTCTGGTGGGGACTGGAGGGCATAGTTGATGTACATGTACTACGTAATCACGGAGTGGGATGACGGAGATCTGTCCAGATGCACTGTTGGGCGGTCAGCTGAAATGTGTGGAATGTGAGCTTTCAGGAAGCTCAAGGTCAAAGTCTGCGACCTTCCTTCTCGGTGATATGGCGGCATTCTGTTGTAATGCAGAAGTTAGGGGACCAGTAAAGAAACCTACTGTGGTAGATGTCTGATGTCTGTTGTCTCTTACTCTCCTTGTTCAGGTAGTAACCCCTCGGTTTTTCTGCAGAGGACCGAAGGTGCAGTGGATTCATAGACTGTGAACGGTTTGCTCGGAGCTGGTGGTACCCCTGAACTCATACACACATGCCCCAGGCTTGACCTGACCCCCTCCCCGCCATCCGTGCCCTGGCCGCCGTGATTCAGGAACAGTCACGTGACTGCTGCTGGTCCCCCTCCCTGGGACCTTTTGCTGTACATTAGGGAAAGACATGCTGCTCCCCCCTACCCCGACATTGTTAAGCTAGTAGGGTTATAAACTTGGAGCTGCCATGACTGCTTTTGCTAATACTTGGGGAGTGCCTGAGAATGAAGGTAGCGTAAAAGAAAGCAGAACTGAGATAATGTTGTTTGAGCACCTAGATCCATCGGTACCTGAAGGCAGTACACTCCTGAGCTCCCAAGTTATGTAGGCCTGTAGGCCAGTAAATACTGCCATTCTTCTATTTTGTGTGTGTGTGTGTGTGTGTGTGTGTGTGTGTCTAAAACAGTTTGGTTCTGGGGCACCTGGGTGGCTCAGTCACTTAAGTGTCTGCCTTCTGCTCAGGTCATGCTCCCAGGGATGGAGCCCACTCAGCGGGGGACCCCCTCTCGCTGCCCTTCCCCCTGTCTCTCTTCTTCTCAAATAAATAAATAAAATCTTAAAAAAAAAAACGTTTAAACAACAATTTGGTTCAGGTTCTGGGGCTTATAACCCCTTGGGTCCTGTCTAAAACAACTACATCATAAACTTTCCACATCGTGGGGTGAATACCATATTGTGAACACTGATGGGCTTTGCCCGGTGGCAAGGATGGACCCATGATGTGCAGTGGAGAAAACACTAGAGAAGCTGGGGTTCACAGGTTCTGGGTTGTCTTTGCCCTCACTAGCTGGGTAACTTGGGTGAGTAGCTCTTAACTTTGCTGAGGCACAGTTCCCAACATCTGCAAAATGGGGCAGTCAGTTAGTTGGTCTTTGAGGTGTCTTTCAGCTCTCTGTATAATCCTGTAACTGTTTTACTTCGTGTCTGTTTTATTTTTTATTCTTTTTTTTTGAGAGAGAGAGTGCATGAGTGGGGTTGGGGCACAGAGGAAGAGAACCTCAGGCAGCCTCCGTGCTCCGTGCTCCGTGCGGAGCCTGATGCAGGACTTGATCTCACGACCCTGAGATCATGACCTGAGCCTAAATCGAGGGTCGGACTCTGAACCGACTGAACCACCCAGGTTGCCCCTTAAGGTCTGTTTTAAACAGACAGTGGGTTGCCAAAGAGGAGGTGGGAGGGGGGCAAAATGAGTGAAGGCGGGAGGTGGGAGATACAGGCTTCCATGTATGGAATGAATAAGCCACAGAAGTAAAAGGCACGGGGTGAAGAATACAGTGATACCAGAACATTGATGTAAGGATGTAATGAGACATACAGGACAAAAAGTAGCTACACTCGGGGCAAACATAGTATAATGTATAAACTTGTCAAATCACTGAGTCATACTCCTGAAGCTAACGTAGCCTTGTGTGTCAACTATATTTAAAAAAAAAAAAAGAAAAAAGATTCTTAAACCTTGCTCCTGGCAAAAAATAAATAAATAAACAAATAAAAGGACAATTGAAATAAGTTAAAAAAAAACGCCAAAGCAAACCAGTAAAGAACATCCCCAAACTCCAGAACTCTACAGATTGCTGGAAGATCCATTCTTAATTTTTACCGTTTATAGTAATTCCAGTATAGTTAACCTTACAGTGTTATAGGAGTTTCAGGGGTACAACAGTGACTCAGCAATTATACATCACCCCATGATCCTTTTTTTTTTAAACATGAACTTTGACTTTATTTATTTATTTATTTTTAAGAGAGAGAGGGGAGGGGCAGAGGGTGGGGGAGAATCTTAAGCAGACCGCACGCCCAACGCGGAGCCCGACGATGTGGGGCTTGATCCCACGGCCCCGAGATCATGACCTAAGCTGAAATCAGGGGTCGGATGCTTAACTGACTGAGCCACCCAGGCGCCCCTTGCCCTGTGATTTTAATTTGCATCTTCCTGGTAACCAATGATGCTGAGCATTCGTTTAATATGCTTCTTGGCCCTTTGGGTTTCCTGTCTTTGTAACCTGTCTAAGGATGACATTTAAAATTTTGGGGTGGGGGTGGGATGAGGGAAAGGGTCCAGTTGATTGGTGGGGGGACCCAAGAGTGTATTCCTGTGACAATATTATTCCAGGGTGCCTGCCATTAATTGGGGACGTGCACTCACAGCCTGAGAGGGCTTTCCAACAAGGAGGTGCTGATTTGTCTAGAAGCACATCGGCAAACTGGGGAGTGCAAGTGAACTTTTGAAGCCTGTTGCTTGCAGCCTTATCTTTTCATCATTGTCACTGAGGACTCAGCATCATTAGCAGATTTATCGGGAGATCTGGCCAGCCCCTGCCAGAAGGCGTGTGACTCCGAGCTCGAGCTCCGGGAGTTCCCCTCAGACTCGTCCTCTTATTGAGGAGCGAGGGGGCCCGAGCAAGGGTGGACGTTCCCAGGGCGGGTGACACATGGATCTTTGAAACGTGACTTCCCTGGTCAGTTACAAGGTTGGTGGGTCTTGAATTTCAGGGCTTTAGGCCCCATCCCCAGCATCTCTGGCGCCGGCGGAGATCTAGCCCTGTGGGGTTGCAAACTGCGAGGATTTCCTCCTCCTCCTTCCCTGGGGTCCTCTCTGTCTCATGCTGTGACCAGGCATGTGTGGCCTTGTCATGAAGAATGGGCTCGAGGGGAGGCTTGGGGGGGACAGGGTCCCCCATGGCTGCATTGATCTTTCTGTTTCTTATCAGTTGTCATTTTGGGAGGGAGCTACTGGGTAGGGGGAGGCGGTCCCCACGATGCGAGCCGCTGGGCCTCCCAAAGAGCCTATTGGCCAGTGGTGGTTGTGTCTGATCCATAAGGCTCCGGAGGGGAAAGAAACCATTGCCGAGGTGGCTGGGGATTTAAAGAGGGACTGGTTGCAGAGGTGTGGGCGGGATGGGGAAATGGGGAAGCAGGCCTTGGGGGACAAAATACAGAAATGTATTTAGGTTCAAATGAAGAGACAGAGGGAAGCTTTAGAATAATGCTCTGCACAGAGGAACCAGGCAACCATTAATATGATTGTTATTTAAAAAATACCCATTGCTCCGCCCCAGTTAAACCAGCATGCCTTGGAGGTAGGGCGTAGACATTAGCATATTTTTAAAGCTCACAGGCTGTTTCTAGTGTGTAGTTAAGAGTGGAGAACCACTGCTTTATGGCTCAACCTTCAGTCTCTCTGACACTGGAAAGGACTTAGTGGAGCAGTTTTGGGGTGGGGGGGCGGAATGGAGAGAAGACAGTACCACCAGGGCAGAGAAAATGGGAGGGAAGCCATGATCCAAATTGATTGTTAAGATAGCTGTGGGAAACGAGCCAAGGACATTGGCTTGAGTTCCCTTCTATTTGGAGACTGGCCATTTGTCACAGAGACCGCTATTTGAAAGTTACCGTTTGCACATTAGTATGAATAAGTTTATTAGGACCTGTGCATTCTCATTCAGGCAGAGTTGGACGAGAGCCTGAGGACATGGGTATCTGGGAAGGAAAGGTGTTGTGGGGAGGGGAGTGGAGGGAGAAGAAACCGTTTTATTTCAGTGTTTTGTTTCATCATCTTGATGAGTCAGTGGCTCAGTAGGGCTTTGGGAGTAGTGGGTCACATGAAGCATCATGTGGGTTCTAGGTGTGTGTTCCTGTGAGCAGCCCAGGGTGGGTTGACGGTGGCTCTACCTTTTATGAAATGTTTCTCCAGGGTGGGTTTTCCTAGAGCAGTGCACTGAGCATCTCTTTTCAACTGTAACGAGGATGTTTTCTAGCCATGTTTTCTAGCCGGCTTGGAGTAGCTCTGAGAGGCAGCCTAATACAGTCATTAAGAACAGGGAACCGAGGGGCTCAGACTGGTTTTGAAATCCGTGCTTGGTCCCTCTCCCCTGCAGCAAGCAACTCACACCTCTCAATGCCTTAGTTGCCTCATCTATAAAATGGGCATAATAATGGGACTTACTTCATGGCATTGTTGGGAGAATTGAAGGAGTTAACACAGGTAAATCATCTAGAACCATGGTTCATGGGCTTTCTTTGTCTTCCTTATAAAACATTATGTGCTCCTTATTTAAAAAAAAATGTTATGTATGTATGTAAGTTGTATGTCCAGTTGTCTTGCAAGGCCCGCCTCTAGGAAGTCCAGCAGGTCAACCAGCTCTTCGAGCCTCTGCTTCCACCGTTGGAGACTTCTGTGAGGCACCTGTTGTATACCGCCCCCAATTGGCAGTTGTAAAGCGTCTTATTTGCTAAGACAGAGAGGTCCTTGAAGGCAGAGATCAAATCTCTCTCTTCTGTGATTCCAGCAATCTTGTACGCTGTGCGGTGAAGTATGAGGCACCAAGGGATGGGGAATGGACCCCGGTTCCTATCTTGGCTGCAGGTCCTTGAATGAGTCACTCCCGTCTGGGTGGGCCTTATTTCATCATATGTAAAATGAAGCTGGTAATACTGGGAGCTCTAAGGGTTAAGAGATAAGTGTATATGGAATCAATTCTTCACTTGGAAGTGAAGAAGATATTCTAGAAACTCAGGGTACCATTGTTAATCCTCCCACAGTCCGCCAGAATGCCTTAGCCAGTGCCGAGCACATAATAATGAGGGATCGTCGCTGCCTTCCAGGAGGGAAGGGAAAAGGGGCCAGGACTTTAAATTGCAAGTGGCAGAAATCCAATTCACAAGTTTCAGCCAAAAGAAGAGGCGGCGGGGCGGGGGGGGGGGGGGGGGGGGGGGGGGGGGGGGGGGGGGAGGGAGGTTAATTTACGAGCTCATATTTCGGGGTGGAGTTCAGGGATGACTGGCTCCCGGGGCTCACATAATGTGCACAGGGCACCATCTCTCACCTCTAATTGGCTCTCCTCTGCAAGTGGACACTCCCCAGTTATGAGACAACTAGTAACTTCCTCCCAGATTAGCAACCTACCTTGGGGGGATCCCCCCCAAAATGAGAGGGTATCTTACGTAGTAGGCACATCAAAAAAAAAAAAAAAAAGCTACAGCATTTCACTTTAGAAAACAATCAACTCCCCCCAAAGAAACCCCATACCCATGAATAGTCACCCCCATTCTCCCTCCCGTACCCCCAGGGGCCACGAAGCTACTACTGTCCGTTGCTATGGATTTACCTGTTCTGGGCATTTTTTATAAATGCAATCCCACCCTGTGCGGCCTTTTGTGCTTGGCTGCTTTCACTTAGCTCTCTTGTCTCCAAGGGTTCATCTGTGGGAGAGCATCCATCGGTACTCCGTTCCTTCTTAGGGCTGAATAATGTTTTATTGTGTGGATGGAACACATTTTAGTTACCATTCATCAGTGGATGGCCATTTGGGTTGTTTTCATTTTTGATTATGATGAATAATGCTGCTGTGAATGTGTACAGGTGTTTCTGTGGACATGCTTTCATTTCGGTGACTCTGTGCTTCACTCTTTGAGGAACTGCCAAACGTGCTAGCTCTTTAATCCCTTATTCCTTTTTTTTTTGTTTGTTTAAGATTTATTTATTTGGGAGAGAGTGAGAGAGCATGAGTGGGTGGAGGGACTGAGGGAGAGGCTCCCAAGCGGACTCCCTGCTGAGTGCGGAGCGTACCACGGGGCTCGATCTCAGGACCCTGAGATCATGGCCTGAGCCGAGATCGAGAGTTGGATGCCTAATCGACTGACTGAGCCACCCAGGCGCCTCTAACCCATAATTCTTAAATGTCATTTATGGAAGCTGCAAAACTATACCTTTGTGTCTTCGTTCTTTGGCTGCCGTATCCTAAAATCCCACCAGATGGGATATGGTGTGCCCTCAAAAATGGACCCTCTTCTCTCGAACCTTCTGGAGCAGGAAGTTAGCTTGTGGGCTCGTCCAGGCCTCCTGAGGGATGCAGTGCCCTGAGGGAGACCCCCACCCCCTCCACGGTGATGCTTGACCAGCAGTAAAGGGTCATCAGAGAGGATAGGAGTGAAGCGTCCAGGTTAACTGAAACCAGCAAAGCCACCCCTGTCCCCAACACCAAAACGCAATAAAAAAATTAGTAAACACAAAAACCAAATGATTTTGATTCTCTTTCCCAAGCTCCCCAGTCAAAAACGCCTGTTGTAGGTAATAATCAAGGTTTCATGAGCTCCTGGGCGAAGAGTGATGGGCCCTCACGGCACCTCTGTGAGCTTGGACGGGCACTTTACCCCTTCCGTAATCCTGATTTTATGGCCAAGGACACGGGAGCCTTGGGATTTGTGATTTGCTCCAGTTAGGAAGTGGCCGTTAGCTCAGGACAGATCAAGCATTCAGATCTTTTAACTCGGGAGTTCCGTCCTGTTTTGTTATGAGCTCTTGGCCGTGTTCATTTTAAAATCTAGATAAAGCTACTCTGATTTTTTTTTTTTAAGAATCACATTAGAGAGTTTGAGCTTGGTTTTGGGATGCTTTGATAAACTCGCAGTTGGATCTTTGGCACGAGAGAGAAGAATGGCCGTGTGTACAAACACAATTATCCAATATATTTTCAGAAGTCTGTTATTCTGTGTTTGTGCAGATGAGGTTTCATACCCTGCTTGGCTGGTCTTAAGAGTCTCACTTTGGGCTGTAAGAGGAAATACAAGGACGTTCCGGTTACTTTTAAATAGCTAGTAAATTCCAAACTGGTGGATAGCCTCGGCTGTGTGATCGAAAATCATTCACAGAAACTTTTGGGATGTTTTCTTCTGTTGGAGTGTTTTTAAAAACCAACTTATTTGAGGTTCTCTGAGAGTTTTTGCAAGTTCGGGGAAGCAGCTGTGTATTTATACTTCACTGGGATTAAACACATGGACACCTACATCTCTCCTCCACCGAGAAAATACACCCAAACCCCAGGGCTGTGGCTTTGCCTGGAAGTATGAAAACAACTATTTATTCATAAGCCAAAACCCAGACGCATCCACCCAGTGGATCTTGTGCAAGTCTGATGAACTGTCCTGATGAAAATACTCTAACATGTTTTCAAGTGAATTGGGTAGGTATGGATATGTTTTTTGGCTTCCTCCGTGCTTATGGAAATTCTTGACTTAATAGGTAAATCTCGGTTTAGCACGCTCAGAGGAGCATGGACTCTGGAAGAGCTAAAGTCCTAAAATAAGGACATTTTATTGTCTTGCTGCAGGAAAACGAGCGCTCTTTTGAGCCGTTGCCCCTCGGCGGTGATGCGTCCAGACTGTTCTATACTGAGGTGATAAGTTTCCAGCCACGGTGCATTGAAGCCCATCGGGCCTCAGAGGCACCTGGAGGGCCTGGGAATCCTCATTTCTGGCACATTCCCAGTGACGCTGGTCTGTGGCCCCCCTCTTTGAGGAGCAAGGCTCTGGAGAATTCACTCCCAGTCTCTTGAGAGGGTTTTTGCTTTGTAAAGAAAGACAGGAAGATCTGTCCCAGTTCTGAAGACGTCCCTGAGGTCCCTTCCGTGATGAATGCCTGCTGCTTCAAAGGGCCTGGGGCTCACGCTCTGGACCCTTCCCAGGAAGACCCCTGGCTTTGAACCAGCAGGGGCAAGTTCTCATCATCGAGATGGTTCTTCTTGCTCTCCCACAGAGATAGAATAATGTGCCTCTCCTCTAAACTGAGCCCCAGGACTTTGCTCTGAGATTTACACCTCTTTGAAAGTGAGGAGATAGCTCTCATTTCTTGGGGGGGGGGGGCGGGGAGGGTCTCAGAAGGCATGGCCAGGCGTTGCCTCTGGCTGCCAGTCCTGACCCAGCCCCTCCATCTGCTCAGCAAAGGTTGGGGGGGGGATGCTGTCCATGGCAGGAACAGAGGACCCACAGATGCCCCTCTTCCCCAAGCCAGGAAGATCAGGCCACAATTGGGTTGACATGCCCAGGTGGGAACTGGAGGCCGAGGGCTCTGCTCAGCCTCAGTGCTGACACAGCCCGAGGCCCTTGGGTTCTTGCAAGCCTCTTCTGCCTCCTCCCTTAACTCACTTTATTAGCAGAGGCTCTTACATGCTGCCTGGACCTTCCTGGGCGCCTTTCACTTAGACTAACCTGAGCATGACTTGCTCCGGAGGAGTATGAGGGGGTGGTGGGACTCTTGTTCTTCGCACACAGCCTTCCCAGTGCTTCTTCGATGCACAGGCTTCCCAGTGCTTCTTCGATGCACAGAGCTGGTTTCTTTCTGTCGGCTGCCCACCTGAGCATTCCTTACCACTTCCTGTCCCTGTGCCCTTGGCAGACAGCCCCAGACACCAGCGTGAGTGCAGCCCTGAGCTGAGCGACGTGCAGCGCCAGTGATGGGCTGTGGGTTTCCTTTCGGTGGTCCACCCTCTGCCTGGGGGATCCGGCTTTTCTTGCAATGTCTCGGTGGAAAATGGCCCGGCCGTGCTCCTTAACGCCCATGATCTTTGGTACCAATTGGCTTCTGTTGTGTACTTTTCCCCCTTCCTCACCCAACTGGCTGTGTCCGTTATGGGGTTTGGTTTCTAGAAGGTTCTGGTCAGGAGGCAGGCAGGAGCGAGCCATCTGGCCGCTCATGTCTGCCCATTCTCTTCTCGCTTCAAGAAAGACCGTATTTTTTCTTAGAAATTTAACGCCCATTGCTGTGCGTTTACACATTGATTTCCAGATCCTTTCTTATGTGGAATGAGGGGTTCGGCAGAGATGGGCTGGCTGCTCTGGACCCATCTCCCAACTTGGCATGCTGTTCACTCTGGTCTGATGGACCCAGGCCCCCGGACGCGCATCCTGTGCTTGATCATGCTGTGATCAGAGTCCACCCCCCCCACCAACCCGGGGCTGGTTCCCGGGGCGTGGCCCCTAAGACGCGGGGGTCCTCTGTCCTCCTGGGCTCTTTTCGGTGGGCTCCTTGGCCGCTGTGGGCAGGACACACTCCTGGCTCTGTTTTAGGAACAGCGAGGAGCGCAGGTGGACAGAGCGGTAGATTTCTCAGCTTCAGACAGGATGCCTAGATGGGACCCGTCACCCCCGCGTCCCCCGTCCCTTGTTTTGTCATTGGTGCTCCAGGAGTCTCCTGAGATCATGGGTCAGGAGGGTGCGGGTCTGCGTCCTCCGTGCTGCTGGGGTGTGGACCTCCTCAGCCCCGGGCCAGGTCAGGGTTGGGATGGGGCTGGCCCTGCCTGAGCCCCCGCTCCGTGGGCGCCTTTTCCCCTCCAGACTCAGCAGCTTGACCTGGGACACTGTGTCCGCGGCGCCCGGCCAGAACAAAGTAGCACAGACTGGGGGGTCTTCCACAAGACCCTTATTTCTTCTCCCTTCTGGAGGTTGGAAGTTCAAGGTCAAAGTGTCGGCAGGGCTGATGTCACCTGAGGCTTCTCTCCTTGGCCCAAAAGTGACCGCCTTCTCCTGTGTCTTCCCCTCCGTGCGCCGGGGGTCCTCAGCTCCTCTTCTCGTGAGGACACCAGTCCTATTGAATGAAGTCTTCACTCTGATGACTTCATCTTGACTTAATTACCTCTTGACAATTTATTTATTTATTTGAGAGACAGCAAGAGAATCTGGGGCAGGGAGGGGCAGAGGGAGAGAATCTCAGGCGGACTCTGTGCTGAGCGTGGTGCCCCATGCGAGGCTCGATCCCACAACCCTGAGACCACGACCTGAGCCGAAATCAAGAGTCAGATGCTCAACCAACGGAGCCACCCAGGCGTGCCGACTTAATCCCCTTTATAAAGGCCTGCCTCCAAATAGGGTCCCATCCTGAGGTCCTGGGGGTTAGGACTTCCACATACACGAACTTTGTGGGGTTCACAGTTCAGGTCCTGTTACATACTCCATTTGTTCATCTGCACCTGTGCTTGCATCCAGAACTGTAGGGCTTGATCAAGGTTGCGTGGGATTTTAGAAAATAGTAAAATTTATACATGTTTGGAACGCACGGGGCGGGGGGGGGGGGTGCCTCTGGAAATCGTTTTCTGTAGGAATTACGATTGCTTCAGCGTTTTTATTTTATGTTAGGTTTTCTCCTTTCAACCTTTAAAAATACATAGCTAAGGGGCGCCTGGGTGGCTCAGCCATTGGGGCGTCTGCCTTCGGCTCGGGTGGGGATCCCGGGGTCCTGGGATCGAGCCCCGCATCGGGCTCCCTGCTCCGCGGGAAGCCTGCTTCTCCCTCTCCCCCTCCCCCTGCTTGTGTTCCCTCTCTCGCTGTCTCTCTCTCTGTGTGTCAGATAAATAAATAAAATCTTTAAAAAATAAATAAAATAAACAAATAAAAATACATAGTTAACTTGCTGTGTACTTACTATGTAGTCTGTTTTACTGACTTCATTGTATGCGTGTGTTTCTTCCGATGATTTGAAAGGGTTACAACCTGCTTTTAGTTCTAGTAGTTGTCTTGGCGACTACTGTATGACTTTATAATATGCTCCGTCCCTGGTTCTTTAGGTATACTTGCTCACCTACCACTGTGAGCTGTGAAAAAATTACTCTGAAGAGTGATAATCTTAACAAAAATAATGAATGTTTATTATACCGTATTTAAAACAATTAAAAGAAATTTGTCTCTACAGCCCTGTGTTGGGAGGAATTTATCATATCCATTTTAAAGGGGAGGGATTCACAGAGAGCCTGCCCAAGGCCACTTGGGATAGTACCTTTTTTTTTTTTTTAAGATTTTATTTATTTATTTGACAGAGACAGCAAGAGAGGGAACACAAGCAGGGGGAGTGGCAGAGGGAGAAGCAGGCTTCCCGCCGAGCAGGGAGCCCGATGCGGGGCTCGATCCCAGGACCCTGGGACCATGACCTGAGCCGAAGGCAGACGCTTAACAACTGAGCCACCCAGGCGCCCCTTTAAGGAGAGTTTTTAAGGGGAATTCGTCTTTTTTTTTTTAAGATTTTATTTATTTATTTGACAGAGAGAGACATAGCGAGAGAGGGAACACAAGCAGGGGGAGTGGGAGAGGGAGAGGCAGGCTTCCCCGCCGAGCAGGGAGCCCGATGCGGGGCTCGATCCCAGGACCCTGAGATCATGACCTGAGCCGAAGGCAGACGCTTAATGACTGAGCCACCCAGGCGCCCTGGGGAATTGGTCTTAGGCTGTTGTCTCCACATCCGATGCTGGAGCTCGAAGCCCACAGGGCAGGCAGAGTGAGGAAGGGAGGATCATGAGCCGGAGACCAGCGGGAATGGATTAAAGTTGCCTCTGACCTTGGTGGTACGGGTGTCCTGAAGAAGCCAAGGCCCTTGGTCACGGAGTGAGCCGCACACACTTGGCCCCTGAGTCAGAGAAGCCGGAGGAGCGTCTGGGGCAGGTCAGCCACAGCATGCGTGAGCTACTTTTGCCCTCCAGAACCCTCCAGAATCTTCCTATGGTGCACCCTGACCCAGAACATTCGAGAAAATGTGCTCTGGCAACTGACGTTCAGTCTGGGCAGGCTGACACCTTAGAAGTCCATCACACTGCCAGGAGGTGGGAAGAGAGCAGCCTGGGGCGTCAGAATGACCTAAATTTAAGGAAACTGATCTGTGCCTCTTCCGTGAAGGGGGGAATAATGATGCCAATACCCTCTCTGTGGAGGGTTATTAACGGATGCCAAGGGCCCCACTTTGCTTCTGGATGGAGGGTAAGAAATCTCAGACTTCTGTAGTTCTTGACGCTACCCAGGAGCATAATATCTCCAGATAATTAAGTCTCACTTTATCTCCTCAATAAATGGCTTCTCGTGTAGTCCCTGCATCAAGTTCATTCCCAGGAAGTTGATCTTCCTTCTTGTTATTGTGAATAAAATTTAATTATGTTTTAAAATTGGTTATTGATGATCTATGGTTCCAGAAGGATGTTAATAGTCATGTTCCGTCTTTAATGGGAATCCCTCTGGGGTTTCCTCCTAGCTCTGATACTGGCTGTTGGTTTTAGATAGCATGGGTATTTTCTATTTTGCATTTTAATATCCTTTTTATGGGTGTTTTTCTGTGTCCTTATGGGGAGTCTAAGACGAAGCTGGTCCTAATACCAAAGAGAGGTATTTTTGAAGCTACAAATAGATGTGGGATTTTATCAAAGGATGCGTTGCCAGCATCTCTCCAGATGATCATGTATAGTTTCAATTTAAAAATAATATGATTACCAATATTAATAGTTTTCCTAGCAGGACAGAGTGTTGACATCAGAGGCAACTTGGTAGAAAGAGCATAGGATGCAGTGTCTGGAAATGTGGATTCTAGTGCTAGCTTGTTTTTTTTTTTTTTAAGATTTTATTTATTAGAGAGAGAGAGAGCACAAGCAGGGGGAGCAGCAGAGGGAGAGGGAGGAGAAGGCTCCCCACTGAGCAGGGAGCCCGATGTGGGGCTCAATCACAGGACCCTGGGATCAGGACCTGAGCCGAAGGCAGACGCTTAACCGACTAAGCCGCCCAGGCGCCCCTAGCTTGGTTTTTGATTATGAATTTGACCTTGGACAAGGCAGTATGTTTCATTTCCCCCTTAATAGTGTCCCACACCTCTGTTTTCTTACCTGTAAAATGGGCATAGTTATGCTTTCCTTTCCTACCACTGAGTTGGAAGGATAACAATGAATCTGTAGTCCCTTCCCCACATTGATTTAAATGCTTTCCCATCTCTAAAAGAACCATGAGAAAAGTGTAAAAATCGTGATCGCATGGACCACCGTCAACCAACAATTCGTTTTGCATTCACTCATTCGGCCAACAAATATTAATTGAGCAACTGCAGTGTGCTAGGAATTGTTCCAGACACTGGGAACACAGCAGTGAACAAAGTAGACCAATTCCCTGCACAGTAGAGCTTACATTCCAACAAACAGACAAACACTGGAAAGGTCGATAAAGCAGGGAGAGGGAGGGAGTGTGAGGAAGGGTCTGGGGAGGCTTACTTGTAAGTGGGGCGGTCAGAGAAGACCTCACTGAAATGACGTTTGAGCAGAGGAGGGAATGAGCCGGATAGAGGTCTGGGGGAAGGCTGTTCTGTGCAGAGGGATGGCATGTGCAAAGGCCCTGAGGTACAACAGGAATGCCAACGCAGCTTGCATTGGGTGAGCAGGCAGGAGGGGAGGGAAAGTTTGAGGTCTGAGAGGTTGAGGAGGGTCAGGTCATGCAGGACCTCTTTTTCCATCCTAAATCGATCACTCTGGCTGCCTGTGGAGAGTGGATAGAAGCTGGTGATGGGTGGAGACAGGCCGAACCGAGGGCATGGTGGTCCAGTCGGAGATGATAGCAGGATATATGGTGGGAAGTATCGGATATGGGGTCCAGTTTGAAGAAGGGGCTGGTGGAGTGTGCTGATGAGTTGCACGTCTCCTGTAGGAACAGCTACTTGGCTCTTCCTGCCAGAAGAAAATGTGTCTGCCACCCTCATGATAGTTTGGGGCGCTGAGTTGGGGGAAACTGAGGACTCCCAGCATGTCTCCACACCGATGGCTGGGTTTGGATGTCCGCGGGAGAAATTCCGCTCTGGGGCCCGGCCCAGGAACGCAGGCCCCACAGAGGGGCAGCTCCCCTCATGCCCCCTGTCCCCGAGGGTCATCGAGCCCTGCACCACCCCCTTAAGAGTCGGTGTTAGTCACGGAATACTTGGCCATGGGTGATACCGTGATTCATTAATAAAAGACAGACAACATTTGGGAGGCATTTGCTTTAATTCAGGGCGTCTCGTCCTCCCTCAGACAGCCCTTTGTGTTCTCATGAGGTGGGACCCACCCACGTGCTCCGGGTGTGTGTGTGGGGGCGGGGGGCGCAAGTTGCTCATTTATACCCTTGTGCTCTCAACTACTCCAACTCGGATCTGGAAAAAGTCTCTTCTCTCCCTCTTCGGGCTTCGGGTCTTCCCTGCTGTTTCCTGCTACTCTTCTTCCCTTGGATCGAATGCTGAAAATCTAGTTCCTTCCCGGAGCTTCTTTGGCATCTGGCTCTGAGCAGTGCAAATCCCCCACCGGGGCTGGTGGGCATCCCGTCACCATGCTTCCCCCTTCCCCCCACCCCTGCAGCTCTGAGGCCTGCCTGCTTGCAGAGCACAGAGCTCAGAAGGTGGTAGCAGAGCTTGTGGGTGCAAAGGAGAGAAAAAGGCGAGATTGTTTCCTCCACGTGAAGACAGGAAAGCACACGTTAAAAATAACACTAACCAGCGGAATCAGGAGCACAAACAAGCGTAAGCCAAGAGGGCGTGATGGGGTGCTCATAACTACCGCCTCGCCTGCCTTTAGTAGTCCAGGAGAAATCTCTCTGGCTGGCTCAGGGTCTGGGGAGCCTTCCCTCTGGGGAGCCAATCTGAGTAATGGGCAGAGGCTTAAAGTCGGAGCAGTCTGGAAGGCGAGTTTTATTTTTCATTTATTTTTTTTAAAGATTTTATTTATTTATTTATTTGACAGAGAGACACAGTGAGAGAGGGAACACAGGCAGGGGGAGTGGGAGAGGGAGAAGCAGGCTTTCCGCAGAGCAGGGAGCCCGATGTGTGGGACTCCATCCCAGGACCTCAAGATTATGACCTGAGCCGAAGGCAGAGGCTTACTTGACTAAGCCACCCAGGCATCCCTGCCATTTCCCCCCCTTTTAAAAAATTTTTTAACAGTCGTTAAGCGTCTGCCTTTGGCTCAGGTCATGATCCCAGGGTCCTGGGATCGAGCCCCGCATCGGGCTCCCTGCTCCGCGGGAAGCCTGCTTCTCCCTCTCTCTCCCTCTGCTTGTGTTCCTGCTCTCGCTATCTCTTTCTCTGTCAAATAAATAAATAAAATCTTTAAAAAATTTTTTTTAATTTATTTTTATTTTTTAAAGATTTTGCCACCCCCCCTTTTAAAGAGACTTTAAAGATCCAATCCCCTTTGGGCCACCTGGCTGGCTCTTGACCTCAGGGGGTTGTGAGTTTGAGCCCCATGTTGGGTGTAGAGGTGACTTAAAAGTAAAAAATCTTAAAAAAAAAAAAACAACCAAAAATTTAAATAGCTTTTAAATAATTTTGGGTTGCCCGAGTGATGTTCCTTGGAATGCGATGCCGGGTGGAGTCCGGGCCACGGCTCCGTGGACAGCCTTTGATGACAGGTGGCCATCGTCCGCGTGTGTCCTCGTACGTGTGTATGTGTGCAGAGGGGCTGGGGTTGAAGGTCACGGATTCGGTGGCTGGGTTCTATGGCAACTATGCTTATTAACCTTTGGAGGAACTTTGAGATTTTCCAAAGCTGCTGGCCGCTTTACAACCCCATCTGTGTGAGGGTCTAATTCCTCTGCATCCTTGACAACGTTTGCTAGTATCGGTCTTTCCGATCACGGCTATTATCATGGGTGTGACGTGCGACTTCATTGCGGTTTTGATTTGCATTTTCCTGCGTTTTCCTGGAGGCTAATGGTATTAAACATCTCTTCAAGTGCTTACTGGCTTCCTGGGTCTTGGGAGAAAGGTCTTGTCAAAAACCTGTGCCCGTTTTTCGGCAACCGAGTTAAATTACCGATGTCGTTTCATTTTACTGGGTTTGTAAGTGTTCTTTATATATTCCAGATAAAAGTCCCTTATCAGATAGACAATTGGCAGAAATGTCCTTCTGTTCTCTGGGGGTTCTCTTTTCACTTTCTTTATGGTCTCCTTTGAAGCACAAAAGTTTTTAACTTGCGTGATGTCGACTTTATTTTTTATTTCCTTCTCTTGCATGTGGCTTCTGTTGTTATACCTGAGAAACTGGCTAAGTTGAGGTCGTGAAGATTTACACCTGTTTTCTCCTAAGAGTCTTATAGGTTGGGCTCTTACATTTAGGACTTAGACCTGCCTCGCGGTAACGTTTGTAAATGGTGTGAGAAAGGGGTCCGGCTTCATCCTTTCGCTTGTGGCTCTCCTGTTCCAGCACCCCTTTGTTAAAAAGGCTGTCCTCTCTCCATGTTAGGCCTTGGCGCTTTTGCCATCAGGGTTTAACTATGCTATTTATTTTAAGTCTCTGGGTGGGGAAGCGTCTACTGACCCGCAGGGAGAAAGCAAATCAATCAAGGATCACTTACGTTTAAAAAAAAACAAAAATGCTTTTGTTTGGAATTCTAAACAAGATTTCGATGGAAACCTTCACTGGAAATGAAAATCGGCAACAGACAATGCGGTTGAATAGATAGAAGTCAGGAAACACGGAGTTTTATGAAACTGGCCCAGTTGGCGGGGGTGGGGTGGGGGGGGCACTTGGCCACAGCCAGCTCTGGAATTCGATGGTGTGTGGATCGAAAACCAGAGCTGATTGCATCAAGTGTGGGAGCCCAGGCTGCAGGGCTGGGAGCATGGGGAGCCCCGTGTCCCACCCCAGCCCACCCTCCCCCAGTGCCTCCTTAGCTCCAGGAGGTCAGTCCCGGGACAGCTGGGCACGGGGAGCAGCAGGCTGTGGGATGCCAGTTCTTCTTTGGCCTTGATTCAGGAAGGGGATTAGGGAATTATTTCTTCTAGAAGCCTCCACCGCAGAACGGAATCCTGGAGCGCCGAGGCCTCTGCCTCCCACACGTGGGTTGGGCGGCCCCGGAACTGTGGGTGTGGGCCGGGGAGGATGCACGCACGGCCTCCTTGTGATCCAGGGCCCCAGCCCCGGGCAAGGCCGTGTGCTGGGGTCCCCAGGCCTGGCCCGGCTCCCAGGAAACTGGACCCGCATCTCCCCGCCACCCCCACCCTGGCCAGCCCTGCCGCTCCTGGGCGTCCACCCCAGCTGAACCCCCGAGAACAGAGGATTAGCTCAGTCCCAGATGTTTAGATCCCTAACTCAGCGTTTGCATGAGATTTGTCGAGAGCCTTTGTGCTCCCCAAGGTGGTCCAGGAGTTGGCTCAGATCTTGGTGTGGTTCTTGTGTCAAATCAGCATTTTTGGGGAGAGGCTTGGGGGTTCCAGGATTTACTCAGAGCTTTTTGCCCTGGGTTCCACTGAACCCGGGTTGGAACCTGCCCAGTCTTGGGGGGCTTAGGGTTGGTGGAGACGGTGGCCGTCTTCTTAGAGGGGAATCCAATCAGGACTTTGGGGGAATTCTCCACCCTGGTTGGGTTAGTGCTTTTCAAAATCAAGTTCTCAAGTTGTAGCCTCCAGCCCTGAGTCTGTCCCTCTGTGAGTGCCCAGTTGAAATGCTTTCAGGGAAGCTGGGTGGGGCTGGTGGTGGTGAGGGTTCTGGAACCAAGGAAGAGTGAGCATTCCCTGCAGTATTACAGACCCAGGTCTCTTCCAGAGCTTGGAGCCAGCTAGCAAAAGCCCCAGCCCCTGGCCGGCCACCCCCAGGTGGTCTGGCTTCACACTACAGACTGCAGCAGGGGGAGGACCAGGCAGTGACCCCCTGGAACCCAGGAGTCCCCCTGATGGAAGCTGGAGCCGGGTCCAAGGAGGGGCTTGGGGGGGGTCCTGCTGCCTCCCCCCCAGGGCTCCCCGAGTCACTGTTGATGAGTTAATTTCAGCATTCAGAGTGAGGCCGGTACCCACAATCTCAGCATGTTGGATCATCTCAGATGGTGGTGATGGGTTCTGATGTCAGTGGCCACGTAGGATTCCCTGAGATCCCAGGAATTACGTGCCATTGGAAATCGTAGGGAATCTTCCAATCGTAGGGAATCGTAGGGAATCAGCCAATCAGCCAATCGTAGGGAATCCTGGCCCAGCTGGAAATCCCAAATCTCCCCATCTTAAAATGTCGGTATTGATTCAAATAGAAAGCAACAGCAGACCACACAGTGCGCTGGCCAAAACCTACCAACAGCCTCCTTGTAATCCTTCTCTCTGCATGGGCAGTGGGGTGCTAGGGACAGGTGGTGACTCACCCAAGGTCGCCAATCCAGTAAGTAGCCTGCGCTCACACCCTGGTTTCTAGACTCCCAGGCTCCGAGTCTGTGTCCAGTCAACCTTACCAGTACCCTCCCGTCAAGCAAGGTGAAGGAAGATCATTCAGCTTAGTAAGGGGCCGAGCTGGGATTTGAACCCAGGACTGGCTGGCTCTGTCCATCCGTCCTGGTGTTACTGGGGTGAGAACTGGGCTCTGCTCGATTCTGGAGCATATTTTCTTTCCCAAGCGCCACGCCGGGATTGGCTCCTACCCCTCGAAACCCAGACCTGTTGCTTGACCAGTGAGCAGCCTTCCCCGAATTCTGGGGACTTTTCCAGAGCAGGAGGAGATCGTGAGGGCACATGTGTGTGCATGTGCACATGAATTCTGTCCCTTTTCCTCACACCCATTCATCATTCCCGGTGTCGTCCCTGGAGCTCTGAGGAGTTCCCCAGAAGGAGGAGTCGGAGCAGATGCTTTTCCCGGTTGGAGAAGCAACCCCCGCTTAGCAAGAAGCACCCACCTAACCCGTGCCCTCCCTGAGCCACCGGCTCGGTCGCCACTGGTGAGTTGGCATCTCCAGGCTCAGCCTGCACTGTGGGGTCCCCTGCGGATTGGGGGGGCGCCCTGGGAATTTGAGTCAAAACCACAGATTGGCGGCACCCTCAGCGGGCAGATCTGGGGAGCTCCCGGAGCGCACCTTGTCCGGCTCCCCATGGCTCCATGATGGGGGTCCAGTGTGTGTATGTGTGTGTGTGCGCAAGGGTTGGGGGCAGGGGGGCAGGAAGTGTTCATAAATGAAGCAGGGTGGTGGGGCTTCTCAAAGATTCACTAGCTCAATATTTTCTGGATGTTTTCATCGTCCTTTAAGGCTGACCCAGAGGAGGGCTGTTAAACAGGACTTAACCTGACTTCTCCAGTGGCTCTTACCCTCCACGACCCCTTGACCCTCTACCCTGGCCGCCTTCCCGGCACCACCCCGATGCCACCCCATCACTCTCATACCATTCCCTCCTCCTTTTGTTCTACTGGAAAGAGGACCGTCTTCTCTCCCTCTCTTTAGTTATATAATCCCTTAATAGTTGTACAACCTGGTTTCTTTCTTTACGCTTAAAATCAACTGAATATCTTTCTGTGTCACTATGTGTTATGTAAAGCATTCTTTTTGGTGTTTGCTATTAGTTCCTTGTTTGGATGAACTGTTTATTATTTATAATCCCCCAGTGATGGACACTGAGGTTGCTTCCTTTTTTTTTTCTTTCTTTTTTGGCTGTTAAAATCCCTGGCGCTGACCATCCTCATGGTGACATCTCCTCACGCTGAGATTGATTTGCTCTTTGGAAAGGTTGTACGGATTCACAGCGCTTGGAATGACTAATGCCCCATTTGTTGGCCAAGACTGGGGTGGGCAGGCCTACATAGAGCTCCCCCCCACTTTTTTTAGAGAGAGGAAAACATGAAAAGAGAACACGTAGTGACAGATTCTACCAGTGCCCTTATGGGTCGCATTCTTCCCAACACCTCGCTCCTGCATGTCCTTCCCTGTCCCGTGAACACTGAGTCGGGGGCTGCTATCATGGAAAGAGTGTGCTGGCTTGGAGGCCCAGGTGCCCACCTTGGTTCCTCAGAGGCCTTAGGAAAAGCTCTTGTCTTGGTGCATCTGTTTTCTCATCTTTACCATGGGAATAATCATACTTGTGTCACATCCTTGGCACGTGGCGTGTGAGGAGTAAATATTTACTTATTTATTTATTAAAGATTTTATTTATTTATTAGAGAGCGAGCGAGAGAGAAACAGCACGAGAGGGGAGAGAGTCAGAGCGAGAAGCAGGCTCCCCACTGAGCCGGGAGCCCGATGCGGGACTCAATCCCAGGACCCCGGGATCATGACCTGAGCCGAAGGCAGTCGCTCAACCAACTGAGCCACCCAGGCGCCCTAAATATTTATTTTAAGACCTCTTGCAGTGATTCTGGCTGCTGTAGCTTCTCTTCTGGCCCCCTGCGCCCCCCCCCCAGAATTCCCTGTTACCCCCACTTGTCATTGAACCCACCACAGAGGGCTTTCATACCGGCAGACTCAAGAGATGCATGACTTGGATCTTTGGGTATACTGTGGCGACCCAGGTGCTCATGTGGGTCGTTCCTCCACCCTCGGACGTCTAGAAGTGTTGGATGAATGAATGTCGGGGTCGCATGGGCCCCTTGTGGGGCAGTATTCCCAGTGCAGATGGTACCGGGGGAGGCAGGTGCGGGGGGGGGGGGGTGCGTATTTGTCGCATGGCCCTGTGCCTGTGTGTGGGGTGCAGAGCGTACCTGGGCTCCTTCCTTCGGCATTTGGTAGGGAGCTGTGTCATGCAGGCTGCATTTCCTCGAGGTCCCGTCTTGTGGGTCTCACCTGGGAGCCGGGGGTGCGGCCTGTGGCCTGCGGTGTGAGTGAGGGCCAGTGTGCGGTCCGGTTCCTCGCCCCCCGCCGGCCTGGCCTCTCCTCGTTGGAAGCTGTGCAAGGCCCCGCCACGAGGGGCTGGTCGGAGCCGGGAGCCGTGTGGGGAGCCCTCTGGGGCACAGTGACGGCTCTGTTTCCTCCTCTGCCTCGCCAGCGGCCCCCCATTCACGGCAAGGAGAGTCACGCATTCCCCCTTGAGATAAGAATAGAGCCCGACTGTGCCCCAGGACAGAGTCCAGCTTCTTCTGCCGGCCCTGCGAGGCCTGGCAAGGGCTCCCAGATGGTACTGGCATGAGTGGGCCCTGGCTGCCTGCCCCGCCGGCCCCTTGTGCATTGTGCGGCTGGGACACTGGGTGCAGTGTGCATGCGTGCCCGCCCGGCGCCCCCCAGGCCCCCGGAGACCGCTGTCTCCAGGCTCTGCTCAGGGAGGCATAGAGCCCTGGCCGGGAGGGTGGGGAGGAGAGTGGGCTGGGTGTTGCTGGCGGCCGCCTGGCAACTCCACGGCCTCCTTCTGCAAGCCCAAGGTAGAGGAGACAGGAAACAGCAGGGGCCACCGATGGTGTGTGATGAACGGGGTGCTGGGGCTCCCGTCCTCAGCACCCCCCACCCCCCCGCCTGTGTCCCAGGCGGCAGATGGGACAGCCTCGCGTCTCTCCAGCAGCGGGACTGGACCAGGCACTCTTAACCCGGCACGGGGCCAGGGGTGTTCCTGGGCTCTCCTTGTGACCACGTGGGCTGATCCCTGGGGTCGTTCTCAGCCTTCAGATGCAGAGGGCAGGGCTTCTCAAAGCGTGGTCCCTGGAACCCGCCGCAGGAGCTGCAGTACCCCCTGGGAGCTTGCTGGACATGCACGTCCTCAGGCCCCACCCTGGACCTGCTCAGGCAGAAACTGGCAGCGGGGCCTGGAAATCTGGGTTTGACCCCTTCTCCAGGGGGGGTTCTGATGCACGCAGGTGTTCCAGCACCACGGCTCTAATAAGTGGGTTGTTTGCAAACAGGTTTCAGTGCTCTGCCCGGTCCGTCCGGGGACTCTGGTGAGTGCTGAGGGCCGTGACCTCCTGCTGGGCACACGTTTTCACCGAAAGGCATTCAGACCAAGAGATCTGAAAATATTTGTTTGAATATGGCATCTCCCATTCAACCTAAAAAAACCCAAAAAACTAAAAAACTTCCAACTTGCACATTTTCACATGTTCCAGTTGATTCTGCAGCTGGGTGAGGTCACGTTGTGGGGTTTTTGGGTGAAAACACCGAGCCGTGTGTCCATCAGTAACTGGTTGGTGCAGTGGAGGTGTGATAGGATGCCAGGGTTTTCCACCGCTAGCCGAGGGCTTTCCAGGAAGTGTGCAGGCGGCCGTGAGGCCAGTGGGGCCAGGCTGCCCCTTCTGCTGGGGTGGGGGGGAGCTCCTGGCCAGATCTGAGAGAACAGGCATGTTGCCGAGTCTTTGAATAGGGCTGCGCACATACACGCAAGTGTTTGGGGAAGGTGCCTCGGTATCTGGGTCTGTCTCAACCTGCAAGGGTTCCTGAAAGTCGTTGGCTTGGGCACCAGCTGTTCTTCCAGGAAGAAAGCGTTAGAAGGGCATGTCTCCCGGGGCAGGGCAGGATGCACAGACACAGTGGCTGGACCGTCGGTGAGGCTTTCGGGGTTTCCACGGCACGGTCCCCTGGGTGGGTGGGGAGAGCGGTGGCACCTCTGTTTGCAGACCAGAAAATGCAGTCTTCTCGGGGGATTCTGATCACACCTCCCGCCCCCCTTGTGTCAGGGGCCCTGCCACCTCCCCAGGCCTCCCCGGAAGAACCAGTCTCAGTCAGTGGCTTCTGAGACTTGGTTGGACAGAACGGGGTGCAGAAGCATGGGGCAGAGGGTGACAGCGAGGAGCAAGGATGCAGTCTCAGGAGCACCCGATTAGATCTCCAGGATCTCCTTACTTGTGCTCAACCATATCCTCTCAACCGGTAAGCGGGCCCGTGGCCTCTCAGGTGGGTAGCACGTTTCCAGACGGATCTGCCGATTCAGAAATCTGTAGTAATAATCGACAGCGTTTATAGAGCATGCACTTTTAGGCACCGTGCTAAACAGTGTGCCTTTCTTCATTAACTCATTTGATCCTCACAACACACACACACACACACACACACACACACACACACACACACACACACACACACACACACACACACACACACACACGAGGGGTGACCAGGCCCATTTTACAGATGGGAAGGCTGACAGGATTTGTACCCGGACCATCTCTCCCCAGAACCTACAACGGAAGCCGTTGGTTGCTTCACCTGTACCCCTTCCGCATCCCCACCCCATAGAGGGGAGTGGGAACCCCTCAGCCCCTCCACTTCCCCGATCCTAAACATAGCTGCACACCCAGTTTAGCAGCTAGGTGTCCCCAGTTTGGGGTCCCAGCAGGCCTTTGCTTTCATGGAGCAGCTGTGAAGGGGAGCAAATGATGAGGAGGGACTGGCGGCGGGGGGCAGGGTGGCATGGGGCAGGGGAGGTGCCTGGGGCCGCCTTCTCTTCGCACCTCGTTCCCCCGCCCCCAGCTGCCGACTCTGGTCCATGTGCTTTTGGGATCTTTCGCTGGCCACCTGGGGATTGAGTCCTGGTTTTGCCGAACCATTTGGGGGATATTCAGTTGTGGGACAGGAAGGAAAAGCCGTGATGTTCCAGCTTTTCAAATCCTCACAACTCTGGGGGGTGATGAGACCCAAAGAGTTTAGGGCAAGGCAGAGGGAGGTGGACGGCGGCCGGAGCAGCTTCTGGTGGCTGTCTCTTCCACTGGAGCCTGGGGCCAGCCCCAGGCCAGCTGGCTCGCAGCTGGATGCATCGTGGGAGGAGATGGGAGGGTCCACAGGCCAAGGCACTGTCAGAGATGTATGCCCGGAGTCAGCCTTGACTTCCCTCCAAACAGGAGAAGCCTGGGTGCTCCGCTCACTTGCATTGCCCCGGTGGTTGGCGCTGCCGGTAAGAGTTCCAAGTTGGGGTCAGAGGCATGAGGACCCTAGGTGGGACCTCCCCTCCTGCCCATCCTTTGCCGCCAGGCTGCCGTGGCCCCAGAAGTGAGCACAGCGTGGCAAGAGCCGTCACCCCACCTACCAGAGATGCTCGGATCAGAGGAGATGGTAGCCTGCAGGGCCCCCTCAGTCCTGGGGTGGGCACTGCCCCCGGAGCTGTCGCGACCAGTGAGCTGAGGAGGCCCTAAAACCAGTGGATGCTTTGGGACGGCAGCTGGGCCAGCTGCAAGGACATTCTGTGGGAGGCTTCCAAGAGTCGTGGTTTCTAGTGCTGAGAAGAGCGCAGTTTTCGCTAACCCGGGTCAGGGTGGTTGCGGTGGTGATGGCGGAAGGGGCGGGAGGTGGGAGGAAGGAAGCCGACTAGGGGCCCTGACCAAGAACCGGGCACTCTTGGCAGGGTCCCCCGGGGCTGTCCTCCACCCAGCAGGCTTCACGTTCCGTGACACGATGGGCGCGCTCGCAGGAATCCCATGAGACGACTTTCTGCTCCTTCGCGCCCTTCTGGAATGAGTTGTCTTAACGTCGACCCCCTGAATAAAATGCATGCTTTGTGGGAGCAGCGTGCCTGGGGGCAGGCCTGCGGTGAGCTCCAGGAACTGCTGGGTGAACTGGTGAGGGGCAGAAGGAAGAAAGGGTGCAGAAGAGCTGGAAGGATCTTCCACCTCGAACATCTCGCACTGTTGAAAATTGCCACCCACCCTGCAGCCTACCCCAAACTCCTGGCTCCCCTTACCTTGCTCTGTCTGTCTCCTTGTCCCCGTGTCACGTTCTCTATAGTTTACTAATCTCTTGTTTTGATTCTCTGCCCCACCCCGCCCCCCATGCTGGAATGAACACTCAGTGAAGGCAGAGGTGTTGTTTTCCTTCCTTTTTTCCCCTTCTCTTTTGTTCACTGATGTGCCCCAAGTGTCCAGAAACAGCACCTGCTCGCTAAGCATTTGTCAGATGAATTGAATGGGTGGAAAGGCCCGGAAAGCGCTTGCCTAGTGTCCAGTGGGAGGGGGAGAGCCGCGTCCCCGGGGAGGTGCCCACACCGTCTGGCCGCCTGCCCTGGGCCCTGCTCTCTGTCCTCGGGTTGTGCGGGTTCCCCGGAGGAGGACCACGCCGCCGGCTCTGAGTTGCAAGAGCCTTCCCGAATCCCCCTGCGGATGGATGATCAGAGCCCCAGGGGCTGACCAGGTAGTGAGTGAGAGGAGCCGGGTCGCTGCTCAGGATTTTGGAGCCTGTTAGGACCGCATTCCTGAATCCCGCCCACCCCCTCCCTGCCCTGCAACTCCGTTCCCGCCCTGTGGGCCGTGGGAAGTGGAAAATGCCGGGTTGAGCAATTGAGGGTGAAGGCGAAATCCCTGTTTACTCAGCCTCTGTCATCTTGCCTTGCAACTAGTTCCCGGCTCACCAGCTTAATCCAGGGTAGTCGCGGCCGCCTCCACACCCTGGGCGCTTCCCATTCCTCGCGGGGTCACGTCCAGACCCGATTCCCAGCCCAGACCTCCGGCTGTGTCCCCTGGCGGAAGCCTGCAGCTCTGGGAGCAGCAAGCCCGCTTCCAGGCTCTGCTCTCGGCCTCCCGCCGCCAAGGCCCGGTCTCCAGACATCACACCTGGTCCTTCCTCCAGGTCCGGGCCCCCTGCAGCCTTTCCGTGTCCTTCCAGCTGCGTAGGTTGCAGCCCTCAAAGGCTTCGACTCTGCGTTGTCCCCCCTCCCCCCCGCCCCTTTTCCCACGTTCAGTTTGCCAGGTAAGCGTGTGGGCTCCTCCTCCCAAATAGATTCTTAGAAAATGCAGCCCCTTCTCGCCACCCCTACCGTCATCCTCTTGGTGAGCCGAAGCCACCGTCCTTGGGCCCCTGGACTCTTGGGGTCACCGCCTGGCCGCTCTGCCAGGGTCCCGTCTGTTCTTAACTGACAAGCCCGATTGTGTCCCACGGCTCCCCGGCACGTGGTGATGGGAGTAGAGCAGAGGCAGCTACCACGGTGGCCGGCAGGGCGCCACGCGACCCCCAGCCTCATCCCGCTCCCCCCTCCCCTGCAGACCTTCTAGGCATGCTTCCTTGTGAGGGCCTTTGCAGCCCACGTGGGTCCCCCAGAGATGTCCAAGCCCAGAGCCCCGGGCCGGGTGCCCACACGGCAGTCTGGTTTTGCAGGTGCAGTGAAGTTAAGGCTGTTGGGATGAGGAGGGGGTCCTGGCCTATGGGGGGGGGGGGGCCCAGCATGGTGACAGGGGTCCTTTATATAAGAGGCAGAAGGCTGCGTCCGGAGGAGACTGGACACCAGAAGCAGGAGGTTAGGTGATGCTAGGAAGGGGCCTCACGCCAAGGGACGACACGGCAGGCTCTGGAAGCTGAGCCGCGCGAGGGATCCGTTCTCTCGCGGGGTCTCTGGAAGGGGTCAGCCCTGCTAACACCTCGGCACCAGACCCGCGAGACCCCTTCGGGCTTCTGACCTCCAGAACCCTGAGACCCTAAATCTGTGCTGGCTTGAACCCCTGGTTCGGGGTAATTTGGGACTGCAGCCCCCTCCGGGAAAGGAGTCCGCCAGTTACCCTCAGCATCTTCTCACTCTGCCATGCCCGCTGTGTTTCCTGCTCTCCTTCATTTTCCCCATCGCTTACCACCTTCCAGCAAATCCAGGCCTCCTGCCGGTGTGCGGGGCTTCTCGTGGCTTGGGTGTCTGCCCTCGTGAGAACGCGGGTCCCGTGAGGACGCGGGATTTTGTTCTGGGACCGGTGCGTCCCAGCACCTGAGACGGTGTCTGGTCTATGAGAGGTGCTCAGGAAGTCATTTGTCGGGTGGGTGAGTGGATGATGTTCCCGGGTCTGGAATGCCCTATTCTACCCTGTCGTCTAATAAGGCCATTCCCGGGTCCCCTCCTCACGAGGCCTCCCCCCCAATCAGGGCTTTTCTGTTGGTTGCTCTTACTGGGCGTCCCATGGCTGCAGGTGGCCCGGCCGTTTGCCCTGCTCTCTGGGGGAGACCAGGACTAAAACTTTCTTTTAGACTTTTTTTTTTTAAAGATTTTTATTTATTTATTTGACAGAGACACAGCGAGAGAGGGAACACAAGGAGGGGAGTGGGAGAGGGAGAAGCTGGCTCCCCGCCGAGCAGGGAGCCCGATGCGGGGCTCGATCCCAGGACCCTGGGATCATGACCCGAGCCGAAGGCAGGCGCTTAACGACTGAGCCACCCAGGCGTCCAGATTTTTTTTTTTTTTCTAATTTAAAGGAGAGAGAGGGAGAGAGAGCATGAGTGGGGGTGGGGAGGGGCAGAGGGAGAGGGAGAAGCAGACTCCTTGCTGAGCAGAGAGCCCAGGGTGGGGCTCGATCCCAGGACCCTGGGATCAGGACCTGAGCCAAAGGCAGATGCATCACCGACGGAGCCACCCGGGCGCCCCCAAAGAGTATGGTGCACGGTTGGGAGGAGCCACGGAGGACAAGGGGCGGCGCGCTCCCGGCGAGGGTGGTTTCCCCAGGAAGCAGCCTCCGGGCCCGTAGGGGGTGACCAGCTGGCTGTTCGGGCAATACTCCTTCCCGCTGTCTTCTCTGGGGAGGACACGTTTTTGAAACACGTCCTGTGTTGGGGAGGGAGGTGATATTTGGCCCCCCTCCCCCCAGACTGTTGATGAAGTGTTCTTAAGCTAGAAACCCACAGCTGTGTTTTAGCACCGCTTCCCCCCCCCCCCCGCACCCCGCCCCGTCCCACTGGGGGCTCCCCTCCCTCCCGCCTCCTCCCTCCCCGGTCCTCCCCCTGCTGGCTGGTGACTCACTCCGCCCTCGTCCAACAGCAACAGGCTCCCGCTCTCTGAGAAGGGCCGTTTTTCCTCCGTGCCACGAGCTCCCCTCCTGATTTATGTCTTTTCATTTGGGCTAATGCTTTCCACATTTAGGTCTGAAGATCAGTGCGTGGCTCGTTGCTGCAGCCGCTGAAACCCCAGTGCCCAGCTTGGGTCTGGCACCGAGAGGACAGGCAGCTGGCCAGACAGCCCTCCAGCCAGCCAGGGCCCCCCCTCTGCTCCCCCGCCAGCCTCCCTGCCTCCAAGGGGGAGGCAGAGGGAGGGCGCAGCCTCCACTCCAGGCTTGCCTGGGATGCGTTCTCATGCCTGGTTTTCCCCGTGGAGGGCACACATCTTGGGGGCGTGTAGAGACATAATTGCTCCGAGCCTGGTCGCTTAACACTGAAGAAGCCACGCTGTTCGGAAGTGAGAGGCCCGAGTCATCGGGTGTGGAAAAACGTTATCTTTGTGGTTTTAAAAGCCATCTCATGACACTGTGTGTGTGTGTGTGGTTTCTTCTTCTTCTTTTTAGAACAATAATATTACCTTTGTTGCTATGGTGTTGTTGTGGGGGTGGCTAATTGGACCCAGACCTGATGCAGGCTGGTGTCTGGTGTCCATAGTGATTATCAGACGGCAGCTGTGGGACTTCTTTTATTTTCTTCCCTGGATTGAGGGGCTGGCGGGGGCAGCGTTGGGCGGTGGCTGTGGGCACCCAGCCCTATCGGGGTCCCTAGGATGTGGCGGCACCCTGGTTGGAAGTGGGACCCTGAAGCCTGGATGGAGGCAGGGAGAGGACACCCCTGGTTGGTCATTTCCAAGGCTGGAGCACAGCCCCGATCTGCCGAGGGCCTGGAGTTTGGGCACCTCCTCGGAGGCCCTGGCCCACAGTGGAGGGGGTGCCCGCTACAGGGAGAGAGGGAACGGAGGTGCCTGTGTGGTACCGTGGGCCCACTCACCTGGCAGGTGCAGAAGGGTGTGTCGGGGTGCATTTTAAACTTTCTGTGGCGTCTACACACCAGAAGCGTATCTGCCCTTGTGAATTTGATGCTTATCGAATATAGATCAGGTCTGCTCTTCGAAAGGGACTAGAGAATCTGAAGTCCAAACCTGGCCTCCTTCCCACACCTGAGCTCTGCCTGTCGCTTCTCTTCCCCAGAGGCAAACACATTACCAGTTTCCCTCGGGTCCTTCTAGAAACCGTGCAGGTATCTACAAACATGTACTAGCTTGTGCTTTCCCCCACGCAGGGGCTAGCCCCCCGCCCCCTGTACTTGGCACCTTGCTGTCCTTGCTGTGGGTTTTAAAACTGATAACCTCTGTCTTGGAGTTTAGCCAATAGAAAGGGTCCCCGTTCTCTTTCATGCCTTCCTGAACTTGTTCCACTGACGGGCATGTGGATTGCTTCTAGGCTTTTCCTGTTACCTTTACCGGCTGTGGATTGCCTTGGTGTGTCCATCATGCTGCATGTGGATGAGTATCTCTGAAGGATGAATTCCTGAGGTTGAAAGGCTGGAACAAATCAGATAAGCATCTATAATTTTTTTTTGAGATTTATTTATTAGAGAGAGACAGAGAGCAGGGGGAGGGGCAGAGGGAGAGGGAGAGAGAATCCCAAGCAGACTCCCCGCTGAATGTGGAGCCTGATGTGGGACTTGATCCCATGACCCTGAGATCATGACCTGAGCCGAAATCAAGAGTCAGCGGCTTCACCGACTGCACCACCCAGGTGCCCCCCAGTGTCTGTAATTTTGATGGAAAGTGCCAGATTGCCTCCAAGGGGCAGCTCTGGCTCCCCTCCCCACCCCCGCCTACCAGCAATGTCTAGGAGTGCCCATGTCCCACAGCCTTGCCAGCCCAGGCGTTTTCAAATTTTAAAGATTTCTGTGCAGAGGAATTTTGTGTCTTTGCTTTCTGTCGATTTCCTCTCCCCGTCTGTTCCCCCGCGCGGTCGCTCTGGCGGGCATGTGAGTGCCTGGGGTTCTCCAGCCTCCCAAGGGCACAGGGAGCAGACCCTCTGCCCTGCAGAGCCTTCTGAGCAGTCGTCTAACACCTCTGCAGGCTGGCGGCTTGCTTTACAAGCTCTCGGGTCTCAAGGGAGGCCTGCCTTCCCCATCTGAATTTTCTGCTCTTGATAACATCACCAGAATCCATTTCTGAGCTGCTCCCCTTGTCTCCCTCTGTTTCTTCCTCTCTAGTCTCCGCCTTCCCCCACCTCACCCCTGCATGAGGCAGTTGCCTCACCCTGCTACTTCTTCTTCCTACTTTCCAAAGATAGAGTCTTTGTAATGGGCAGGCAGACCCTGGCTGGGCCAGAAATCTCTAGGCAATGTCTTAAGACACATGCTCAAGAGGGAATTCTGGGGTAGAACGGGGTGCACTGGCTTCATTTTTCTCTCTCTGGGTTTTTCTAGACAGGGGTGAAGCTGGAGCCAAGCATGCTTGGAGAGATGGTCCACGCCAGCACAGTCCAGTAGAACTTTCTATAGTGACGGAAGTGTTCTGTGTTTATGCCACGAAGGACAGTAGCCACCAACACGGGGCACTTGAGATATGGCGAATATCACTGAGGACCTGGGTCTTCAGTTTTATTTTTATTTTTTTAAAGATTTTATTATTTATTTGAGCGCGGGAGAGAGGATGAGCAGAGAGAAGGAACAGAGGCAGAGAGAGAAGCAGGCTCCCCGCTGAGCATGGAGCCCGACATGGGACTCGATCCCAGGACCCTGGGATCATGACCTGAGCTGAAGGCAGACGCTGAACCGACTGCGCCACCCAGGTGTCCCTGGAAATGAGTCTTTTAAAGCTAAAATTAAGGTGTCAGGGGCTGGTTCCTTCTGGAGGCTCTGGGAGTCTTTCCTTTTCTGTATTCCAGAGGCTCCTTCCTTGGCTCACATAGTGTTGCCTTTTCTCCTTGAGTCGGACCTCACATGGCGTTTTCCCTCTTTGCTGTTCCTGTCTCCCTCTTAGAAAGACCCTTGTGATTGTATTTGGGGCCCACCCGGACAACCCAGCATGACCTCCCCATCTCAGAATCCTTGACTTCATCACACCCGCCAAGTCCCTATAGTCATAGGAGGTTTCCACTTGCGGGCTGCCAGGATCAGGAAGCACCTGTTTGGGGGACCATCTTCAGTCTGTCACAGGCACTCACTTGTTTCAAGACTCGAAAGAGCAAGTTTGTGTGAGAGGAGGGGGTACACCCTGAGTCGGTCCCCTCCCAGACGTTCTGAACCGGGGGGGAAAGGGCAGAGCTCATGCAACCGTGTTGTAGGTCTGAGGTTCTAAAAAGCGGTGGGTCTCGAATTTGGTGGGTCCCCAAGTCACCTGGGAAATGTGGGGAAAGGACAGAGGCCCAAACCCTGTCCCACCTCCATGAGCCTGGCTCTGTGTGTTCTTACGAACTTTCCAGGCGACTCTGATCCTTGGCGAAGTCTGGAAACCGTGGCCCTTAGGAGTAATCCCAGGGATTACCTGTGTGCATGCCTGTGGGAGGTAGAACCTCTTGTCGTCTGTGAGCAGCGTGAGCAAGGCTGCAGACAGGAAGTGCAGGAGAAGCCCAGAGGAGGGGCCGCCGTCTGGATGAGGGGTGTGCCTCACCTGGAAGGCAAGAGAAGGTGTGGCTTCAAGAAGCAGAGACGGGGCTCCAAACGGAGGGAAGGGCCTTACCAGCCACATTGAGGTAGGAACGAGGAGGCTCCCTTTGGGGACACCGAGGCCATTTGGGGCCAGAAGGGGCAGGGGCAGGGAACTGATTGGACAAAGGGAATCCTCAGAAGGTGAGCCTGCCGGTGTTTGCGGGGTTGACCGGAGGGCAGAGGCAGGGCTCTGTTTGTGGGGCCATCAGGGGTGGAGTGGATGAAGGCCCGGCCTGGGTGGTGGCAGGAAAAATAGAGACGTGATAATTTCAAGATGGAGTGTTCAAGGAGGGCCTCTCTGAGGAGGTGACGTTTAAGCCAATGTCTAGACCTGCCATGGGAAGAGCTGGGGGGAAAGGCATGGGTGATGGCCAGGGCCAAGGCCACAAGGGAAGGCCGAACCTGCCCCGTCCAAGGAGCCTATAGATCAGCACGGTCCGCAGAGCTTTCTGCAGAGATGGGAATGGAATTGGACATTTCGTTTTCGTTTTAGCCGATTTAAATTTAGCTTTCAGTAGCCACGTTGAAGCTGGTGCCTTCTGTACCAAACAGCACGGAGCGAAAGGTCTGTGTGGCCGGTGCAAATCAGGTAAGGCAAGGGAGAGACAAGGTAGACTTTCTTGCTCCGTGAATTAGCCTCAGTAGTCTGGATTTCTCTTTTCTAACGTAGTGGAAAGCCTTTGGGTGGTTTTACCGAAAGGCTGACCTAAGGTGATTAATGTTGTATAAGTTCACTCCGGCTGCCACTTTGTAGAGTGAATTGTAGAGGGTAAGGGTGGACCAGGAGACCAGTGGGGTCCTTGTAACGAGACCAGGAGCGCTGCTGGTACCTTGGGAACAGGGTGGTGGCCATGGACACAGCCATGGATGGATTCCGGAAAACTTTCGGAGGTAGATCCAACAGGAGCGGACAGGGAGGGGATGGGGAAGATGGCAGAAATAAAAAAAAATTTTTTTTAAAGATTTTATATTTATTTATGTATTTGAGAGAGAGAGAGAGAGAGAATGAGCAGGGGGAGAGGGACAAGCAGGCTTCCTGCCGAGCAGGGAGCCCGACTCGGGGCTCGATCCCAGGACCCCGGGATCATGACCTGAGCCGAAGGCAGATGCCTAACTGACTGAGCCCCCCAGGCTCCCCAAGATGGGAGAATTTGGTGATCCTTGACTTTGTGCTTAAGGAGCAGGACGGAGCCTCCAAAAGGAGGCCTGGAGAGCAGGTTTTGTGTTAGTTTGCTTTGTCTTTGGAAGTGAAGAATTGGGTTGTTTTGGGGGGTTTGTTAGAGATTTCTCCTGAGGATCCCTGGAGAGACGGCAAGTAGCCAGGGGGGCGTGGGGAAAGGTTGGGGCTAGAGATAAGAATTTGGGGTCATCAGGGAATTGAGGGTGTGTAATGCTGTGGGACAGGGTCAGGCCGCTGAAGAGAGTGAGTATATAAAGAAGAGAGGAAAGGGCAGGAGCTTGCTGCCCCATTTAAGATTGAGCATAGGCAGAAGATCCAGAAAGACGACTTGAGCCACGTGAGATGCCATGGAAGCCAAGACAAGTCATGGTTTCCAGAAGGAGGAAATGTGGTACACTGCTGATTGGCTGAAGACTCGAGAATGTTCCGAGGTAAGCAGCATGATGGTTCTGGGTGGCATTGGGAGAGCGGGCTCAGTGGAGTGAGTAGGAGAGCCTAGGAGCTAAGAAAGTAGAGCTCACGACCACGAGTAACGCTTCCGGTGAAAATATTTGCTGTGACGAGAAGCAGAGGAATCGGCAGGGCTTGGAGGAGTGGGGTCAAAGGATATATTTCTCTCTCTCTCTCTCTTTCTCTTTTTAAAGCTAGGTGTTATGTGCTGCGAGGTAGGAAGCAGGTCGTTTGCCTTTGCTAGGAGGAGGGCCTTTCAGTCACCGTGGTGGGAGAGAAGGCTTTGAACGTGGGCGCTGCAGTGTGGAGGATGGAATTTGGGTCGTGGGTTGATGAACAGTTACTGTCAGATCGCTCCTGACTTTCTCAGTGATGTGTGAGGCAAGACCATTATCTGAGTTGTTCTGAAGTTGGAAAACGGACTTTAGCAGAGTTGCTACATGGCTTGAACTGTGCTTCTCGAAACGGGAATGTGCGAATGAATCACCGGGGATTTGTTACGATGTGGATTCGTTGTGGAGCTCTGATGAGCTCCCAGGTTGTGTTGGTGTTGCTGTCCTTGGAACCCGCTTTGAGTAGCAAGATTCCACAGCGCTAATGTGTCCAGGAGATGCCTAGATTATTAGCCCACGGAGCTTATGGTTAGGGCACATTAGAATCACCAGGGGAGCTTTTAAAAAACAGGGTGCCCTGGGAAGCTACACGACACCACTTAATTCGGTGTTTTTTGTTGAGTCCCTAGTTGAGATTCCTGGCCATCCATTTAAAGTAGATCTTCTCAATGTTAGAATGATCTGGGGAATTAAAAAAAAAACAAAACACCAAAACCAAAAACCCCAAAAACAGGGCCTGGGTATTTTGATTTTGATTGAGCTTCCGAATTAAGTGGTGTCATCTAGATTTCCAGGGCACCCTGTTTTTTAAAAGCTCCCCTGGTGATTCTAATGTTGATCTGCACTTGAGCAACAGTGATCTAATATAGCAGGTCAAGGGGATGACCATGGGAGTAGGTGGCCGTGGAGGGGGTGGAAGGGAGGATGCCTCTAGGATGTGTGGGCTCTTGTCCATATACACAATTTGAATCACCCCAAGTCAGTACGCCAAAGGTGTCTCATCTTCCATAGTCGTACAAAAGAATGACCGTGTCAGCCAGCAGGAGCAATGTGCTCACCAGGCTCGCCTTCTGGAATCTTCATAGGATTCTGGGATGCCTCCTCAGGACATCTGGTCTACCTTATGTGTGGGCTTCATTGGTTGGGGGACCCATTTGGGTCTGGGGAGGGAGTTGTTCAGATGGTCCTGCCAGTCCCTACTGGTCCTAGACCCCTCAGACAGTTTCAGAGAAGGCACTCAAACTGAGGGGTCCTCCTGAGCCATGCAACCCGGTCAAGAGCAAAGCTGGTTGAAAAACTGAGAGCCCAACTTGTACGATGAATCGTCTCATCCAGTTGCCCAAAGTGATGACAGGAATCACGATAGAAGCCAGGGACCGGCACATCTCTTCATGTGGCAAAGAACTCATGCCTCCCCAGCCAGCAAGGGCCCGAGGTCTGCCAACAGCCACGTGATCAAACTTGGAAGCAGATTCTCTGCCAGTTGAGCGTTGGGGTGACTCTAGTCGCGGTGGGTACCGTGATCGTGGCCTCGTGAGAAACCCTGAGTGAGGCCCAGGGTTTGGACCCAGAACTCTGACCCCCCAGAAACCAAGATGGCAAATGTTTGTTGTTGGAAGCCGTTTTTGGACGAGTCTGTTACGCAGCTGTAGATAACTAACAGAAGGGGCCCAGGCCACGTCTCCAGAAGGCTCCATCCCTTGGCTTTACATTCCTCTCTGCTGGCTCCATTTTCTACCTTCGCAACCTCCTCAGAAGGATTCTAACTCTTGGTGATTCTTTTTTTTTTTTTTTTAAGATTTTATTTATTTATTTATAAGAGACAGAGAGAGACAGGCAGAGGGAGAAGCAGGCTCTCCGCTGAGCAGGGAGCCCGATGCGGGACTCGATCCCAGGACCCTGGGATCATGACCTGAGCCGAAGGCAGACGCTTAATGACTGAGCCACCAGGCGCCTGCACACTCTTGGTGATTCTTAAAAAGAATAAAAATAAGAAAGAAGAAGAAAGAAATCCAGCGAGTGGGCAGCTTTCGAACGGAGGATGGGGTGGCGTGGTGGGGAGGTGGCGTCAACCCCATCCCCGCCGTGTGGGCTGACAAAGGAACGAGTGGGACCCAGAGGAAAGCCAAGAGCCAGTTGCTTTCAGAGGAAAGAGAAGGCAAATCTATCCAAAACGATCATTGGCAGGATGTGGATGGAAGTCATGAGATCCTTGGTGTGAGCCTGGGTGGGATTTGGGAACCCGGCTCCAGCTCTGAGCCAGGGAGGGAATCCAAATGGTTAGCATCACAGAAATCAATGGAAAAGCCTCGGGGCGTGAAGGCCAAGGCTTTGAGGAGACCAGGGGGAATGAGGGCTAAGGGGAGGCCCATGCAGAGCGGAGTCCCAGGTTTTTCCCGTGTGCCCGAGCATGCGTGCCTGCATCTGAGCAGAGAAGGTAAGGCAGGAACACGCAAGCCGAGAGGGACCGTTCTTTTGAGCAGTCTGGTGGCGAGGTGTCGATCACGTGCGCTCGTAGGAGACAGGGTTGCTGGCCGGGCTAGACGGACGATGAAGACCTCGATTCAACTATCTGCCAAACCTGCGTAATTCCAGCCAATCTTTTAACCAGAAATTTCCATGGCCTCCTTCCGGGCCTTTACAACTCTCTCAACAAGGAGGTGAATAGATGGATCTCAGCCCCCTCCTGTCTCCTTTTCGTTTCCTTTCTGGGTGTCCTATATAGGCGCTAAGGAGCCAGCCCTAGTAAGCTGAGCGTGTTCCTTAGGCCCAGCAGGAGACAAGAGAAAAGCCTTGGTCCTTCGCTGTCCCCGTCATTGTGTTTCTCAATGTGAAATGGAGGTGGACGGTCTCCAGTGAGTCTGGGACGAAGTGAGCGAATCATGCTCTCAGGCTGGGGGTTTACATTAGGTTTGCGAGCGCCCAGCCTGGGGAGGAGGACCGGGCACAGGCCCCCGTACACCATTGGCATGGCTTGGCTGGTGCCAAGCGGCGAATCTCGCAGAAGTCACAGACACAAAGCTCTCTTTAAAATGCAGCGTTGTGCGCGTGGGCATGTTTGCACGGTGGCGACGGGCTCTGCCCTGGTGGGATCAGTCTTTCCCACTGTGTTGGGTGGCCCCGATGAGATGGGCACACGGGGTGTTAGAGGGCCCAGCCACGCGCCTGGCCGCCGATGCCCGCGTTTCTGGTGGAAACCTCGCAGGGCTGTGCGGAACCTGCTCTCCGTAGGAGTCGCCAGCTCCCGCTGCATTTCCCATGACTCACACAGCGATGCTGGAAGGGCCCCGGAGACTCATTTCACAAGCGGAAGGAAATGCCTAGAGAAGGTCATGGGCGCACCGTGTGGACAGGTGCGCACCTGGGACCCATCTCTCGCCTCCGCGCCCGTGGCCACGGCTCTGTCCCTCAGCTAACCTTGTTTGATCTTTTGTATTCAGGAGGAGGGGAGTGCCAGGCATGGGGGGCTCCCAGAGCCTTGAGCTGCGCCCTGTGCCTCCTCGAACACCGCCATATTCTCTGTAGCCTCTTCCTCCACTCGCCTGGACTCTGGGACCAGAAGGCCTGGCCCACTTTAGGCAAACACCCGCTTCCTTTCTGCTTGGGGTCTGGGCCACCTGGTCGCCCTGTCCTCCCATTAGGTCCATTCTGTGCGGTGAGCTCAGGTAATGTCTGAGCCCAAAAGTCACTGCAGGGCAGCATGGGAGAGGGGGCAGCGTAAAGGGCAGCCCTACCTGCCTGGGGCGGAGGGGGAGTTGTGGTTTTCGCGTCCGCCGAGGAGGCCCCTCCTGCCTTCATGGCCAGGATGAAGGTGGGGCGGTCCCTGTGCGTCTGTCTTCTCTGGGTCCCTTCTCCTTCCCGCAGCTCTGGCTGCCGGCCCCCCCCCCCCCCCGCCCCGGAGGAGCTCCCCAGGGAGGAGAGGGTGGCACTGTGCACATCCTGATACAGGGGATGGGGACACCCCAGTGTCTCACAGGCAGAAGGAAGTGGGTTCCAACGCACATCTTTACCCGGCCTTCCTTTCTGACCCCAGTGAGAGCTGACGTTGCCCCATGTGGGCCTGCTGGGCCCGCCTGCAAAGGCCTGGAGCCCGTGTGAGTTTTTACAGTTCTGAGGTCATGGGTTTACAAAAACTTGCAAAACAGAGCAGCCTGGAAGGGGAGGGAGCCCATGGAGCTCAGGGGAGGCCATGGCTTGGTGTTTGCACCCGGGCCCCTTGAGATCTTTGTACCCGCTTTGCCTGCCTTCCATGCCCAGCGCGTTCTGGGTGTCCCAGGGAGCGGGGCCTGTGGAAGGTCGAGACGCGCCAGGGACGCTCCCGAGTGTGTGAGCGCCCTGAGATGGGAGAGTGTTCCCTCTGCTCTGCTCTCCTCCTCCCATTCTGTGCAGGAAGCATTTACTGAGCAGCTCCTGGGCAAGATGCAGAGATGACAGTGGGTGGCCCTCGGCGTCAGCTTCCAGTCCTGGGGGGGGGGGGGGCGGGGTTTGGGGGAGGCCAGCTGTAAGCAGGCCTCTGCAGTAAACATGTGCAGAACATCGCAGGGGCTCAGAACAGGGCGAAGAGGACCTCACTGTGAAAGGAGGTGCAGGATTCCCAGAGGCCAGGGAAGGAAGGGCAACTCAGGCCCAGGGATCAGCATAAGCAAAGGCACAGAGGTTCCGGGGGGGGGCGCCAGGCCCAGGGGCCAGCCTAAGCAAAGGCACAGAGGTTCCACGGGGGTGCTCGGGAATCCGATGAGGGAACTTGCTTTAGTAATGTTTGTTTTGTTTCGGTTTAAAAGGTGTTCGGCCTGGCCTGGCGGAGGGATGGGAGAGCGAGTCGTGTGGCCTTTCAGAGCCAGATACTGTGGCCAGGGAAGGGGATGTACTAAGTGGCTGGTTCGTGGGCCCTTGCCCTGGGTCTGGGGGTGGGTCGTGTTGCCCACCCCTGAGAATGGAGAGGTGTGGCTCCCCATGGGAAAAATGGGGTGTTAGCACTGAAAGAAGGAAACCAGGGGATAGAGAGTTGACGCACTTTCACCACTGGTTCCCCAGGACGTTAAAGAGCCTGGAAGGACTTGTGGGTTTTATTCTGCGCACCACGCAGGGCCTGCCACAGGTGGTTTTGAGTACATGGACGATGTCCTGGCAAACGGAAGAGGGACAGTGGGGGGGAGGAAGTTCGGAGAGATCCTCGTGATGGAACAGACCAGACTTGGGAAGCCCCTTCCTTGCCCTTCTCCCAGATGTGGTGGTTTCCTTCTCCTGTTCCCTTCCTCTACTCGCCAGCCCTTCACGACACCTGGGGGGTGGCAAGTGAGCTGGAAACGAAACCCCAGGGGTTGCTTCTTAGGGACTTGGTTCCAAGCGAGGGTTAAAATAAACAAGCTGTGTGAAACTCCCGGTCTTTCGAGACCACATCGGAAGTGACGGAGTGTGGGGAATTTGATCAATAGAAACGTTGGAAGAGGTCCGATCTGGGGTTTGGGCTTCTGGGGGGCTAGGAATGGATCCATCCCTCCATACCTATGTATACATAGATGGGAAGGCGGTGGTTTGGGAGTGGAATTTGGTTTTGGACCTGTTGCATTTGAGACATCAGTGGCCTGTGTCTTGGAGGATGAATGTGGTTTAGCCCGTGAATTGGGGCCTGGGACAGGATTGGGGAGTGATCCGCAAGGATGCAGATGAGGGACTGCAAAAGGCTGATCTTGGAGTCACTGCCTTAGTTTGGTGCTTAGCTGCCCGCGGACTAGGGGCCATGTTCTCCTTGGTGTTGTGGACCACCTTCTAAACCTAGAGAGAAAGCCAACAAAGAGTGGTCCTGGATTTGCAGGCTGGGGTGATGATCTCCCATGCTCCTCATTTTGTGGGTTAAGGATGTTTTCCCCTTTCCCTGTGGAGGCAGAGAATAGAGCAGTGGGGCCACAAGCCAATGGATGCCTGTAGCATCGCCATCTTTCTCCATTACCTCCACCTTCGGCCACGGCAAGAACCTACCTGGTCTCCTCCACCAGGAAGTCTGGAAGAGGCAAGGAATGATTATCCCCTAGGACCTGCAGAGTGAGTGCAGGGCTTTGACTCTGCGAAACTGATTTCTGATTCTGGCTTCCAGAATTGTAATACAAAACAAAACAAAACAGGGCGCCTGGGTGGCTCAGTTGGTTAGGCGGCTGCCTTCGGCTCAGGTCATGATCCTGGAGTCCCAGGATCGAGTCCCGCATCGGGCTCCCTGCTCAGTGGGGAGTCTGCTTCTCCCTCTGACCTTCTTCCCTCTCATGCTCTCTCTCTACCATTCTCTCTCTCTCTCAATAAATAAATAAAAATCTTTAAAAAAAAAACAAAAAAACAAAAAACAAAACAAAACAAAGAACAACGTGTGTAGATTGGAGCGACCAAGGTTGTGGTTATTCGTTACAGCAGCTGAAGGAGACGAATACGTGAGCCTATGTCAAAGGCAACACTTGGGTGTCAGGATGCCTCCTGGGAAAAGAGTTTCCCTGGTTAAGTAACTTTGAACTTCGAACACACGGACATTGATTGATTCTTGCACCACGTTTTTGTTGAGCATGTGTTGCAGGGATATTGTTAACAAAGGCCCTGCCCTCACTGCTTAGATTCTCCTGGGGAGGGCTGCCTGGCTAACTCAGTCGGTGAATCGTCTGCCTTTGGCTCAGGTCACTATCCTTGGAGCCCCACGTTGGGTTCCCTGCTTAGCGGGGAGTCTGCTTCTCCCTCTGCCCCTGCCCCTCCCCTGCTCCAGCTCTCTCTCTCACACACTCTCTCTCTCTCAAATAAATAAATAAAATCTTAGAAAGAACAAGATTCTCCCGGGAAAAGTAGACAGTAAACTAATTATATGATGTGATACTGAGCTAATCAGGTCCTATCTGACAGTCCAGACTATCCCACAGAGCAGAGGGCTGCAGGAGGTGCTATTTCTGTTGGGGTTGACGGGGAGGGTCTGTGGTCCCTAATATTTAAACAGACCCGGATAAAATGAAGGCACAAGCCTGTGGCTGTATCTGAGGAATGAATGTTCCGGGGGGAGGGAAAGTCCGCGTACGCGGGCCAAGAGGTGGGCACGCGCTTGGCCCCTCCACTTTGTTTGGAATGGAGGGAGGGAGAGACAGGGCGGCCGTTCAGGCCACTGTGGACATGGGCTTTTACGCTGAGGGAGATGGGGATCCCCTGGAGAGATTTGAAGCAGGTTGTGATTTTTTTTTTTTCTAATTGAGATAAAATTCACCCAACATAAAATGAGCCATTTTAAGGTGTATAATTCACTGGCATTTAGCACATTGGCGATAAACATTGTCATCGCCCCTAAAGGAGACCTCCTTGTACCTGTGCAATAGCCCCTGCCTACCCCCTGGCGATCGCCAGTCTGCTCTTGGTCTCTGCGGATCATCTGTTGTGACACGATTGTGGAGAGTTGCTCTGGCTCCTGGATGGGGAGGTGGTGGCCGCCATAGAAACCAGGAGACCAGGTAGGTTCTTGCTGCGGCCGAAGGTGGAGGTAATGGAGAAAGATGGCGAGTAAGGATCTGGATTCAGGATGCATTGCATCATTGCAGTAAGGCCTCTGAGAAGACTTGGCTTCATGCCCATTTGACGGTGGAGACCCCCCCCTTTTAAGGAGTGTTCTAGAATACATGACGATGATGGTGCAGGAAGAATATTGGTTTCAGAATTCTGGAGAACCGAGTGCTGAGGTCCCCACCTCCTGCTCCTGACCTCAAGTCCTTTCACTTCTGGGCGCCCCACATCTTCATCCCAAACCTGGGGATGTCCATTTAGCTTCAAGATTCCACAAATCCGTGACTTTGTGCCTGAGGGGATATCGCTGTCATTTGTGAAAAGGCTCCCGCCTCTGGGGAAAGGGGGCATCCTCTTCATGGCAGCCCACCTGGGTTTCTCCCCAACCCCCCAGGCTCCGAAAGCCAGGGGGAGGAGGCTGTATACAGGGCTCACATGATCTAGGTGGGACGTGGACTTAGTTTTTAGGCAAACCGAATTTCCACAAAAGTTAGGTGACTCGAGGGCGTCAGGTGTCGGAAGCCTGCATCATTGCCCTCCTCCGAGACTTCAGCGTCTCTGTCGGTGGGGAGGTGTGTCGCCAGAGATCTGTTCTTAAGAATCTGGAAGTTTGCGCAAGATTGACTTTCGTGTATGAACGGGAGCGAACTCAAGGTGATCCCCATCACAGCACGCCCCGCCCTGCATTGCACTCTGTGTGTGCTTCCCTCCGTGCTGTAAACTCAAAAGCCTTGGTTTCAACATGCATGGGATTGAAAACAAATGAAATAGGCACCCAAGGGCTGAGCACCCAGGGCAGCCCTCAGGAGGACAAAACTGATACCTGGGGATGGCTTCTTAGGGACTTGGTTCAAACCAGGAGTTAAAATTAACAGCCCCATGAAAGTCATGGTCCTTGGGGCGCCTGGGTGGCTCAGTCGGTAAAGCATCTGCCTTCAGCTCAGGTCATGATCCCAGGGTCCTGGGATCGAGTCCTGCGTCGGGTTCCCGGCTCAGCGGGGAGCCTGCTTCTCCCTCTCCCTCTGCTGCTCCCCCTGCTTGTGCTCTCTCTCTCAAACAAATAAATAAAATCTTAAAAAAAAAAAAAGGTCATGATCTTTAAAAACTTTTTTTCCCTCTTCTCTTTCCATAAACCCATGGGAGCACTTTCTTTTGGTGTGCAGGCACGAACTGTAGTACTTCCCCTGAGCTGGCGGCTTTTTTTAAGGACACCGAGGACCATTTAGCCAAATGCATCCCCCGCTTGCACTGGCTGCAAAGCTCTGCCAAATTTGGGGCCCACCTCGTGTGCTGGAAGATTGGACTAAAGGCCCCTGACTTCTCCCAGACTTTTTTTTTTTTTAAGATTTCTCTCTTTTTCCCCCCTTTTATTGAAGTATAATTGACATATACAATGTGACAACAGTTTCCGGTGTACAACATAGTGATTCAGCAACTCTATACGTTACGTTGTGCTCACCCCAAGCATGGCTACCCACCCCCCTCCCTGGTCAGCGCTGTTAGAACACATCGGACTGTGTTGCCGGTGGTGTTCCTTTCATCCCTGCATCCCTGGGACTTGTTCACTCCGTAACTGGAAGGCTAGACCTCCCACTGCCCTTCACTTTACTTTTCCTGCCCCGTTTTCACTTAATTTGCCAGCCTGGGTGTCCGATCCGGAAAGGTGTAGTTCAGGGACTGTGACTGATTGTCTTCTCTGGTCCTGATGGTCCCTTCCCAGAGAAGCTTCGTTTGGGGTTCCCTGCGTCCTGCCAGCCAGTCCCTGCTCCGGCACGGAATATCCTTTCTCTGGGTTTGGTGCCTCGCACCCCCCCTCACCCCCCCAACATGGGAAGAAGCCGCTGCCCAAGGAGGGCATGGCAGCTTGCCCTGTGTCATTAAGGATGATCGATTTCTCCGGCGGAGACCCTGGCACGTGAAGGTTTACCGTGCGTCCGTTCGGGTCACAGGCTGACTTGTAAAACAGTGCTGTGCAAATTGGTGCCGCGTGGAGCCTCCCTCTCGCTGGGCATGCCCATGTCCTGGGACGCAGCCAGTGGCCGAGGCACCTGATGCCTTCTTCCTTCCCTCCTTCCACATGGTTCAGCGAAGCTTTGTTGAATGTCTTCAATGTACAAGGCGGGTCTGGGGGGCTGTGGGCAGTGTAGACACCCAGCGTGGACACTTGTCCGTCTGCGTCCCAGAAGCTTACAAGCTCGCTGCCCAGCTGGGCAGACACGGGCCACATTCCAGCACAATCTGACGGGGTGGTGGTGATGAGGTCCCCTGAAATAGCGTCCTGGTTCAGTTCCTCGTCAGCACTCCCGTCCTCGGGCAGAGGGCTGCCTGCTGAGCAGACATGGGGCAGTCTGTGTACCCAGCCCTCCTGGGGACGCCCGCCGAGCTCACTCTGCCACCCGCGCAGGTGGGACATCCCTCTACTCTGGACTCTCCTTCGATGGATTTTTCCCTTTTGGGTTTTCCCTGTGCACACCCGAACCTCGTGACTGACTCTTGAGAAACTAAGTGGGAACTGCGGCTTTTCTGTTTGCCGAGATGGGGAAAAAACTGTTTCGTGTAACCACTGGGTTTTACGGAACCTTCGCGGGGTACCTACCGGTGTCCCGCGGAGGGCCTTTGTTGGACCAACAGCATCAGCCGGTAGCTTCTGAGCCAATTACGGGTTTCCATGGTGGTGTGCTGCTCCTCGTGCTGGGAACTTCTTGGTGTCCGCGTCATGCCCCTCACTGCCCTGTCCCCTTTTCTCTGTTGCGGTCACTCAGCTGGGCCGTGATGCGTTCCCTGGAACGAGTGGCTACGCAGCATCTTCCAAAGGCTGCTTCTCACTCTCTCTGGACGTGTGTGTGACGGGACCCAGCGCAGCCTGGGAGGATGCCTGGTCCACACCGCAGGATCTCCCAGGATCATTCCTTCCGCGTGCCACCCTTCAGGATCTCTCAACGAGCTCGGGTCTGAAATCAGCAGTTCTTGTTGATTTCAACCGCTAAATGCAGCTCCAGTGGATCCCTTTGCCCGCCCTGTTTCGTTCCCTGCCCTCGGCTTTCACTCACACTCTGTGACCAGCCCCTGTGTCGGTGGAGGCGGGGGGGCCCCCCGGGATGAACCCAGCTCCCTTTCGATGGTTTGGTCAGCAGGGACCGTGCCAGGTATGACGAATGGTGTGCAGAAACGAAGCAGACGCGCTCGCGGCTCCCAGAGCCTCAGAGGGACCCCCGAAGACCACGTTTATCTCCCGGATGCGATCAGCACCAGAGCGTGCAAACATTCTAGGCCGATTAGCTAATGACTTTGGACTGGGCGAGTGCGAGTGCCGAAAATGTGACTCACCCAGAGGCAGGTACGGACGGCAGTGGGCATGCTCCGTTGCCATGGGAACGGGAGCACAGATTCATGTCAAAGCAGGAGGAATTCACTTCCACTCCCCTGGGACGAGGATGTTTCTGCTCTCCCCCAGGCTGCGGTGTGCTCCCCGCCCCCCCAATCCACTGTCGCTCCCTCCTGGTGGGCGTCCTGGCCCCCCTCGCCGCCCTGTAGGTGCAGCCACCCCCCATCCAGTCACACCTCCGAAGCCTCCTCAGAAGTCCCGGTGACTGAGCTCTATGGGAGGAGAAGCAGAAATCTGAATGCTTTCTCGGGGCGCGGCCATGTGACAAGGTGACAAGAGCTGGGCTTTATAGTTGGACAGATTTGGCTCGAGTTTCTGCTGTCACTCAGGAGCTCTGTAACCTGGGGAAAATATTTTTCCTCCTCTTCAGTGTCCTCAGAGTTAGACTGGGGCCGGCCCTACTTCACCGGACTGCACAAGGACGAGAGGAAAGCGTATCCCAGTGCTTGGCGTATCGCTCAGTGAGCAATCGCTCACTTTTCCTTCTATCTCCCGACAGCCCGGGGGGCTCGGGATCGACCCTGAGGATCCTGTGAGGTCGGCTAGGAGGCTGACACTCCCAGGGATGCTCATCCAGAATGCAGAACTCTCCAGGCTGTGGACCCTAGCGTCCACCTTGTGCCAGTTGGGTGTTGTGTCACAAACACCGGAGACTGATTCTGGCTGATGTCAGCAAAGTGGAATTCACTGCAGAGATACCGAAGCTCACAGAAGGGGCAGGAGGCTGGGGAAAGCCGAAAACAGACAGAAACCCAGGTGCTCAGGTGTGTGAGGCCCGGAGGTAGGGCTCACAAGGGGACAGTCTTACAGCAAAGATAGTGTGCTCAGGTTTGCTTAATTGTGACGGATGAAGTCCACCCATCTCCCAGAGCGTCCGCCGAGAGCATCTGGAGGCGAGCATGGGTCACACGCACCTTTTGTCCTGTGAAAGACCCCTTTAGATTTCTGGTGGCAGAGCTGGTCCCGGGATGAATGGTCTCATAGAGAAAGTGCCTGATGGGAGAGAGAGAATTCCCTAAATGGAATGGGGTGCTGTCAAGCAGGGTAGAGGACACCGGGTAGCTTTAGCAACAGATGCCTGTCGCAGGGCTCTTGGACAAAGCTCTTTGGGCTTCTTTCCTGAAGATGAGAGATTTGAATTGCATGATCTCAGTGGAGTTTGCTCCTTCCTTCCTTCCTTCCTTCCTTCCTTCCTTCCTTCCTTCCTTCCTTCCTTCCTTCCTTCCTTCCTTCCTTCCTTCCTTCCTCCCTCCCTCCCTCACTCCCTCTCTCTGTTTCTCTTTTTTTTTTTTAAGATTTATTTTTAGAGAGAAAGAGCGAGCACAAGCTGGAGGCAGAGGGAGAGAGAATGTCAAGCAGATTCCCTGCTGAGCACAGGGCCCGATGTGGGGCTCGATCTCACAACCCCAACATCACGGCCTGAGCCGAAACCAAGAGTCGGATGCTCAACTGACTGAGCCACCCAGGCACACCACCCCCTCCTCCCCGCATCTTTGTAAATTCATTTTCCTGAACTATCCTTTGCTGTAAAGTAAAATTCATTCGTTTCATGTGTGCAGGTCAGTGACTTGACCAATGTAAACACCCACCTAACCACCACTCTCATCAGAGCATAGGGCATGTTTCCAGAATGTTCTCCCTTGCCCATTTGCAGTCAGTTTCTCTCCTGTCCTCCCTCATCTCCTCAGGTCACCTCGGATTTCTATCCTGTAGATCAGTTTTGCCCTATTCCGGGATTTCATACAAGCGGATCATGTGTTCTGGAATCTGGCCTCTTTTGTACAGGGTAATATCTGAGATTTACCCGTATTGTTGTATCAATAGTTCGTTCCTTTTGATTGCCTGGTAGAATTCCATTAGTTGAATATGCCATAATTTGCTTCTCCATTTGTCAACTGGTGGGCATTTGTGGCATTTCCAGTGTTGAGCGGTCATGGATAATTCTGCCGTGAACATTTGTGTACGAGTGTTTCAGACGGTTTTCATTCCTCCTGCGTGAATACCTAGGCACGAAGTTGCTGGATCACAGGGTGAGCGTATGTGTGATTTTCTAAGATGTGGCAAAACTATGACTTCCATGCCTTGTGCTTTTTAGGTCTTATTTAAGAAAAACGTTTCATGTGCCGAAGTCCTCAAGTGGTCCAAACGGTTTTCTACAAGTTTTAAAGTTTTGTGTTTGACGTTGAGATCTTTGATGCATCTGTAATTTCTTTGTCCCATTTGCTCTAAGGTAGGGACACATTTGCACTTACGACCCTGCGATCAGGAGTCTCGTACAATATGGACTGAGCCAGCCAGGCACCCCTATACTGTCATTTCTTATCTCCTCCCCAACTCCCTGTCCACTCCCCAATTCCAAATAGTACACATTGCCTTTTGTACTTCTTCTTATAGGAGATTAGACCTGGCCCTTCTACCGCCACTGTACCCCACCCCCTGACCCCACGTGCACACGTAACCTCTTTCCTTACCCCCCAAATGGTGATACCACGATGTTTGGTTATATCAGAGTCTGCTGTTTACATTAGTATGCCTGCAGAGATTAATTAGAGCTGAACTCCTTCTCAGTGTCGCTTTGATGGGACACTTTTTTATTTTCCCTAGTTAATCAAGGAAATTCAAATAAATAAAAAACAATCATCTTTTCATTGGCTTGGTGTTCTCGGTCTCTTGGACCAGTTCTTCCCCAGAACTGTAAAGTTCCCCGAATACTGTCAACACCATTGGGAGAAACCTCGTAGGTCTGCCTGGTCACCAGGGATAGGTGATGAGTCTGTTGGCTCTGGTTTTGGTCTATTGCTCTTCAGGTCGATGTCCCCTGTCATCCTGGGCTGTTCCTTCACCGTCATCCCATTACTTCTTCTTGCTTCTCTTCTGCTTTTGGGGTCTCCCGTTTTCCTCGTTCTGGGTTTTCTCCCTTGCTCTCCTCCAGTAGCTTGCTGGAAGAGAAGTGGGTCTGATCTTCAACCCACAGTATGTAAACATTTGCTTAACTTGCCCTATTTTCAGAATGACTCGTCACCCTGTCCGTAGGTGTCCCCGAGTCCAGGAGCTCTGAGCTCATTTCCCTTGAGAATCTTGACATTTCCTGCCCCGGGCAGTCTGCGGAGTCACTTGGCGACCAAGCGTGGGGAGGGATCTAAGGAGTTCTGTCCCTCTCTCTCCTTTTAATATCTCCACCTCATCGATACCTTGTGCCCATGAGTCTTCCTGGGTCTTTTTGAGGCTCTGCATTATAAATTGGTTTGTTTCTTGTTGATGCCTCCCTCCCGAGGCAATAAAGTTTTCGGTTTTCTCCTCTAGGCTAAGTCATGATCGTTCATCTGCTTGTATTCCGTTGTCCAAAATGTTGTAGTTGTGTGTCACTGATTGTCAACTCTTACTTCCTTTTTTTTTTCTCGGTGGCTTTGTCCCTTTTCTTTTTTCCCGTTTTTAGTGGGATTTCAGGAAAGCGTGGGGGATAAACTGCCTGTTTTTGTCCGCCATGTTAACCGTAAGTTTTGTATTGCATGATCATTGCTAATATGTAGGAATACCGTTTGTTTTTATGAATAGATCTTCAGTGGTCTTTTTTAAAAAAATTTTTTATTGTTATGTTAATCACCATACATTACATCATTAGTTTTGGATGTAGTGTTCCATGAGTCATTGTTTGTGCATAACACCCAGTGCTCCATGCAGAACGTGCCCTCTTTAATACCCATCACCAGGCTAACCCATCCCCCCACCCGCCTCCCCTCTGGAACCCCCAGTTTGTTTTTCAGAGTCCATCATCTCTCATGGTTCGTCTCCCCCTCTGATTTACCCCCCTTCATTCCTCCCCTCCTGCTATCTTCTTCTTCTTTTTTTTTCTTAACATATATTGCATTATTTGTTTCAGAGGTACAGGTCTGTGATTCAACAGTCTTGCACAATTCACAGCGCTCGCCATAGCACATACCCTCCCCAATGTCTGTCACCCAGCCACCCCATCCCTCCCACCCCCCGACCCCTCCAGCAACCCTCAGTTTGTTTCCTGAGATTAAGAATTCCTCATATCAGTGAGGTCATATGATACATGTCTTTCTCTGATGGACTTATTTCACTCAGCATAACACCCTCCAGTTCCATCCACGTCGTTGCAAATGGCAAAGATCTTCAGTGGTCTTAATTAGTTCAGAGAGTTTTTAGAATTTCTTAGATTTTCGTGGTAGACAATGAAATGGTATGAGGGTGTCAGCAGTTTCTTACTTGGCAACCCTTATATTTTTTTCTTTCTTTTTATTGCCTTACTGTGTTGTGGGATCTTCAGTAAAGTGTCGAAAAGAAGCAGTGGTGGTAATTAGCCTTGTCTTGCTCCTGACTTTAAAGGAAAAGCTCCCAGTATGTTCCATTAAACATGAGATTTATTCTAATTTTGGATAGGTAAAATTTATCAGACAGAAAATTTCCTTTCTGGTCCTAGTTTGTAAGGAGTTTTAATGGTCAGGTGCTTTTTCTGCATCTAGATTATCGCACTTTTTTTCTTACAATCTTTTAATGTGATGAGTTTAACTAATGAGTTTTCCAGTGTTTTAATATTCTTCCTTTCTCAGGATTTAGTAATGTTTATTGAGGATTTTTACAGTTATGCCCTGTGAGGTTAGGAGGTAGGCTTTTAATTAATTCTTACATTATTTTTCTTTGAAGGTTGGTACGCAGTAGTATAAAAGGAACTGAGTGTTTTTCTCTCTGTACTTTTTGGAAGAGAGCATAGAAGACAAATGTTGTCTTTTCTTTCAAGGGTTGCCAAAACTTATCAGTAGAACCACATAGACCTGCTGTAGCTTTTTAAGGTAGATTTTAGACCGCTGGATCAGTTCCTTTGAAGGTCATAGATCTATTCAGGGTTTCTATTTCCTCTTGAGTCAATTTGGAATTTGTCATTTTTCTGAAAAACAATCAGTGGCGGGAGATAGGAAATGACCAGTCCGCTCCAAGACTTGTGGGAAGATAACATCTTCAGCGATTCATGCTACCAGCACCTGGGAGGTGGGAGGGGGGATATCAAAGTGAATGCTTCCCAGGGTTTTGTATCATTCAGGAGGAAAAGAGAGCTATTGATCGTCTTTATGCTTGGAGTCGGGAATACATGTTAAAAATGTCAGTGCAACCACCTAAGTCACCTAAGTAGTGTAAATAGATTATAAATGCCAAGTTTCCAGGGGCGGGAGGGAGCTTAAAGAGAATGCAGTCAACCTGAGAGAAAGCCAGACAGAAGGAAGCAGAAAGAGCAAAGACAAAAGTCTGGTAAAGAGAAAGCATGTGATGCCTGTCCGCTCTCTCTCTCTCTCTCTCTCTCTCCCTCTGGAGGCAGACTTTTCCCAGGACCAGGCTGGGTCACTCATCTGCGTATTCTCAGTGCCTGATATACAGTAGGTGTCCAGTAAACGTTTGGATGAGCATGACCAACAAATAAATACGTGAACAGGTGGAGGTAGAGCTTGTAAATAGAACTACTCTAGCGGCTTCTGTGGCCCCAGGGAGACATCTTAATCTGCACTTGGCCTTGCTTGATCCAGGTGTTAGGGACTGAGGAAGGAACTGCAGCCTTGGATTTGATGGGGGTGGGGCGGGGGGGGCGTAGAAAAGTCAGTGTGGGTTGTCCAGACTGAAAGCAGCAATAAATTCCTCGGCTGTGGAGCTGTTACATGCTTGGTCTGGACGAGGGTGACCTGTAGGCTGCAAACAGTGCTTCTCAAGTATTAACACACTCATGGTTCCCCGGGAGGACACTTGTTATGGTGCACATTCTGATGCAGGAGGTCTGGGGAGGGGCCGGGACGCTGCATTTCTGACAAGCTCCATGGACCGTGCTTTGGAGCAAGGCTTCAGGCTGGTACCCACGCTGAGGCTTTCCCTGGATGCTTGGGGACAACACGGTGGCCAGGTGCTCGGAGCATAGGCTCAAATGGAAACCGCTCTAACTTCTGGGGCTGTTTGAAAGAGAAGGCTCCAAGCCCTCGCTGGCCCGGGAGGGGTGCCCCTGGGCCTCCACGTGTGCGTGGGGGATGGGGCCCGACTCCAGCTGGGCCCGGGGCCCGGGGCCCCGGGCGGAAGGAGTTTGCCGACCTCCCTGTGCGGTGAGCACACTTGTGCTCATTTTCCGGTTTCTCAGGCTGAGCCACATGGCTTGTTCAGACACGTCGCATCCTGGGAAGCTCTTGTCTCTGTGATTCACATGTCACTTGTCACCATTCTCCGGCACCTGCACGCTTTATCTGTGCAATCAAAATCCCATTTCCTTGCCTCATTCCTGCGAGGCTGCTCCTTGCTGTCACTCTCATCCCCAGGTAGGGAGGGCCTCCTCTTGGGTTCCTGTTGAGCTGGCTGCCTTGGGCAAGACAGGCAGCCTCGCTCCTGACTCTCAGAATCCCCATATGGGCTGGAGACAGTGATGTCCCGACACCCACTTTTTCCCTTCCTTTTCGATCTCCCTGTGTTTAGGGAAATGGCACCAAACCAGTGGGCAGTGCCCCAGATTGCAGCTAAGCCACTAATGCATTGATCCTGGGGCTAGACAGAGCACAGGCGCCAGCCCAGGCTCAGGTCTCTTTCCCCGCTGTCCTCATCACGTCTCAGAAGGGGTGCAGACAAGCTGTCCGTTCTCTGCATATCGACTCCTGTGCATCGGAGTCTGGGAGGCTTGTGGACAGAACGATCTTCCAACAGTAAGTGACGGAACCTGGGGTTTCTATGGGTGTGGTCTTGCTTCAGGGTTTTTTTTTTTTTTTAAGATTTTATTTATTTATTTGAGAGAGAGATAGAGAGAGCCAGAGAGCACAAGCAGGGGGAGCAACAGAGGGAGAGGGAGAGAAGCAGACTCCCCGCTGAGCAGGGAGCCCGATGCGGGACTCAATCCCAGGACCCTGGGATCATGACCTGAGCCGAAGGCAGGTGCTTCACCAACTGAGCCACCCAGGTGCCCCTGGCCCCTGGGTTTTACAGAAAGCATATTTTTAAGCCAGAGGAACCTCTGACACAGCGGGATAATACGAAACTGGGATGCCTTCAGGTCTGTCCCGAGCCCCTGGGCAGGGGAAGCCTGCCCGTGTGCTGTCTTGGACTTCGGCAAGCTTTGTCCTTTTGCTTTTCCTAGGATGGGCAGAGGTGTTGCAGCCCGAAGGGATGGGGCTCATCACCCCTGGCTTGGCTGCTGTGATGTGGACTGTGGGTAAAGCAGGGGGCCGCCGGTGGGGGTCTGCATGCCAGCTTTGGTGTATGGGGCCCCAGCCTTCCCTTTTCTCTGCACCTCGGCTGAATAAGCTGTCTGCCCCAGGCAGGTGCGGATGCCAGAGCAGCCCTGTTAAGTCAGCTGCACGTTAGGATCACCCCCAGCAAGCTTGAAAGATAGCCATCTCCAGGTCTCTCCGCTAGGGAGCTGTTGGAGGGGTCGAGGGACTTCTGGGCATCAGGGCGATTTTAAAGCTTCCAGAGGATTCTCACGGGCAGCCGTGGTTGAAAGCCACCTCCGCAGAGGATGGCGGAGAAGGCAGCCACGGTTCTCGTGATCCTATCAGATGCAACTTTGGTAGGTCCTTCCAGATTTTTCGGGACACGATTGAAATCTTAATTTTTTTCATGGGAAACTTCCGGGTTTTATAGGTAGGCTCCTGGTCTCCAACACGTACTCTGAGGGGCTGGGCTCCACCTGTCTGTCCCTTGGCTGCGCGCGTGGCTGAGTACGCGTGCTTCTCACGCCCTGTGTCTGCGGGGTTTTCTGTTCTTGTTCTTGGCCCCATGCTCAATAAGAATAACGCTACCCCGTGCACACCTCTGTGATGCTGTTCTCTGTTCTTCGGTGCCCTCTGGCTTGCTGCCTGGGAACACTGCACCGATGGCCCCCGCAGGGGACCCCCTGACTGGCTGAGTGACTCTGTGGTTGGGTCGGACCGGAGGGTGGTGAGGTGTCCGGTGGGGATGGGGAAGTGGGAATTCCGAGTCTAGTCCCCGTGTTAGAGAAATGGCACGTCTTGTACATTCTTCTCCCACTTCCCATGAGGGAGCCTCTGCCCCTCCCTCCCCAGCAGCCTCTTGATTTGGGAATCGGGCCAGAGGGATGGCCTTTTCGCTGGTATTCTCTCTCTCTGGGATCAGGCCCAAAGCCTGGCCAGCTGGGTGCAGCCTGTGGAAGGCAGAGACTGGGAATTGAGGACGGAGCAAGGAGCCAGGCTGGGAGCAGAAGGGGCAGCTGATCTGGGCTGGCGTCTGGGAGTGTGACTCTTGGGGTGGAGGGAGCTGTGCCCTTTATGTCCTCATTACCTGGTGTTTCCTAACTGACCTTAATGAATCTGCACCTGTCTAGAAATCAGCCTCTGAGAACGCCCGGGTCATCTTGTCTACCACCGGAGAGACTGTCTTGGGGGCCACCAGCGTTAGGGGAATGTCTGGGCTTTGAGGGAGTCCTGTGTCGCTGCAGTGTTCCGCGACACAGGTCTGCAAACCTCAGCGGAAAGCTTCCGAGTATGGTTTTGGTCACCGTGTTTCCCTAGAGCTGCCGGCCCTGCGTTGTGCATGTGTCCTGACACAGCGTTTCCACGGGGCTGACTCTCAGGTTGCGGTCAGAGCGGGCGGGGACTGTCTCCCTGCCGCTCCATTCTCTTTGGGGTGGTCTAGGGCCAGGGCCGGGTCTCCCTGACAACCTTTGGCTGACCAGACTCCTTCTCTTCTCTGTAATAAACTCTCCCTTGGCCTCGCTCTCATAGGGACACTTGGGATTGGGGTGCCTGGGGGGCTCAGTCGGTGAAGCGTCTGCCTTTGGCTTGGGTCATGATCCCAGGGTCCTAGAATCGAGCCCCGCGTCGGGCTCCTTGCTCAGCAGGGAGCCTGCTTCTCCCTCTCCTGCTGCGCGCGCCACCCCCCCCACCCCAGCTTGTGCTCTTGTTTTCTCTCTGGCAAATAAATTAATTAATTAAAAAAAAAAAAAGGACACTTGGGATTGCATTTAGGGCCTGCCTGGATAATCCAGGATCACCTTCTCATTTCAGAATCCTTTTCTGTGAAGACCCCCCTTTTTCCAGATAACAGAACGGTCACGTCTGGCTGTGGTTCCTAAGACTGGCAGGACCCTCCTTGGGAGCCCACGTGGTTTCTAGGCCACCGGCTCGGCCACGGCATGGTTGGAAATGCCAATGCATGCCACTGAGGTTCGCCTTGTGCCCCAGCCTCGGCCACAAGGATCCCAAGCGTGACCACCAGACTCACAGCCCCCACCCCGCCCCAGGACACAGAGAAGCTGACCCCGGAGGCCCCAGAAGGTGGAGATGGAGTGAGAGGGCCGAGATGTCACACTGGCAACAGCTACCATCGGCCCCTTGTCCTTGAAAATCCCATTATCTGAACATCTTTGAACTTTTGCTGGCATTTACGTGACTCATGTGGATCTGGTGAAAGCTGTGTTTGAGAAATGAGAAAGGAAGTGAGGATGAGCACCCCCGCGAGAGTGGCGCTCTCTCTGGCATTGTCTTGGGAGGGAGGTGACTCACTGGGGTCTGAGCAACAAAGGGTCTGCTGTGGCTACAGGACCAAAAAAAAAAAAAAAGCCCTTCTTCTGTCCCCTGGCTGCCCCTCGGAAGCGGGAGCCCTGGGCTGGGTGTCCTTTAGGAGGCGTTTGGCCAGTCCTGGTGCTGCCATTTATGAGCTGTAAATGCCTGCACACATCTGGGGCACGCGGCTGACCATTTGAAACTCGGTTTCCTCCCCTGTGAAGTGGGTGTAATTCTAGAACCCACCTCGCGGGGTGGGAGTGAAGAGTGAGTGGATACACGTCTGGAAACCGACGAGAACAGTCAGGCCTGTGCTGGGTGTCACACGTGAGTGTTTCCTGCTGTGGTTGCAATGATCTGAAAGCAGAGATGATTTAAGGTCACCTGTCCCCCTCGTTGGCATGGGTGTTAAATGACATAGCGCACGTCCATGCTTAGAGTGGGGCCTTCCCGTTCTCCCCGCATTGGATTCAAGCTCCCTGTGGGCAAGGCCTTCTGTGTCCCCGGTCTCGAAGGGTGTGTGGCTCATTGTAAACATGCAGCGAGCATTTGCCGGATGGACGATGAAATAAGTCCGCGTGCTCTGCAGGTGGCTTCTTTTTTTTTTTTTAATTTTTTATTGTTACATTAATCACCATACATTACATCATTAGTTTTGGATGTAATGTTTTACATTTGATGCAGTGTTCCATGATTCATTGTTTGTGCATAACACCCAGTGCTCCGTGCAGTACGTGCCCTCTTTAATACCCATCACCAAGCTAACCCATCCCCCCACCCCCTCCCCTCTAGAACCCTCAGTTTGTTTTTCAGAGTCCATCATCTCTCATGGTTCTTCTCCCCCTCAGACTTACTCCCCTTCATTCTTCCCCTCCTGCTATCTTCTTCTTCTTCTTCTTTTTTTTTTTCTTAACATATATTCTGCAGGTGGCTTCTTGAGGCCGGTGGCCCCAGGCCCCAGAGTATCTCAGGCATCAGATTGTCAGGCTTCCTGAGACCATTGCTTCCCTGCTTTGGGGCAGACACATGGCTTTGGCAGAGAATGCTGGACTGTTGCAGCAGAGGACTTAAATAACCAGTTTGCTGTGTCAAGCAGAGAATAGAATCGCAGGGGCTCGCCTGGGGTACGGGGCACAGGGAATGCAGGTGGGGTGACACATAATCACGCCAGATGCCACCGGACCTCTGCTCATCATTTTGATGGGGGTGGGAGGGAGTGGGGACTCCTTTTGTCAGAGTGACGTGGAAGTGGAGTAAGGAGGCCCTATCTACCTGTCCCTTCAGGGGAATCCCCAGGAAACCACTACGGAGTCACCCCCTGGGAAACCCAGCCAGCAGATGGTACCTCGGGGTGATGCGGAGGTTGCCCTTGCTCTGGGGGACCAACCTCAGGGGAAGGGGGGCCAATCCCCTGCTGTCGGCAGGGCTGGGCAGGGCCTCCTTAGCAGCCCTCCCTGTCTTCCCCTTCTCCAGGCTCCCCGGCTGCTCTAGGCTTCACCCCAAGAGCTCAGGACTGCCCAAAACGGAGGTCTGCAGGGTCTTGGGGAATTCTCATCAGCTCGTGGTGGCTCACTTCCCCCCGGGGAAGGGAAGAGCCTGGATGGGGACCTGAGCGGCCACGCTGGCTTGCTGGCTCAGCGATTTCTGAGACCTGAAAGCAACCCAACAGCAAAGCAGAATTAGTCATGTTATTTGAAGTTATTCACATAAAGAGATTTATTAATTTTTTTTATCGAACGATAAGCGACGTGCAGCATTACGCGTCGGGCATACAGCATAACGCTCTGATATTTTTACATGTTACGGAACGATCCCTGCAATAGATCTAGTCACCGTCTGTCATCATACGAAGTTATCACGGTATTAGTGACTGTGTTCCCTAGGCCGTCCTTTACATCCCCCTGACTTATCTATTTTATAACTGGAAGTTTGTACCTGTTAATCCTCTTCGCGTAAAGAGATTCAGATGATCTGTGCCCACTGCGTTTATGTGCCTTCCAGAAGCAAGATGCACGTCGTTACGTGTTTTTAAAGTCTTGTGTATGTGTTCTGTATATCAAACGAGAAGCATTTGAGGATGACTCTGGGTTAGAGGATCCACGTGAAAGCATTTAATAGGATGGTAAAAAACATTCCTCCTTAATTGTGGGTCACAGCTTCTTTCTACAGTTGACCTCTCTGTGGGAAATGGACTTGAGTCAGGGTCACTGGGACCAACCGAAGTCTGGTCAGCATTAGGCTGTACAGGGGTCTCTCAACCTTGGTACGACTGACATTTGGGGCCGGGTCATTCTTTGTTGCGGGCGAGTGGTGTGTGGCATCATCGGAGTTTAATGGCATCCCTGCCCTCTGCTTATCAGATGCTGGGAGCTCCCTGTGGTGCGCATAATCATGACCACCCCAACCCCCAGCCCCATACACACACATCCAAGATATCCCCGTCTTGGTCCTTGCAGCCCATGAGTGTGTGCGGTGACGTGGCAAGAGAGTTGGCGTTGCCGATCAGATGACTGTGAGATGGGGAAATTATCCTGCATTATCCATACGGGCCCAGTATAACCAGAAGGGGCCGTGTGGAGAGAACTGGACAGACCATCGCTGGCTTTGAAGGTGGAGGAAGGGGGCCGGCCACAAGGGAGTGCAGGCTGCCTCTAGGAGCTGACAAAGACAAGGGAACAGATTCTTCCCTGGCGCCTCCACAAGGAGCACAGCTCCGCTACCACCTTGGTTTTAGCCCACTGAGACCCATTACGGAGCCCTAGAACTCTTCAGGTGATACCTCTGTGTTGCGTCAAGCCACCAAGTTTTTGGTTACTTGTTACAGCAGCAGGAGGGGACTGAGACATCGCCCACCGCTCCCACCCCCATGGTGGCCACTAGGAAATGTCTCTGGAATTGCGTCTGGTTCTGAAACATGGGCTCTGTGGAGTGCCATATTGTTGCCCCCAGAAGCCGTGAGAGGAGTGGGTTTCTGTGTTGTGCAATGGGAATGAGGCTGGGCATGAGTATGCCCAGCCCAGCAGGGTTGGCTCGGGGAGGAACCGGTGGTATAAAAGGGGGTGGGTGCCACAGCCCCTCCCTGAGGCTCCTGGAGCTGTGAGTCTCTCCTTAATGGCGTAGTGTTCCTGTTAGTGCTTGTGCGTATTTGGACAGGACTCGAAGAGAAGCTGAGCTATCTTCAGCTACACCATAAAAGAGAATATAAAAACTCCATAAAACACTGAAATGTGAGCCGAAGCAGCATCGCTCGCGGAGGCCTCGGCTTGGAGGGCCAGCACGCTGGGCGCCCTTGGCATCATTTGTGGGAGTCGTGGGCGGGGAGGAGAGGCCGGGGAGCCCAGCCCATGCTGGGGGCCACCAAGCCCGGGCTCTGGGCCAAATACGCAGCCCCCTGGACCCAGCCCTGATGCTGTGATTCTGTTTATTTTGCTGAATGTGACATTCCTATCGTTCTGTGATTTCTTCCCTGTGATCTGTCATCTGTGTGCCTTTGGAACCGGAAACCAAGCCAGGTGGCTCTGGAGTTGTTGTTCTGGGGTAAGTAGGGAGTCGTGCTTGTCCAGGGTTCGTTGGGACAAGCACGAGGTGCCCTTTGATTTGAGATGCGCTCTAGGAGTTGAGCGGGAAGCGGACTGGCTGGCGAGGTGGGTTCCGGTCCTGGCCCGGGAGCTGGGCCGGGTCAGAAAGGAGGGATGGATCCGAGCAGCCGTGGGCCCCTCCCTGGTCCTCAGTTTGTGGCGACCACTCTTCCCCCCACTGTCACGGTCGAAACAACAGTTGGTTCCATGTTTTACCTGCTGCTTGCTGCTTCAGGTGCTCAGACGGAGCTGTGGCCTGGGACTTCTCGCAGGTGCCTGGGGACAGACCAGAAGCAGAAGTCAGAAGAGAAATAAATAAAAAAGAGGAAGGGTCCAGCAAAAAGTAGGATATGGAGAAAGACATGGTCTCTTTCCATAGTGTTTTGAAATTGAGGGGACATGGGCCAGACCATTCCGTGATGGGCTGGATCCAACCCATAGATGGAGGCTGGTGGTTCCCAAATTTCAGGGTGCGTCACAGTCACTGTCCAGGCGGCCTTGTAAAAACACACTGCGGGGCCCCACCCCCAGAGTTTCTGGTTCGGGAGGGCTAGGTTGAGACCCACGGGTTTGTACTTTCCAACAAATTCCCCGGTGTGGCTGAGGCAGCTGGCCCAAGGTTGAGAACATGGGCCTAGGACAAGAAGAGGGTCTTTGTAATGAAAAATGGTACTGATAACGAACGGTTCTCAGAACTCTACAGTTTATGCATGGGGACCCCGTGTTTGATCCAAACACTGCTGTGACGAGACTGTGCCATCCTCTGATTGTTTTTCCCCCAGGGTGAAAAATTATTTTTTTCAAGATTGTATTTATTTATTTGAGAGAGAGAGAGAGCGTGCACATGCGTGCGCGAGGGGGGGTGGGGAGGGAGGGGAGAGGCAGAGGGAGAAGCAGACTCCCCGCTGAGCAGGGAGCCCGATGTGGGACTCGATCCCAGGACCCTGAGATCATGACCTGAGCCGAAGGCAGACGCTTAACTGACTGAGCCACCCAGGCGCCCCCAAACGGACTTTTTTGGGGGTGTATAGTTATACATATATATAGTCATGTGGCCTCAACCAGGATATAGAATAATTCCGTCACCCCAAGAGCCTCCCTCATGCTCCTCCTCCGCTCTCACACCTTCCCCCGCCCCCCATGAGCCATCCATCCCTATAGTGGTGTCCTTTTGAGCACGCCATGTAAATACGATCGTATGGTATGTAACCTTTGGAGCCTGGCTTCCACACCTGTGAGATGCTCCAAGTCACTACAGTGACTTCGTTGGATCCATAGTTGGCTCCTTTGTTTTGGGAGTCTTGACCACCCCCACCCCCCATGGATGTACCGTGGTTTGCCCTGCATCCCCTGTGGATGGTCTTTGATTGCTTCCAGTGTGGGGTTATGGTGAGTACAGCTGCTATGCACATTCGTGCCTAAGACTTTGTGTGGATGTTTTTTTCCCGTTCTCTCTGGTACATACCTGGGAGACGGATGGTTGGCTCGTATGGTGAGTGTATATGTCCACTTTCTAGGAAACCACCAGGTTGCTCTCCAGAGGGGCTGCTCCGTTTTGCATTCCCACAACAGTGTACGGGATTTCCAGGGGCTCTGCGCCCTCGCGGACACTTGGGGTTGGCATTCTTTTTATTAAGTTTCATCCTTCTAGATGAGGGCTGATTTTAAAATGTGTGAATGAATCGCAGAAAGGCTCGGAGTTGTCCAAAGCCCCCCAGCCTCTTGGTGGCTCCTTGGATCCAGACCTTTCGCCTTGAAGGCTGGGAACATTCTGGGTGGTGGCTGTGTTGATCAGGAGCTCGGAAGCTGGAGCTGGAGCTTCGGAGTGTGAATGGAGCTCAAGCAACATCCCGGGCCTGCGTGGCCGAGTAAGGCGCATGCCCAGGGACTAGGGAAACAAGAAGAAAGCAGAACAAAGAGGTGACCCAGAAGGAAAGACACACATCCTAGCATCACAGAGGTGGAAGGCACTAGGCTGCCTCTCCGTCCCTTAGCCCCCCGCCCCCCCACCTCTTATTTTTAGGCTGAGGCTCAGGCAAAGCCGCCGGCCAGATGTACTCACTGTGTCTCTTGACTCCATGCCACGAGCCACCTTTGTTTCCAGAAGCATCCTCGGTGATAGCAAATTGAGGTACCTGCTCAAGATCAACATACTCCCTCGGTGCCTTGGCCTTGGGGCCGCTCCAGGCGGGAGTTGGCTTTAGGAAGGGGCTCATGCGGGGGGGGGCCGGGGGGGGCGGCTGTGGTCATAGCTGCAACCAGAGCCAGTGACTTAATGGGAAGGAGGGAGGTTCACCGAGGGGAGGGTCCTTTCTCCGGAGGCCGTCCCTCCCACCCTCGAGGGGACCAGGCGGACTGCCCTGGAAGGCTGTGGACATGCTTTCCCGATTGCAGAATACTTCTCTTTCATTTTGAATATCATTTGTTTGGTTGCTACGGCAACGCCAAGTCTCTATTTTAATGCTAACCTGCGTGGCTGCAACTTTCTATATATAAGTGCTGCTTTGCACAGTGAATTAGCTGATGCCATGGAAAGCAGCGGATGTAGAGACAGTGGCAGAAAATGACCAGCGTGGCAGCTTTGCAAGAGGAGGGACTGCAGGGCTGAGGTGAGTCAGGGCCCCGGGCAGGTGCTCGAAGCTCACTGGAGCCCAGCAAGAGCCAGGTGGCCGGCCGGCCGGGGGCCGGGGGGGACCTGCCCTGAGGGCCTCTGTGGGCAGGTGCCTGGCTCTGTGATGGAGGGACCCAGGCTGATGCTTCTGTTTGCCCACCTGCCTGCCCTCTGCATTCCATCACTGAGTCCGGGTCGCATGGGGACCCCAAGGCTTGGGAAAGCGCAAGCCACTTGGGCAGGGGGAGGGGGCTATCTGAGGTGGTGAGCTCAATGGGAAACGAGTTTTTCTGGCTGCCTTCAACTTATGCTCTCTTCTGAATCTTCACCTCTTCTGTTTTGCTTTTTTCTTAATTCCTGAGTGTGGCCATGCCTTCTCAAGGCCACAGGGTTCCAAATGGTACAGGTAGAGTACTCAGGAAAAGCCTAGAAGGGGCTTTCGGGAATCAGCAGGGTCCGCTCCCTCAGGCTCTGGGTGAGGGACAAGCCCAGAGAGGTGCTGTGTTCTGCTAGATGTCACACAGCCGGTCAGGGACAGAGTGGGACAGCAACCAGATCCACGGGCATCTTCTCACTGGGACACCTGTGCCTTGTGAGGGCGCCTGCTGTCGGGTCAGGGCGGCCCTGGCTGTACATACCAGAGCTATGGGGGCTGTAGAGAGGGAGGCACAAGCTGGGGGGTAGATAACAAACACGGGATTATGTAACAGCATCTGAAGCCACTTAAGGCTTTTGGAAAGTGCATGCAAGTGGGAGTCTGCGAAACTCAGATTCGTGTGGATTCAGCCCCTTCCCGTGCAACAGTTGTGTTCGCTTCTCTCGATTTCCCCGCCTGAGCACGGGGTGCACAGAATCTCCTTTCTTCCCCAGCTCTGTTGCGGTAAGTCAGTGTCACGGCCCGTGTGAACCTGTTGGGGTCTGTGTTCGGGCCCTGAGTGGGATGTGATGCATCTGTGCACAGAGCAGTTTGGAAACCACACAGCTCCTTCTCCCCCCGGGGCAGGGAAGGGGGATGCCGCCGGGAGCAGCGTTCTCCAAAGATTGGGCTTTGTGGCGTGAAGCAAAATGCAGTGCAATTTTATCATGATTAGAAAGTCTCACTCAGGGCTTCCTCTTCTTTGACCATCAAGCATTCGACAGAGATTTTAAGTGCACTGGATCCAGAGACTTGGACCCTTTTTTTTTTTGAAAAGAGAAGACCCGAGGATGCTAAGCACCTGTGAGTGGTACACAGTCCTCGGAGGCTGGGAGAAGCGGGAGCATTTATCTCTGCCTGGGTGGGTCCAGAAAAGCGAAGCGAAGGAAACCTTTATAGGAATTTCTGATGCAGAGGGGGGTCAAGGAGAGGACCCTCATAAAAGGAGGTCGGGACGAGGTAAAGCAGGGTTTCTTGGAACCATGAGCCTCGAGCCACGCAGTGCATATGATCAGTGTCAATCAGCCTAAAAGGTCAAATGGGAAAAGCCCAGCGTGCATTGCATGCCATAGGGTACACATTGTGACACGAAATCTGTGCTGTGCGTGTGTGTCCGCTGGGTCGTGAAGTAAAATGGGCTCTGACTTCGAAAGACAGAGTTGGGCGAACTGCTGGCTTTGGGTGGTTCCCTGAGTGAGCCAGAATTTTCTCCTGCAGAGAGATGGCTGTGGATGTCCTTTTCAGGGAAAAGCCGGAAGGAGAAAGGAGGGCTTCTCAGGGGGAGCCCTGTGAAAGCATCATTTCGAGACGCTGATGCGGTGCTGTGTGCATTGAGGAAGGGACGGCAGGACAGTTGGGAAGTGTGAGTTCTGGGGACCGGGAGGTGGCTACCCTTCTTCCCAGGGTCTGAGGTCAGGAGGAGAGCCCCCCGTAGGCAGATTGAGAAGGACACTGTGATTCTTGCAGCGACTGCCCTGATCACCCTGCATTTGTCCCAGCGGCCCCAGAATACACATTCCCAGGCTCCAGAGCCCTTTGGGTTTGGGTTGTGCACTCCTCCCATGAGCACAGGTCCAGCCTTCCTTCCCACCAGGCACTCACTCTGGTGCAAGGGTGCTGGCTTCCAGCCACTTGGTCTTGCTACCCCAAGGGAAGCTCTCTGCTCACGGGGGCAACCGCATCATGTTGTCTTTGGACGCATGGATGCACGTCTGTCCTTCCCAAGGCTGCTGTGCCTGGCTTGCTCGCTCAGTTCTCAAATCTCTGATCTTCTATAAGATTGCTCAGTGCACGGCTTTGCCACTGACCACCTTCTCTGTGCCGCTCCCCAGCTGGTGGGGTGTGCCTCACTCCTTAGGCTGTTTTGCTTCTTCATGCATCTCCTCCCCTTCCAAACCTTCTGATCAGCTGATGGGGTGCCGCTTTCCCATCAACAGAGTAGGACGGCCTTTCAGAGTCCCTCGTACCCCAGAAATCTTGTCCTGTGCTTCCCTTCCAAGGAAGGTGAGACCCAAGCCGGGGCGCCTAGCTCTGGGGCGAGAGGAAGTTGGCCACACATTTGCAGCCCTTAGAATCCCTGGACACTGGAGTTCAGCTGCACCCCACCGCACCCAGCAGGTGGTGGTGGTGGTGGTAAGAGGTCTCCGCGAAGGGATGGTTAGCATAGGGTGGCAGCAACTAATTCATACTCTTAGTCTAGGATGGTGGTATTCAATTCTTTAAAAACCAGGGAGCCCTCTCTCGAAACAACTGCTTATGCAGATACCCAGCAATTTCTCGAGGAGCTACACACTGGTGGCCACCAGGCAGAATCGAGTTCAGGACCGTGGGAGGTTTTGTTGTCGTTTTCGCCCATGGTTTCATTTTAAAATTGTTGAGTCGGTTTGCCAACATCTAAAAATCATCAGATTTCACATTAGAAATTAAGATACCCAGTGTCTCTTGCAAAAAAACCAAAAAAAAAAAAAAAATGAGTAGCTTTTGTGACGCCA